>NW_026961241.1:0-707047 GCF_963924245.1 Chroicocephalus ridibundus | reverse complement strand
TTCACTGTCCCGGGAAAGTCTCTGCTAACACCCTGCAGAGCGCTGTGCCCAATATACAGAAACGTCTTGCGGTATCTCCTACAGGGAAAGTGCCAGGAGGGAATTGTCGAGCTTGTTCTCAGTGTCTCTGAGAATTGCTCTGGTTATCTGTGTGACCTCTTTGCTAAGACTCTCCAGAGAGCCGTCCTCAAAACAAACACACATCTTGACATATCTCCCACATTGATCGCAGTGTCTCCAGAAACGGCATTCAAGGAGCCAGGACCTTTTCTCCCTACACTGTCCATTGAGTTGTCCTCAAAACCAATATACATCCTGCTATATCTCCCACATGGAAAGTGCCAGGAGGGAGAAGTGGGGATTATGTTTAGACTTTCTCGGAACTGCTTCAAATCAACTAGATACCTCTGTGCTGTAAATCTCCCAACAGCCAAACGCAAAAGCAGCAAACATCTCGCTGTATGTCCCACATCCAAAGTGCCAAGAGAGAGCTTGCTCTCCCTGTCTTTGAGTACTGTTTTCACTGTCCCGGTTACCTCTTTGCTAACGTTCTCTTCAGAGCCGCAGTGAAACCAGGAACCACGTGGAGAAGGCTGCCACACTGAAAGTGCCTGGAGGGAACATTGGGGCTTCTCAGTGTCTCTGACATAGGGTTTCACTGTCCCGGGAAAGTCTCTGCTAACACCCTGCAGAGCGCTGTGCCCAATATACAGAAACGTCTTGCGGTATCTCCTACAGGGAAAGTGCCAGGAGGGAATTGTCGAGGTTGCTCTCAGTGTCTCTGAGAATTGCTCTGATTATCTGTGTGACCTCTTTGCTAAGACTCTCCAGAGAGACGTCCTCAAAACAAACACACATCTTGACATATCTCCCACATTGATCGCAGTGTCTCCAGAAACGGCATTCAAGGAGCCAGGACCTTTTCTCCCTACACTGTCCATTGAGTTGTCCTCAAAACCAATATACATCCTGCTATATCTCCCACATGGAAAGTGCCAGGAGGGAGAAGTGGGGATTATGTTTAGACTTTCTCGGAACTGCTTCAAATCAACTAGATATCTTTGTGCTGTAAATCTCCCAACAGCCAAACGCAAAAGCAGCAAACATCTCGCTGTATGTCCCACATCCAAAGTGCCAAGAGAGAGCTTGCTCTCCCTGTCTTTGAGTACTGTTTTCACTGTCCCGGTTACCTCTTTGCTAACGTTCTCTTCAGAGCCGCAGTGAAACCAGGAACCACGTGGAGAAGGCACCCACACTGAAAGTGCCTGGAGGGAACATTGGGGCTTCTTCTCAGTGTCTCTGACATAGGGTTCCACTGTCCCGGGAAAGTCTCTGCTAACACCGTGCAGAGCGCTGTGCCCAATGTACAGAAACGTCTTGCGGTATCTCCTACAGGGAAAGTGCCAGGAGGGAATTGTCGAGCTTGTTCTCAGTGTCTCTGAGAATTGCTCTGATTATCTGTGTGACCTCTTTGCTAAGACTCTCCAGAGAGCCGTCCTCCAAACAAACACACATCTTGACATATCTCCCACATTGATCGCAGTGTCTCCAGAAACGGCATTCAAGGAGCCAGGACCTTTTCTCCCTACACTGTCCATTGAGTTGTCCTCAAAACCAATATACATCCTGCTATATCTCCCACATGGAAAGTGCCAGGAGGGAGAAGTGGGGATTATGTTTAGACTTTCTCGGAACTGCTTCAAATCAACTAGATACCTCTGTGCTGTAAATCTCCCAACAGCCAAACGCAAAAGCAGCAAACATCTCGCTGTATGTCCCACATCCAAAGTGCCAAGAGAGAGCTTGCTCTCCCTGTCTTTGAGTACTGTTTTCACTGTCCCGGTTACCTCTTTGCTAACGTTCTCTTCAGAGCCGCAGTGAAACCAGGAACCACGTGGAGAAGGCACCCACACTGAAAGTGCCTGGAGGGAACATTGGGGCTTCTTCTCAGTGTCTCTGACATAGGGTTCCACTGTCCCGGGAAAGTCTCTGCTAACACCGTGCAGAGCGCTGTGCCCAATGTACAGAAACGTCTTGCGGTATCTCCTACAGGGAACGTGCCAGGAGGGAATTGTGGAGCTTGTTCTCAGTGTCTCTGAGAATTGCTCTGGTTATCTGTGTGAGCTCTTTGCTAAGACTCTCCAGAGAGCCGTCCTCAAAACAAACACACATCTTGACATATCTCCCACATTGATCGCAGTGTCTCCAGAAACGGCATTCAAGGAGCCAGGACCTTTTCTCCCTACACTGTCCATTGAGTTGTCCTCAAAACCAATATACATCCTGCTATATCTCCCACATGGAAAGTGCCAGGAGGGAGAAGTGGGGATTATGTTTAGACTTTCTCGGAACTGCTTCAAATCAACTAGATACCTTTGTGCTGTAAATCTCCCAACAGCCAAACGCAAAAGCAGCAAACTTCTCGCTGTATGTCCCACATCCAAAGTGCCAAGAGAGAGCTTGCTCTCCCTGTCTTTGAGTACTGTTTTCACTGTCCCGGTTACCTCTTTGCTAACGTTCTCTTGAGAGCCGCAGTGAAACCAGGAACCACGTGGAGAAGGCACCCACACTGAAAGTGCCTGGAGGGAACATTGGGGCTTCTTCTCAGTGTCTCTGACATAGGGTTCCACTGTCCCGGGAAAGTCTCTGCTAACACCGTGCAGAGCGCTGTGCCCAATGTACAGAAACGTCTTGCGGTATCTCCTACAGGGAAAGTGCCAGGAGGGAATTGTCGAGCTTGTTCTCAGTGTCTCTGAGAATTGCTCTGGTTATCTGTGTGACCTCTTTGCTAAGACTCTCCAGAGAGCCGTCCTCAAAACAAACACACATCTTGACATATCTCCCACATTGATCGCAGTGTCTCCAGAAACGGCATTCAAGGAGCCAGGACCTTTTCTCCCTACACTGTCCATTGAGTTGTCCTCAAAACCAATATACATCCTGCTATATCTCCCACATGGAAAGTGCCAGGAGGGAGAAGTGGGGATTATGTTTAGACTTTCTCGGAACTGCTTCAAATCAACTAGATACCTCTGTGCTCTAAATCTCCCAACAGCCAAACGCAAAAGCAGCAAACATCTCGCTGTATGTCCCACATCCAAAGTGCCAAGAGAGAGCTTGCTCTCCCTGTCTTTGAGTACTGTTTTCACTGTCCCGGTTACCTCTTTGCTAACGTTCTCTTCAGAGCCGCAGTGAAAGCAGGAACCACGTGGAGAAGGCACCCACACTGAAAGTGCCTGGAGGGAACATTGGGGCTTCTTCTCAGTGTCTCTGACATAGGGTTCCACTGTCCCGGGAAAGTCTCTGCTAACACCGTGCAGAGCGCTGTGCCCAATGTACAGAAACGTCTTGCGGTATCTCCTACAGGGAAAGTGCCAGGAGGGAATTGTGGAGCTTGTTCTCAGTGTCTCTGAGAATTGCTCTGATTATCTGTGTGACCTCTTTGCTAAGACTCTCCAGAGAGCCGTCCTCAAAACAAACACACATCTTGACATATCTCCCACATTGATCGCAGTGTCTCCAGAAACGGCATTCAAGGAGCCAGGACCTTTTCTCCCTACACTGTCCATTGAGTTGTCCTCAAAACCAATATACATCCTGCTATATCTCCCACATGGAAAGTGCCAGGAGGGAGAAGTGGGGATTATGTTTAGACTTTCTCGGAACTGCTTCAAATCAACTAGATATCTTTGTGCTGTAAATCTCCCAACAGCCAAACGCAAAAGCAGCAAACATCTCGCTGTATGTCCCACATCCAAAGTGCCAAGAGAGAGCTTGCTCTCCCTGTCTTTGAGTACTGTTTTCACTGTCCCGGTTACCTCTTTGCTAACGTTCTCTTCAGAGCCGCAGTGAAACCAGGAACCACGTGGAGAAGGCTGCCACACTGAAAGTGCCTGGAGGGAACATTGGGGCTTCTCAGTGTCTCTGACATATGGTTTCACTGTCCCGGGAAAGTCTCTGCTAACACCGTGCAGAGCGCTGTGCCCAATATACAGAAACGTCTTGCGGTATCTCCTACAGGGAAAGTGCCAGGAGGGAATTGTCGAGGTTGCTCTCAGTGTCTCTGAGAATTGCTCTGATTATCTGTGTGACCTCTTTGCTAAGACTCTCCAGAGAGACGTCCTCAAAACAAACACACATCTTGACATATCTCCCACAATGATCGCAGTTTCTCCAGAAACGGCATTCAAGAAGCCAGGACCTTTTCTCCCTACACTGTCCATTGAGTTGTCCTCAAAACCAATATACATCCTGCTATATCTCCCACATGGAAAGTGCCAGGAGGGAGAAGTGGGGATTATGTTTAGACTTTCTCGGAACTGCTTCAAATCAACTAGATATCTTTGTGCTGTAAATCTCCCAACAGCCAAACGCAAAAGCAGCAAACATCTCGCTGTATGTCCCACATCCAAAGTGCCAAGAGAGAGCTTGCTCTCCCTGTCTTTGAGTACTGTTTTCACTGTCCCGGTTACCTCTTTGCTAACGTTCTCTTCAGAGCCGCAGTGAAACCAGGAACCACGTGGAGAAGGCACCCACACTGAAAGTGCCTGGAGGGAACATTGGGGCTTCTCAGTGTCTCTGACATATGGTTTCACTGTCCCGGGAAAGTCTCTGCTAACACCGTGCAGAGCGCTGTGCCCAATATACAGAAACGTCTTGCGGTATCTCCTACAGGGAAAGTGCCAGGAGGGAATTGTCGAGGTTGCTCTCAGTGTCTCTGAGAATTGCTCTGATTATCTGTGTGACCTCTTTGCTAAGACTCTCCAGAGAGACGTCCTCAAAACAAACACACATCTTGACATATCTCCCACATTGATCGCAGTGTCTCCAGAAACGGCATTCAAGGAGCCAGGACCTTTTCTCCCTACACTGTCCATTGAGTTGTCCTCAAAACCAATATACATCCTGCTATATCTCCCACATGGAAAGTGCCAGGAGGGAGAAGTGGGGATTATGTTTAGACTTTCTAGGAACTGCTTCAAATCAACTAGATATCTTTGTGCTGTAAATCTCCCAACAGCCAAACGCAAAAGCAGCAAACTTCTCGCTGTATGTCCCACATCCAAAGTGCCAAGAGAGAGCTTGCTCTCCCTGTCTTTGAGTACTGTTTTCACTGTCCCGGTTACCTCTTTGCTAACACTCTCTTCAGAGCCGCAGTGAAACCAGGCACCACGTGGAGAAGGCACCCACACTGAAAGTGCCTGGAGGGAACATTGGGGCTTCTTCTCAGTGTCTCTGACATAGGGTTTCACTGTCCCGGGAAAGTCTCTGCTAACACCGTGCAGAGCGCTGTGCCCAATATACAGAAACGTCTTGCGGTATCTCCTACAGGGAAAGTGCCAGGAGGGAATTGTCGAGCTTGTTCTCAGTGTCTCTGAGAATTGCTCTGATTACCTGTGTGACCTCTTTGCTAAGACTCTCCAGAGAGCCGTCCTCAAAACAAACACACATCTTGACATATCTCCCACATTGATCGCAGTGTCTCCAGAAACGGCATTCAAGGAGCCAGGACCTTTTCTCCCTACACTGTCCATTGAGTTGTCCTCAAAACCAATATACATCCTGCTATATCTCCCACATGGAAAGTGCCAGGAGGGAGAAGTGGGGATTATGTTTAGACTTTCTCGGAACTGCTTCAAATCAACTAGATATCTTTGTGCTGTAAATCTCCCAACAGCCAAACGCAAAAGCAGCAAACATCTCGCTGTATGTCCCACATCCAAAGTGCCAAGAGAGAGCTTGCTCTCCCTGTCTTTGAGTACTGTTTTCACTGTCCCGGTTACCTCTTTGCTAACATTCTCTTCAGAGCCGCAGTGAAACCAGGAACCACGTGGAGAAGGCACCCACACTGAAAGTGCCTGGAGGGAACATTGGGGCTTCTTCTCAGTGTCTCTGACATAGGGTTTCACTGTCCCGGGAAAGTCTCTGCTAACACCGTGCAGAGCGCTGTGCCCAATATACAGAAACGTCTTGCGGTATCTCCTACAGGGAAAGTGCCAGGAGGGAATTGTGGAGCTTGCTCTCAGTGTCTCTGAGAATTGCTCTGATTATCTGTGTGACCTCTTTGCTAAGACTCTCCAGAGAGCCGTCCTCAAAACAAACACACATCTTGACATATCTCCCACATTGATCGCAGTGTCTCCAGAAACGGCATTCAAGGAGCCAGGACCTTTTCTCCCTACACTGTCCATTGAGTTGTCCTCAAAACCAATATACATCCTGCTATATCTCCCACATGGAAAGTGCCAGGAGGGAGAAGTGGGGATTATGTTTAGACTTTCTCGGAACTGCTTCAAATCAACTAGTTATCTTTGTGCTGTAAATCTCCCAACAGCCAAATGCAAAAGCAGCAAACATCTCGCTGTATGTCCCACATCCAAAGTGCCAAGAGAGAGCTTGCTCTCCCTGTCTTTGAGTACTGTTTTCACTGTCCCGGTTACCTCTTTGCTAACACTCTCTTCAGAGCCGCAGTGAAACCAGGAACCACGTGGAGAAGGCACCCACACTGAAAGTGCCTGGAGGGAACATTGGGGCTTCTCAGTGTCTCTGACATATGGTTTCACTGTCCCGGGAAAGTCTCTGCTAACACCGTGCAGAGCGCTGTGCCCAATATACAGAAACGTCTTGCGCTATCTCCTACAGGGAAAGTGCCAGGAGGGAATTGTCGAGGTTGCTCTCAGTGTCTCTGAGAATTGCTCTGATTATCTGTGTGACCTCTTTGCTAAGACTCTCCAGAGAGCCGTCCTCAAAACAAACACACATCTTGACATATCTCCCACATTGATCGCAGTGTCTCCAGAAACGGCATTCAAGGAGCCAGGACCTTTTCTCCCTACACTGTCCATTGAGTTGTCCTCAAAACCAATATACATCCTGCTATATCTCCCACATGGAAAGTGCCAGGAGGGAGAAGTGGGGATTATGTTTAGACTTTCTCGGAACTGCTTCAAATCAACTAGATATCTTTGTGCTGTAAATCTCCCAACAGCCAAACGCAAAAGCAGCAAACTTCTCGCTGTATGTCCCACATCCAAAGTGCCAAGAGAGAGCTTGCTCTCCCTGTCTTTGAGTACTGTTTTCACTGTCCCGGTTACCTCTTTGCTAACACTCTCTTCAGAGCCGCAGTGAAACCAGGCACCACGTGGAGAAGGCACCCACACTGAAAGTGCCTGGAGGGAACATTGGGGCTTCTTCTCAGTGTCTCTGACATAGGGTTTCACTGTCCCGGGAAAGTCTCTGCTAACACCGTGCAGAGCGCTGTGCCCAATATACAGAAACGTCTTGCGGTATCTCCTACAGGGAAAGTGCCAGGAGGGAATTGTCGAGCTTGTTCTCAGTGTCTCTGAGAATTGCTCTGATTATCCCTGTGACCTCTTTGCTAAGACTCTCCAGAGAGCCGTCCTCAAAACAAACACACATCTTGACATATCTCCCACATTGATCGCAGTGTCTCCAGAAACGGCATTCAAGGAGCCAGGACCTTTTCTCCCTACACTGTCCATTGAGTTGTCCTCAAAACCAATATACATCCTGCTATATCTCCCACATGGAAAGTGCCAGGAGGGAGAAGTGGGGATTATGTTTAGACTTTCTCGGAACTGCTTCAAATCAACTAGATATCTTTGTGCTGTAAATCTCCCAACAGCCAAACGCAAAAGCAGCAAACATCTCGCTGTATGTCCCACATCCAAAGTGCCAAGAGAGAGCTTGCTCTCCCTGTCTTTGAGTACTGTTTTCACTGTCCCGGTTACCTCTTTGCTAACATTCTCTTCAGAGCCGCAGTGAAACCAGGAACCACGTGGAGAAGGCACCCACACTGAAAGTGCCTGGAGGGAACATTGGGGCTTCTTCTCAGTGTCTCTGACATAGGGTTTCACTGTCCCGGGAAAGTCTCTGCTAACACCGTGCAGAGCGCTGTGCCCAATATACAGAAACGTCTTGCGGTATCTCCTACAGGGAAAGTGCCAGGAGGGAATTGTGGAGCTTGCTCTCAGTGTCTCTGAGAATTGCTCTGATTATCTGTGTGACCTCTTTGCTAAGACTCTCCAGAGAGACGTCCTCAAAACAAACACACATCTTGACATATCTCCCACATTGATCGCAGTGTCTCCAGAAACGGCATTCAAGGAGCCAGGACCTTTTCTCCCTACACTGTCCATTGAGTTGTCCTCAAAACCAATATACATCCTGCTATATCTCCCACATGGAAAGTGCCAGGAGGGAGAAGTGGGGATTATGTTTAGACTTTCTCGGAACTGCTTCAAATCAACTAGATACCTCTGTGCTGTAAATCTCCCAACAGCCAAACGCAAAAGCAGCAAACATCTCGCTGTATGTCCCACATCCAAAGTGCCAAGAGAGAGCTTGCTCTCCCTGTCTTTGAGTACTGTTTTCACTGTCCCGGTTACCTCTTTGCTAACGTTCTCTTCAGAGCCGCAGTGAAACCAGGAACCACGTGGAGAAGGCACCCACACTGAAAGTGCCTGGAGGGAACATTGGGGCTTCTTCTCAGTGTCTCTGACATAGGGTTCCACTGTCCCGGGAAAGTCTCTGCTAACACCGTGCAGAGCGCTGTGCCCAATGTACAGAAACGTCTTGCGGTATCTCCTACAGGGAAAGTGCCAGGAGGGAATTGTCGAGCTTGTTCTCAGTGTCTCTGAGAATTGCTCTGGTTATCTGTGTGACCTCTTTGCTAAGACTCTCCAGAGAGCCGTCCTCAAAACAAACACACATCTTGACATATCTCCCACATTGATCGCAGTGTCTCCAGAAACGGCATTCAAGGAGCCAGGACCTTTTCTCCCTACACTGTCCATTGAGTTGTCCTCAAAACCAATATACATCCTGCTATATCTCCCACATGGAAAGTGCCAGGAGGGAGAAGTGGGGATTATGTTTAGACTTTCTCGGAACTGCTTCAAATCAACTAGATATCTTTGTGCTGTAAATCTCCCAACAGCCAAACGCAAAAGCAGCAAACTTCTCGCTGTATGTCCCACATCCAAAGTGCCAAGAGAGAGCTTGCTCTCCCTGTCTTTGAGTACTGTTTTCACTGTCCCGGTTACCTCTTTGCTAACACTCTCTTCAGAGCCGCAGTGAAACCAGGCACCACGTGGAGAAGGCACCCACACTGAAAGTGCCTGGAGGGAACATTGGGGCTTCTTCTCAGTGTCTCTGACATAGGGTTTCACTGTCCCGGGAAAGTCTCTGCTAACACCGTGCAGAGCGCTGTGCCCAATATACAGAAACGTCTTGCGGTATCTCCTACAGGGAAAGTGCCAGGAGGGAATTGTCGAGCTTGTTCTCAGTGTCTCTGAGAATTGCTCTGATTATCCCTGTGACCTCTTTGCTAAGACTCTCCAGAGAGCCGTCCTCAAAACAAACACACATCTTGACATATCTCCCACATTGATCGCAGTGTCTCCAGAAACGGCATTCAAGGAGCCAGGACCTTTTCTCCCTACACTGTCCATTGAGTTGTCCTCAAAACCAATATACATCCTGCTATATCTCCCACATGGAAAGTGCCAGGAGGGAGAAGTGGGGATTATGTTTAGACTTTCTCGGAACTGCTTCAAATCAACTAGATATCTTTGTGCTGTAAATCTCCCAACAGCCAAACGCAAAAGCAGCAAACATCTCGCTGTATGTCCCACATCCAAAGTGCCAAGAGAGAGCTTGCTCTCCCTGTCTTTGAGTACTGTTTTCACTGTCCCGGTTACCTCTTTGCTAACATTCTCTTCAGAGCCGCAGTGAAACCAGGAACCACGTGGAGAAGGCACCCACACTGAAAGTGCCTGGAGGGAACATTGGGGCTTCTTCTCAGTGTCTCTGACATAGGGTTTCACTGTCCCGGGAAAGTCTCTGCTAACACCGTGCAGAGCGCTGTGCCCAATATACAGAAACGTCTTGCGGTATCTCCTACAGGGAAAGTGCCAGGAGGGAATTGTGGAGCTTGCTCTCAGTGTCTCTGAGAATTGCTCTGATTATCTGTGTGACCTCTTTGCTAAGACTCTCCAGAGAGACGTCCTCAAAACAAACACACATCTTGACATATCTCCCACATTGATCGCAGTGTCTCCAGAAACGGCATTCAAGGAGCCAGGACCTTTTCTCCCTACACTGTCCATTGAGTTGTCCTCAAAACCAATATACATCCTGCTATATCTCCCACATGGAAAGTGCCAGGAGGGAGAAGTGGGGATTATGTTTAGACTTTCTCGGAACTGCTTCAAATCAACTAGATACCTCTGTGCTGTAAATCTCCCAACAGCCAAACGCAAAAGCAGCAAACATCTCGCTGTATGTCCCACATCCAAAGTGCCAAGAGAGAGCTTGCTCTCCCTGTCTTTGAGTACTGTTTTCACTGTCCCGGTTACCTCTTTGCTAACGTTCTCTTCAGAGCCGCAGTGAAACCAGGAACCACGTGGAGAAGGCACCCACACTGAAAGTGCCTGGAGGGAACATTGGGGCTTCTTCTCAGTGTCTCTGACATAGGGTTCCACTGTCCCGGGAAAGTCTCTGCTAACACCGTGCAGAGCGCTGTGCCCAATGTACAGAAACGTCTTGCGGTATCTCCTACAGGGAAAGTGCCAGGAGGGAATTGTCGAGCTTGTTCTCAGTGTCTCTGAGAATTGCTCTGGTTATCTGTGTGAGCTCTTTGCTAAGACTCTCCAGAGAGCCGTCCTCAAAACAAACACACATCTTGACATATCTCCCACATTGATCGCAGTGTCTCCAGAAACGGCATTCAAGGAGCCAGGACCTTTTCTCCCTACACTGTCCATTGAGTTGTCCTCAAAACCAATATACATCCTGCTATATCTCCCACATGGAAAGTGCCAGGAGGGAGAAGTGGGGATTATGTTTAGACTTTCTCGGAACTGCTTCAAATCAACTAGATATCTTTGTGCTGTAAATCTCCCAACAGCCAAACGCAAAAGCAGCAAACATCTCGCTGTATGTCCCACATCCAAAGTGCCAAGAGAGAGCTTGCTCTCCCTGTCTTTGAGTACTGTTTTCACTGTCCCGGTTACCTCTTTGCTAACGTTCTCTTGAGAGCCGCAGTGAAACCAGGAACCACGTGGAGAAGGCACCCACACTGAAAGTGCCTGGAGGGAACATTGGGGCTTCTTCTCAGTGTCTCTGACATAGGGTTCCACTGTCCCGGGAAAGTCTCTGCTAACACCGTGCAGAGCGCTGTGCCCAATGTACAGAAACGTCTTGCGGTATCTCCTACAGGGAAAGTGCCAGGAGGGAATTGTCGAGCTTGTTCTCAGTGTCTCTGAGAATTGCTCTGGTTATCTGTGTGACCTCTTTGCTAAGACTCTCCAGAGAGACGTCCTCAAAACAAACACACATCTTGACATATCTCCCACATTGATCGCAGTGTCTCCAGAAACGGCATTCAAGGAGCCAGGACCTTTTCTCCCTACACTGTCCATTGAGTTGTCCTCAAAACCAATATACATCCTGCTATATCTCCCACATGGAAAGTGCCAGGAGGGAGAAGTGGGGATTATGTTTAGACTTTCTCGGAACTGCTTCAAATCAACTAGATACCTCTGTGCTCTAAATCTCCCAACAGCCAAACGCAAAAGCAGCAAACATCTCGCTGTATGTCCCACATCCAAAGTGCCAAGAGAGAGCTTGCTCTCCCTGTCTTTGAGTACTGTTTTCACTGTCCCGGTTACCTCTTTGCTAACGTTCTCTTCAGAGCCGCAGTGAAACCAGGAACCACGTGGAGAAGGCACCCACACTGAAAGTGCCTGGAGGGAACATTGGGGCTTCTTCTCAGTGTCTCTGACATAGGGTTCCACTGTCCCGGGAAAGTCTCTGCTAACACCGTGCAGAGCGCTGTGCCCAATGTACAGAAACGTCTTGCGGTATCTCCTACAGGGAAAGTGCCAGGAGGGAATTGTCGAGCTTGTTCTCAGTGTCTCTGAGAATTGCTCTGGTTATCTGTGTGAGCTCTTTGCTAAGACTCTCCAGAGAGCCGTCCTCAAAACAAACACACATCTTGACATATCTCCCTCATTGATCGCAGTGTCTCCAGAAACGGCATTCAAGGAGCCAGGACCTTTTCTCCCTACACTCTCCATTGAGTTGTCCTCAAAACCAATATACATCCTGCTATATCTCCCACGTGGAAAGTGCCAGGAGGGAGAAGTGGGGATTATGTTTAGACTTTCTCGGAACTGCTTCAAATCAACTAGATATCTTTGTGCTGTAAATCTCCCAACAGCCAAACGCAAAAGCAGCAAACATCTCGCTGTATGTCCCACATCCAAAGTGCCAAGAGAGAGCTTGCTCTCCCTGTCTTTGAGTACTGTTTTCACTGTCCCGGTTACCTCTTTGCTAACATTCTCTTCAGAGCTGCAGTGAAACCAGGAACCACGTGGAGAAGGCACCCACACTGAAAGTGCCTGGAGGGAACATTGGGGCTTCTTCTCAGTGTCTCTGACATAGGGTTTCACTGTCCCGGGAAAGTCTCTGCTAACACCCTGCAGAGCGCTGTGCCCAATATACAGAAACGTCTTGCGGTATCTCCTACAGGGAAAGTGCCAGGAGGGAATTGTGGAGCTTGTTCTCAGTGTCTCTGAGAATTGCTCTGATTATCTGTGTGACCTCTTTGCTAAGACTCTCCAGAGAGCCGTCCTCAAAACAAACACACATCTTGATATATCTCCCACATTGATCGCAGTGTCTCCAGAAACGGCATTCAAGAAGCCAGGACCTTTTCTCCCTACACTGTCCATTGAGTTGTCCTCAAAACCAATATACATCCTGCTATATCTCCCACATGGAAAGTGCCAGGAGGAAGAAGTGGGGATTACGTTTAGACTTTCTCGGAACTGCTTCAAATCAACTAGATATCTTTGTGCTGTAAATCTCCCAACAGCCAAATGCAAAAGCAGCAAACATCTCGCTGTATGTCCTACATCCAAAGTGCCAAGAGAGAGCTTGCTCTCCCTGTCTTTGAGTACTGTTTTCACTGTCCCGGTTACCTCTTTGCTAACGTTCTCTTCAGAGCCGCAGTGAAACCAGGAACCACGTGGAGAAGGCACCCACACTGAAAGTGCCTGGAGGGAACACTGGGGCTTCTTCTCAGTGTCTCTGACATAGGGTTCCACTGTCCCGGGAAAGTCTCTGCTAACACCGTGCAGAGCGCTGTGCCCAATGTACAGAAACGTCTTGCGGTATCTCCTACAGGGAAAGTGCCAGGAGGGAATTGTCGAGCTTGTTCTCAGTGTCTCTGAGAATTGCTCTGGTTATCTGTGTGAGCTCTTTGCTAAGACTCTCCAGAGAGCCGTCCTCAAAACAAACACACATCTTGACATATCTCCCACATTGATCGCAGTGTCTCCAGAAACGGCATTCAAGGAGCCAGGACCTTTTCTCCCTACACTGTCCATTGAGTTGTCCTCAAAACCAATATACATCCTGCTATATCTCCCACATGGAAAGTGCCAGGAGGGAGAAGTGGGGATTATGTTTAGACTTTCTCGGAACTGCTTCAAATCAACTAGATACCTCTGTGCTGTAAATCTCCCAACAGCCAAACGCAAAAGCAGCAAACATCTCGCTGTATGTCCCACATACAAAGTGCCAAGAGAGAGCTTGCTCTCCCTGTCTTTGAGTACTGTTTTCACTGTCCCAGTTACCTCTTTGCTAACGTTCTCTTCAGAGCCGCAGTGAAACCAGGAACCACGTGGAGAAGGCTGCCACACTGAAAGTGCCTGGAGGGAACATTGGGGCTTCTCAGTGTCTCTGACATATGGTTTCACTGTCCCGGGAAAGTCTCTGCTAACACCGTGCAGAGCGCTGTGCCCAATATACAGAAACGTCTTGCGGTATCTCCTACAGGGAAAGTGCCAGGAGGGAATTGTCGAGGTTGCTCTCAGTGTCTCTGAGAATTGCTCTGATTATCTGTGTGACCTCTTTGCTAAGACTCTCCAGAGAGACGTCCTCAAAACAAACACACATCTTGACATATCTCCCTCATTGATCGCAGTGTCTCCAGAAACGGCATTCAAGGAGCCAGGACCTTTTCTCCCTACACTGTCCATTGAGTTGTCCTCAAAACCAATATACATCCTGCTATATCTCCCACGTGGAAAGTGCCAGGAGGGAGAAGTGGGGATTATGTTTAGACTTTCTCGGAACTGCTTCAAATCAACTAGATATCTTTGTGCTGTAAATCTCCCAACAGCCAAACGCAAAAGCAGCAAACATCTCGCTGTATGTCCCACATCCAAAGTGCCAAGAGAGAGCTTGCTCTCCCTGTCTTTGAGTACTGTTTTCACTGTCCCGGTTACCTCTTTGCTAACATTCTCTTCAGAGCTGCAGTGAAACCAGGAACCACGTGGAGAAGGCACCCACACTGAAAGTGCCTGGAGGGAACATTGGGGCTTCTTCTCAGTGTCTCTGACATAGGGTTTCACTGTCCCGGGAAAGTCTCTGCTAACACCGTGCAGAGCGCTGTGCCCAATATACAGAAACGTCTTGCGGTATCTCCTACAGGGAAAGTGCCAGGAGGGAATTGTGGAGCTTGTTCTCAGTGTCTCTGAGAATTGCTCTGATTATCTGTGTGACCTCTTTGCTAAGACTCTCCAGAGAGCCGTCCTCAAAACAAACACACATCTTGACATATCTCCCACATTGATCGCAGTGTCTCCAGAAACGGCATTCAAGGAGCCAGGACCTTTTCTCCCTACACTGTCCATTGAGTTGTCCTCAAAACCAATATACATCCTGCTATATCTCCCACATGGAAAGTGCCAGGAGGGAGAAGTGGGGATTATGTTTAGACTTTCTCGGAACTGCTTCAAATCAACTAGATATCTTTGTGCTGTAAATCTCCCAACAGCCAAACGCAAAAGCAGCAAACATCTCGCTGTATGTCCCACATCCAAAGTGCCAAGAGAGAGCTTGCTCTCCCTGTCTTTGAGTACTGTTTTCACTGTCCCGGTTACCTCTTTGCTAACGTTCTCTTCAGAGCCGCAGTGAAACCAGGAACCACGTGGAGAAGGCACCCACACTGAAAGTGCCTGGAGGGAACATTGGGGCTTCTTCTCAGTGTCTCTGACATAGGGTTCCACTGTCCCGGGAAAGTCTCTGCTAACACCGTGCAGACCGCTGTGCCCAATGTACAGAAACGTCTTGCGGTATCTCCTACAGGGAAAGTGCCAGGAGGGAATTGTCGAGCTTGTTCTCAGTGTCTCTGAGAATTGCTCTGGTTATCTGTGTGACCTCTTTGCTAAGACTCTCCAGAGAGACGTCCTCAAAACAAACACACATCTTGACATATCTCCCACATTGATCGCAGTGTCTCCAGAAACGGCATTCAAGGAGCCAGGACCTTTTCTCCCTACACTGTCCATTGAGTTGTCCTCAAAACCAATATACATCCTGCTATATCTCCCACATGGAAAGTGCCAGGAGGGAGAAGTGGGGATTATGTTTAGACTTTCTCGGAACTGCTTCAAATCAACTAGATACCTCTGTGCTGTAAATCTCACAACAGCCAAACGCAAAAGCAGCAAACATCTCGCTGTATGTCCCACATCCAAAGTGCCAAGAGAGAGCTTGCTCTCCCTGTCTTTGAGTACTGTTTTCACTGTCCCGGTTACCTCTTTGCTAACGTTCTCTTCAGAGCCGCAGTGAAACCAGGAACCACGTGGAGAAGGCACCCACACTGAAAGTGCCTGGAGGGAACATTGGGGCTTCTTCTCAGTGTCTCTGACATAGGGTTCCACTGTCCCGGGAAAGTCTCTGCTAACACCGTGCAGAGCGCTGTGCCCAATGTACAGAAACGTCTTGCGGTATCTCCTACAGGGAAAGTGCCAGGAGGGAATTGTCGAGCTTGTTCTCAGTGTCTCTGAGAATTGCTCTGGTTATCTGTGTGACCTCTTTGCTAAGACTCTCCAGAGAGCCGTCCTCAAAACCAACACACATCTTGACATATCTCCCACATTGATCGCAGTGTCTCCAGAAACGGCATTCAAGGAGCCAGGACCTTTTCTCCCTACACTGTCCATTGAGTTGTCCTCAAAACCAATATACATCCTGCTATATCTCCCACATGGAAAGTGCCAGGAGGGAGAAGTGGGGATTATGTTTAGACTTTCTCGGAACTGCTTCAAATCAACTAGATACCTCTGTGCTCTAAATCTCCCAACAGCCAAACGCAAAAGCAGCAAACATCTCGCTGTATGTCCCACATCCAAAGTGCCAAGAGAGAGCTTGCTCTCCCTGTCTTTGAGTACTGTTTTCACTGTCCCGGTTACCTCTTTGCTAACGTTCTCTTCAGAGCCGCAGTGAAAGCAGGAACCACGTGGAGAAGGCACCCACACTGAAAGTGCCTGGAGGGAACATTGGGGCTTCTTCTCAGTGTCTCTGACATAGGGTTCCACTGTCCCGGGAAAGTCTCTGCTAACACCGTGCAGAGCGCTGTGCCCAATGTACAGAAACGTCTTGCGGTATCTCCTACAGGGAAAGTGCCAGGAGGGAATTGTGGAGCTTGTTCTCAGTGTCTCTGAGAATTGCTCTGATTATCTGTGTGACCTCTTTGCTAAGACTCTCCAGAGAGCCGTCCTCAAAACAAACACACATCTTGACATATCTCCCACATTGATCGCAGTGTCTCCAGAAACGGCATTCAAGGAGCCAGGACCTTTTCTCCCTACACTGTCCATTGAGTTGTCCTCAAAACCAATATACATCCTGCTATATCTCCCACATGGAAAGTGCCAGGAGGGAGAAGTGGGGATTATGTTTAGACTTTCTCGGAACTGCTTCAAATCAACTAGATATCTTTGTGCTGTAAATCTCCCAACAGCCAAACGCAAAAGCAGCAAACATCTCGCTGTATGTCCCACATCCAAAGTGCCAAGAGAGAGCTTGCTCTCCCTGTCTTTGAGTACTGTTTTCACTGTCCCGGTTACCTCTTTGCTAACGTTCTCTTCAGAGCCGCAGTGAAACCAGGAACCACGTGGAGAAGGCACCCACACTGAAAGTGCCTGGAGGGAACATTGGGGCTTCTTCTCAGTGTCTCTGACATAGGGTTTCACAGTCCCGGGAAAGTCTCTGCTAACACCCTGCAGAGCGCTGTGCCCAATATACAGAAAAATCTTGCGCTATCTCCTACAGGGAAAGTGCCAGGAGGAAATTGTCGAGCTTGTTCTCAGTGTCTCTGAGAATTGCTCTGATTATCTGTGTGACCTCTTTGCTAAGACTCTCCAGAGAGCCGTCCTCAAAACAAACACACATCTTGACATATCTCCCACAATGATCGCAGTGTCTCCAGAAACGGCATTCAAGAAGCCAGGACCTTTTCTCCCTACACTGTCCATTGAGTTGTCCTCAAAACCAATATACATCCTGCTATATCTCCCACATGGAAAGTGCCAGGAGGGAGAAGTGGGGATTATGTTTAGACTTTCTCGGAACTGCTTCAAATCAACTAGATATCTTTGTGCTGTAAATCTCCCAACAGCCAAACACAAAAGCAGCAAACATCTCGCTGTATGTCCCACATCCAAAGTGCCAAGAGAGAGCTTGCTCTCCCTGTCTTTGAGTACTGTTTTCACTGTCCCGGTTACCTCTTTGCTAACGTTCTCTTCAGAGCCGCAGTGAAACCAGGAACCACGTGGAGAAGGCTGCCACACTGAAAGTGCCTGGAGGGAACATTGGGGCTTCTTCTCAGTGTCTCTGACATAGGGTTTCACTGTCCCGGGAAAGTCTCTGCTAACACCCTGCAGAGCGCTGTGCCCAATATACAGAAACGTCTTGCGGTATCTCCTACAGGGAAAGTGCCAGGAGGGAATTGTCGAGGTTGCTCTCAGTGTCTCTGAGAATTGCTCTGGTTATCTGTGTGACCTCTTTGCTAAGACTCTCCAGAGAGACGTCCTCAAAACAAACACACATCTTGACATATCTCCCACATTGATCGCAGTGTCTCCAGAAACGGCATTCAAGGAGCCAGGACCTTTTCTCCCTACACTGTCCATTGAGTTGTCCTCAAAACCAATATACATCCTGCTATATCTCCCACATGGAAAGTGCCAGGAGGGAGAAGTGGGGATTATGTTTAGACTTTCTAGGAACTGCTTCAAATCAACTAGATATCTTTGTGCTGTAAATCTCCCAACAGCCAAACGCAAAAGCAGCAAACTTCTCGCTGTATGTCCCACATCCAAAGTGCCAAGAGAGAGCTTGCTCTCCCTGTCTTTGAGTACTGTTTTCACTGTCCCGGTTACCTCTTTGCTAACACTCTCTTCAGAGCCGCAGTGAAACCAGGAACCACGTGGAGAAGGCACCCACACTGAAAGTGCCTGGAGGGAACATTGGGGCTTCTTCTCAGTGTCTCTGACATAGGGTTTCACTGTCCCGGGAAAGTCTCTGCTAACACCGTGCAGAGCGCTGTGCCCAATATACAGAAACGTCTTGCGGTATCTCCTACAGGGAAAGTGCCAGGAGGGAATTGTGGAGCTTGCTCTCAGTGTCTCTGAGAATTGCTCTGATTATCTGTGTGACCTCTTTGCTAAGACTCTCCAGAGAGACGTCCTCAAAACAAACACACATCTTGACATATCTCCCACATTGATCGCAGTGTCTCCAGAAACGGCATTCAAGGAGCCAGGACCTTTTCTCCCTACACTGTCCATTGAGTTGTCCTCAAAACCAATATACATCCTGCTATATCTCCCACATGGAAAGTGCCAGGAGGGAGAAGTGGGGATTATGTTTAGACTTTCTCGGAACTGCTTCAAATCAACTAGTTATCTTTGTGCTGTAAATCTCCCAACAGCCAAATGCAAAAGCAGCAAACATCTCGCTGTATGTCCCACATCCAAAGTGCCAAGAGAGAGCTTGCTCTCCCTGTCTTTGAGTACTGTTTTCACTGTCCCGGTTACCTCTTTGCTAACACTCTCTTCAGAGCCGCAGTGAAACCAGGAACCACGTGGAGAAGGCACCCACACTGAAAGTGCCTGGAGGGAACATTGGGGCTTCTCAGTGTCTCTGACATATGGTTTCACTGTCCCGGGAAAGTCTCTGCTAACACCGTGCAGAGCGCTGTGCCCAATATACAGAAACGTCTTGCGGTATCTCCTACAGGGAAAGTGCCAGGAGGGAATTGTCGAGGTTGCTCTCAGTGTCTCTGAGAATTGCTCTGATTATCTGTGTGACCTCTTTGCTAAGACTCTCCAGAGAGACGTCCTCAAAACAAACACACATCTTGACATATCTCCCACATTGATCGCAGTGTCTCCAGAAACGGCATTCAAGGAGCCAGGACCTTTTCTCCCTACACTGTCCATTGAGTTGTCTTCAAAACCAATATACATCCTGCTATATCTCCCACATGGAAAGTGCCAGGAGGGAGAAGTGGGGATTATGTTTAGACTTTCTCGGAACTGCTTCAAATCAACTAGATATCTTTGTGCTGTAAATCTCCCAACAGCCAAACGCAAAAGCAGCAAACTTCTCGCTGTATGTCGCACATCCAAAGTGCCAAGAGAGAGCTTGCTCTCCCTGTCTTTGAGTACTGTTTTCACTGTCCCGGTTACCTCTTTGCTAACACTCTCTTCAGAGCCGCAGTGAAACCAGGCACCACGTGGAGAAGGCACCCACACTGAAAGTGCCTGGAGGGAACATTGGGGCTTCTTCTCAGTGTCTCTGACATAGGGTTTCACTGTCCCGGGAAAGTCTCTGCTAACACCGTGCAGAGCGCTGTGCCCAATGTA
This sequence comes from Chroicocephalus ridibundus, assembly GCF_963924245.1. Lineage (NCBI taxonomy): Eukaryota > Metazoa > Chordata > Aves > Charadriiformes > Laridae > Chroicocephalus > Chroicocephalus ridibundus. The sequence goes on along the minus strand of NW_026961241.1, from coordinate 687,299 downwards.
CAGAAACGTCTTGCGGTATCTCCTACAGGGAAAGTGCCAGGAGGGAATTGTCGAGCTTGTTCTCAGTGTCTCTGAGAATTGCTCTGGTTATCTGTGTGACCTCTTTGCTAAGACTCTCCAGAGAGCCGTCCTCAAAACCAACACACATCTTGACATATCTCCCACATTGATCGCAGTGTCTCCAGAAACGGCATTCAAGGAGCCAGGACCTTTTCTCCCTACACTGTCCATTGAGTTGTCCTCAAAACCAATATACATCCTGCTATATCTCCCACATGGAAAGTGCCAGGAGGGAGAAGTGGGGATTATGTTTAGACTTTCTCGGAACTGCTTCAAATCAACTAGATACCTCTGTGCTCTAAATCTCCCAACAGCCAAACGCAAAAGCAGCAAACATCTCGCTGTATGTCCCACATCCAAAGTGCCAAGAGAGAGCTTGCTCTCCCTGTCTTTGAGTACTGTTTTCACTGTCCCGGTTACCTCTTTGCTAACGTTCTCTTCAGAGCCGCAGTGAAAGCAGGAACCACGTGGAGAAGGCACCCACACTGAAAGTGCCTGGAGGGAACATTGGGGCTTCTTCTCAGTGTCTCTGACATAGGGTTCCACTGTCCCGGGAAAGTCTCTGCTAACACCGTGCAGAGCGCTGTGCCCAATGTACAGAAACGTCTTGCGGTATCTCCTACAGGGAAAGTGCCAGGAGGGAATTGTGGAGCTTGTTCTCAGTGTCTCTGAGAATTGCTCTGATTATCTGTGTGACCTCTTTGCTAAGACTCTCCAGAGAGCCGTCCTCAAAACAAACACACATCTTGACATATCTCCCACATTGATCGCAGTGTCTCCAGAAACGGCATTCAAGGAGCCAGGACCTTTTCTCCCTACACTGTCCATTGAGTTGTCCTCAAAACCAATATACATCCTGCTATATCTCCCACATGGAAAGTGCCAGGAGGGAGAAGTGGGGATTATGTTTAGACTTTCTCGGAACTGCTTCAAATCAACTAGATATCTTTGTGCTGTAAATCTCCCAACAGCCAAACGCAAAAGCAGCAAACATCTCGCTGTATGTCCCACATCCAAAGTGCCAAGAGAGAGCTTGCTCTCCCTGTCTTTGAGTACTGTTTTCACTGTCCCGGTTACCTCTTTGCTAACGTTCTCTTCAGAGCCGCAGTGAAACCAGGAACCACGTGGAGAAGGCACCCACACTGAAAGTGCCTGGAGGGAACATTGGGGCTTCTTCTCAGTGTCTCTGACATAGGGTTTCACAGTCCCGGGAAAGTCTCTGCTAACACCCTGCAGAGCGCTGTGCCCAATATACAGAAAAATCTTGCGCTATCTCCTACAGGGAAAGTGCCAGGAGGAAATTGTCGAGCTTGTTCTCAGTGTCTCTGAGAATTGCTCTGATTATCTGTGTGACCTCTTTGCTAAGACTCTCCAGAGAGCCGTCCTCAAAACAAACACACATCTTGACATATCTCCCACAATGATCGCAGTGTCTCCAGAAACGGCATTCAAGAAGCCAGGACCTTTTCTCCCTACACTGTCCATTGAGTTGTCCTCAAAACCAATATACATCCTGCTATATCTCCCACATGGAAAGTGCCAGGAGGGAGAAGTGGGGATTATGTTTAGACTTTCTCGGAACTGCTTCAAATCAACTAGATATCTTTGTGCTGTAAATCTCCCAACAGCCAAACACAAAAGCAGCAAACATCTCGCTGTATGTCCCACATCCAAAGTGCCAAGAGAGAGCTTGCTCTCCCTGTCTTTGAGTACTGTTTTCACTGTCCCGGTTACCTCTTTGCTAACGTTCTCTTGAGAGCCGCAGTGAAACCAGGAACCACGTGGAGAAGGCTGCCACACTGAAAGTGCCTGGAGGGAACATTGGGGCTTCTTCTCAGTGTCTCTGACATAGGGTTTCACTGTCCCGGGAAAGTCTCTGCTAACACCCTGCAGAGCGCTGTGCCCAATATACAGAAACGTCTTGCGGTATCTCCTACAGGGAAAGTGCCAGGAGGGAATTGTCGAGGTTGCTCTCAGTGTCTCTGAGAATTGCTCTGGTTATCTGTGTGACCTCTTTGCTAAGACTCTCCAGAGAGACGTCCTCAAAACAAACACACATCTTGACATATCTCCCACATTGATCGCAGTGTCTCCAGAAACGGCATTCAAGGAGCCAGGACCTTTTCTCCCTACACTGTCCATTGAGTTGTCCTCAAAACCAATATACATCCTGCTATATCTCCCACATGGAAAGTGCCAGGAGGGAGAAGTGGGGATTATGTTTAGACTTTCTAGGAACTGCTTCAAATCAACTAGATATCTTTGTGCTGTAAATCTCCCAACAGCCAAACGCAAAAGCAGCAAACTTCTCGCTGTATGTCCCACATCCAAAGTGCCAAGAGAGAGCTTGCTCTCCCTGTCTTTGAGTACTGTTTTCACTGTCCCGGTTACCTCTTTGCTAACACTCTCTTCAGAGCCGCAGTGAAACCAGGAACCACGTGGAGAAGGCACCCACACTGAAAGTGCCTGGAGGGAACATTGGGGCTTCTTCTCAGTGTCTCTGACATAGGGTTTCACTGTCCCGGGAAAGTCTCTGCTAACACCGTGCAGAGCGCTGTGCCCAATATACAGAAACGTCTTGCGGTATCTCCTACAGGGAAAGTGCCAGGAGGGAATTGTGGAGCTTGCTCTCAGTGTCTCTGAGAATTGCTCTGATTATCTGTGTGACCTCTTTGCTAAGACTCTCCAGAGAGACGTCCTCAAAACAAACACACATCTTGACATATCTCCCACATTGATCGCAGTGTCTCCAGAAACGGCATTCAAGGAGCCAGGACCTTTTCTCCCTACACTGTCCATTGAGTTGTCCTCAAAACCAATATACATCCTGCTATATCTCCCACATGGAAAGTGCCAGGAGGGAGAAGTGGGGATTATGTTTAGACTTTCTCGGAACTGCTTCAAATCAACTAGTTATCTTTGTGCTGTAAATCTCCCAACAGCCAAATGCAAAAGCAGCAAACATCTCGCTGTATGTCCCACATCCAAAGTGCCAAGAGAGAGCTTGCTCTCCCTGTCTTTGAGTACTGTTTTCACTGTCCCGGTTACCTCTTTGCTAACACTCTCTTCAGAGCCGCAGTGAAACCAGGAACCACGTGGAGAAGGCACCCACACTGAAAGTGCCTGGAGGGAACATTGGGGCTTCTCAGTGTCTCTGACATATGGTTTCACTGTCCCGGGAAAGTCTCTGCTAACACCGTGCAGAGCGCTGTGCCCAATATACAGAAACGTCTTGCGGTATCTCCTACAGGGAAAGTGCCAGGAGGGAATTGTCGAGGTTGCTCTCAGTGTCTCTGAGAATTGCTCTGATTATCTGTGTGACCTCTTTGCTAAGACTCTCCAGAGAGACGTCCTCAAAACAAACACACATCTTGACATATCTCCCACATTGATCGCAGTGTCTCCAGAAACGGCATTCAAGGAGCCAGGACCTTTTCTCCCTACACTGTCCATTGAGTTGTCTTCAAAACCAATATACATCCTGCTATATCTCCCACATGGAAAGTGCCAGGAGGGAGAAGTGGGGATTATGTTTAGACTTTCTCGGAACTGCTTCAAATCAACTAGATATCTTTGTGCTGTAAATCTCCCAACAGCCAAACGCAAAAGCAGCAAACTTCTCGCTGTATGTCGCACATCCAAAGTGCCAAGAGAGAGCTTGCTCTCCCTGTCTTTGAGTACTGTTTTCACTGTCCCGGTTACCTCTTTGCTAACACTCTCTTCAGAGCCGCAGTGAAACCAGGCACCACGTGGAGAAGGCACCCACACTGAAAGTGCCTGGAGGGAACATTGGGGCTTCTTCTCAGTGTCTCTGACATAGGGTTTCACTGTCCCGGGAAAGTCTCTGCTAACACCGTGCAGAGCGCTGTGCCCAATATACAGAAACGTCTTGCGGTATCTCCTACAGGGAAAGTGCCAGGAGGAAATTGTCGAGCTTGTTCTCAGTGTCTCTGAGAATTGCTCTGATTATCTGTGTGACCTCTTTGCTAAGACTCTCCAGAGAGCCGTCCTCAAAACAAACACACATCTTGACATATCTCCCACATTGATCGCAGTGTCTCCAGAAACGGCATTCAAGGAGCCAGGACCTTTTCTCCCTACACTGTCCATTGAGTTGTCCTCAAAACCAATATACATCCTGCTATATCTCCCACATGGAAAGTGCCAGGAGGGAGAAGTGGGGATTATGTTTAGACTTTCTCGGAACTGCTTCAAATCAACTAGATATCTTTGTGCTGTAAATCTCCCAACAGCCAAACGCAAAAGCAGCAAACATCTCGCTGTATGTCCCACATCCAAAGTGCCAAGAGAGAGCTTGCTCTCCCTGTCTTTGAGTACTGTTTTCACTGTCCCGATTACCTCTTTGCTAACGTTCTCTTCAGAGCCGCAGTGAAACCAGGAACCACGTGGAGAAGGCACCCACACTGAAAGTGCCTGGAGGGAACATTGGGGCTTCTTCTCAGTGTCTCTGACATAGGGTTTCACTGTCCCGGGAAAGTCTCTGCTAACACCCTGCAGAGGGCTGTGCCCAATATACAGAAAAATCTTGCGCTATCTCCTACAGGGAAAGTGCCAGGAGGAAATTGTCGAGCTTGTTCTCAGTGTCTCTGAGAATTGCTCTGATTATCTGTGTGACCTCTTTGCTAAGACTCTCCAGAGAGCCGTCCTCAAAACAAACACACATCTTGACATATCTCCCACATTGATCGCAGTGTCTCCAGAAACGGCATTCAAGAAGCCAGGACCTTTTCTCCCTACACTGTCCATTGAGTTGTCCTCAAAACCAATATACATCCTGCTATATCTCCCACATGGAAAGTGCCAGGAGGGAGAAGTGGGGATTATGTTTAGACTTTCTCGGAACTGCTTCAAATCAACTAGATATCTTTGTGCTGTAAATCTCCCAACAGCCAAACGCAAAAGCAGCAAACATCTCGCTGTATGTCCCACATCCAAAGTGCCAAGAGAGAGCTTGCTCTCCCTGTCTTTGAGTACTGTTTTCACTGTCCCGGTTACCTCTTTGCTAACATTCTCTTCAGAGCCGCAGTGAAAGCAGGAACCACGTGGAGAAGGCACCCACACTGAAAGTGCCTGGAGGGAACATTGGGGCTTCTCAGTGTCTCTGACATATGGTTTCACTGTCCCGGGAAAGTCTCTGCTAACACCGTGCAGAGCGCTGTGCCCAATATACAGAAACGTCTTGCGCTATCTCCTACAGGGAAAGTGCCAGGAGGGAATTGTCGAGGTTGCTCTCAGTGTCTCTGAGAATTGCTCTGATTATCTGTGTGACCTCTTTGCTAAGACTCTCCAGAGAGCCGTCCTCAAAACAAACACACATCTTGACATATCTCCCACATTGATCGCAGTGTCTCCAGAAACGGCATTCAAGGAGCCAGGACCTTTTCTCCCTACACTGTCCATTGAGTTGTCCTCAAAACCAATATACATCCTGCTATATCTCCCACATGGAAAGTGCCAGGAGGGAGAAGTGGGGATTATGTTTAGACTTTCTCGGAACTGCTTCAAATCAACTAGATATCTTTGTGCTGTAAATCTCCCAACAGCCAAACGCAAAAGCAGCAAACTTCTCGCTGTATGTCCCACATCCAAAGTGCCAAGAGAGAGCTTGCTCTCCCTGTCTTTGAGTACTGTTTTCACTGTCCCGGTTACCTCTTTGCTAACATTCTCTTCAGAGCCGCAGTGAAACCAGGCACCACGTGGAGAATGCACCCACACTGAAAGTGCCTGGAGGGAACATTGGGGCTTCTTCTCAGTGTCTCTGACATAGGGTTTCACTGTCCCGGGAAAGTCTCTGCTAACACCGTGCAGAGCGCTGTGCCCAATATACAGAAACGTCTTGCGGTATCTCCTACAGGGAAAGTGCCAGGAGGGAATTGTCGAGCTTGTTCTCAGTGTCTCTGAGAATTGCTCTGATTATCTGTGTGACCTCTTTGCTAAGACTCTCCAGAGAGCCGTCCTCAAAACAAACACACATCTTGACATATCTCCCACATTGATCGCAGTGTCTCCAGAAACGGCATTCAAGGAGCCAGGACCTTTTCTCCCTACACTGTCCATTGAGTTGTCCTCAAAACCAATATACATCCTGCTATATCTCCCACATGGAAAGTGCCAGGAGGGAGAAGTGGGGATTATGTTTAGACTTTCTCGGAACTGCTTCAAATCAACTAGATATCTTTGTGCTGTAAATCTCCCAACAGCCAAACGCAAAAGCAGCAAACATCTCGCTGTATGTCCCACATCCAAAGTGCCAAGAGAGAGCTTGCTCTCCCTGTCTTTGAGTACTGTTTTCACTGTCCCGGTTACCTCTTTGCTAACATTCTCTTCAGAGCCGCAGTGAAACCAGGAACCACGTGGAGAAGGCACCCACACTGAAAGTGCCTGGAGGGAACATTGGGGCTTCTTCTCAGTGTCTCTGACATAGGGTTTCACTGTCCCGGGAAAGTCTCTCCTAACACCGTGCAGAGCGCTGTGCCCAATATAGAGAAATGTCTTGCGCTATCTCTTACAGGGAAAGTGCCAGGAGGGAATTGTCGAGCTTGTTCTCAGTGTCTCTGAGAATTGCTCTGATTATCTGTGTGACCTCTTTGCTAAGACTCTCCAGAGAGCCGTCCTCAAAACAAACACACATCTTGACATATCTCCCACATTGATCGCAGTGTCTCCAGAAACGGCATTCAAGGAGCCAGGACCTTTTCTCCCTACACTGTCCATTGAGTTGTCCTCAAAACCAATATACATCCTGCTATATCTCCCACATGGAAAGTGCCAGGAGGGAGAAGTGGGGATTATGTTTAGACTTTCTCGGAACTGCTTCAAATCAACTAGATATCTTTGTGCTGTAAATCTCCCAACAGCCAAACGCAAAAGCAGCAAACATCTCGCTGTATGTCCCACATCCAAAGTGCCAAGAGAGAGCTTGCTCTCCCTGTCTTTGAGTACTGTTTTCACTGTCCCGGTTACCTCTTTGCTAACGTTCTCTTCAGAGCCGCAGTGAAACCAGGAACCACGTGGAGAAGGCACCCACACTGAAAGTGCCTGGAGGGAACATTGGGGCTTCTTCTCAGTGTCTCTGACATAGGGTTCCACTGTCCCGGGAAAGTCTCTGCTAACACCGTGCAGACCGCTGTGCCCAATGTACAGAAACGTCTTGCGGTATCTCCTACAGGGAAAGTGCCAGGAGGGAATTGTCGAGCTTGTTCTCAGTGTCTCTGAGAATTGCTCTGGTTATCTGTGTGACCTCTTTGCTAAGACTCTCCAGAGAGACGTCCTCAAAACAAACACACATCTTGACATATCTCCCACATTGATCGCAGTGTCTCCAGAAACGGCATTCAAGGAGCCAGGACCTTTTCTCCCTACACTGTCCATTGAGTTGTCCTCAAAACCAATATACATCCTGCTATATCTCCCACATGGAAAGTGCCAGGAGGGAGAAGTGGGGATTATGTTTAGACTTTCTCGGAACTGCTTCAAATCAACTAGATACCTCTGTGCTGTAAATCTCACAACAGCCAAACGCAAAAGCAGCAAACATCTCGCTGTATGTCCCACATCCAAAGTGCCAAGAGAGAGCTTGCTCTCCCTGTCTTTGAGTACTGTTTTCACTGTCCCGGTTACCTCTTTGCTAACGTTCTCTTCAGAGCCGCAGTGAAACCAGGAACCACGTGGAGAAGGCACCCACACTGAAAGTGCCTGGAGGGAACATTGGGGCTTCTTCTCAGTGTCTCTGACATAGGGTTCCACTGTCCCGGGAAAGTCTCTGCTAACACCGTGCAGAGCGCTGTGCCCAATGTACAGAAACGTCTTGCGGTATCTCCTACAGGGAAAGTGCCAGGAGGGAATTGTCGAGCTTGTTCTCAGTGTCTCTGAGAATTGCTCTGGTTATCTGTGTGACCTCTTTGCTAAGACTCTCCAGAGAGCCGTCCTCAAAACCAACACACATCTTGACATATCTCCCACATTGATCGCAGTGTCTCCAGAAACGGCATTCAAGGAGCCAGGACCTTTTCTCCCTACACTGTCCATTGAGTTGTCCTCAAAACCAATATACATCCTGCTATATCTCCCACATGGAAAGTGCCAGGAGGGAGAAGTGGGGATTATGTTTAGACTTTCTCGGAACTGCTTCAAATCAACTAGATACCTCTGTGCTCTAAATCTCCCAACAGCCAAATGCAAAAGCAGCAAACATCTCGCTGTATGTCCCACATCCAATGTGCCAAGAGAGAGCTTGCTCTCCCTGTCTTTGAGTACTGTTTTCACTGTCCCGGTTACCTCTTTGCTAACGTTCTCTTCAGAGCCGCAGTGAAAGCAGGAACCACGTGGAGAAGGCACCCACACTGAAAGTGCCTGGAGGGAACATTGGGGCTTCTTCTCAGTGTCTCTGACATAGGGTTCCACTGTCCCGGGAAAGTCTCTGCTAACACCGTGCAGAGCGCTGTGCCCAATGTACAGAAACGTCTTGCGGTATCTCCTACAGGGAAAGTGCCAGGAGGGAATTGTGGAGCTTGTTCTCAGTGTCTCTGAGAATTGCTCTGATTATCTGTGTGACCTCTTTGCTAAGACTCTCCAGAGAGCCGTCCTCAAAACAAACACACATCTTGACATATCTCCCACATTGATCGCAGTGTCTCCAGAAACGGCATTCAAGGAGCCAGGACCTTTTCTCCCTACACTGTCCATTGAGTTGTCCTCAAAACCAATATACATCCTGCTATATCTCCCACATGGAAAGTGCCAGGAGGGAGAAGTGGGGATTATGTTTAGACTTTCTCGGAACTGCTTCAAATCAACTAGATATCTTTGTGCTGTAAATCTCCCAACAGCCAAACGCAAAAGCAGCAAACATCTCGCTGTATGTCCCACATCCAAAGTGCCAAGAGAGAGCTTGCTCTCCCTGTCTTTGAGTACTGTTTTCACTGTCCCGGTTACATCTTTGCTAACGTTCTCTTCAGAGCCGCAGTGAAACCAGGAACCACGTGGAGAAGGCACCCACACTGAAAGTGCCTGGAGGGAACATTGGGGCTTCTTCTCAGTGTCTCTGACATAGGGTTTCACTGTCCCGGGAAAGTCTCTGCTAACACCCTGCAGAGGGCTGTGCCCAATATACAGAAAAATCTTGCGCTATCTCCTACAGGGAAAGTGCCAGGAGGAAATTGTCGAGCTTGTTCTCAGTGTCTCTGAGAATTGCTCTGATTATCTGTGTGACCTCTTTGCTAAGACTCTCCAGAGAGCCGTCCTCAAAACAAACACACATCTTGACATATCTCCCACAATGATCGCAGTGTCTCCAGAAACGGCATTCAAGAAGCCAGGACCTTTTCTCCCTACACTGTCCATTGAGTTGTCCTCAAAACCAATATACATCCTGCTATATCTCCCACATGGAAAGTGCCAGGAGGGAGAAGTGGGGATTATGTTTAGACTTTCTCGGAACTGCTTCAAATCAACTAGATATCTTTGTGCTGTAAATCTCCCAACAGCCAAACGCAAAAGCAGCAAACATCTCGCTGTATGTCCCACATCCAAAGTGCCAAGAGAGAGCTTGCTCTCCCTGTCTTTGAGTACTGTTTTCACTGTCCCGGTTACCTCTTTGCTAACGTTCTCTTCAGAGCCGCAGTGAAACCAGGAACCACGTGGAGAAGGCTGCCACACTGAAAGTGCCTGGAGGGAACATTGGGGCTTCTCAGTGTCTCTGACATATGGTTTCACTGTCCCGGGAAAGTCTCTGCTAACACCGTGCAGAGCGCTGTGCCCAATATACAGAAACGTCTTGCGGTATCTCCTACAGGGAAAGTGCCAGGAGGGAATTGTCGAGGTTGCTCTCAGTGTCTCTGAGAATTGCTCTGGTTATCTGTGTGACCTCTTTGCTAAGACTCTCCAGAGAGACGTCCTCAAAACAAACACACATCTTGACATATCTCCCACATTGATCGCAGTGTCTCCAGAAACGGCATTCAAGGAGCCAGGACCTTTTCTCCCTACACTGTCCATTGAGTTGTCCTCAAAACCAATATACATCCTGCTATATCTCCCACATGGAAAGTGCCAGGAGGGAGAAGTGGGGATTATGTTTAGACTTTCTAGGAACTGCTTCAAATCAACTAGATATCTTTGTGCTGTAAATCTCCCAACAGCCAAACGCAAAAGCAGCAAACTTCTCGCTGTATGTCCCACATCCAAAGTGCCAAGAGAGAGCTTGCTCTCCCTGTCTTTGAGTACTGTTTTCACTGTCCCGGTTACCTCTTTGCTAACACTCTCTTCAGAGCCGCAGTGAAAGCAGGAACCACGTGGAGAAGGCACCCACACTGAAAGTGCCTGGAGGGAACATTGGGGCTTCTTCTCAGTGTCTCTGACATAGGGTTTCACTGTCCCGGGAAAGTCTCTGCTAACACCGTGCAGAGCGCTGTGCCCAATATACAGAAACGTCTTGCGGTATCTCCTACAGGGAAAGTGCCAGGAGGGAATTGTGGAGCTTGCTCTCAGTGTCTCTGAGAATTGCTCTGATTATCTGTGTGACCTCTTTGCTAAGACTCTCCAGAGAGACGTCCTCAAAACAAACACACATCTTGACATATCTCCCACATTGATCGCAGTGTCTCCAGAAACGGCATTCAAGGAGCCAGGACCTTTTCTCCCTACACTGTCCATTGAGTTGTCCTCAAAACCAATATACATCCTGCTATATCTCCCACATGGAAAGTGCCAGGAGGGAGAAGTGGGGATTATGTTTAGACTTTCTCGGAACTGCTTCAAATCAACTAGTTATCTTTGTGCTGTAAATCTCCCAACAGCCAAATGCAAAAGCAGCAAACATCTCGCTGTATGTCCCACATCCAAAGTGCCAAGAGAGAGCTTGCTCTCCCTGTCTTTGAGTACTGTTTTCACTGTCCCGGTTACCTCTTTGCTAACACTCTCTTCAGAGCCGCAGTGAAACCAGGAACCACGTGGAGAAGGCACCCACACTGAAAGTGCCTGGAGGGAACATTGGGGCTTCTCAGTGTCTCTGACATATGGTTTCACTGTCCCGGGAAAGTCTCTGCTAACACCGTGCAGAGCGCTGTGCCCAATATACAGAAACGTCTTGCGCTATCTCCTACAGGGAAAGTGCCAGGAGGGAATTGTCGAGGTTGCTCTCAGTGTCTCTGAGAATTGCTCTGATTATCTGTGTGACCTCTTTGCTAAGACTCTCCAGAGAGACGTCCTCAAAACAAACACACATCTTGACATATCTCCCACATTGATCGCAGTGTCTCCAGAAACGGCATTCAAGGAGCCAGGACCTTTTCTCCCTACACTGTCCATTGAGTTGTCTTCAAAACCAATATACATCCTGCTATATCTCCCACATGGAAAGTGCCAGGAGGGAGAAGTGGGGATTATGTTTAGACTTTCTCGGAACTGCTTCAAATCAACTAGATATCTTTGTGCTGTAAATCTCCCAACAGCCAAACGCAAAAGCAGCAAACTTCTCGCTGTATGTCCCACATCCAAAGTGCCAAGAGAGAGCTTGCTCTCCCTGTCTTTGAGTACTGTTTTCACTGTCCCGGTTACCTCTTTGCTAACACTCTCTTCAGAGCCGCAGTGAAACCAGGCACCACGTGGAGAAGGCACCCACACTGAAAGTGCCTGGAGGGAACATTGGGGCTTCTTCTCAGTGTCTCTGACATAGGGTTTCACTGTCCCGGGAAAGTCTCTGCTAACACCGTGCAGAGCGCTGTGCCCAATATACAGAAACGTCTTGCGCTATCTCCTACAGGGAAAGTGCCAGGAGGGAATTGTCGAGGTTGCTCTCAGTGTCTCTGAGAATTGCTCTGATTATCTGTGTGACCTCTTTGCTAAGACTCTCCAGAGAGCCGTCCTCAAAACAAACACACATCTTGACATATCTCCCACATTGATCGCAGTGTCTCCAGAAACAGCATTCAAGGAGCCAGGACCTTTTCTCCCTACACTGTCCATTGAGTTGTCCTCAAAACCAATATACATCCTGCTATATCTCCCACATGGAAAGTGCCAGGAGGGAGAAGTGGGGATTATGTTTAGACTTTCTCGGAACTGCTTCAAATCAACTAGATATCTTTGTGCTGTAAATCTCCCAACAGCCAAACGCAAAAGCAGCAAACTTCTCGCTGTATGTCCCACATCCAAAGTGCCAAGAGAGAGCTTGCTCTCCCTGTCTTTGAGTACTGTTTTCACTGTCCCGGTTACCTCTTTGCTAACATTCTCTTCAGAGCCGCAGTGAAACCAGGCACCACGTGGAGAAGGCACCCACACTGAAAGTGCCTGGAGGGAACATTGGGGCTTCTTCTCAGTGTCTCTGACATAGGGTTTCACTGTCCCGGGAAAGTCTCTGCTAACACCGTGCAGAGCGCTGTGCCCAATATACAGAAACGTCTTGCGGTATCTCCTACAGGGAAAGTGCCAGGAGGGAATTGTCGAGCTTGTTCTCAGTGTCTCTGAGAATTGCTCTGATTATCTGTGTGACCTCTTTGCTAAGACTCTCCAGAGAGCCGTCCTCAAAACAAACACACATCTTGACATATCTCCCACATTGATCGCAGTGTCTCCAGAAACGGCATTCAAGGAGCCAGGACCTTTTCTCCCTACACTGTCCATTGAGTTGTCCTCAAAACCAATATACATCCTGCTATATCTCCCACATGGAAAGTGCCAGGAGGGAGAAGTGGGGATTATGTTTAGACTTTCTCGGAACTGCTTCAAATCAACTAGATATCTTTGTGCTGTAAATCTCCCAACAGCCAAACGCAAAAGCAGCAAACATCTCGCTGTATGTCCCACATCCAAAGTGCCAAGAGAGAGCTTGCTCTCCCTGTCTTTGAGTACTGTTTTCACTGTCCCGGTTACCTCTTTGCTAACATTCTCTTCAGAGCCGCAGTGAAACCAGGAACCACGTGGAGAAGGCACCCACACTGAAAGTGCCTGGAGGGAACATTGGGGCTTCTTCTCAGTGTCTCTGACATAGGGTTTCACTGTCCCGGGAAAGTCTCTCCTAACACCGTGCAGAGCGCTGTGCCCAATATAGAGAAATGTCTTGCGCTATCTCTTACAGGGAAAGTGCCAGGAGGGAATTGTCGAGCTTGTTCTCAGTGTCTCTGAGAATTGCTCTGATTACCTGTGTGACCTCTTTGCTAAGACTCTCCAGAGAGCCGTCCTCAAAACAAACACACATCTTGACATATCTCCCACATTGATCGCAGTGTCTCCAGAAACGGCATTCAAGGAGCCAGGACCTTTTCTCCCTACACTGTCCATTGAGTTGTCCTCAAAACCAATATACATCCTGCTATATCTCCCACATGGAAAGTGCCAGGAGGGAGAAGTGGGGATTATGTTTAGACTTTCTCGGAACTGCTTCAAATCAACTAGATATCTTTGTGCTGTAAATCTCCCAACAGCCAAACGCAAAAGCAGCAAACATCTCGCTGTATGTCCCACATCCAAAGTGCCAAGAGAGAGCTTGCTCTCCCTGTCTTTGAGTACTGTTTTCACTGTCCCGGTTACCTCTTTGCTAACATTCTCTTCAGAGCCGCAGTGAAAGCAGGAACCACGTGGAGAAGGCACCCACACTGAAAGTGCCTGGAGGGAACATTGGGGCTTCTTCTCAGTGTCTCTGACATAGGGTTCCACTGTCCCGGGAAAGTCTCTGCTAACACCGTGCAGAGCGCTGTGCCCAATCTACAGAAACGTCTTGCGGTATCTCCTACAGGGAAAGTGCCAGGAGGGAATTGTCGAGCTTGTTCTCAGTGTCTCTGAGAATTGCTCTGGTTATCTGTGTGACCTCTTTGCTAAGACTCTCCAGAGAGCCGTCCTCAAAACAAACACACATCTTGACATATCTCCCACATTGATCGCAGTGTCTCCAGAAACGGCATTCAAGGAGCCAGGACCTTTTCTCCCTACACTGTCCATTGAGTTGTCCTCAAAACCAATATACATCCTGCTATATCTCCCACATGGAAAGTGCCAGGAGGGAGAAGTGGGGATTATGTTTAGACTTTCTCGGAACTGCTTCAAATCAACTAGATATCTTTGTGCTGTAAATCTCCCAACAGCCAAACGCAAAAGCAGCAAACTTCTCGCTGTATGTCCCACATCCAAAGTGCCAAGAGAGAGCTTGCTCTCCCTGTCTTTGAGTACTGTTTTCACTGTCCCGGTTACCTCTTTGCTAACGTTCTCTTGAGAGCCGCAGTGAAACCAGGAACCACGTGGAGAAGGCACCCACACTGAAAGTGCCTGGAGGGAACATTGGGGCTTCTTCTCAGTGTCTCTGACATAGGGTTCCACTGTCCCGGGAAAGTCTCTGCTAACACCGTGCAGAGCGCTGTGCCCAATGTACAGAAACGTCTTGCGGTATCTCCTACAGGGAAAGTGCCAGGAGGGAATTGTCGAGCTTGTTCTCAGTGTCTCTGAGAATTGCTCTGGTTATCTGTGTGACCTCTTTGCTAAGACTCTCCAGAGAGCCGTCCTCAAAACAAACACACATCTTGACATATCTCCCACATTGATCGCAGTGTCTCCAGAAACGGCATTCAAGGAGCCAGGACCTTTTCTCCCTACACTGTCCATTGAGTTGTCCTCAAAACCAATATACATCCTGCTATATCTCCCACATGGAAAGTGCCAGGAGGGAGAAGTGGGGAGTATGTTTAGACTTTCTCGGAACTGCTTCAAATCAACTAGATACCTCTGTGCTGTAAATCTCCCAACAGCCAAACGCAAAAGCAGCAAACATCTCGCTGTATGTCCCACATCCAAAGTGCCAAGAGAGAGCTTGCTCTCCCTGTCTTTGAGTACTGTTTTCACTGTCCCGGTTACCTCTTTGCTAACGTTCTCTTCAGAGCCGCAGTGAAAGCAGGAACCACGTGGAGAAGGCACCCACACTGAAAGTGCCTGGAGGGAACATTGGGGCTTCTTCTCAGTGTCTCTGACATAGGGTTCCACTGTCCCGGGAAAGTCTCTGCTAACACCGTGCAGAGCGCTGTGCCCAATGTACAGAAACGTCTTGCGGTATCTCCTACAGGGAAAGTGCCAGGAGGGAATTGTGGAGCTTGTTCTCAGTGTCTCTGAGAATTGCTCTGATTATCTGTGTGACCTCTTTGCTAAGACTCTCCAGAGAGCCGTCCTCAAAACAAACACACATCTTGACATATCTCCCACATTGATCGCAGTGTCTCCAGAAACGGCATTCAAGGAGCCAGGACCTTTTCTCCCTACACTGTCCATTGAGTTGTCCTCAAAACCAATATACATCCTGCTATATCTCCCACATGGAAAGTGCCAGGAGGGAGAAGTGGGGATTATGTTTAGACTTTCTCGGAACTGCTTCAAATCAACTAGATATCTTTGTGCTGTAAATCTCCCAACAGCCAAACGCAAAAGCAGCAAACATCTCGCTGTATGTCCCACATCCAAAGTGCCAAGAGAGAGCTTGCTCTCCCTGTCTTTGAGTACTGTTTTCACTGTCCCGGTTACCTCTTTGCTAACGTTCTCTTCAGAGCCGCAGTGAAACCAGGAACCACGTGGAGAAGGCACCCACACTGAAAGTGCCTGGAGGGAACATTGGGGCTTCTTCTCAGTGTCTCTGACATAGGGTTTCACTGTCCCGGGAAAGTCTCTGCTAACACCCTGCAGAGGGCTGTGCCCAATATACAGAAAAATCTTGCGCTATCTCCTACAGGGAAAGTGCCAGGAGGAAATTGTCGAGCTTGTTCTCAGTGTCTCTGAGAATTGCTCTGATTATCTGTGTGACCTCTTTGCTAAGACTCTCCAGAGAGCCGTCCTCAAAACAAACACACATCTTGACATATCTCCCACAATGATCGCAGTGTCTCCAGAAACGGCATTCAAGAAGCCAGGACCTTTTCTCCCTACACTGTCCATTGAGTTGTCCTCAAAACCAATATACATCCTGCTATATCTCCCACATGGAAAGTGCCAGGAGGGAGAAGTGGGGATTATGTTTAGACTTTCTCGGAACTGCTTCAAATCAACTAGATATCTTTGTGCTGTAAATCTCCCAACAGCCAAACGCAAAAGCAGCAAACATCTCGCTGTATGTCCCACATCCAAAGTGCCAAGAGAGAGCTTGCTCTCCCTGTCTTTGAGTACTGTTTTCACTGTCCCGGTTACCTCTTTGCTAACGTTCTCTTCAGAGCCGCAGTGAAACCAGGAACCACGTGGAGAAGGCTGCCACACTGAAAGTGCCTGGAGGGAACATTGGCGCTTCTCAGTGTCTCTGACATATGGTTTCACTGTCCCGGGAAAGTCTCTGCTAACACCGTGCAGAGCGCTGTGCCCAATATACAGAAACGTCTTGCGGTATCTCCTACAGGGAAAGTGCCAGGAGGGAATTGTCGAGGTTGCTCTCAGTGTCTCTGAGAATTGCTCTGATTATCTGTGTGACCTCTTTGCTAAGACTCTCCAGAGAGACGTCCTCAAAACAAACACACATCTTGACATATCTCCCACATTGATCGCAGTGTCTCCAGAAACGGCATTCAAGAAGCCAGGACCTTTTCTCCCTACACTGTCCATTGAGTTGTCCTCAAAACCAATATACATCCTGCTATATCTCCCACATGGAAAGTGCCAGGAGGGAGAAGTGGGGATTATGTTTAGACTTTCTCGGAACTGCTTCAAATCAACTAGATATCTTTGTGCTGTAAATCTCCCAACAGCCAAACGCAAAAGCAGCAAACATCTCGCTGTATGTCCCACATCCAAAGTGCCAAGAGAGAGCTTGCTCTCCCTGTCTTTGAGTACTGTTTTCACTGTCCCGGTTACCTCTTTGCTAACGTTCTCTTCAGAGCCGCAGTGAAACCAGGAACCACGTGGAGAAGGCTGCCACACTGAAAGTGCCTGGAGGGAACATTGGGGCTTCTCAGTGTCTCTGACATATGGTTTCACTGTCCCGGGAAAGTCTCTGCTAACACCGTGCAGAGCGCTGTGCCCAATATACAGAAACGTCTTGCGGTATCTCCTACAGGGAAAGTGCCAGGAGGGAATTGTCGAGGTTGCTCTCAGTGTCTCTGAGAATTGCTCTGATTATCTGTGTGACCTCTTTGCTAAGACTCTCCAGAGAGACGTCCTCAAAACAAACACACATCTTGACATATCTCCCACATTGATCGCAGTGTCTCCAGAAACGGCATTCAAGGAGCCAGGACCTTTTCTCCCTACACTGTCCATTGAGTTGTCCTCAAAACCAATATACATCCTGCTATATCTCCCACATGGAAAGTGCCAGGAGGGAGAAGTGGGGATTATGTTTAGACTTTCTCGGAACTGCTTCAAATCAACTAGATATCTTTGTGCTGTAAATCTCCCAACAGCCAAACGCAAAAGCAGCAAACTTCTCGCTGTATGTCCCACATCCAAAGTGCCAAGAGAGAGCTTGCTCTCCCTGTCTTTGAGTACTGTTTTCACTGTCCCGGTTACCTCTTTGCTAACGTTCTCTTCAGAGCCGCAGTGAAACCAGGAACCACGTGGAGAAGGCACCCACACTGAAAGTGCCTGGAGGGAACATTGGGGCTTCTCAGTGTCTCTGACATATGGTTTCACTGTCCCGGGAAAGTCTCTGCTAACACCGTGCAGAGCGCTGTGCCCAATATACAGAAACGTCTTGCGGTATCTCCTACAGGGAAAGTGCCAGGAGGGAATTGTCGAGGTTGCTCTCAGTGTCTCTGAGAATTGCTCTGATTATCTGTGTGACCTCTTTGCTAAGACTCTCCAGAGAGCCGTCCTCAAAACAAACACACATCTTGACATATCTCCCACATTGATCGCAGTGTCTCCAGAAACGGCATTCAAGGAGCCAGGACCTTTTCTCCCTACACTGTCCATTGAGTTGTCCTCAAAACCAATATACATCCTGCTATATCTCCCACATGGAAAGTGCCAGGAGGGAGAAGTGGGGATTATGTTTAGACTTTCTCGGAACTGCTTCAAATCAACTAGATATCTTTGTGCTGTAAATCTCCCAACAGCCAAACGCAAAAGCAGCAAACTTCTCGCTGTATGTCCCACATCCAAAGTGCCAAGAGAGAGCTTGCTCTCCCTGTCTTTGAGTACTGTTTTCACTGTCCCGGTTACCTCTTTGCTAACACTCTCTTCAGAGCCGCAGTGAAACCAGGCACCACGTGGAGAAGGCACCCACACTGAAAGTGCCTGGAGGGAACATTGGGGCTTCTTCTCAGTGTCTCTGACATAGGGTTTCACTGTCCCGGGAAAGTCTCTGCTAACACCGTGCAGAGCGCTGTGCCCAATATACAGAAACGTCTTGCGGTATCTCCTACAGGGAAAGTGCCAGGAGGGAATTGTCGAGCTTGTTCTCAGTGTCTCTGAGAATTGCTCTGATTACCTGTGTGACCTCTTTGCTAAGACTCTCCAGAGAGCCGTCCTCAAAACAAACACACATCTTGACATATCTCCCACATTGATCGCAGTGTCTCCAGAAACGGCATTCAAGGAGCCAGGACCTTTTCTCCCTACACTGTCCATTGAGTTGTCCTCAAAACCAATATACATCCTGCTATATCTCCCACATGGAAAGTGCCAGGAGGGAGAAGTGGGGATTATGTTTAGACTTTCTCGGAACTGCTTCAAATCAACTAGATACCTCTGTGCTGTAAATCTCCCAACAGCCAAACGCAAAAGCAGCAAACATCTCGCTGTATGTCCCACATCCAAAGTGCCAAGAGAGAGCTTGCTCTCCCTGTCTTTGAGTACTGTTTTCACTGTCCCGGTTACCTCTTTGCTAACGTTCTCTTCAGAGCCGCAGTGAAAGCAGGAACCACGTGGAGAAGGCACCCACACTGAAAGTGCCTGGAGGGAACATTGGGGCTTCTTCTCAGTGTCTCTGACATAGGGTTCCACTGTCCCGGGAAAGTCTCTGCTAACACCGTGCAGAGCGCTGTGCCCAATGTACAGAAACGTCTTGCGGTATCTCCTACAGGGAAAGTGCCAGGAGGGAATTGTGGAGCTTGTTCTCAGTGTCTCTGAGAATTGCTCTGATTATCTGTGTGACCTCTTTGCTAAGACTCTCCAGAGAGCCGTCCTCAAAACAAACACACATCTTGACATATCTCCCACATTGATCGCAGTGTCTCCAGAAACGGCATTCAAGGAGCCAGGACCTTTTCTCCCTACACTGTCCATTGAGTTGTCCTCAAAACCAATATACATCCTGCTATATCTCCCACATGGAAAGTGCCAGGAGGGAGAAGTGGGGATTATGTTTAGACTTTCTCGGAACTGCTTCAAATCAACTAGATATCTTTGTGCTGTAAATCTCCCAACAGCCAAACGCAAAAGCAGCAAACATCTCGCTGTATGTCCCACATCCAAAGTGCCAAGAGAGAGCTTGCTCTCCCTGTCTTTGAGTACTGTTTTCACTGTCCCGGTTACCTCTTTGCTAACGTTCTCTTCAGAGCCGCAGTGAAACCAGGAACCACGTGGAGAAGGCACCCACACTGAAAGTGCCTGGAGGGAACATTGGGGCTTCTTCTCAGTGTCTCTGACATAGGGTTTCACTGTCCCGGGAAAGTCTCTGCTAACACCGTGCAGAGGGCTGTGCCCAATATACAGAAAAATCTTGCGCTATCTCCTACAGGGAAAGTGCCAGGAGGAAATTGTCGAGCTTGTTCTCAGTGTCTCTGAGAATTGCTCTGATTATCTGTGTGAACCTCTTTGCTAAGACTCTCCAGAGAGCCGTCCTCAAAACAAACACACATCTTGACATATCTCCCACAATGATCGCAGTGTCTCCAGAAACGGCATTCAAGAAGCCAGGACCTTTTCTCCCTACACTGTCCATTGAGTTGTCCTCAAAACCAATATACATCCTGCTATATCTCCCACATGGAAAGTGCCAGGAGGGAGAAGTGGGGATTATGTTTAGACTTTCTCGGAACTGCTTCAAATCAACTAGATATCTTTGTGCTGTAAATCTCCCAACAGCCAAACGCAAAAGCAGCAAACATCTCGCTGTATGTCCCACATCCAAAGTGCCAAGAGAGAGCTTGCTCTCCCTGTCTTTGAGTACTGTTTTCACTGTCCCGGTTACCTCTTTGCTAACGTTCTCTTCAGAGCCGCAGTGAAACCAGGAACCACGTGGAGAAGGCTGCCACACTGAAAGTGCCTGGAGGGAACATTGGCGCTTCTCAGTGTCTCTGACATATGGTTTCACTGTCCCGGGAAAGTCTCTGCTAACACCGTGCAGAGCGCTGTGCCCAATATACAGAAACGTCTTGCGGTATCTCCTACAGGGAAAGTGCCAGGAGGGAATTGTCGAGGTTGCTCTCAGTGTCTCTGAGAATTGCTCTGATTATCTGTGTGACCTCTTTGCTAAGACTCTCCAGAGAGACGTCCTCAAAACAAACACACATCTTGACATATCTCCCACATTGATCGCAGTGTCTCCAGAAACGGCATTCAAGAAGCCAGGACCTTTTCTCCCTACACTGTCCATTGAGTTGTCCTCAAAACCAATATACATCCTGCTATATCTCCCACATGGAAAGTGCCAGGAGGGAGAAGTGGGGATTATGTTTAGACTTTCTCGGAACTGCTTCAAATCAACTAGATATCTTTGTGCTGTAAATCTCCCAACAGCCAAACGCAAAAGCAGCAAACATCTCGCTGTATGTCCCACATCCAAAGTGCCAAGAGAGAGCTTGCTCTCCCTGTCTTTGAGTACTGTTTTCACTGTCCCGGTTACCTCTTTGCTAACGTTCTCTTCAGAGCCGCAGTGAAACCAGGAACCACGTGGAGAAGGCTGCCACACTGAAAGTGCCTGGAGGGAACATTGGGGCTTCTCAGTGTCTCTGACATATGGTTTCACTGTCCCGGGAAAGTCTCTGCTAACACCGTGCAGAGCGCTGTGCCCAATATACAGAAACGTCTTGCGGTATCTCCTACAGGGAAAGTGCCAGGAGGGAATTGTCGAGGTTGCTCTCAGTGTCTCTGAGAATTGCTCTGATTATCTGTGTGACCTCTTTGCTAAGACTCTCCAGAGAGACGTCCTCAAAACAAACACACATCTTGACATATCTCCCACATTGATCGCAGTGTCTCCAGAAACGGCATTCAAGGAGCCAGGACCTTTTCTCCCTACACTGTCCATTGAGTTGTCCTCAAAACCAATATACATCCTGCTATATCTCCCACATGGAAAGTGCCAGGAGGGAGAAGTGGGGATTATGTTTAGACTTTCTCGGAACTGCTTCAAATCAACTAGATATCTTTGTGCTGTAAATCTCCCAACAGCCAAACGCAAAAGCAGCAAACTTCTCGCTGTATGTCCCACATCCAAAGTGCCAAGAGAGAGCTTGCTCTCCCTGTCTTTGAGTACTGTTTTCACTGTCCCGGTTACCTCTTTGCTAACGTTCTCTTCAGAGCCGCAGTGAAACCAGGAACCACGTGGAGAAGGCTGCCACACTGAAAGTGCCTGGAGGGAACATTGGCGCTTCTCAGTGTCTCTGACATATGGTTTCACTGTCCCGGGAAAGTCTCTGCTAACACCGTGCAGAGCGCTGTGCCCAATATACAGAAACGTCTTGCGGTATCTCCTACAGGGAAAGTGCCAGGAGGGAATTGTCGAGGTTGCTCTCAGTGTCTCTGAGAATTGCTCTGATTATCTGTGTGACCTCTTTGCTAAGACTCTCCAGAGAGACGTCCTCAAAACAAACACACATCTTGACATATCTCCCACAATGATCGCAGTGTCTCCAGAAACGGCATTCAAGAAGCCAGGACCTTTTCTCCCTACACTGTCCATTGAGTTGTCCTCAAAACCAATATACATCCTGCTATATCTCCCACATGGAAAGTGCCAGGAGGGAGAAGTGGGGATTATGTTTAGACTTTCTCGGAACTGCTTCAAATCAACTAGATATCTTTGTGCTGTAAATCTCCCAACAGCCAAACGCAAAAGCAGCAAACATCTCGCTGTATGTCCCACATCCAAAGTGCCAAGAGAGAGCTTGCTCTCCCTGTCTTTGAGTACTGTTTTCACTGTCCCGGTTACCTCTTTGCTAACGTTCTCTTCAGAGCCGCAGTGAAACCAGGAACCACGTGGAGAAGGCTGCCACACTGAAAGTGCCTGGAGGGAACATTGGGGCTTCTCAGTGTCTCTGACATATGGTTTCACTGTCCCGGGAAAGTCTCTGCTAACACCGTGCAGAGCGCTGTGCCCAATATACAGAAACGTCTTGCGGTATCTCCTACAGGGAAAGTGCCAGGAGGGAATTGTCGAGGTTGCTCTCAGTGTCTCTGAGAATTGCTCTGATTATCTGTGTGACCTCTTTGCTAAGACTCTCCAGAGAGCCGTCCTCAAAACAAACACACATCTTGACATATCTCCCACATTGATCGCAGTGTCTCCAGAAACGGCATTCAAGGAGCCAGGACCTTTTCTCCCTACACTGTCCATTGAGTTGTCCTCAAAACCAATATACATCCTGCTATATCTCCCACATGGAAAGTGCCAGGAGGGAGAAGTGGGGATTATGTTTAGACTTTCTCGGAACTGCTTCAAATCAACTAGATATCTTTGTGCTGTAAATCTCCCAACAGCCAAACGCAAAAGCAGCAAACTTCTCGCTGTATGTCCCACATCCAAAGTGCCAAGAGAGAGCTTGCTCTCCCTGTCTTTGAGTACTGTTTTCACTGTCCCGGTTACCTCTTTGCTAACACTCTCTTCAGAGCCGCAGTGAAACCAGGCACCACGTGGAGAAGGCACCCACACTGAAAGTGCCTGGAGGGAACATTGGGGTTTCTTCTCAGTGTCTCTGACATAGGGTTTCACTGTCCCGGGAAAGTCTCTGCTAACACCGTGCAGAGCGCTGTGCCCAATATACAGAAACGTCTTGCGGTATCTCCTACAGGGAAAGTGCCAGGAGGGAATTGTCGAGCTTGTTCTCAGTGTCTCTGAGAATTGCTCTGATTACCTGTGTGACCTCTTTGCTAAGACTCTCCAGAGAGCCGTCCTCAAAACAAACACACATCTTGACATATCTCCCACATTGATCGCAGTGTCTCCAGAAACGGCATTCAAGGAGCCAGGACCTTTTCTCCCTACACTGTCCATTGAGTTGTCCTCAAA
Source organism: Chroicocephalus ridibundus (assembly GCF_963924245.1). Classification (NCBI taxonomy): domain Eukaryota; kingdom Metazoa; phylum Chordata; class Aves; order Charadriiformes; family Laridae; genus Chroicocephalus; species Chroicocephalus ridibundus. The sequence continues at coordinate 664,090 of NW_026961241.1, read as the reverse complement.
ACCAATATACATCCTGCTATATCTCCCACATGGAAAGTGCCAGGAGGGAGAAGTGGGGATTATGTTTAGACTTTCTCGGAACTGCTTCAAATGAACTAGATACCTCTGTGCTGTAAATCTCCCAACAGCCAAACGCAAAAGCAGCAAACATCTCGCTGTATGTCCCACATCCAAAGTGCCAAGAGAGAGCTTGCTCTCCCTGTCTTTGAGTACTGTTTTCACTGTCCCGGTTACCTCTTTGCTAACGTTCTCTTCAGAGCCGCAGTGAAAGCAGGAACCACGTGGAGAAGGCACCCACACTGAAAGTGCCTGGAGGGAACACTGGGGCTTCTTCTCAGTGTCTCTGACATAGGGTTCCACTGTCCCGGGAAAGTCTCTGCTAACACCGTGCAGAGCGCTGTGCCCAATGTACAGAAACGTCTTGCGGTATCTCCTACAGGGAAAGTGCCAGGAGGGAATTGTGGAGCTTGTTCTCAGTGTCTCTGAGAATTGCTCTGATTATCTGTGTGACCTCTTTGCTAAGACTCTCCAGAGAGCCGTCCTCAAAACAAACACACATCTTGACATATCTCCCACATTGATCGCAGTGTCTCCAGAAACGGCATTCAAGGAGCCAGGACCTTTTCTCCCTACACTGTCCATTGAGTTGTCCTCAAAACCAATATACATCCTGCTATATCTCCCACATGGAAAGTGCCAGGAGGGAGAAGTGGGGATTATGTTTAGACTTTCTCGGAACTGCTTCAAATCAACTAGATATCTTTGTGCTGTAAATCTCCCAACAGCCAAACGCAAAAGCAGCAAACATCTCGCTGTATGTCCCACATCCAAAGTGCCAAGAGAGAGCTTGCTCTCCCTGTCTTTGAGTACTGTTTTCACTGTCCCGGTTACCTCTTTGCTAACGTTCTCTTCAGAGCCGCAGTGAAACCAGGAACCACGTGGAGAAGGCACCCACACTGAAAGTGCCTGGAGGGAACATTGGGGCTTCTTCTCAGTGTCTCTGACATAGGGTTTCACTGTCCCGGGAAAGTCTCTGCTAACACCCTGCAGAGGGCTGTGCCCAATATACAGAAAAATCTTGCGCTATCTCCTACAGGGAAAGTGCCAGGAGGAAATTGTCGAGCTTGTTCTCAGTGTCTCTGAGAATTGCTCTGATTATCTGTGTGAACCTCTTTGCTAAGACTCTCCAGAGAGCCGTCCTCAAAACAAACACACATCTTGACATATCTCCCACAATGATCGCAGTGTCTCCAGAAACGGCATTCAAGAAGCCAGGACCTTTTCTCCCTACACTGTCCATTGAGTTGTCCTCAAAACCAATATACATCCTGCTATATCTCCCACATGGAAAGTGCCAGGAGGGAGAAGTGGGGATTATGTTTAGACTTTCTCGGAACTGCTTCAAATCAACTAGATATCTTTGTGCTGTAAATCTCCCAACAGCCAAACGCAAAAGCAGCAAACATCTCGCTGTATGTCCCACATCCAAAGTGCCAAGAGAGAGCTTGCTCTCCCTGTCTTTGAGTACTGTTTTCACTGTCCCGGTTACCTCTTTGCTAACATTCTCTTCAGAGCCGCAGTGAAACCAGGAACCACGTGGAGAAGGCTGCCACACTGAAAGTGCCTGGAGGGAACATTGGCGCTTCTCAGTGTCTCTGACATATGGTTTCACTGTCCCGGGAAAGTCTCTGCTAACACCGTGCAGAGCGCTGTGCCCAATATACAGAAACGTCTTGCGGTATCTCCTACAGGGAAAGTGCCAGGAGGGAATTGTCGAGGTTGCTCTCAGTGTCTCTGAGAATTGCTCTGATTATCTGTGTGACCTCTTTGCTAAGACTCTCCAGAGAGCCGTCCTCAAAACAAACACACATCTTGACATATCTCCCACAATGATCGCAGTGTCTCCAGAAACGGCATTCAAGAAGCCAGGACCTTTTCTCCCTACACTGTCCATTGAGTTGTCCTCAAAACCAATATACATCCTGCTATATCTCCCACATGGAAAGTGCCAGGAGGGAGAAGTGGGGATTATGTTTAGACTTTCTCGGAACTGCTTCAAATCAACTAGATATCTTTGTGCTGTAAATCTCCCAACAGCCAAACGCAAAAGCAGCAAACATCTCGCTGTATGTCCCACATCCAAAGTGCCAAGAGAGAGCTTGCTCTCCCTGTCTTTGAGTACTGTTTTCACTGTCCCGGTTACCTCTTTGCTAACACTCTCTTCAGAGCCGCAGTGAAACCAGGCACCACGTGGAGAAGGCACCCACACTGAAAGTGCCTGGAGGGAACATTGGGGTTTCTTCTCAGTGTCTCTGACATAGGGTTTCACTGTCCCGGGAAAGTCTCTGCTAACACCGTGCAGAGCGCTGTGCCCAATATACAGAAACGTCTTGCGGTATCTCCTACAGGGAAAGTGCCAGGAGGGAATTGTCGAGCTTGTTCTCAGTGTCTCTGAGAATTGCTCTGATTACCTGTGTGACCTCTTTGCTAAGACTCTCCAGAGAGCCGTCCTCAAAACAAACACACATCTTGACATATCTCCCACATTGATCGCAGTGTCTCCAGAAACGGCATTCAAGGAGCCAGGACCTTTTCTCCCTACACTGTCCATTGAGTTGTCCTCAAAACCAATATACATCCTGCTATATCTCCCACATGGAAAGTGCCAGGAGGGAGAAGTGGGGATTATGTTTAGACTTTCTCGGAACTGCTTCAAATCAACTAGATACCTCTGTGCTGTAAATCTCCCAACAGCCAAACGCAAAAGCAGCAAACATCTCGCTGTATGTCCCACATCCAAAGTGCCAAGAGAGAGCTTGCTCTCCCTGTCTTTGAGTACTGTTTTCACTGTCCCGGTTACCTCTTTGCTAACGTTCTCTTCAGAGCCGCAGTGAAAGCAGGAACCACGTGGAGAAGGCACCCACACTGAAAGTGCCTGGAGGGAACACTGGGGCTTCTTCTCAGTGTCTCTGACATAGGGTTCCACTGTCCCGGGAAAGTCTCTGCTAACACCGTGCAGAGCGCTGTGCCCAATGTACAGAAACGTCTTGCGGTATCTCCTACAGGGAAAGTGCCAGGAGGGAATTGTGGAGCTTGTTCTCAGTGTCTCTGAGAATTGCTCTGATTATCTGTGTGACCTCTTTGCTAAGACTCTCCAGAGAGCCGTCCTCAAAACAAACACGCATCTTGACATATCTCCCACATTGATCGCAGTGTCTCCAGAAACGGCATTCAAGGAGCCAGGACCTTTTCTCCCTACACTGTCCATTGAGTTGTCCTCAAAACCAATATACATCCTGCTATATCTCCCACATGGAAAGTGCCAGGAGGGAGAAGTGGGGATTATGTTTAGACTTTCTCGGAACTGCTTCAAATCAACTAGATATCTTTGTGCTGTAAATCTCCCAACAGCCAAACGCAAAAGCAGCAAACATCTCGCTGTATGTCCCACATCCAAAGTGCCAAGAGAGAGCTTGCTCTCCCTGTCTTTGAGTACTGTTTTCACTGTCCCGGTTACCTCTTTGCTAACGTTCTCTTCAGAGCCGCAGTGAAACCAGGAACCACGTGGAGAAGGCACCCACACTGAAAGTGCCTGGAGGGAACATTGGGGCTTCTTCTCAGTGTCTCTGACATAGGGTTTCACTGTCCCGGGAAAGTCTCTGCTAACACCCTGCAGAGGGCTGTGCCCAATATACAGAAAAATCTTGCGCTATCTCCTACAGGGAAAGTGCCAGGAGGAAATTGTCGAGCTTGTTCTCAGTGTCTCTGAGAATTGCTCTGATTATCTGTGTGAACCTCTTTGCTAAGACTCTCCAGAGAGCCGTCCTCAAAACAAACACACATCTTGACATATCTCCCACAATGATCGCAGTGTCTCCAGAAACGGCATTCAAGAAGCCAGGACCTTTTCTCCCTACACTGTCCATTGAGTTGTCCTCAAAACCAATATACATCCTGCTATATCTCCCACATGGAAAGTGCCAGGAGGGAGAAGTGGGGATTATGTTTAGACTTTCTCGGAACTGCTTCAAATCAACTAGATATCTTTGTGCTGTAAATCTCCCAACAGCCAAACGCAAAAGCAGCAAACATCTCGCTGTATGTCCCACATCCAAAGTGCCAAGAGAGAGCTTGCTCTCCCTGTCTTTGAGTACTGTTTTCACTGTCCCGGTTACCTCTTTGCTAACATTCTCTTCAGAGCCGCAGTGAAACCAGGAACCACGTCGAGAAGGCTGCCACACTGAAAGTGCCTGGAGGGAACATTGGCGCTTCTCAGTGTCTCTGACATATGGTTTCACTGTCCCGGGAAAGTCTCTGCTAACACCGTGCAGAGCGCTGTGCCCAATATACAGAAACGTATTGCGGTATCTCCTACAGGGAAAGTGCCAGGAGGGAATTGTCGAGGTTGCTCTCAGTGTCTCTGAGAATTGCTCTGATTATCTGTGTGACCTCTTTGCTAAGACTCTCCAGAGAGACGTCCTCAAAACAAACACACATCTTGACATATCTCCCACAATGATCGCAGTGTCTCCAGAAACGGCATTCAAGAAGCCAGGACCTTTTCTCCCTACACTGTCCATTGAGTTGTCCTCAAAACCAATATACATCCTGCTATATCTCCCACATGGAAAGTGCCAGGAGGGAGAAGTGGGGATTATGTTTAGACTTTCTCGGAACTGCTTCAAATCAACTAGATATCTTTGTGCTGTAAATCTCCCAACAGCCAAACGCAAAAGCAGCAAACATCTCGCTGTATGTCCCACATCCAAAGTGCCAAGAGAGAGCTTGCTCTCCCTGTCTTTGAGTACTGTTTTCACTGTCCCGGTTACCTCTTTGCTAACGTTCTCTTCAGAGCCGCAGTGAAACCAGGAACCACGTGGAGAAGGCTGCCACACTGAAAGTGCCTGGAGGGAACATTGGGGCTTCTCAGTGTCTCTGACATATGGTTTCACTGTCCCGGGAAAGTCTCTGCTAACACCGTGCAGAGCGCTGTGCCCAATATACAGAAACGTCTTGCGGTATCTCCTACAGGGAAAGTGCCAGGAGGGAATTGTCGAGGTTGCTCTCAGTGTCTCTGAGAATTGCTCTGATTATCTGTGTGACCTCTTTGCTAAGACTCTCCAGAGAGCCGTCCTCAAAACAAACACACATCTTGACATATCTCCCACATTGATCGCAGTGTCTCCAGAAACGGCATTCAAGGAGCCAGGACCTTTTCTCCCTACACTGTCCATTGAGTTGTCCTCAAAACCAATATACATCCTGCTATATCTCCCACATGGAAAGTGCCAGGAGGGAGAAGTGGGGATTATGTTTAGACTTTCTCGGAACTGCTTCAAATCAACTAGATATCTTTGTGCTGTAAATCTCCCAACAGCCAAACGCAAAAGCAGCAAACTTCTCGCTGTATGTCCCACATCCAAAGTGCCAAGAGAGAGCTTGCTCTCCCTGTCTTTGAGTACTGTTTTCACTGTCCCGGTTACCTCTTTGCTAACACTCTCTTCAGAGCCGCAGTGAAACCAGGCACCACGTGGAGAAGGCACCCACACTGAAAGTGCCTGGAGGGAACATTGGGGTTTCTTCTCAGTGTCTCTGACATAGGGTTTCACTGTCCCGGGAAAGTCTCTGCTAACACCGTGCAGAGCGCTGTGCCCAATATACAGAAACGTCTTGCGGTATCTCCTACAGGGAAAGTGCCAGGAGGGAATTGTCGAGCTTGTTCTCAGTGTCTCTGAGAATTGCTCTGATTACCTGTGTGACCTCTTTGCTAAGACTCTCCAGAGAGCCGTCCTCAAAACAAACACACATCTTGACATATCTCCCACATTGATCGCAGTGTCTCCAGAAACGGCATTCAAGGAGCCAGGACCTTTTCTCCCTACACTGTCCATTGAGTTGTCCTCAAAATCAATATACATCCTGCTATATCTCCCACATGGAAAGTGCCAGGAGGGAGAAGTGGGGATTATGTTTAGACTTTCTCGGAACTGCTTCAAATCAACTAGATACCTCTGTGCTGTAAATCTCCCAACAGCCAAACGCAAAAGCAGCAAACATCTCGCTGTATGTCCCACATCCAAAGTGCCAAGAGAGAGCTTGCTCTCCCTGTCTTTGAGTACTGTTTTCACTGTCCCGGTTACCTCTTTGCTAACGTTCTCTTCAGAGCCGCAGTGAAAGCAGGAACCACGTGGAGAAGGCACCCACACTGAAAGTGCCTGGAGGGAACACTGGGGCTTCTTCTCAGTGTCTCTGACATAGGGTTCCACTGTCCCGGGAAAGTCTCTGCTAACACCGTGCAGAGCGCTGTGCCCAATGTACAGAAACGTCTTGCGGTATCTCCTACAGGGAAAGTGCCAGGAGGGAATTGTGGAGCTTGTTCTCAGTGTCTCTGAGAATTGCTCTGATTATCTGTGTGACCTCTTTGCTAAGACTCTCCAGAGAGCCGTCCTCAAAACAAACACACATCTTGACATATCTCCCACATTGATCGCAGTGTCTCCAGAAACGGCATTCAAGGAGCCAGGACCTTTTCTCCCTACACTGTCCATTGAGTTGTCCTCAAAACCAATATACATCCTGCTATATCTCCCACATGGAAAGTGCCAGGAGGGAGAAGTGGGGATTATGTTTAGACTTTCTCGGAACTGCTTCAAATCAACTAGATATCTTTGTGCTGTAAATCTCCCAACAGCCAAACGCAAAAGCAGCAAACATCTCGCTGTATGTCCCACATCCAAAGTGCCAAGAGAGAGCTTGCTCTCCCTGTCTTTGAGTACTGTTTTCACTGTCCCGGTTACCTCTTTGCTAACGTTCTCTTCAGAGCCGCAGTGAAACCAGGAACCACGTGGAGAAGGCACCCACACTGAAAGTGCCTGGAGGGAACATTGGGGCTTCTTCTCAGTGTCTCTGACATAGGGTTTCACTGTCCCGGGAAAGTCTCTGCTAACACCCTGCAGAGGGCTGTGCCCAATATACAGAAAAATCTTGCGCTATCTCCTACAGGGAAAGTGCCAGGAGGAAATTGTCGAGCTTGTTCTCAGTGTCTCTGAGAATTGCTCTGATTATCTGTGTGAACCTCTTTGCTAAGACTCTCCAGAGAGCCGTCCTCAAAACAAACACACATCTTGACATATCTCCCACAATGATCGCAGTGTCTCCAGAAACGGCATTCAAGAAGCCAGGACCTTTTCTCCCTACACTGTCCATTGAGTTGTCCTCAAAACCAATATACATCCTGCTATATCTCCCACATGGAAAGTGCCAGGAGGGAGAAGTGGGGATTATGTTTAGACTTTCTCGGAACTGCTTCAAATCAACTAGATATCTTTGTGCTGTAAATCTCCCAACAGCCAAACGCAAAAGCAGCAAACATCTCGCTGTATGTCCCACATCCAAAGTGCCAAGAGAGAGCTTGCTCTCCCTGTCTTTGAGTACTGTTTTCACTGTCCCGGTTACCTCTTTGCTAACATTCTCTTCAGAGCCGCAGTGAAACCAGGAACCACGTGGAGAAGGCTGCCACACTGAAAGTGCCTGGAGGGAACATTGGCGCTTCTCAGTGTCTCTGACATATGGTTTCACTGTCCCGGGAAAGTCTCTGCTAACACCGTGCAGAGCGCTGTGCCCAATATACAGAAACGTCTTGCGGTATCTCCTACAGGGAAAGTGCCAGGAGGGAATTGTCGAGGTTGCTCTCAGTGTCTCTGAGAATTGCTCTGATTATCTGTGTGACCTCTTTGCTAAGACTCTCCAGAGAGACGTCCTCAAAACAAACACACATCTTGACATATCTCCCACAATGATCGCAGTGTCTCCAGAAACGGCATTCAAGAAGCCAGGACCTTTTCTCCCTACACTGTCCATTGAGTTGTCCTCAAAACCAATATACATCCTGCTATATCTCCCACATGGAAAGTGCCAGGAGGGAGAAGTGGGGATTATGTTTAGACTTTCTCGGAACTGCTTCAAATCAACTAGATATCTTTGTGCTGTAAATCTCCCAACAGCCAAACGCAAAAGCAGCAAACATCTCGCTGTATGTCCCACATCCAAAGTGCCAAGAGAGAGCTTGCTCTCCCTGTCTTTGAGTACTGTTTTCACTGTCCCGGTTACCTCTTTGCTAACATTCTCTTCAGAGCCGCAGTGAAAGCAGGAACCACGTGGAGAAGGCACCCACACTGAAAGTGCCTGGAGGGAACATTGGGGCTTCTTCTCAGTGTCTCTGACATAGGGTTTCACTGTCCCGGGAAAGTCTCTGCTAACACCGTGCAGAGCGCTGTGCCCAATATACAGAAACGTCTTGCGGTATCTCCTACAGGGAAAGTGCCAGGAGGGAATTGTCGAGGTTGCTCTCAGTGTCTCTGAGAATTGCTCTGATTATCTGTGTGACCTCTTTGCTAAGACTCTCCAGAGAGACGTCCTCAAAACAAACACACATCTTGACATATCTCCCACATTGATCGCAGTGTCTCCAGAAACGGCATTCAAGGAGCCAGGACCTTTTCTCCCTACACTGTCCATTGAGTTGTCCTCAAAACCAATATACATCCTGCTATATCTCCCACATGGAAAGTGCCAGGAGGGAGAAGTGGGGATTATGTTTAGACTTTCTCGGAACTGCTTCAAATCAACTAGATATCTTTGTGCTGTAAATCTCCCAACAGCCAAACGCAAAAGCAGCAAACATCTCGCTGTATGTCCCACATCCAAAGTGCCAAGAGAGAGCTTGCTCTCCCTGTCTTTGAGTACTGTTTTCACTGTCCCGGTTACCTCTTTGCTAACATTCTCTTCAGAGCCGCAGTGAAACCAGGAACCACGTGGAGAAGGCACCCACACTGAAAGTGCCTGGAGGGAACATTGGGGCTTCTTCTCAGTGTCTCTGACATAGGGTTTCACTGTCCCGGGAAAGTCTCTCCTAACACCGTGCAGAGCGCTGTGCCCAATATAGAGAAATGTCTTGCGCTATCTCTTACAGGGAAAGTGCCAGGAGGGAATTGTCGAGCTTGTTCTCAGTGTCTCTGAGAATTGCTCTGATTACCTGTGTGACCTCTTTGCTAAGACTCTCCAGAGAGCCGTCCTCAAAACAAACACACATCTTGACATATCTCCCACATTGATCGCAGTGTCTCCAGAAACGGCATTCAAGGAGCCAGGACCTTTTCTCCCTACACTGTCCATTGAGTTGTCCTCAAAACCAATATACATCCTGCTATATCTCCCACATGGAAAGTGCCAGGAGGGAGAAGTGGGGATTATGTTTAGACTTTCTCGGAACTGCTTCAAATCAACTAGATATCTTTGTGCTGTAAATCTCCCAACAGCCAAACGCAAAAGCAGCAAACATCTCGCTGTATGTCCCACATCCAAAGTGCCAAGAGAGAGCTTGCTCTCCCTGTCTTTGAGTACTGTTTTCACTGTCCCGGTTACCTCTTTGCTAACATTCTCTTCAGAGCCGCAGTGAAAGCAGGAACCACGTGGAGAAGGCACCCACACTGAAAGTGCCTGGAGGGAACATTGGGGCTTCTTCTCAGTGTCTCTGACATAGGGTTTCACTGTCCCGGGAAAGTCTCTGCTAACACCGTGCAGAGCGCTGTGCCCAATATACAGAAGCGTCTTGCGCTATCTCCTACAGGGAAAGTGCCAGGAGGGAATTGTGGAGCTTGCTCTCAGTGTCTCTGAGAATTGCTCTGATTATCTGTGTGACCTCTTTGCTAAGACTCTCCAGAGAGACGTCCTCAAAACAAACACACATCTTGACATATCTCCCACATTGATCGCAGTGTCTCCAGAAACGGCATTCAAGGAGCCAGGACCTTTTCTCCCTACACTGTCCATTGAGTTGTCCTCAAAACCAATATACATCCTGCTATATCTCCCACATGGAAAGTGCCAGGAGGGAGAAGTGGGGATTATGTTTAGACTTTCTCGGAACTGCTTCAAATCAACTAGATATCTTTGTGCTGTAAATCTCCCAACAGCCAAATGCAAAAGCAGCAAACATCTCGCTGTATGTCCCACATCCAAAGTGCCAAGAGAGAGCTTGCTCTCCCTGTCTTTGAGTACTGTTTTCACTGTCCCGGTTACCTCTTTGCTAACACTCTCTTCAGAGCCGCAGTGAAACCAGGAACCACGTGGAGAAGGCACCCACACTGAAAGTGCCTGGAGGGAACATTGGGGCTTCTCAGTGTCTCTGACATATGGTTTCACTGTCCCGGGAAAGTCTCTGCTAACACCGTGCAGAGCGCTGTGCCCAATATACAGAAACGTCTTGCGGTATCTCCTACAGGGAAAGTGCCAGGAGGGAATTGTCGAGGTTGCTCTCAGTGTCTCTGAGAATTGCTCTGATTATCTGTGTGACCTCTTTGCTAAGACTCTCCAGAGAGACGTCCTCAAAACAAACACACATCTTGACATATCTCCCACATTGATCGCAGTGTCTCCAGAAACGGCATTCAAGGAGCCAGGACCTTTTCTCCCTACACTGTCCATTGAGTTGTCCTCAAAACCAATATACATCCTGCTATATCTCCCACATGGAAAGTGCCAGGAGGGAGAAGTGGGGATTATGTTTAGACTTTCTCGGAACTGCTTCAAATCAACTAGATATCTTTGTGCTGTAAATCTCCCAACAGCCAAACGCAAAAGCAGCAAACATCTCGCTGTATGTCCCACATCCAAAGTGCCAAGAGAGAGCTTGCTCTCCCTGTCTTTGAGTACTGTTTTCACTGTCCCGGTTACCTCTTTGCTAACATTCTCTTCAGAGCCGCAGTGAAACCAGGAACCACGTGGAGAAGGCACCCACACTGAAAGTGCCTGGAGGGAACATTGGGGCTTCTTCTCAGTGTCTCTGACATAGGGTTTCACTGTCCCGGGAAAGTCTCTGCTAACACCGTGCAGAGCGCTGTGCCCAATATACAGAAACGTCTTGCGGTATCTCCTACAGGGAAAGTGCCAGGAGGGAATTGTGGAGCTTGTTCTCAGTGTCTCTGAGAATTGCTCTGATTATCTGTGTGACCTCTTTGCTAAGACTCTCCAGAGAGCCGTCCTCAAAACAAACACACATCTTGACATATCTCCCACATTGATCGCAGTGTCTCCAGAAACGGCATTCAAGGAGCCAGGACCTTTTCTCCCTACACTGTCCATTGAGTTGTCCTCAAAACCAATATACATCCTGCTATATCTCCCACATGGAAATTGCCAGGAGGGAGAAGTGGGGATTGTGTTTAGACTTTCTCGAAACTGCTTCAAATCAACTAGATATCTTTGTGCTGTAAATCTCCCAACAGCCAAACGCAAAAGCAGCAAACATCTCGCTGTATGTCCCACATCCAAAGTGCCAAGAGAGAGCTTGCTCTCCCTGTCTTTGAGTACTGTTTTCACTGTCCCGGTTACCTCTTTGCTAACGTTCTCTTCAGAGCCGCAGTGAAACCAGGAACCACGTGGAGAAGGCACCCACACTGAAAGTGCCTGGAGGGAACATTGGGGCTTCTTCTCAGTGTCTCTGACATAGGGTTTCACTGTCCCGGGAAAGTCTCTGCTAACACCCTGCAGAGCGCTGTGCCCAATATACAGAAACGTCTTGCGCTATCTCCTACAGGGAAAGTGCCAGGAGGGAATTGTCGAGCTTGCTCTCAGTGTCTCTGAGAATTGCTCTGATTATCTGTGTGACCTCTTTGCTAAGACTCTCCAGAGAGCCGTCCTCAAAACAAACACACATCTTGACATATCTCCCACATTGATCGCAGTGTCTCCAGAAACGGCATTCAAGGAGCCAGGACCTTTTCTCCCTACACTGTCCATTGAGTTGTCCTCAAAACCAATATACATCCTGCTATATCTCCCACATGGAAAGTGCCAGGAGGGAGAAGTGGGGATTATGTTTAGACTTTCTCGGAACTGCTTCAAATCAACTAGATATCTTTGTGCTGTAAATCTCCCAACAGCCAAACGCAAAAGCAGCAAACATCTCGCTGTATGTCCCACATCCAAAGTGCCAAGAGAGAGCTTGCTCTCCCTGTCTTTGAGTACTGTTTTCACTGTCCCGGTTACCTCTTTGCTAACACTCTCTTCAGAGCCGCAGTGAAACCAGGAACCACGTGGAGAAGGCACCCACACTGAAAGTGCCTGGAGGGAACATTGGGGCTTCTTCTCAGTGTCTCTGACATAGGGTTTCACTGTCCCGGGAAAGTCTCTGCTAACACCCTGCAGAGTGCTGTGCCCAATATACAGAAACGTCTTGCGCTATCTCCTACAGGGAAAGTGCCAGGAGGGAATTGTCGAGCTTGTTCTCAGTGTCTCTGAGAATTGCTCTGATTATCTGTGTGACCTCTTTGCTAAGACTCTCCAGAGAGACGTCCTCAAAACAAACACACATCTTGACATATCTCCCACATTGATCGCAGTGTCTCCAGAAACGGCATTCAAGGAGCCAGGACCTTTTCTCCCTACACTGTCCATTGAGTTGTCCTCAAAACCAATATACATCCTGCTATATCTCCCACATGGAAAGTGCCAGGAGGGAGAAGTGGGGATTGTGTTTAGACTTTCTCGGAACTGCTTCAAATCAACTAGATATCTTTGTGCTGTAAATCTCCCAACAGCCAAACGCAAAAGCAGCAAACATCTCGCTGTATGTCCCACATCCAAAGTGCCAAGAGAGAGCTTGCTCTCCCTGTCTTTGAGTACTGTTTTCACTGTCCCGGTTACCTCTTTGCTAACATTCTCTTCAGAGCCGCAGTGAAACCAGGAACCACGTGGAGAAGGCACCCACACTGAAAGTGCCTGGAGGCAACATTGGGGCTTCTTCTCAGTGTCTCTGACATAGGGTTTCACTGTCCCGGGAAAGTCTCTGCTAACACCGTGCAGAGCGCTGTGCCCAATATACAGAAACGTCTTGTGGTATCTCCTACAGGGAAAGTGCCAGGAGGGAATTGTCGAGCTTGTTCTCAGTGTCTCTGAGAATTGCTCTGATTATCTGTGTGACCTCTTTGCTAAGACTCTCCAGAGAGCCGTCCTCAAAACAAACACACATCTTGACATATCTCCCACATTGATCGCAGTGTCTCCAGAAACGGCATTCAAGGAGCCAGGACCTTTTCTCCCTACACTGTCCATTGAGTTGTCCTCAAAACCAATATACATCCTGCTATATCTCCCACATGGAAAGTGCCAGGAGGGAGAAGTGGGGATTATGTTTAGACTTTCTCGGAACTGCTTCAAATCAACTAGATATCTTTGTGCTGTAAATCTCCCAACAGCCAAACGCAAAAGCAGCAAACTTCTCGCTGTATGTCCCACATCCAAAGTGCCAAGAGAGAGCTTGCTCTCCCTGTCTTTGAGTACTGTTTTCACTGTCCCGGTTACCTCTTTGCTAACATTCTCTTCAGAGCCGCAGTGAAACCAGGAACCACGTGGAGAAGGCTGCCACACTGAAAGTGCCTGGAGGGAACATTGGGGCTTCTCAGTGTCTCTGACATAGGGTTTCACTGTCCCGGGAAAGTCTCTGCTAACACCCTGCAGAGCGCTGTGCCCAATATACAGAAACGTCTTGCGCTATCTCCTACAGGGAAAGTGCCAGGAGGGAATTGTCGAGCTTGTTCTCAGTGTCTCTGAGAATTGCTCTGATTATCTGTGTGACCTCTTTGCTAAGACTCTCCAGAGAGCCGTCCTCAAAACAAACACACATCTTGACATATCTCCCACATTGATCGCAGTGTCTCCAGAAACGGCATTCAAGGAGCCAGGACCTTTTCTCCCTACACTGTCCATTGAGTTGTCCTCAAAACCAATATACATCCTGCTATATCTCCCACATGGAAAGTGCCAGGAGGGAGAAGTGGGGATTATGTTTAGACTTTCTCGGAACTGCTTCAAATCAACTAGATATCTTTGTGCTGTAAATCTCCCAACAGCCAAATGCAAAAGCAGCAAACATCTCGCTGTATGTCCCACATCCAAAGTGCCAAGAGAGAGCTTGCTCTCCCTGTCTTTGAGTACTGTTTTCACTGTCCCGGTTACCTCTTTGCTAACACTCTCTTCAGAGCCGCAGTGAAACCAGGAACCACGTGGAGAAGGCACCCACACTGAAAGTGCCTGGAGGGAACATTGGGGCTTCTTCTCAGTGTCTCTGACATAGGGTTTCACTGTCCCGGGAAAGTCTCTGCTAACACCCTGCAGAGTGCTGTGCCCAATATACAGAAACGTCTTGCGCTATCTCCTACAGGGAAAGTGCCAGGAGGGAATTGTCGAGCTTGTTCTCAGTGTCTCTGAGAATTGCTCTGATTATCTGTGTGACCTCTTTGCTAAGACTCTCCAGAGAGACGTCCTCAAAACAAACACACATCTTGACATATCTCCCACATTGATCGCAGTGTCTCCAGAAACGGCATTCAAGGAGCCAGGACCTTTTCTCCCTACACTGTCCATTGAGTTGTCCTCAAAACCAATATACATCCTGCTATATCTCCCACATGGAAAGTGCCAGGAGGGAGAAGTGGGGATTGTGTTTAGACTTTCTCGGAACTGCTTCAAATCAACTAGATATCTTTGTGCTGTAAATCTCCCAACAGCCAAACGCAAAAGCAGCAAACATCTCGCTGTATGTCCCACATCCAAAGTGCCAAGAGAGAGCTTGCTCTCCCTGTCTTTGAGTACTGTTTTCACTGTCCCGGTTACCTCTTTGCTAACGTTCTCTTCAGAGCCGCAGTGAAACCAGGAACCACGTGGAGAAGGCACCCACACTGAAAGTGCCTGGAGGCAACATTGGGGCTTCTTCTCAGTGTCTCTGACATAGGGTTTCACTGTCCCGGGAAAGTCTCTGCTAACACCGTGCAGAGCGCTGTGCCCAATATACAGAAACGTCTTGTGGTATCTCCTACAGGGAAAGTGCCAGGAGGGAATTGTCGAGCTTGTTCTCAGTGTCTCTGAGAATTGCTCTGATTATCTGTGTGACCTCTTTGCTAAGACTCTCCAGAGAGCCGTCCTCAAAACAAACACACATCTTGACATATCTCCCACATTGATCGCAGTGTCTCCAGAAACGGCATTCAAGGAGCCAGGACCTTTTCTCCCTACACTGTCCATTGAGTTGTCCTCAAAACCAATATACATCCTGCTATATCTCCCACATGGGAAGTGCCAGGAGGGAGAAGTGGGGATTATGTTTAGACTTTCTCGGAACTGCTTCAAATCAACTAGATATCTTTGTGCTGTAAATCTCCCAACAGCCAAACGCAAAAGCAGCAAACTTCTCGCTGTATGTCCCACATCCAAAGTGCCAAGAGAGAGCTTGCTCTCCCTGTCTTTGAGTACTGTTTTCACTGTCCCGGTTACCTCTTTGCTAACACTCTCTTCAGAGCCGCAGTGAAACCAGGAACCACGTGGAGAAGGCACCCACACTGAAAGTGCCTGGAGGGAACATTGGGGCTTCTTCTCAGTGTCTCTGACATAGGGTTTCACTGTCCCGGGAAAGTCTCTGCTAACACCCTGCAGAGCGCTGTGCCCAATATACAGAAACGTCTTGCGCTATCTCCTACAGGGAAAGTGCCAGGAGGGAATTGTCGAGGTTGCTCTCAGTGTCTCTGAGAATTGCTCTGATTATCTGTGTGACCTCTTTGCTAAGACTCTCCAGAGAGCCGTCCTCAAAACAAACACACATCTTGACATATCTCCCACATTGATCGCAGTGTCTCCAGAAACGGCATTCAAGGAGCCAGGACCTTTTCTCCCTACACTGTCCATTGAGTTGTCCTCAAAACCAATATACATCCTGCTATATCTCCCACATGGAAAGTGCCAGGAGGGAGAAGTGGGGATTATGTTTAGACTTTCTCGGAACTGCTTCAAATCAACTAGATATCTTTGTGCTGTAAATCTCCCAACAGCCAAACGCAAAAGCAGCAAACATCTCGCTGTATGTCCCACATCCAAAGTGCCAAGAGAGAGCTTGCTCTCCCTGTCTTTGAGTACTGTTTTCACTGTCCCGGTTACCTCTTTGCTAACACTCTCTTCAGAGCCGCAGTGAAACCAGGAACCACGTGGAGAAGGCACCCACACTGAAAGTGCCTGGAGGGAACATTGGGGCTTCTTCTCAGTGTCTCTGACATAGGGTTTCACTGTCCCGGGAAAGTCTCTGCTAACACCGTGCAGAGCGCTGTGCCCAATATACAGAAACGTCTTGCGCTGTCTCCTACAGGGAAAGTGCCAGGAGGGAATTGTCGAGCTTGTTCTCAGTGTCTCTGAGAATTGCTCTGATTATCTGTGTGACCTCTTTGCTAAGACTCTCCAGAGAGCCGTCCTCAAAACAAACACACATCTTGACATATCTCCCACATTGATCGCAGTGTCTCCAGAAACGGCATTCAAGGAGCCAGGACCTTTTCTCCCTACACTGTCCATTGAGTTGTCCTCAAAACCAATATACATCCTGCTATATCTCCCACATGGAAAGTGCCAGGAGGGAGAAGTGGGGATTATGTTTAGACTTTCTCGGAACTGCTTCAAATCAACTAGATATCTTTGTGCTGTAAATCTCCCAACAGCCAAACGCAAAAGCAGCAAACATCTCGCTGTATGTCCCACATCCAAAGTGCCAAGAGAGAGCTTGCTCTCCCTGTCTTTGAGTACTGTTTTCACTGTCCCGGTTACCTCTTTGCTAACGTTCTCTTCAGAGCCGCAGTGAAACCAGGAACCACGTGGAGAAGGCACCCACACTGAAAGTGCCTGGAGGGAACATTGGGGCTTCTTCTCAGTGTCTCTGACATAGGGTTTCACTGTCCCGGGAAAGTCTCTGCTAACACCGTGCAGAGCGCTGTGCCCAATATACAGAAACGTCTTGCGGTATCTCCTACAGGGAAAGTGCCAGGAGGGAATTGTCGAGCTTGCTCTCAGTGTCTCTGAGAATTGCTCTGATTATCTGTGTGACCTCTTTGCTAAGACTCTCCAGAGAGCCGTCCTCAAAACAAACACACATCTTGACATATCTCCCACATTGATCGCAGTGTCTCCAGAAACGGCATTCAAGGAGCCAGGACCTTTTCTCCCTACACTGTCCATTGAGTTGTCCTCAAAACCAATATACATCCTGCTATATCTCCCACATGGAAAGTGCCAGGAGGGAGAAGTGGGGATTATGTTTAGACTTTCTCGGAACTGCTTCAAATCAACTAGATATCTTTGTGCTGTAAATCTCCCAACAGCCAAACGCAAAAGCAGCAAACATCTCGCTGTATGTCCCACATCCAAAGTGCCAAGAGAGAGCTTGCTCTCCCTGTCTTTGAGTACTGTTTTCACTGTCCCGGTTACCTCTTTGCTAACACTCTCTTCAGAGCCGCAGTGAAACCAGGAACCACGTGGAGAAGGCACCCACACTGAAAGTGCCTGGAGGGAACATTGGGGCTTCTTCTCAGTGTCTCTGACATAGGGTTTCACTGTCCCGGGAAAGTCTCTGCTAACACCGTGCAGAGCGCTGTGCCCAATATACAGAAACGTCTTGCGCTATCTCCTACAGGGAAAGTGCCAGGAGGGAATTGTGGAGCTTGCTCTCAGTGTCTCTGAGAATTGCTCTGATTATCTGTGTGACCTCTTTGCTAAGACTCTCCAGAGAGCCGTCCTCAAAACAAACACACATCTTGACATATCTCCCACATTGATCGCAGTGTCTCCAGAAACGGCATTCAAGGAGCCAGGACCTTTTCTCCCTACACTGTCCATTGAGTTGTCCTCAAAACCAATATACATCCTGCTATATCTCCCACGTGGAAAGTGCCAGGAGGGAGAAGTGGGGATTATGTTTAGACTTTCTCGGAACTGCTTCAAATCAACTAGATATCTTTGTGCTGTAAATCTCCCAACAGCCAAACGCAAAAGCAGCAAACATCTCGCTGTATGTCCCACATCCAAAGTGCCAAGAGAGAGCTTGCTCTCCCTGTCTTTGAGTACTGTTTTCACTGTCCCGGTTACCTCTTTGCTAACATTCTCTTCAGAGCCGCAGTGAAACCAGGAACCACGTGGAGAAGGCACCCACACTGAAAGTGCCTGGAGGGAACATTGGGGCTTCTTCTCAGTGTCTCTGACATAGGGTTTCACTGTCCCGGGAAAGTCTCTGCTAACACCCTGCAGAGCGCTGTGCCCAATATACAGGGAAAGTGCCAGGAGGGAATTGTGGAGCTTGTTCTCAGTGTCTCTGAGAATTGCTCTGGTTATCTGTGTGAGCTCTTTGCTAAGACTCTCCAGAGAGCCGTCCTCAAAACAAACACACATCTTGACATATCTCCCACATTGATCGCAGTGTCTCCGGAAACGGCATTCAAGGAGCCAGGACCTTTTCTCCCTACACTGTCCATTGAGTTGTCCTCAAAACCAATATACATCCTGCTATATCTCCCACATGGAAAGTGCCAGGAGGGAGAAGTGGGGATTATGTTTAGACTTTCTCGGAACTGCTTCAAATCAACTAGATATCTTTGTGCTGTAAATCTCCCAACAGCCAAACGCAAAAGCAGCAAACATCTCGCTGTATGTCCCACATCCAAAGTGCCAAGAGAGAGCTTGCTCTCCCTGTCTTTGAGTACTGTTTTCACTGTCCCGGTTACCTCTTTGCTAACACTCTCTTCAGAGCCGCAGTGAAACCAGGAACCACGTGGAGAAGGCACCCACACTGAAAGTGCCTGGAGGGAACATTGGGGCTTCTTCTCAGTGTCTCTGACATAGGGTTTCACTGTCCCGGGAAAGTCTCTGCTAACACCGTGCAGAGCGCTGTGCCCAATATACAGAAACGTCTTGCGGTATCTCCTACAGGGAAAGTGCCAGGAGGGAATTGTCGAGCTTGTTCTCAGTGTCTCTGAGAATTGCTCTGGTTATCTGTGTGACCTCTTTGCTAAGACTCTCCAGAGAGCCGTCCTCAAAACAAACACACATCTTGACATATCTCCCACATTGATCGCAGTGTCTCCAGAAACGGCATTCAAGGAGCCAGGACCTTTTCTCCCTACACTGTCCATTGAGTTGTCCTCCAAACCAATATACATCCTGCTGTATCTCCCACATGGAAAGTGCCAGGAGGGAGAAGTGGGGATTATGTTTAGACTTTCTCGGAACTGCTTCAAATCAACTAGATATCTTTGTGCTGTAAATCTCCCAACAGCCAAACGCAAAAGCAGCAAACATCTCGCTGTATGTCCCACATCCAAAGTGCCAAGAGAGAGCTTGCTCTCCCTGTCTTTGAGTACTGTTTTCACTGTCCCGGTTACCTCTTTGCTAACATTCTCTTCAGAGCTGCAGTGAAACCAGGAACCACGTGGAGAAGGCACCCACACTGAAAGTGCCTGGAGGGAACATTGGGGCTTCTTCTCAGTGTCTCTGACATAGGGTTTCACTGTCCCGGGAAAGTCTCTGCTAACACCCTGCAGAGCGCTGTGCCCAATATACAGAAACGTCTTGCGGTATCTCCTACAGGGAAAGTGCCAGGAGGGAATTGTCGAGCTTGTTCTCAGTGTCTCTGAGAATTGCTCTGGTTATCTGTGTGACCTCTTTGCTAAGACTCTCCAGAGAGCCGTCCTCAAAACAAACACACATCTTGACATATCTCCCACATTGATCGCAGTGTCTCCAGAAACGGCATTCAAGGAGCCAGGACCTTTTCTCCCTACACTGTCCAT
Source organism: Chroicocephalus ridibundus (assembly GCF_963924245.1). Lineage (NCBI taxonomy): Eukaryota > Metazoa > Chordata > Aves > Charadriiformes > Laridae > Chroicocephalus > Chroicocephalus ridibundus. The sequence goes on along the minus strand of NW_026961241.1, from coordinate 644,435 downwards.
TGAGTTGTCCTCCAAACCAATATACATCCTGCTATATCTCCCACATGGAAAGTGCCAGGAGGGAGAAGTGGGGATTATGTTTAGACTTTCTCGGAACTGCTTCAAATCAACTAGATATCTTTGTGCTGTAAATCTCCCAACAGCCAAACGCAAAAGCAGCAAACATCTCGCTGTATGTCCCACATCCAAAGTGCCAAGAGAGAGCTTGCTCTCCCTGTCTTTGAGTACTGTTTTCACTGTCCCGGTTACCTCTTTGCTAACGTTCTCTTCAGAGCCGCAGTGAAAGCAGGAACCACGTGGAGAAGGCACCCACACTGAAAGTGCCTGGAGGGAACATTGGGGCTTCTTCTCAGTGTCTCTGACATAGGGTTTCACTGTCCCGGGAAAGTCTCTGCTAACACCGTGCAGAGCGCTGTGCCCAATATACAGGGAAAGTGCCAGGAGGGAATTGTGGAGCTTGTTCTCAGTGTCTCTGAGAATTGTTCTGGTTATCTGTGTGACCTCTTTGCTAAGACTCTCCAGAGAGCCGTCCTCAAAACAAACACACATCTTGACATATCTCCCACATTGATCGCAGTGTCTCCGGAAACGGCATTCAAGGAGCCAGGACCTTTTCTCCCTACACTGTCCATTGAGTTGTCCTCAAAACCAATATACATCCTGCTATATCTCCCACATGGAAAGTGCCAGGAGGGAGAAGTGGGGATTATGTTTAGACTTTCTCGGAACTGCTTCAAATCAACTAGATATCTTTGTGCTGTAAATCTCCCAACAGCCAAACGCAAAAGCAGCAAACATCTCGCTGTATGTCCCACATCCAAAGTGCCAAGAGAGAGCTTGCTCTCCCTGTCTTTGAGTACTGTTTTCACTGTCCCGGTTACCTCTTTGCTAACGTTCTCTTCAGAGCCGCAGTGAAAGCAGGAACCACGTGGAGAAGGCACCCACACTGAAAGTGCCTGGAGGGAACATTGGGGCTTCTTCTCAGTGTCTCTGACATAGGGTTTCACTGTCCCGGGAAAGTCTCTGCTAACACCGTGCAGACCGCTGTGCCCAATATACAGGGAAAGTGCCAGGAGGGAATTGTGGAGCTTGTTCTCAGTGTCTCTGAGAATTGCTCTGGTTATCTGTGTGACCTCTTTGCTAAGACTCTCCAGAGAGCCGTCCTCAAAACAAACACACATCTTGACATATCTCCCACATTGATCGCAGTGTCTCCGGAAACGGCATTCAAGGAGCCAGGACCTTTTCTCCCTACACTGTCCATTGAGTTGTCCTCAAAACCAATATACATCCTGCTATATCTCCCACATGGAAAGTGCCAGGAGGGAGAAGTGGGGATTATGTTTAGACTTTCTCGGAACTGCTTCAAATCAACTAGATATCTTTGTGCTGTAAATCTCCCAACAGCCAAACGCAAAAGCAGCAAACATCTCGCTGTATGTCCCACATCCAAAGTGCCAAGAGAGAGCTTGCTCTCCCTGTCTTTGAGTACTGTTTTCACTGTCCCGGTTACCTCTTTGCTAACATTCTCTTCAGAGCTGCAGTGAAAGCAGGAACCACGTGGAGAAGGCACCCACACTGAAAGTGCCTGGAGGGAACATTGGGGCTTCTTCTCAGTGTCTCTGACATAGGGTTTCACTGTCCCGGGAAAGTCTCTGCTAACACCGTGCAGAGCGCTGTGCCCAATATACAGAAACGTCTTGCGGTATCTCCTACAGGGAAAGTGCCAGGAGGGAATTGTCGAGCTTGTTCTCAGTGTCTCTGAGAATTGCTCTGGTTATCTGTGTGACCTCTTTGCTAAGACTCTCCAGAGAGCCGTCCTCAAAACAAACACACATCTTGACATATCTCCCACATTGATCGCAGTGTCTCCGGAAACGGCATTCAAGGAGCCAGGACCTTTTCTCCCTACACTGTCCATTGAGTTGTCCTCAAAACCAATATACATCCTGCTATATCTCCCACATGGAAAGTGCCAGGAGGGAGAAGTGGGGATTATGTTTAGACTTTCTCGGAACTGCTTCAAATCAACTAGATATCTTTGTGCTGTAAATCTCCCAACAGCCAAACGCAAAAGCAGCAAACATCTCGCTGTATGTCCCACATCCAAAGTGCCAAGAGAGAGCTTGCTCTCCCTGTCTTTGAGTACTGTTTTCACTGTCCCGGTTACCTCTTTGCTAACATTCTCTTCAGAGCTGCAGTGAAAGCAGGAACCACGTGGAGAAGGCACCCACACTGAAAGTGCCTGGAGGGAACATTGGGGCTTCTTCTCAGTGTCTCTGACATAGGGTTTCACTGTCCCGGGAAAGTCTCTGCTAACACCGTGCAGAGCGCTGTGCCCAATATACAGAAACGTCTTGCGGTATCTCCTACAGGGAAAGTGCCAGGAGGGAATTGTCGAGCTTGTTCTCAGTGTCTCTGAGAATTGCTCTGGTTATCTGTGTGACCTCTTTGCTAAGACTCTCCAGAGAGCCGTCCTCAAAACAAACACACATCTTGACATATCTCCCACATTGATCGCAGTGTCTCCAGAAACGGCATTCAAGGAGCCAGGACCTTTTCTCCCTACACTGTCCATTGAGTTGTCCTCAAAACCAATATACATCCTGCTATATCTCCCACATGGAAAGTGCCAGGAGGGAGAAGTGGGGATTATGTTTAGACTTTCTCGGAACTGCTTCAAATCAACTAGATATCTTTGTGCTGTAAATCTCCCAACAGCCAAACGCAAAAGCAGCAAACATCTCGCTGTATGTCCCACATCCAAAGTGCCAAGAGAGAGCTTGCTCTCCCTGTCTTTGAGTACTGTTTTCACTGTCCCGGTTACCTCTTTGCTAACACTCTCTTCAGAGCCGCAGTGAAACCAGGAACCACGTGGAGAAGGCACCCACACTGAAAGTGCCTGGAGGGAACATTGGGGCTTCTTCTCAGTGTCTCTGACATAGGGTTTCACTGTCCCGGGAAAGTCTCTGCTAACACCGTGCAGAGCGCTGTGCCCAATATACAGAAACGTCTTGCGCTATCTCCTACAGGGAAAGTGCCAGGAGGGAACTGTCGAGCTTGTTCTCAGTGTCTCTGAGAATTGCTCTGATTATCTGTGTGACCTCTCTGCTAAGACTCTCCAGAGAGCCGTCCTCAAAACAAACACACATCTTGACATATCTCCCACATTGATCGCAGTGTCTCCAGAAACGGCATTCAAGGAGCCAGGACCTTTTCTCCCTACACTGTCCATTGAGTTGTCCTCAAAACCAATATACATCCTGCTATATCTCCCACATGGAAAGTGCCAGGAGGGAGAAGTGGGGATTATGTTTAGACTTTCTCGGAACTGCTTCAAATCAACTAGATATCTTTGTGCTGTAAATCTCCCAACAGCCAAACGCAAAAGCAGCAAACATCTCGCTGTATGTCCCACATCCAAAGTGCCAAGAGAGAGCTTGCTCTCCCTGTCTTTGAGTACTGTTTTCACTGTCCCGGTTACCTCTTTGCTAACGTTCTCTTCAGAGCCGCAGTGAAACCAGGAACCACGTGGAGAAGGCACCCACACTGAAAGTGCCTGGAGGGAACATTGGGGCTTCTTCTCAGTGTCTCTGACATAGGGTTTCACTGTCCCGGGAAAGTCTCTGCTAACACCGTGCAGAGCGCTGTGCCCAATATACAGAAACGTCTTGCGGTATCTCCTACAGGGAAAGTGCCAGGAGGGAATTGTCGAGCTTGTTCTCAGTGTGTCTGAGAATTGCTCTGATTATCTGTGTGACCTCTTTGCTAAGACTCTCCAGAGAGCCGTCCTCAAAACAAACACACATCTTGACATATCTCCCACATTGATCGCAGTGTCTCCAGAAACGGCATTCAAGGAGCCAGGACCTTTTCTCCCTACAGTGTCCATTGAGTTGTCCTCAAAACCAATATACATCCTGCTATATCTCCCACGTGGAAAGTGCCAGGAGGGAGAAGTGGGGATTATGTTTAGACTTTCTCGGAACTGCTTCAAATCAACTAGATATCTTTGTGCTGTAAATCTCCCAACAGCCAAACGCAAAAGCAGCAAACATCTCGCTGTATGTCCCACATCCAAAGTGCCAAGAGAGAGCTTGCTCTCCCTGTCTTTGAGTACTGTTTTCACTGTCCCGGTTACCTCTTTGCTAACGTTCTCTTCAGAGCCGCAGTGAAACCAGGAACCACGTGGAGAAGGCACCCACACTGAAAGTGCCTGGAGGGAACATTGGGGCTTCTTCTCAGTGTCTCTGACATAGGGTTTCACTGTCCCGGGAAAGTCTCTGCTAACACCCTGCAGAGCGCTGTGCCCAATATACAGGGAAAGTGCCAGGAGGGAATTGTGGAGCTTGTTCTCAGTGTCTCTGAGAATTGCTCTGGTTATCTGTGTGACCTCTTTGCTAAGACTCTCCAGAGAGCCGTCCTCAAAACAAACACACATCTTGACATATCTCCCACATTGATCGCAGTGTCTCCGGAAACGGCATTCAAGGAGCCAGGACCTTTTCTCCCTACACTGTCCATTGAGTTGTCCTCAAAACCAATATACATCCTGCTATATCTCCCACATGGAAAGTGCCAGGAGGGAGAAGTGGGGATTATGTTTAGACTTTCTCGGAACTGCTTCAAATCAACTAGATATCTTTGTGCTGTAAATCTCCCAACAGCCAAACGCAAAAGCAGCAAACATCTCGCTGTATGTCCCACATCCAAAGTGCCAAGAGAGAGCTTGCTCTCCCTGTCTTTGAGTACTGTTTTCACTGTCCCGGTTACCTCTTTGCTAACACTCTCTTCAGAGCCGCAGTGAAACCAGGAACCACGTGGAGAAGGCACCCACACTGAAAGTGCCTGGAGGGAACATTGGGGCTTCTTCTCAGTGTCTCTGACATAGGGTTTCACTGTCCCGGGAAAGTCTCTGCTAACACCGTGCAGAGCGCTGTGCCCAATATACAGAAACGTCTTGCGGTATCTCCTACAGGGAAAGTGCCAGGAGGGAATTGTCGAGCTTGTTCTCAGTGTGTCTGAGAATTGCTCTGATTATCTGTGTGACCTCTTTGCTAAGACTCTCCAGAGAGCCGTCCTCAAAACAAACACACATCTTGACATATCTCCCACATTGATCGCAGTGTCTCCAGAAACGGCATTCAAGGAGCCAGGACCTTTTCTCCCTACAGTGTCCATTGAGTTGTCCTCAAAACCAATATACATTCTGCTATATCTCCCACGTGGAAAGTGCCAGGAGGGAGAAGTGGGGATTATGTTTAGACTTTCTCGGAACTGCTTCAAATCAACTAGATATCTTTGTGCTGTAAATCTCCCAACAGCCAAACGCAAAAGCAGCAAACATCTCGCTGTATGTCCCACATCCAAAGTGCCAAGAGAGAGCTTGCTCTCCCTGTCTTTGAGTACTGTTTTCACTGTCCCGGTTACCTCTTTGCTAACGTTCTCTTCAGAGCCGCAGTGAAACCAGGAACCACGTGGAGAAGGCACCCACACTGAAAGTGCCTGGAGGGAACATTGGGGCTTCTTCTCAGTGTCTCTGACATAGGGTTTCACTGTCCCGGGAAAGTCTCTGCTAACACCCTGCAGAGCGCTGTGCCCAATATACAGGGAAAGTGCCAGGAGGGAATTGTGGAGCTTGTTCTCAGTGTCTCTGAGAATTGCTCTGGTTATCTGTGTGACCTCTTTGCTAAGACTCTCCAGAGAGCCGTCCTCAAAACAAACACACATCTTGACATATCTCCCACATTGATCGCAGTGTCTCCGGAAACGGCATTCAAGGAGCCAGGACCTTTTCTCCCTACACTGTCCATTGAGTTGTCCTCAAAACCAATATACATCCTGCTATATCTCCCACATGGAAAGTGCCAGGAGGGAGAAGTGGGGATTATGTTTAGACTTTCTCGGAACTGCTTCAAATCAACTAGATATCTTTGTGCTGTAAATCTCCCAACAGCCAAACGCAAAAGCAGCAAACATCTCGCTGTATGTCCCACATCCAAAGTGCCAAGAGAGAGCTTGCTCTCCCTGTCTTTGAGTACTGTTTTCACTGTCCCGGTTACCTCTTTGCTAACATTCTCTTCAGAGCCGCAGTGAAAGCAGGAACCACGTGGAGAAGGCACCCACACTGAAAGTGCCTGGAGGGAACATTGGGGCTTCTTCTCAGTGTCTCTGACATAGGGTTTCACTGTCCCGGGAAAGTCTCTGCTAACACCCTGCAGAGCGCTGTGCCCAATATACAGAAACGTCTTGCGCTATCTCCTACAGGGAAAGTGCCAGGAGGGAATTGTCGAGCTTGCTCTCAGTGTCTCTGAGAATTGCTCTGGTTATCTGTGTGACCTCTTTGCTAAGACTCTCCAGAGAGCCGTCCTCAAAACAAACACACATCTTGACATATCTCCCACATTGATCGCAGTGTCTCCGGAAACGGCATTCAAGGAGCCAGGACCTTTTCTCCCTACACTGTCCATTGAGTTGTCCTCAAAACCAATATACATCCTGCTATATCTCCCACGTGGAAAGTGCCAGGAGGGAGAAGTGGGGATTATGTTTAGACTTTCTCGGAACTGCTTCAAATCAACTAGATATCTTTGTGCTGTAAATCTCCCAACAGCCAAACACAAAAGCAGCAAACATCTCGCTGTATGTCCCACATCCAAAGTGCCAAGAGAGAGCTTGCTCTCCCTGTCTTTGAGTACTGTTTTCACTGTCCCGGTTACCTCTTTGCTAACGTTATCTTCAGAGCCGCAGTGAAACCAGGAACCACGTGGAGAAGGCACCCACACTGAAAGTGCCTGGAGGGAACATTGGGGCTTCTTCTCAGTGTCTCTGACATAGGGTTTCACTGTCCCGGGAAAGTCTCTGCTAACACCCTGCAGAGCGCTGTGCCCAATATACAGGGAAAGTGCCAGGAGGGAATTGTGGAGCTTGTTCTCAGTGTCTCTGAGAATTGCTCTGGTTATCTGTGTGACCTCTTTGCTAAGACTCTCCAGAGAGCCGTCCTCAAAACAAACACACATCTTGACATATCTCCCACATTGATCGCAGTGTCTCCGGAAACGGCATTCAAGGAGCCAGGACCTTTTCTCCCTACACTGTCCATTGAGTTGTCCTCAAAACCAATATACATCCTGCTATATCTCCCACATGGAAAGTGCCAGGAGGGAGAAGTGGGGATTATGTTTAGACTTTCTCGGAACTGCTTCAAATCAACTAGATATCTTTGTGCTGTAAATCTCCCAACAGCCAAACGCAAAAGCAGCAAACATCTCGCTGTATGTCCCACATCCAAAGTGCCAAGAGAGAGCTTGCTCTCCCTGTCTTTGAGTACTGTTTTCACTGTCCCGGTTACCTCTTTGCTAACGTTCTCTTCAGAGCCGCAGTGAAACCAGGAACCACGTGGAGAAGGCACCCACACTGAAAGTGCCTGGAGGGAACATTGGGGCTTCTTCTCAGTGTCTCTGACATAGGGTTTCACTGTCCTGGAAAAGTCTCTGCTAACACCGTGCAGAGCGCTGTGCCCAATATACAGAAACGTCTTGCGGTATCTCCTACAGGGAAAGTGCCAGGAGGGAATTGTCGAGCTTGTTCTCAGTGTCTCTGAGAATTGCTCTGATTATCTGTGTGACCTCTTTGCTAAGACTCTCCAGAGAGCCGTCCTCAAAACAAACACACATCTTGACATATCTCCCACATTGATCGCAGTGTCTCCAGAAACGGCATTCAAGGAGCCAGGACCTTTTCTCCCTACACTGTCCATTGAGTTGTCCTCAAAACCAATATACATCCTGCTATATCTCCCACGTGGAAAGTGCCAGGAGGGAGAAGTGGGGATTATGTTTAGACTTTCTCGGAACTGCTTCAAATCAACTAGATATCTTTGTGCTGTAAATCTCCCAACAGCCAAACGCAAAAGCAGCAAACATCTCGCTGTATGTCCCACATCCAAAGTGCCAAGAGAGAGCTTGCTCTCCCTGTCTTTGAGTACTGTTTTCACTGTCCCGGTTACCTCTTTGCTAACATTCTCTTCAGAGCCGCAGTGAAACCAGGAACCACGTGGAGAAGGCACCCACACTGAAAGTGCCTGGAGGGAACATTGGGGCTTCTTCTCAGTGTCTCTGACATAGGGTTTCACTGTCCCGGGAAAGTCTCTGCTAACACCCTGCAGAGCGCTGTGCCCAATATACAGGGAAAGTGCCAGGAGGGAATTGTGGAGCTTGTTCTCAGTGTCTCTGAGAATTGCTCTGGTTATCTGTGTGACCTCTTTGCTAAGACTCTCCAGAGAGCCGTCCTCAAAACAAACACACATCTTGACATATCTCCCACATTGATCGCAGTGTCTCCGGAAACGGCATTCAAGGAGCCAGGACCTTTTCTCCCTACACTGTCCATTGAGTTGTCCTCAAAACCAATATACATCCTGCTATATCTCCCACATGGAAAGTGCCAGGAGCGAGAAGTGGGGATTATGTTTAGACTTTCTCGGAACTGCTTCAAATCAACTAGATATCTTTGTGCTGTAAATCTCCCAACAGCCAAACGCAAAAGCAGCAAACATCTCGCTGTATGTCCCACATCCAAAGTGCCAAGAGAGAGCTTGCTCTCCCTGTCTTTGAGTACTGTTTTCACTGTCCCGGTTACCTCTTTGCTAACATTCTCTTCAGAGCCGCAGTGAAACCAGGAACCACGTGGAGAAGGCACCCACACTGAAAGTGCCTGGAGGGAACATTGGGGCTTCTTCTCAGTGTCTCTGACATAGGGTTTCACTGTCCCGGGAAAGTCTCTGCTAACACCGTGCAGAGCGCTGTGCCCAATATACAGAAACGTCTTGCGCTATCTCCTACAGGGAAAGTGCCAGGAGGGAATTGTCGAGCTTGTTCTCAGTGTCTCTGAGAATTGCTCTGATTATCTGTGTGACCTCTTTGCTAAGACTCTCCAGAGAGCCGTCCTCAAAACAAACACACATCTTGAAATATCTCCCACATTGATCGCAGTGTCTCCAGAAACGGCATTCAAGGAGCCAGGACCTTTTCTCCCTACACTGTCCATTGAGTTGTCCTCAAAACCAATATAAATCCTGCTATATCTCCCACATGGAAAGTGCCAGGAGGGAGAAGTGGGGATTATGTTTAGACTTTCTTGGAACTGCTTCAAATCAACTAGATATCTTTGTGCTGTAAATCTCCCAACAGCCAAACGCAAAAGCAGCAAACATCTCGCTGTATGTCCCACATCCAAAGTGCCAAGAGAGAGCTTGCTCTCCCTGTCTTTGAGTACTGTTTTCACTGTCCCGGTTACCTCTTTGCTAACATTCTCTTCAGAGCTGCAGTGAAACCAGGAACCACGTGGAGAAGGCACCCACACTGAAAGTGCCTGGAGGGAACATTGGGGCTTCTTCTCAGTGTCTCTGACATATGGTTTCACTGTCCCGGGAAAGTCTCTGCTAACACCGTGCAGAGCGCTGTGCCCAATATACAGAAACGTCTTGCGCTATCTCCTACAGGGAAAGTGCCAGGAGGGAATTGTCGAGCTTGCTCTCAGTGTCTCTGAGAATTGCTCTGATTATCTGTGTGACCTCTTTGCTAAGACTCTCCAGAGAGCCGTCCTCAAAACAAACACACATCTTGACATATCTCCCACATTGATCGCAGTGTCTCCAGAAATGGCATTCAAGGAGCCAGGACCTTTTCTCCCTACACTGTCCATTGAGTTGTCCTCAAAACCAATATACATCCTGCTATATCTCCCACATGGAAAGTGCCAGGAGGGAGAAGTGGGGATTATGTTTAGACTTTCTCGGAACTGCTTCAAATCAACTAGATATCTTTGTGCTGTAAATCTCCCAACAGCCAAACGCAAAAGCAGCAAACATCTCGCTGTATGTCCCACATCCAAAGTGCCAAGAGAGAGCTTGCTCTCCCTGTCTTTGAGTACTGTTTTCACTGTCCCGGTTACCTCTTTGCTAACGTTCTCTTCAGAGCCGCAGTGAAACCAGGAACCACATGGAGAAGGCACCCACACTGAAAGTGCCTGGAGGGAACATTGGGGCTTCTTCTCAGTGTCTCTGACATAGGGTTTCACTGTCCCGGGAAAGTCTCTGCTAACACCGTGCAGAGCGCTGTGCCCAATATACAGAAACGTCTTGCGGTATCTCCTACAGGGAAAGTGCCAGGAGGGAATTGTCGAGCTTGCTCTCAGTGTCTCTGATTATTGCTCTGATTATCTGTGTGACCTCTTTGCTAAGACTCTCCAGAGAGCCGTCCTCAAAACAAACACACATCTTGACATATCTCCCACATTGATCGCAGTGTCTCCAGAAACGGCATTCAAGGAGCCAGGACCTTTTCTCCCTACACTGTCCATTGAGTTGTCCTCAAAACCAATATACATCCTGCTATATCTCCCACGTGGAAAGTGCCAGGAGGGAGAAGTGGGGATTATGTTTAGACTTTCTCGGAACTGCTTCAAATCAACTAGATATCTTTGTGCTGTAAATCTCCCAACAGCCAAACGCAAAAGCAGCAAACACCTCGCTGCATGTCCCACATCCAAAGTGCCAAGAGAGAGCTTGCTCTCCCTGTCTTTGAGTACTGTTTTCACTGTCCCGGTTACCTCTTTGCTAACATTCTCTTCAGAGCCGCAGTGAAACCAGGCACCACGTGGAGAAGGCACCCACACTGAAAGTGCCTGGAGGGAACATTGGGGCTTCTTCTCAGTGTCTCTGACATAGGGTTTCACTGTCCCGGGAAAGTCTCTGCTAACACCGTGCAGAGCGCTGTGCCCAATATACAGGGAAAGTGCCAGGAGGGAATTGTGGAGCTTGTTCTCAGTGTCTCTGACAATTGCTCTGGTTATCTGTGTGACCTCTTTGCTAAGACTCTCCAGAGAGCCGTCCTCAAAACAAACACACATCTTGACATATCTCCCACATTGATCGCAGTGTCTCCAGAAATGGCATTCAAGGAGCCAGGACCTTTTCTCCCTACACTGTCCATTGAGTTGTCCTCAAAACCAATATACATCCTGCTATATCTCCCACATGGAAAGTGCCAGGAGGGAGAAGTGGGGATTATGTTTAGACTTTCTCGGAACTGCTTCAAATCAACTAGATATCTTTGTGCTGTAAATCTCCCAACAGCCAAACGCAAAAGCAGCAAACATCTCGCTGTATGTCCCACATCCAAAGTGCCAAGAGAGAGCTTGCTCTCCCTGTCTTTGAGTACTGTTTTCACTGTCCCGGTTACCTCTTTGCTAACATTCTCTTCAGAGCTGCAGTGAAACCAGGAACCACGTGGAGAAGGCACCCACACTGAAAGTGCCTGGAGGGAACATTGGGGCTTCTTCTCAGTGTCTCTGACATAGGGTTTCACTGTCCCGGGAAAGTCTCTGCTAACACCGTGCAGAGCGCTGTGCCCAATATACAGAAACGTCTTGCGGTATCTCCTACAGGGAAAGTGCCAGGAGGGAATTGTCGAGCTTGTTCTCAGTGTGTCTGAGAATTGCTCTGATTATCTGTGTGACCTCTTTGCTAAGACTCTCCAGAGAGCCGTCCTCAAAACAAACACACATCTTGACATATCTCCCACATTGATCGCAGTGTCTCCAGAAACGGCATTCAAGGAGCCAGGACCTTTTCTCCCTACACTGTCCATTGAGTTGTCCTCAAAACCAATATACATTCTGCTATATCTCCCACGTGGAAAGTGCCAGGAGGGAGAAGTGGGGATTATGTTTAGACTTTCTCGGAACTGCTTCAAATCAACTAGATATCTTTGTGCTGTAAATCTCCCAACAGCCAAACGCAAAAGCAGCAAACATCTCGCTGTATGTCCCACATCCAAAGTGCCAAGAGAGAGCTTGCTCTCCCTGTCTTTGAGTACTGTTTTCACTGTCCCGGTTACCTCTTTGCTAACGTTCTCTTCAGAGCCGCAGTGAAACCAGGAACCACATGGAGAAGGCACCCACACTGAAAGTGCCTGGAGGGAACATTGGGGCTTCTTCTCAGTGTCTCTGACATAGGGTTTCACTGTCCCGGGAAAGTCTCTGCTAACACCGTGCAGAGCGCTGTGCCCAATATACAGAAACGTCTTGCGCTATCTCCTACAGGGAAAGTGCCAGGAGGGAATTGTCGAGCTTGCTCTCAGTGTCTCTGATTATTGCTCTGATTATCTGTGTGACCTCTTTGCTAAGACTCTCCAGAGAGCCGTCCTCAAAACAAACACACATCTTGACATATCTCCCACATTGATCGCAGTGTCTCCAGAAACGGCATTCAAGGAGCCAGGACCTTTTCTCCCTACACTGTCCATTGAGTTGTCCTCAAAACCAATATACATCCTGCTATATCTCCCACGTGGAAAGTGCCAGGAGGGAGAAGTGGGGATTATGTTTAGACTTTCTCGGAACTGCTTCAAATCAACTAGATATCTTTGTGCTGTAAATCTCCCAACAGCCAAACGCAAAAGCAGCAAACATCTCGCTGCATGTCCCACATCCAAAGTGCCAAGAGAGAGCTTGCTCTCCCTGTCTTTGAGTACTGTTTTCACTGTCCCGGTTACCTCTTTGCTAACATTCTCTTCAGAGCCGCAGTGAAACCAGGCACCACGTGGAGAAGGCACCCACACTGAAAGTGCCTGGAGGGAACATTGGGGCTTCTTCTCAGTGTCTCTGACATAGGGTTTCACTGTCCCGGGAAAGTCTCTGCTAACACCGTGCAGAGCGCTGTGCCCAATATACAGGGAAAGTGCCAGGAGGGAATTGTGGAGCTTGTTCTCAGTGTCTCTGACAATTGCTCTGGTTATCTGTGTGACCTCTTTGCTAAGACTCTCCAGAGAGCCGTCCTCAAAACAAACACACATCTTGACATATCTCCCACATTGATCGCAGTGTCTCCAGAAATGGCATTCAAGGAGCCAGGACCTTTTCTCCCTACACTGTCCATTGAGTTGTCCTCAAAACCAATATACATCCTGCTATATCTCCCACATGGAAAGTGCCAGGAGGGAGAAGTGGGGATTATGTTTAGACTTTCTCGGAACTGCTTCAAATCAACTAGATATCTTTGTGCTGTAAATCTCCCAACAGCCAAACGCAAAAGCAGCAAACATCTCGCTGTATGTCCCACATCCAAAGTGCCAAGAGAGAGCTTGCTCTCCCTGTCTTTGAGTACTGTTTTCACTGTCCCGGTTACCTCTTTGCTAACATTCTCTTCAGAGCTGCAGTGAAACCAGGAACCACGTGGAGAAGGCACCCACACTGAAAGTGCCTGGAGGGAACATTGGGGCTTCTTCTCAGTGTCTCTGACATAGGGTTTCACTGTCCCGGGAAAGTCTCTGCTAACACCGTGCAGAGCGCTGTGCCCAATATACAGAAACGTCTTGCGGTATCTCCTACAGGGAAAGTGCCAGGAGGGAATTGTCGAGCTTGCTCTCAGTGTCTCTGAGAATTGCTCTGATTATCTGTGTGACCTCTTTGCTAAGACTCTCCAGAGAGCCGTCCTCAAAACAAACACACATCTTGACATATCTCCCACATTGATCGCAGTGTCTCCAGAAACGGCATTCAAGGAGCCAGGACCTTTTCTCCCTACACTGTCCATTGAGTTGTCCTCAAAACCAATATACATCCTGCTATATCTCCCACGTGGAAAGTGCCAGGAGGGAGAAGTGGGGATTATGTTTAGACTTTCTCGGAACTGCTTCAAATCAACTAGATATCTTTGTGCTGTAAATCTCCCAACAGCCAAACGCAAAAGCAGCAAACATCTCGCTGCATGTCCCACATCCAAAGTGCCAAGAGAGAGCTTGCTCTCCCTGTCTTTGAGTACTGTTTTCACTGTCCCGGTTACCTCTTTGCTAACATTCTCTTCAGAGCCGCAGTGAAACCAGGCACCACGTGGAGAAGGCACCCACACTGAAAGTGCCTGGAGGGAACATTGGGGCTTCTTCTCAGTGTCTCTGACATAGGGTTTCACTGTCCCGGGAAAGTCTCTGCTAACACCGTGCAGAGCGCTGTGCCCAATATACAGGGAAAGTGCCAGGAGGGAATTGTGGAGCTTGTTCTCAGTGTCTCTGAGAATTGCTCTGGTTATCTGTGTGACCTCTTTGCTAAGACTCTCCAGAGAGCCGTCCTCAAAACAAACACACATCTTGACATATCTCCCACATTGATCGCAGTGTCTCCGGAAACGGCATTCAAGGAGCCAGGACCTTTTCTCCCTACACTGTCCATTGAGTTGTCCTCAAAACCAATATACATCCTACTATATCTCCCACATGGAAAGTGCCAGGAGGGAGAAGTGGGGATTATGTTTAGACTTTCTCGGAACTGCTTCAAATCAACTAGATATCTTTGTGCTGTAAATCTCCCAACAGCCAAACGCAAAAGCAGCAAACATCTCGCTGTATGTCCCACATCCAAAGTGCCAAGAGAGAGCTTGCTCTCCCTGTCTTTGAGTACTGTTTTCACTGTCCCGGTTACCTCTTTGCTAACATTCTCTTCAGAGCCGCAGTGAAACCAGGAACCACATGGAGAAGGCACCCACACTGAAAGTGCCTGGAGGGAACATTGGGGCTTCTTCTCAGTGTCTCTGACATAGGGTTTCACTGTCCCGGGAAAGTCTCTGCTAACACCGTGCAGAGCGCTGTGCCCAATATACAGAAACGTCTTGCGGTATCTCCTACAGGGAAAGTGCCAGGAGGGAATTGTCGAGCTTGCTCTCAGTGTCTCTGATTATTGCTCTGATTATCTGTGTGACCTCTTTGCTAAGACTCTCCAGAGAGCCGTCCTCAAAACAAACACACATCTTGACATATCTCCCACATTGATCGCAGTGTCTCCAGAAACGGCATTCAAGGAGCCAGGACCTTTTCTCCCTACACTGTCCATTGAGTTGTCCTCAAAACCAATATACATCCTGCTATATCTCCCACGTGGAAAGTGCCAGGAGGGAGAAGTGGGGATTATGTTTAGACTTTCTCGGAACTGCTTCAAATCAACTAGATATCTTTGTGCTGTAAATCTCCCAACAGCCAAACGCAAAAGCAGCAAACATCTCGCTGCATGTCCCACATCCAAAGTGCCAAGAGAGAGCTTGCTCTCCCTGTCTTTGAGTACTGTTTTCACTGTCCCGGTTACCTCTTTGCTAACATTCTCTTCAGAGCCGCAGTGAAACCAGGAACCACGTGGAGAAGGCACCCACACTGAAAGTGCCTGGAGGGAACATTGGGGCTTCTTCTCAGTGTCTCTGACATAGGGTTTCACTGTCCCGGGAAAGTCTCTGCTAACACCGTGCAGAGCGCTGTGCCCAATATACAGGGAAAGTGCCAGGAGGGAATTGTGGAGCTTGTTCTCAGTGTCTCTGAGAATTGCTCTGGTTATCTGTGTGACCTCTTTGCTAAGACTCTCCAGAGAGCCGTCCTCAAAACAAACACACATCTTGACATATCTCCCACATTGATCGCAGTGTCTCCAGAAATGGCATTCAAGGAGCCAGGACCTTTTCTCCCTACACTGTCCATTGAGTTGTCCTCAAAACCAATATACATCCTGCTATATCTCCCACATGGAAAGTGCCAGGAGGGAGAAGTGGGGATTATGTTTAGACTTTCTCGGAACTGCTTCAAATCAACTAGATATCTTTGTGCTGTAAATCTCCCAACAGCCAAACGCAAAAGCAGCAAACATCTCGCTGTATGTCCCACATCCAAAGTGCCAAGAGAGAGCTTGCTCTCCCTGTCTTTGAGTACTGTTTTCACTGTCCCGGTTACCTCTTTGCTAACATTCTCTTCAGAGCTGCAGTGAAACCAGGAACCACGTGGAGAAGGCACCCACACTGAAAGTGCCTGGAGGGAACATTGGGGCTTCTTCTCAGTGTCTCTGACATAGGGTTTCACTGTCCCGGGAAAGTCTCTGCTAACACCGTGCAGAGCGCTGTGCCCAATATACAGAAACGTCTTGCGGTATCTCCTACAGGGAAAGTGCCAGGAGGGAATTGTCGAGCTTGCTCTCAGTGTCTCTGAGAATTGCTCTGATTATCTGTGTGACCTCTTTGCTAAGACTCTCCAGAGAGCCGTCCTCAAAACAAACACACATCTTGACATATCTCCCACATTGATCGCAGTGTCTCCAGAAACGGCATTCAAGGAGCCAGGACCTTTTCTCCCTACACTGTCCATTGAGTTGTCCTCAAAACCAATATACATCCTGCTATATCTCCCACGTGGAAAGTGCCAGGAGGGAGAAGTGGGGATTATGTTTAGACTTTCTCGGAACTGCTTCAAATCAACTAGATATCTTTGTGCTGTAAATCTCCCAACAGCCAAACGCAAAAGCAGCAAACATCTCGCTGCATGTCCCACATCCAAAGTGCCAAGAGAGAGCTTGCTCTCCCTGTCTTTGAGTACTGTTTTCACTGTCCCGGTTACCTCTTTGCTAACATTCTCTTCAGAGCCGCAGTGAAACCAGGCACCACGTGGAGAAGGCACCCACACTGAAAGTGCCTGGAGGGAACATTGGGGCTTCTTCTCAGTGTCTCTGACATAGGGTTTCACTGTCCCGGGAAAGTCTCTGCTAACACCGTGCAGAGCGCTGTGCCCAATATACAGGGAAAGTGCCAGGAGGGAATTGTGGAGCTTGTTCTCAGTGTCTCTGAGAATTGCTCTGGTTATCTGTGTGACCTCTTTGCTAAGACTCTCCAGAGAGCCGTCCTCAAAACAAACACACATCTTGACATATCTCCCACATTGATCGCAGTGTCTCCGGAAACGGCATTCAAGGAGCCAGGACCTTTTCTCCCTACACTGTCCATTGAGTTGTCCTCAAAACCAATATACATCCTACTATATCTCCCACATGGAAAGTGCCAGGAGGGAGAAGTGGGGATTATGTTTAGACTTTCTCGGAACTGCTTCAAATCAACTAGATATCTTTGTGCTGTAAATCTCCCAACAGCCAAACGCAAAAGCAGCAAACATCTCGCTGTATGTCCCACATCCAAAGTGCCAAGAGAGAGCTTGCTCTCCCTGTCTTTGAGTACTGTTTTCACTGTCCCGGTTACCTCTTTGCTAACATTCTCTTCAGAGCTGCAGTGAAACCAGGAACCACGTGGAGAAGGCACCCACACTGAAAGTGCCTGGAGGGAACATTGGGGCTTCTTCTCAGTGTCTCTGACATAGGGTTTCACTGTCCCGGGAAAGTCTCTGCTAACACCGTGCAGAGCGCTGTGCCCAATATACAGAAACGTCTTGCGCTATCTCCTACAGGGAAAGTGCCAGGAGGGAATTGTCGAGCTTGCTCTCAGTGTCTCTGAGAATTGCTCTGATTATCTGTGTGACCTCTTTGCTAAGACTCTCCAGAGAGCCGTCCTCAAAACAAACACACATCTTGACATATCTCCCACATTGATCGCAGTGTCTCCAGAAATGGCATTCAAGGAGCCAGGACCTTTTCTCCCTACACTGTCCATTAAGTTGTCCTCAAAACCAATATACATCCTGCTATATCTCCCACATGGAAAGTGCCAGGAGGGAGAAGTGGGGATTATGTTTAGACTTTCTCGGAACTGCTTCAAATCAACTAGATATCTTTGTGCTGTAAATCTCCCAACAGCCAAACGCAAAAGCAGCAAACATCTCGCTGTATGTCCCACATCCAAAGTGCCAAGAGAGAGCTTGCTCTCCCTGTCTTTGAGTACTGTTTTCACTGTCCCGGTTACCTCTTTGCTAACGTTCTCTTCAGAGCCGCAGTGAAACCAGGAACCACGTGGAGAAGGCACCCACACTGAAAGTGCCTGGAGGGAACATTGGGGCTTCTTCTCAGTGTCTCTGACATAGGGTTTCACTGTCCCGGGAAAGTCTCTCCTAACACCGTGCAGAGCGCTGTGCCCAATATACAGAAACGTCTTGCGGTATCTCCTACAGGGAAAGTGCCAGGAGGGAATTGTCAAGCTTGTTCTCAGTGTCTCTGAGAATTGCTCTGATTATCCCTGTGACCTCTTTGCTAAGACTCTCCAGAGAGCCGTCCTCAAAACAAACACACATCTTGACATATCTCCCACATTGATCGCAGTGTCTCCAGAAACGGCATTCAAGGAGCCAGGACCTTTTCTCCCTACACTGTCCATTGAGTTGTCCTCAAAACCAATATACATCCTGCTATATCTCCCACATGGAAAGTGCCAGGAGGGAGAAGTGGGGATTATGTTTAGACTTTCTCGGAACTGCTTCAAATCAACTAGATATCTTTGTGCTGTAAATCTCCCAACAGCCAAACGCAAAAGCAGCAAACATCTCGCTGTATGTCCCACATCCAAAGTGCCAAGAGAGAGCTTGCTCTCCCTGTCTTTGAGTACTGTTTTCACTGTCCCGGTTACCTCTTTGCTAACATTCTCTTCAGAGCTGCAGTGAAACCAGGAACCACGTGGAGAAGGCACCCACACTGAAAGTGCCTGGAGGGAACATTGGGGCTTCTTCTCAGTGTCTCTGACATAGGGTTTCACTGTCCCGGGAAAGTCTCTGCTAACACCGCGCAGAGCGCTGTGCCCAATATACAGAAACGTCTTGCGGTATCTCCTACAGGGAAAGTGCCAGGAGGGAATTGTCGAGCTTGTTCTCAGTGTCTCTGAGAATTGCTCTGGTTATCTGTGTGACCTCTTTGCTAAGACTCTCCAGAGAGCCGTCCTCAAAACAAACACACATCTTGACATATCTCCCACATTGATCGCAGTGTCTCCGGAAACGGCATTCAAGGAGCCAGGACCTTTTCTCCCTACACTGTCCATTGAGTTGTCCTCAAAACCAATATACATCCTGCTATATCTCCCACATGGAAAGTGCCAGGAGGGAGAAGTGGGGATTATGTTTAGACTTTCTCGGAACTGCTTCAAATCAACTAGATATCTTTGTGCTGTAAATCTCCCAACAGCCAAACGCAAAAGCAGCAAACATCTCGCTGTATGTCCCACATCCAAAGTGCCAAGAGAGAGCTTGCTCTCCCTGTCTTTGAGTACTGTTTTCACTGTCCCGGTTACCTCTTTGCTAACATTCTCTTCAGAGCTGCAGTGAAACCAGGAACCACGTGGAGAAGGCACCCACACTGAAAGTGCCTGGAGGGAACATTGGGGCTTCTTCTCAGTGTCTCTAACATAGGGTTTCACTGTCCCGGGAAAGTCTCTGCTAACACCCTGCAGAGCGCTGTGCCCAATATACAGGGAAAGTGCCAGGAGGGAATTGTGGAGCTTGTTCTCAGTGTCTCTGAGAATTGCTCTGGTTATCTGTGTGAACTCTTTGCTAAGACTCTCCAGAGAGCCGTCCTCAAAACAAACACACATCTTGACATATCTCCCACATTGATCGCAGTGTCTCCGGAAACGGCATTCAAGGAGCCAGGACCTTTTCTCCCTACACTGTCCATTGAGTTGTCCTCAAAACCAATATACATCCTGCTATATCTCCCACATGGAAAGTGCCAGGAGGGAGAAGTGGGGATTATGTTTAGACTTTCTCGGAACTGCTTCAAATCAACTAGATATCTTTGTGCTGTAAATCTCCCAACAGCCAAACGCAAAAGCAGCAAACATCTCGCTGTATGTCCCACATCCAAAGTGCCAAGAGAGAGCTTGCTCTCCCTGTCTTTGAGTACTGTTTTCACTGTCCCGGTTACCTCTTTGCTAACATTCTCTTCAGAGCCGCAGTGAAACCAGGAACCACGTGGAGAAGGCACCCACACTGAAAGTGCCTGGAGGGAACATTGGGGCTTCTTCTCAGTGTCTCTGACATAGGGTTTCACTGTCCTGGGAAAGTCTCTGCTAACACCCTGCAGAGCGCTGTGCCCAATATACAGGGAAAGTGCCAGGAGGGAATTGTGGAGCTTGTTCTCAGTGTCTCTGAGAATTGCTCTGGTTATCTGTGTGACCTCTTTGCTAAGACTCTCCAGAGAGCCGTCCTCAAAACAAACACACATCTTGACATATCTCCCACATTGATCGCAGTGTCTCCGGAAACGTCATTCAAGGAGCCAGGACCTTTTCTCCCTACACTGTCCATTGAGTTGTCCTCAAAACCAATATACATCCTGCTATATCTCCCACATGGAAAGTGCCAGGAGGGAGAAGTGGGGATTATGTTTAGACTTTCTCGGAACTGCTTCAAATCAACTAGATATCTTTGTGCTGTAAATCTCCCAACAGCCAAACGCAAAAGCAGCAAACATCTCGCTGTATGTCCCACATCCAAAGTGCCAAGAGAGAGCTTGCTCTCCCTGTCTTTGAGTACTGTTTTCACTGTCCCGGTTACCTCTTTGCTAACATTCTCTTCAGAGCCGCAGTGAAAGCAGGAACCACGTGGAGAAGGCACCCACACTGAAAGTGCCTGGAGGGAACACTGGGGCTTCTTTTCAGTGTCTCTGACATAGGGTTTCACTGTCCCGGGAAAGTCTCTCCTAACACCGTGCAGAGCGCTGTGCCCAATATACAGGGAAAGTGCCAGGAGGGAATTGTCGAGCTTGTTCTCAGTGTCTCTGAGAATTGCTCTGGTTATCTGTGTGAGCTCTTTGCTAAGACTCTCCAGAGAGCCGTCCTCAAAACAAACACACATCTTGACATATCTCCCACATTGATCGCAGTGTCTCCGGAAACGGCATTCAAGGAGCCAGGACCTTTTCTCCCTACACTGTCCATTGAGTTGTCCTCAAAACCAATATACATCCTGCTATATCTCCCACATGGAAAGTGCCAGGAGGGAGAAGTGGGGATTATGTTTAGACTTTCTCGGAACTGCTTCAAATCAACTAGATATCTTTGTGCTGTAAATCTCCCAACAGCCAAACGCAAAAGCAGCAAACATCTCGCTGTATGTCCCACATCCAAAGTGCCAAGAGAGAGCTTGCTCTCCCTGTCTTTGAGTACTGTTTTCACTGTCCCGGTTACCTCTTTGCTAACATTCTCTTCAGAGCTGCAGTGAAACCAGGAACCACGTGGAGAAGGCACCCACACTGAAAGTGCCTGGAGGGAACATTGGGGCTTCTTCTCAGTGTCTCTGACATAGGGTTTCACTGTCCCGGGAAAGTCTCTGCTAACACCGTGCAGAGCGCTGTGCCCAATATACAGAAACGTCTTGCGGTATCTCCTACAGGGAAAGTGCCAGGAGGGAATTGTCAAGCTTGTTCTCAGTGTCTCTGAGAATTGCTCTGATTATCCCTGTGACCTCTTTGCTAAGACTCTCCAGAGAGCCGTCCTCAAAACAAACACACATCTTGACATATCTCCCACATTGATCGCAGTGTCTCCAGAAACGGCATTCAAGGAGCCAGGACCTTTTCTCCCTACACTGTCCATTGAGTTGTCCTCAAAACCAATATACATCCTGCTATATCTCCCACATGGAAAGTGCCAGGAGGGAGAAGTGGGGATTATGTTTAGACTTTCTCGGAACTGCTTCAAATCAACTAGATATCTTTGTGCTGTAAATCTCCCAACAGCCAAACGCAAAAGCAGCAAACATCTCGCTGTATGTCCCACATCCAAAGTGCCAAGAGAGAGCTTGCTCTCCCTGTCTTTGAGTACTGTTTTCACTGTCCCGGTTACCTCTTTGCTAACATTCTCTTCAGAGCCACAGTGAAACCAGGAACCACGTGGAGAAGGCACCCACACTGAAAGTGCCTGGAGGGAACATTGGGGCTTCTTCTCAGTGTCTCTGACATAGGGTTTCACTGTCCCGGGAAAGTCTCTGCTAACACCGCGCAGAGCGCTGTGCCCAATATACAGAAACGTCTTGCGGTATCTCCTACAGGGAAAGTGCCAGGAGGGAATTGTCGAGCTTGTTCTCAGTGTCTCTGAGAATTGCTCTGGTTATCTGTGTGACCTCTTTGCTAAGACTCTCCAGAGAGCCGTCCTCAAAACAAACACACATCTTGACATATCTCCCACATTGATCGCAGTGTCTCCGGAAACGGCATTCAAGGAGCCAGGACCTTTTCTCCCTACACTGTCCATTGAGTTGTCCTCAAAACCAATATACATCCTGCTATATCTCCCACATGGAAAGTGCCAGGAGGGAGAAGTGGGGATTATGTTTAGACTTTCTCGGAACTGCTTCAAATCAACTAGATATCTTTGTGCTGTAAATCTCCCAACAGCCAAACGCAAAAGCAGCAAACATCTCGCTGTATGTCCCACATCCAAAGTGCCAAGAGAGAGCTTGCTCTCCCTGTCTTTGAGTACTGTTTTCACTGTCCCGGTTACCTCTTTGCTAACATTCTCTTCAGAGCTGCAGTGAAACCAGGAACCACGTGGAGAAGGCACCCACACTGAAAGTGCCTGGAGGGAACATTGGGGCTTCTTCTCAGTGTCTCTAACATAGGGTTTCACTGTCCCGGGAAAGTCTCTGCTAACACCCTGCAGAGCGCTGTGCCCAATATACAGGGAAAGTGCCAGGAGGGAATTGTGGAGCTTGTTCTCAGTGTCTCTGAGAATTGCTCTGGTTATCTGTGTGAACTCTTTGCTAAGACTCTCCAGAGAGCCGTCCTCAAAACAAACACACATCTTGACATATCTCCCACATTGATCGCAGTGTCTCCGGAAACGGCATTCAAGGAGCCAGGACCTTTTCTCCCTACACTGTCCATTGAGTTGTCCTCAAAACCAATATACATCCTGCTATATCTCCCACATGGAAAGTGCCAGGAGGGAGAAGTGGGGATTATGTTTAGACTTTCTCGGAACTGCTTCAAATCAACTAGATATCTTTGTGCTGTAAATCTCCCAACAGCCAAACGCAAAAGCAGCAAACATCTCGCTGTATGTCCCACATCCAAAGTGCCAAGAGAGAGCTTGCTCTCCCTGTCTTTGAGTACTGTTTTCACTGTCCCGGTTACCTCTTTGCTAACATTCTCTTCAGAGCCGCAGTGAAACCAGGAACCACGTGGAGAAGGCACCCACACTGAAAGTGCCTGGAGGGAACATTGGGGCTTCTTCTCAGTGTCTCTGACATAGGGTTTCACTGTCCTGGGAAAGTCTCTGCTAACACCCTGCAGAGCGCTGTGCCCAATATACAGGGAAAGTGCCAGGAGGGAATTGTGGAGCTTGTTCTCAGTGTCTCTGAGAATTGCTCTGGTTATCTGTGTGACCTCTTTGCTAAGACTCTCCAGAGAGCCGTCCTCAAAACAAACACACATCTTGACATATCTCCCACATTGATCGCAGTGTCTCCGGAAACGTCATTCAAGGAGCCAGGACCTTTTCTCCCTACACTGTCCATTGAGTTGTCCTCAAAACCAATATACATCCTGCTATATCTCCCACATGGAAAGTGCCAGGAGGGAGAAGTGGGGATTATGTTTAGACTTTCTCGGAACTGCTTCAAATCAACTAGATATCTTTGTGCTGTAAATCTCCCAACAGCCAAACGCAAAAGCAGCAAACATCTCGCTGTATGTCCCACATCCAAAGTGCCAAGAGAGAGCTTGCTCTCCCTGTCTTTGAGTACTGTTTTCACTGTCCCGGTTACCTCTTTGCTAACATTCTCTTCAGAGCCGCAGTGAAAGCAGGAACCACGTGGAGAAGGCACCCACACTGAAAGTGCCTGGAGGGAACACTGGGGCTTCTTTTCAGTGTCTCTGACATAGGGTTTCACTGTCCCGGGAAAGTCTCTCCTAACACCGTGCAGAGCGCTGTGCCCAATATACAGGGAAAGTGCCAGGAGGGAATTGTCGAGCTTGTTCTCAGTGTCTCTGAGAATTGCTCTGGTTATCTGTGTGAGCTCTTTGCTAAGACTCTCCAGAGAGCCGTCCTCAAAACAAACACACATCTTGACATATCTCCCACATTGATCGCAGTGTCTCCGGAAACGGCATTCAAGGAGCCAGGACCTTTTCTCCCTACACTGTCCATTGAGTTGTCCTCAAAACCAATATACATCCTGCTATATCTCCCACATGGAAAGTGCCAGGAGGGAGAAGTGGGGATTATGTTTAGACTTTCTCGGAACTGCTTCAAATCAACTAGATATCTTTGTGCTGTAAATCTCCCAACAGCCAAACGCAAAAGCAGCAAACATCTCGCTGTATGTCCCACATCCAAAGTGCCAAGAGAGAGCTTGCTCTCCCTGTCTTTGAGTACTGTTTTCACTGTCCCGGTTACCTCTTTGCTAACATTCTCTTCAGAGCTGCAGTGAAACCAGGAACCACGTGGAGAAGGCACCCACACTGAAAGTGCCTGGAGGGAACATTGGGGCTTCTTCTCAGTGTCTCTGACATAGGGTTTCACTGTCCCGGGAAAGTCTCTGCTAACACCGTGCAGAGCGCTGTGCCCAATATACAGAAACGTCTTGCGCTATCTCCTACAGGGAAAGTGCCAGGAGGGAATTGTCGAGCTTGCTCTCAGTGTCTCTGAGAATTGCTCTGGTTATCTGTGTGACCTCTTTGCTAAGACTCTCCAGAGAGCCGTCCTCAAAACAAACACACATCTTGACATATCTCCCACATTGATCGCAGTGTCTCCAGAAATGGCATTCAAGGAGCCAGGACCTTTTCTCCCTACACTGTCCATTGAGTTGTCCTCAAAACCAATATACATCCTGCTGTATCTCCCACATGGAAAGTGCCAGGAGGGAGAAGTGGGGATTATGTTTAGACTTTCTCGGAACTGCTTCAAATCAACTAGATATCTTTGTGCTGTAAATCTCCCAACAGCCAAACGCAAAAGCAGCAAACATCTCGCTGTATGTCCCACATCCAAAGTGCCAAGAGAGAGCTTGCTCTCCCTGTCTTTGAGTACTGTTTTCACTGTCCCGGTTACCTCTTTGCTAACGTTCTCTTCAGAGCCGCAGTGAAACCAGGAACCACGTGGAGAAGGCACCCACACTGAAAGTGCCTGGAGGGAACATTGGGGCTTCTTCTCAGTGTCTCTGACATAGGGTTTCACTGTCCCGGGAAAGTCTCTGCTAACACCGTGCAGAGCGCTGTGCCCAATATACAGAAACGTCTTGCGGTATCTCCTACAGGGAAAGTGCCAGGAGGGAATTGTCGAGCTTGTTCTCAGTGTCTCTGAGAATTGCTCTGATTATCCCTGTGACCTCTTTGCTAAGACTCTCCAGAGAGCCGTCCTCAAAACAAACACACATCTTGACATATCTCCCACATTGATCGCAGTGTCTCCAGAAACGGCATTCAAGGAGCCAGGACCTTTTCTCCCTACACTGTCCATTGAGTTGTCCTCAAAACCAATATACATCCTGCTATATCTCCCACGTGGAAAGTGCCAGGAGGGAGAAGTGGGGATTATGTTTAGACTTTCTCGGAACTGCTTCAAATCAACTAGATATCTTTGTGCTGTAAATCTCCCAACAGCCAAACGCAAAAGCAGCAAACATCTCGCTGTATGTCCCACATCCAAAGTGCCAAGAGAGAGCTTGCTCTCCCTGTCTTTGAGTACTGTTTTCACTGTCCCGGTTACCTCTTTGCTAACATTCTCTTCAGAGCTGCAGTGAAACCAGGAACCACGTGGAGAAGGCACCCACACTGAAAGTGCCTGGAGGGAACATTGGGGCTTCTTCTCAGTGTCTCTGACATAGGGTTTCACTGTCCCGGGAAACTCTCTGCTAACACCGTGCAGAGCGCTGTGCCCAATATACAGGGAAAGTGCCAGGAGGGAATTGTGGAGCTTGTTCTCAGTGTCTCTGAGAATTGCTCTGGTTATCTGTGTGAACTCTTTGCTAAGACTCTCCAGAGAGCCGTCCTCAAAACAAACACACATCTTGACATATCTCCCACATTGATCGCAGTGTCTCCGGAAACGGCATTCAAGGAGCCAGGACCTTTTCTCCCTACACTGTCCATTGAGTTGTCCTCAAAACCAATATACATCCTGCTATATCTCCCACATGGAAAGTGCCAGGAGGGAGAAGTGGGGATTATGTTTAGACTTTCTCGGAACTGCTTCAAATCAACTAGATATCTTTGTGCTGTAAATCTCCCAACAGCCAAATGCAAAAGCAGCAAACATCTCGCTGTATGTCCCACATCCAAAGTGCCAAGAGAGAGCTTGCTCTCCCTGTCTTTGAGTACTGTTTTCACTGTCCCGGTTACCTCTTTGCTAACATTCTCTTCAGAGCCGCAGTGAAAGCAGGAACCACGTGGAGAAGGCACCCACACTGAAAGTGCCTGGAGGGAACATTGGGGCTTCTTCTCAGTGTCTCTGACATAGGGTTTCACTGTCCTGGGAAAGTCTCTGCTAACACCCTGCAGAGCGCTGTGCCCAATATACAGGGAAAGTGCCAGGAGGGAATTGTGGAGCTTGTTCTCAGTGTCTCTGAGAATTGCTCTGGTTATCTGTGTGACCTCTTTGCTAAGACTCTCCAGAGAGCCGTCCTCAAAACAAACACACATCTTGACATATCTCCCACATTGATCGCAGTGTCTCCGGAAACGTCATTCAAGGAGCCAGGACCTTTTCTCCCTACACTGTCCATTGAGTTGTCCTCAAAACCAATATACATCCTGCTATATCTCCCACATGGAAAGTGCCAGGAGGGAGAAGTGGGGATTATGTTTAGACTTTCTCGGAACTGCTTCAAATCAACTAGATATCTTTGTGCTGTAAATCTCCCAACAGCCAAACGCAAAAGCAGCAAACATCTCGCTGTATGTCCCACATCCAAAGTGCCAAGAGAGAGCTTGCTCTCCCTGTCTTTGAGTACTGTTTTCACTGTCCCGGTTACCTCTTTGCTAACATTCTCTTCAGAGCCGCAGTGAAAGCAGGAACCACGTGGAGAAGGCACCCACACTGAAAGTGCCTGGAGGGAAAACTGGGGCTTCTTCTCAGTGTCTCTGACATAGGGTTTCACTGTCCCGGGAAAGTATCTCCTAACACCGTGCAGAGCGCTGTGCCCAATATACAGGGAAAGTGCCAGGAGGGAATTGTCGAGCTTGTTCTCAGTGTCTCTGAGAATTGCTCTGGTTATCTGTGTGACCTCTTTGCTAAGACTCTCCAGAGAGACGTCCTCAAAACAAACACACATCTTGACATATCTCCCACATTGATCGCAGTGTCTCCGGAAACGGCATTCAAGGAGCCAGGACCTTTTCTCCCTACACTGTCCATTGAGTTGTCCTCAAAACCAATATACATCCTGCTATATCTCCCACATGGAAAGTGCCAGGAGGGAGAAGTGGGGATTATGTTTAGACTTTCTCGGAACTGCTTCAAATCAACTAGATATCTTTGTGCTGTAAATCTCCCAACAGCCAAACGCAAAAGCAGCAAACATCTCGCTGTATGTCCCACATCCAAAGTGCCAAGAGAGAGCTTGCTCTCCCTGTCTTTGAGTACTGTTTTCACTGTCCCGGTTACCTCTTTGCTAACATTCTCTTCAGAGCCGCAGTGAAACCAGGAACCACGTGGAGAAGGCACCCACACTGAAAGTGCCTGGAGGGAACATTGGGGCTTCTTCTCAGTGTCTCTGACATAGGGTTTCACTGTCCCGGGAAAGTCTCTGCTAACACCCTGCAGAGCGCTGTGCCCAATATACAGGGAAAGTGCCAGGAGGGAATTGTGGAGCTTGTTCTCAGTGTCTCTGAGAATTGCTCTGGTTATCTGTGTGACCTCTTTGCTAAGACTCTCCAGAGAGCCGTCCTCAAAACAAACACACATCTTGACATATCTCCCACATTGATCGCAGTGTCTCCGGAAACGGCATTCAAGGAGCCAGGACCTTTTCTCCCTACACTGTCCATTGAGTTGTCCTCAAAACCAATATACATCCTGCTATATCTCCCACATGGAAAGTACCAGGAGGGAGAAGTGGGGATTATGTTTAGACTTTCTCGGAACTGCTTCAAATCAACTAGATATCTTTGTGCTGTAAATCTCCCAACAGCCAAACGCAAAAGCAGCAAACATCTCGCTGTATGTCCCACATCCAAAGTGCCAAGAGAGAGCTTGCTCTCCCTGTCTTTGAGTACTGTTTTCACTGTCCCGGTTACCTCTTTGCTAACATTCTCTTCAGAGCCGCAGTGAAAGCAGGAACCACGTGGAGAAGGCACCCACACTGAAAGTGCCTGGAGGGAACATTGGGGCTTCTTCTCAGTGTCTCTGACATAGGGTTTCACTGTCCCGGGAAAGTCTCTGCTAACACCCTGCAGAGCGCTGTGCCCAATATACAGAAACGTCTTGCGGTATCTCCTACAGGGAAAGTGCCAGGAGGGAATTGTCGAGCTTGTTCTCAGTGTCTCTGAGAATTGCTCTGATTATCTGTGTGACCTCTTTGCTAAGACTCTCCAGAGAGCCGTCCTCAAAACAAACACACATCTTGACATATCTCCCACATTGATCGCAGTGTCTCCAGAAACGGCATTCAAGGAGCCAGGACCTTTTCTCCCTACACTGTCCATTGAGTTGTCCTCAAAACCAATATACATCCTGCTATATCTCCCACATGGAAAGTGCCAGGAGGGAGAAGTGGGGATTATGTTTAGACTTTCTCGGAACTGCTTCAAATCAACTAGATATCTTTGTGCTGTAAATCTCCCAATAGCCAAACGCAAAAGCAGCAAACATCTCGCTGTATGTCCCACATCCAAAGTGCCAAGAGAGAGCTTGCTCTCCCTGTCTTTGAGTACTGTTTTCACTGTCCCGGTTACCTCTTTGCTAACATTCTCTTCAGAGCCGCAGTGAAACCAGGAACCACGTGGAGAAGGCACCCACACTGAAAGTGCCTGGAGGGAACATTGGGGCTTCTTCTCAGTGTCTCTGACATAGGGTTTCACTGTCCCGGGAAAGTCTCTGCTAACACCGTGCAGAGCGCTGTGCCCAATATACAGAAACGTCTTGCGGTATCTCCTACAGGGAAAGTGCCAGGAGGGAATTGTCGAGCTTGTTCTCAGTGTCTCTGAGAATTGCTCTGATTATCTGTGTGACCTCTTTGCTAAGACTCTCCAGAGAGCCGTCCTCAAAACAAACACACATCTTGACATATCTCCCACATTGATCGCAGTGTCTCCAGAAACGGCATTCAAGGAGCCAGGACCTTTTCTCCCTACACTGTCCATTGAGTTGTCCTCAAAACCAATATACATCCTGCTATATCTCCCACATGGAAAGTGCCAGGAGGGAGAAGTGGGGATTATGTTTAGACTTTCTCGGAACTGCTTCAAATCAACTAGATATCTTTGTGCTGTAAATCTCCCAACAGCCAAACGCAAAAGCAGCAAACATCTCGCTGTATGTCCCACATCCAAAGTGCCAAGAGAGAGCTTGCTCTCCCTGTCTTTGAGTACTGTTTTCACTGTCCCGGTTACCTCTTTGCTAACATTCTCTTCAGAGCCGCAGTGAAAGCAGGAACCACGTGGAGAAGGCACCCACACTGAAAGTGCCTGGAGGGAACATTGGGGCTTCTCAGTGTCTCTGACATAGGGTTTCACTGTCCCGGGAAAGTCTCTGCTAACACCGTGCAGAGCGCTGTGCCCAATATACAGAAACGTCTTGCGCTGTCTCCTACAGGGAAAGTGCCAGGAGGGAATTGTCGAGCTTGTTCTCAGTGTCTCTGAGAATTGCTCTGATTATCCCTGTGACCTCTTTGCTAAGACTCTCCAGAGAGCCGTCCTCAAAACAAACACACATCTTGACATATCTCCCACATTGATCGCAGTGTCTCCAGAAACGGCATTCAAGGAGCCAGGACCTTTTCTCCCTACACTGTCCATTGAGTTGTCCTCAAAACCAATATACATCCTGCTATATCTCCCACATGGAAAGTGCCAGGAGGGAGAAGTGGGGATTATGTTTAGACTTTCTCGGAACTGCTTCAAATCAACTAGATATCTTTGTGCTGTAAATCTCCCAACAGCCAAACGCAAAAGCAGCAAACATCTCGCTGTATGTCCCACATCCAAAGTGCCAAGAGAGAGCTTGCTCTCCCTGTCTTTGAGTACTGTTTTCACTGTCCCGGTTACCTCTTTGCTAACGTTCTCTTCAGAGCCGCAGTGAAACCAGGAACCACGTGGAGAAGGCACCCACACTGAAAGTGCCTGGAGGGAACATTGGGGCTTCTTCTCAGTGTCTCTGACATAGGGTTTCACTGTCCCGGGAAAGTCTCTGCTAACACCCTGCAGAGCGCTGTGCCCAATATACAGAAACGTCTTGCGGTATCTCCTACAGGGAAAGTGCCAGGAGGGAATTGTCGAGCTTGTTCTCAGTGTCTCTGAGAATTGCTCTGATTATCTGTGTGACCTCTTTGCTAAGACTCTCCAGAGAGCCGTCCTCAAAACAAACACACATCTTGACATATCTCCCACATTGATCGCAGTGTCTCCAGAAACGGCATTCAAGGAGCCAGGACCTTTTCTCCCTACACTGTCCATTGAGTTGTCCTCAAAACCAATATACATCCTGCTATATCTCCCACATGGAAAGTGCCAGGAGGGAGAAGTGGGGATTATGTTTAGACTTTCTCGGAACTGCTTCAAATCAACTAGATATCTTTGTGCTGTAAATCTCCCAACAGCCAAACGCAAAAGCAGCAAACATCTCGCTGTATGTCCCACATCCAAAGTGCCAAGAGAGAGCTTGCTCTCCCTGTCTTTGAGTACTGTTTTCACTGTCCCGGTTACCTCTTTGCTAACATTCTCTTCAGAGCCGCAGTGAAACCAGGAACCACGTGGAGAAGGCACCCACACTGAAAGTGCCTGGAGGGAACATTGGGGCTTCTCAGTGTCTCTGACATAGGGTTTCACTGTCCCGGGAAAGTCTCTGCTAACACCGTGCAGAGCGCTGTGCCCAATATACAGAAACATCTTGCGCTGTCTCCTACAGGGAAAGTGCCAGGAGGGAATTGTGGAGCTTGTTCTCAGTGTCTCTGAGAATTGCTCTGATTATCCCTGTGACCTCTTTGCTAAGACTCTCCAGAGAGCCGTCCTCAAAACAAACACACATCTTGACATATCTCCCACATTGATCGCAGTGTCTCCAGAAACGGCATTCAAGGAGCCAGGACCTTTTCTCCCTACACTGTCCATTGAGTTGTCCTCAAAACCAATATACATCCTGCTATATCTCCCACATGGAAAGTGCCAGGAGGGAGAAGTGGGGATTATGTTTAGACTTTCTCGGAACTGCTTCAAATCAACTAGATATCTTTGTGCTGTAAATCTCCCAATAGCCAAACGCAAAAGCAGCAAACATCTCGCTGTATGTCCCACATCCAAAGTGCCAAGAGAGAGCTTGCTCTCCCTGTCTTTGAGTACTGTTTTCACTGTCCCGGTTACCTCTTTGCTAACATTCTCTTCAGAGCTGCAGTGAAAGCAGGAACCACGTGGAGAAGGCACCCACACTGAAAGTGCCTGGAGGGAACATTGGGGCTTCTTCTCAGTGTCTCTGACATAGGGTTTCACTGTCCCGGGAAAGTCTCTGCTAACACCGTGCAGAGCGCTGTGCCCAATATACAGAAACGTCTTGCGGTATCTCCTACAGGGAAAGTGCCAGGAGGGAATTGTGGAGCTTGTTCTCAGTGTCTCTGAGAATTGCTCTGATTATCTGTGTGACCTCTTTGCTAAGACTCTCCAGAGAGCCGTCCTCAAAACAAACACACATCTTGACATATCTCCCACATTGATCGCAGTGTCTCCAGAAACGGCATTCAAGGAGCCAGGACCTTTTCTCCCTACACTGTCCATTGAGTTGTCCTCAAAACCAATATACATCCTGCTATATCTCCCACGTGGAAAGTGCCAGGAGGGAGAAGTGGGGATTATGTTTAGACTTTCTCGGAACTGCTTCAAATCAACTAGATATCTTTGTGCTGTAAATCTCCCAATAGCCAAACGCAAAAGCAGCAAACATCTCGCTGTATGTCCCACATCCAAAGTGCCAAGAGAGAGCTTGCTCTCCCTGTCTTTGAGTACTGTTTTCACTGTCCCGGTTACCTCTTTGCTAACATTCTCTTCAGCGCTGCAGGGAAACCAGGAACCACGTGGAGAAGGCACCCACACTGAAAGTGCCTGGAGGGAACATTGGGGCTTCTTCTCAGTGTCTCTGACATAGGGTTTCACTGTCCCGGGAAAGTCTCTGCTAACACCGTGCAGAGCGCTGTGCCCAATCTACAGAAACATCTTGCGCTGTCTCCTACAGGGAAAGTGCCAGGAGGGAATTGTCGAGCTTGTTCTCAGTGTCTCTGAGAATTGCTCTGATTATCTGTGTGACCTCTTTGCTAAGACTCTCCAGAGAGCCGTCCTCAAAACAAACACACATCTTGACATATCTCCCACATTGATCGCAGTGTCTCCAGAAACGGCATTCAAGGAGCCAGGACCTTTTCTCCCTACACTGTCCATTGAGTTGTCCTCAAAACCAATATACATCCTGCTATATCTCCCACATGGAAAGTGCCAGGAGGGAGAAGTGGGGATTATGTTTAGACTTTCTCGGAACTGCTTCAAATCAACTAGATATCTTTGTGCTGTAAATCTCCCAACAGCCAAACGCAAAAGCAGCAAACATCTCGCTGTATGTCCCACATCCAAAGTGCCAAGAGAGAGCTTGCTCTCCCTGTCTTTGAGTACTGTTTTCACTGTCCCGGTTACCTCTTTGCTAACATTCTCTTCAGAGCCGCAGTGAAAGCAGGAACCACGTGGAGAAGGCACCCACACTGAAAGTGCCTGGAGGGAACATTGGGGCTTCTTCTCAGTGTCTCTGACATAGGGTTTCACTGTCCCGGGAAAGTCTCTGCTAACACCCTGCAGAGCGCTGTGCCCAATGTACAGAAACGTCTTGCGGTATCTCCTACAGGGAAAGTGCCAGGAGGGAATTGTCGAGCTTGTTCTCAGTGTCTCTGAGAATTGCTCTGATTATCTGTGTGACCTCTTTGCTAAGACTCTCCAGAGAGCCGTCCTCAAAACAAACACACATCTTGACATATCTCCCACATTGATCGCAGTGTCTCCAGAAACGGCATTCAAGGAGCCAGGACCTTTTCTCCCTACACTGTCCATTGAGTTGTCCTCAAAACCAATATACATCCTGCTATATCTCCCACATGGAAAGTGCCAGGAGGGAGAAGTGGGGATTATGTTTAGACTTTCTCGGAACTGCTTCAAATCAACTAGATATCTTTGTGCTGTAAATCTCCCAACAGCCAAACGCAAAAGCAGCAAACATCTCGCTGTATGTCCCACATCCAAAGTGCCAAGAGAGAGCTTGCTCTCCCTGTCTTTGAGTACTGTTTTCACTGTCCCGGTTACCTCTTTGCTAACATTCTCTTCAGAGCCGCAGTGAAACCAGGAACCACGTGGAGAAGGCACCCACACTGAAAGTGCCTGGAGGGAACATTGGGGCTTCTCAGTGTCTCTGACATAGGGTTTCACTGTCCCGGGAAAGTCTCTGCTAACACCGTGCAGAGCGCTGTGCCCAATATACAGAAACATCTTGCGCTGTCTCCTACAGGGAAAGTGCCAGGAGGGAATTGTGGAGCTTGTTCTCAGTGTCTCTGAGAATTGCTCTGATTATCCCTGTGACCTCTTTGCTAAGACTCTCCAGAGAGCCGTCCTCAAAACAAACACACATCTTGACATATCTCCCACATTGATCGCAGTGTCTCCAGAAACGGCATTCAAGGAGCCAGGACCTTTTCTCCCTACACTGTCCATTGAGTTGTCCTCAAAACCAATATACATCCTGCTATATCTCCCACGTGGAAAGTGCCAGGAGGGAGAAGTGGGGATTATGTTTAGACTTTCTCGGAACTGCTTCAAATCAACTAGATATCTTTGTGCTGTAAATCTCCCAATAGCCAAACGCAAAAGCAGCAAACATCTCGCTGTATGTCCCACATCCAAAGTGCCAAGAGAGAGCTTGCTCTCCCTGTCTTTGAGTACTGTTTTCACTGTCCCGGTTACCTCTTTGCTAACATTCTCTTCAGCGCTGCAGGGAAACCAGGAACCACGTGGAGAAGGCACCCACACTGAAAGTGCCTGGAGGGAACATTGGGGCTTCTTCTCAGTGTCTCTGACATAGGGTTTCACTGTCCCGGGAAAGTCTCTGCTAACACCGTGCAGAGCGCTGTGCCCAATCTACAGAAACATCTTGCGCTGTCTCCTACAGGGAAAGTGCCAGGAGGGAATTGTCGAGCTTGTTCTCAGTGTCTCTGAGAATTGCTCTGATTATCTGTGTGACCTCTTTGCTAAGACTCTCCAGAGAGCCGTCCTCAAAACAAACACACATCTTGACATATCTCCCACATTGATCGCAGTGTCTCCAGAAACGGCATTCAAGGAGCCAGGACCTTTTCTCCCTACACTGTCCATTGAGTTGTCCTCAAAACCAATATACATCCTGCTATATCTCCCACATGGAAAGTGCCAGGAGGGAGAAGTGGGGATTATGTTTAGACTTTCTCGGAACTGCTTCAAATCAACTAGATATCTTTGTGCTGTAAATCTCCCAACAGCCAAACGCAAAAGCAGCAAACATCTCGCTGTATGTCCCACATCCAAAGTGCCAAGAGAGAGCTTGCTCTCCCTGTCTTTGAGTACTGTTTTCACTGTCCCGGTTACCTCTTTGCTAACATTCTCTTCAGAGCCGCAGTGAAACCAGGAACCACGTGGAGAAGGCACCCACACTGAAAGTGCCTGGAGGGAACATTGGGGCTTCTTCTCAGTGTCTCTGACATAGGGTTTCACTGTCCCGGGAAAGTCTCTGCTAACACCCTGCAGAGCGCTGTGCCCAATATACAGAAACGTCTTGCGGTATCTCCTACAGGGAAAGTGCCAGGAGGGAATTGTCGAGCTTGTTCTCAGTGTCTCTGAGAATTGCTCTGATTATCTGTGTGACCTCTTTGCTAAGACTCTCCAGAGAGCCGTCCTCAAAACCAACACACATCTTGACATATCTCCCACATTGATCGCAGTGTCTCCAGAAACGGCATTCAAGGAGCCAGGACCTTTTCTCCCTACACTGTCCATTGAGTTGTCCTCAAAACCAATATACATCCTGCTATATCTCCCACGTGGAAAGTGCCAGGAGGGAGAAGTGGGGATTATGTTTAGACTTTCTCGGAACTGCTTCAAATCAACTAGATATCTTTGTGCTGTAAATCTCCCAATAGCCAAACGCAAAAGCAGCAAACATCTCGCTGTATGTCCCACATCCAAAGTGCCAAGAGAGAGCTTGCTCTCCCTGTCTTTGAGTACTGTTTTCACTGTCCCGGTTACCTCTTTGCTAACATTCTCTTCAGAGCTGCAGTGAAACCAGGAACCACGTGGAGAAGGCACCCACACTGAAAGTGCCTGGAGGGAACATTGGGGCTTCTTCTCAGTGTCTCTGACATAGGGTTTCACTGTCCCGGGAAAGTCTCTGCTAACACCGTGCAGAGCGCTGTGCCCAATATACAGAAACGTCTTGCGGTATCTCCTACAGGGAAAGTGCCAGGAGGGAATTGTCGAGCTTGTTCTCAGTGTCTCTGAGAATTGCTCTGATTATCTGTGTGACCTCTTTGGTAAGACTCTCCAGAGAGCCGTCCTCAAAACAAACACACATCTTGACATATCTCCCACATTGATCGCAGTGTCTCCAGAAACGGCATTCAAGGAGCCAGGACCTTTTCTCCCTACACTGTCCATTGAGTTGTCCTCAAAACCAATATACATCCTGCTATATCTCCCACATGGAAAGTGCCAGGAGGGAGAAGTGGGGATTATGTTTAGACTTTCTCGGAACTGCTTCAAATCAACTAGATATCTTTGTGCTGTAAATCTCCCAACAGCCAAACGCAAAAGCAGCAAACATCTCGCTGTATGTCCCACATCCAAAGTGCCAAGAGAGAGCTTGCTCTCCCTGTCTTTGAGTACTGTTTTCACTGTCCCGGTTACCTCTTTGCTAACATTCTCTTCAGAGCCGCAGTGAAACCAGGAACCACGTGGAGAAGGCACCCACACTGAAAGTGCCTGGAGGGAACATTGGGGCTTCTTCTCAGTGTCTCTGACATAGGGTTTCACTGTCCCGGGAAAGTCTCTGCTAACACCGTGCAGAGCGCTGTGCCCAATATACAGAAACGTCTTGCGGTATCTCCTACAGGGAAAGTGCCAGGAGGGAATTGTGGAGCTTGTTCTCAGTGTCTCTGAGAATTGCTCTGATTATCTGTGTGACCTCTTTGCTAAGACTCTCCAGAGAGCCGTCCTCAAAACAAACACACATCTTGACATATCTCCCACATTGATCGCAGTGTCTCCAGAAACGGCATTCAAGGAGCCAGGACCTTTTCTCCCTACACTGTCCATTGAGTTGTCCTCAAAACCAATATACATCCTGCTATATCTCCCACGTGGAAAGTGCCAGGAGGGAGAAGTGGGGATTATGTTTAGACTTTCTCGGAACTGCTTCAAATCAACTAGATATCTTTGTGCTGTAAATCTGCCAATAGCCAAACGCAAAAGCAGCAAACATCTCGCTGTATGTCCCACATCCAAAGTGCCAAGAGAGAGCTTGCTCTCCCTGTCTTTGAGTACTGTTTTCACTGTCCCGGTTACCTCTTTGCTAACGTTCTCTTCAGAGCCGCAGTGAAACCAGGAACCACGTGGAGAAGGCACCCACACTGAAAGTGCCTAGAGGGAACATTGGGGCTTCTCAGTGTCTCTGACATAGGGTTTCACTGTCCCGGGAAAGTCTCTGCTAACACCGTGCAGAGCGCTGTGCCCAATATACAGAAACGTCTTGCGCTGTCTCCTACAGGGAAAGTGCCAGGAGGGAATTGTCGAGCTTGCTCTCAGTGTCTCTGAGAATTGCTCTGATTATCCCTGTGACCTCTTTGCTAAGACTCTCCAGAGAGACGTCCTCAAAACAAACACACATCTTGACATATCTCCCACATTGATCGCAGTGTCTCCATAAACGGCATTCAAGGAGCCAGGACCTTTTCTCCCTACACTGTCCATTGAGTTGTCCTCAAAACCAATATACATCCTGCTATATCTCCCACGTGGAAAGTGCCAGGAGGGAGAAGTGGGGATTATGTTTAGACTTTCTCGGAACTGCTTCAAATCAACTAGATATCTTTGTGCTGTAAATCTCCCAACAGCCAAACGCAAAAGCAGCAAACATCTCGCTGTATGTCCCACATCCAAAGTGCCAAGAGAGAGCTTGCTCTCCCTGTCTTTGAGTACTGTTTTCACTGTCCCGGTTACCTCTTTGCTAACGTTCTCTTCAGAGCCGCAGTGAAACCAGGAACCACGTGGAGAAGGCACCCACACTGAAAGTGCCTAGAGGGAACATTGGGGCTTCTCAGTGTCTCTGACATAGGGTTTCACTGTCCCGGGAAAGTCTCTGCTAACACCGTGCAGAGCGCTGTGCCCAATATACAGAAACGTCTTGCGGTATCTCCTACAGGGAAAGTGCCAGGAGGGAATTGTGGAGCTTGTTCTCAGTGTCTCTGAGAATTGCTCTGGTTATCTGTGTGAGCTCTTTGCTAAGACTCTCCAGAGAGCCGTCCTCAAAACAAACACACATCTTGACATATCTCCCACATTGATCGCAGTGTCTCCGGAAACGGCATTCAAGGAGCCAGGACCTTTTCTCCCTACACTGTCCATTGAGTTGTCCTCAAAACCAATATACATCCTGCTATATCTCCCACATGGAAAGTGCCAGGAGGGAGAAGTGGGGATTATGTTTAGACTTTCTCGGAACTGCTTCAAATCAACTAGATATCTTTGTGCTGTAAATCTCCCAACAGCCAAACGCAAAATCAGCAAACATCTCGCTGTATGTCCCACATCCAAAGTGCCAAGAGAGAGCTTGCTCTCCCTGTCTTTGAGTACTGTTTTCACTGTCCCGGTTACCTCTTTGCTAACGTTCTCTTCAGAGCCGCAGTGAAACCAGGAACCACGTGGAGAAGGCACCCACACTGAAAGTGCCTGGAGGGAACATTGGGGCTTCTTCTCAGTGTCTCTGACATAGGGTTTCACTGTCCCGGGAAAGTCTCTGCTAACACCGTGCAGAGCGCTGTGCCCAATATACAGAAACGTCTTGCGGTATCTCCTACAGGGAAAGTGCCAGGAGGGAATTGTCAAGCTTGTTCTCAGTGTCTCTGAGAATTGCTCTGGTTATCTGTGTGACCTCTTTGCTAAGACTCTCCAGAGAGCCGTCCTCAAAACAAACACACATCTTGACATATCTCCCACATTGATCGCAGTGTCTCCAGAAACGGCATTCAAGGAGCCAGGACCTTTTCTCCCTACACTGTCCATTGAGTTGTCCTCAAAACCAATATACATCCTGCTATATCTCCCACATGGAAAGTGCCAGGAGGGAGAAGTGGGGATTATGTTTAGACTTTCTCGGAACTGCTTCAAATCAACTAGATACCTCTGTGCTGTAAATCTCCCAACAGCCAAACGCAAAAGCAGCAAACATCTCGCTGTATGTCCCACATCCAAAGTGCCAAGAGAGAGCTTGCTCTCCCTGTCTTTGAGTACTGTTTTCACTGTCCCGGTTACCTCTTTGCTAACGTTCTCTTCAGAGCCGCAGTGAAACCAGGAACCACGTGGAGAAGGCACCCACACTGAAAGTGCCTGGAGGGAACATTGGGGCTTCTTCTCAGTGTCTCTGACATAGGGTTTCACTGTCCCGGGAAAGTCTCTGCTAACACCCTGCAGAGCGCTGTGCCCAATATACAGAAACGTCTTGCGGTATCTCCTACAGGGAAAGTGCCAGGAGGGAATTGTCGAGCTTGTTCTCAGTGTCTCTGAGAATTGCTCTGATTATCTGTGTGACCTCTTTGCTAAGACTCTCCAGAGAGCCGTCCTCAAAACCAACACACATCTTGACATATCTCCCACATTGATCGCAGTGTCTCCAGAAACGGCATTCAAGGAGCCAGGACCTTTTCTCCCTACACTGTCCATTGAGTTGTCCTCAAAACCAATATACATCCTGCTATATCTCCCACATGGAAAGTGCCAGGAGGGAGAAGTGGGGATTATGTTTAGACTTTCTCGGAACTGCTTCAAATCAACTAGATATCTTTGTGCTGTAAATCTCCCAACAGCCAAACGCAAAAGCAGCAAACATCTCGCTGTATGTCCCACATCCAAAGTGCCAAGAGAGAGCTTGCTCTCCCTGTCTTTGAGTACTGTTTTCACTGTCCCGGTTACCTCTTTGCTAACGTTCTCTTCAGAGCCGCAGTGAAACCAGGAACCACGTGGAGAAGGCACCCACACTGAAAGTGCCTGGAGGGAACATTGGGGCTTCTTCTCAGTGTCTCTGACATAGGGTTTCACTGTCCCGGGAAAGTCTCTGCTAACACCCTGCAGAGCGCTGTGCCCAATATACAAAAACGTCTTGCGCTATCTCCTACAGGGAAAGTGCCAGGAGGGAATTGTGGAGCTTGTTCTCAGTGTCTCTGAGAATTGCTCTGATTATCTGTGTGACCTCTTTGCTAAGACTCTCCAGAGAGCCGTCCTCAAAACAAACACACATCTTGACATATCTCCCACATTGATCGCAGTGTCTCCAGAAACGGCACTCAAGGAGCCAGGACCTTTTCTCCCTACACTGTCCATTGAGTTGTCCTCAAAACCAATATACATCCTGCTATATCTCCCACATGGAAAGTGCCAGGAGGGAGAAGTGGGGATTATGTTTAGACTTTCTCGGAACTGCTTCAAATCAACTAGATATCTTTGTGCTGTAAATCTCCCAACAGCCAAACGCAAAAGCAGCAAACATCTCGCTGTATGTCCCACATCCAAAGTGCCAAGAGAGAGCTTGCTCTCCCTGTCTTTGAGTACTGTTTTCACTGTCCCGGTTACCTCTTTGCTAACGTTCTCTTCAGAGCCGCAGTGAAACCAGGAACCACGTGGAGAAGGCACCCACACTGAAAGTGCCTGGAGGGAACATTGGGGCTTCTTCTCAGTGTCTCTGACATAGGGTTTCACTGTCCCGGGAAAGTCTCTGCTAACACCGTGCAGAGCGCTGTGCCCAATATACAGAAACGTCTTGCGGTATCTCCTACAGGGAAAGTGCCAGGAGGGAATTGTCGAGCTTGCTCTCAGTGTCTCTGAGAATTGCTCTGATTATCTGTGTGACCTCTTTGCTAAGACTCTCCAGAGAGCCGTCCTCAAAACAAACACACATCTTGACATATCTCCCACATTGATCGCAGTGTCTCCAGAAACGGCATTCAAGGAGCCAGGACCTTTTCTCCCTACACTGTCCATTGAGTTGTCCTCAAAACCAATATACATCCTGCTATATCTCCCACATGGAAAGTGCCAGGAGGGAGAAGTGGGGATTATGTTTAGACTTTCTCGGAACTGCTTCAAATCAACTAGATATCTTTGTGCTGTAAATCTCCCAACAGCCAAACGCAAAAGCAGCAAACATCTCGCTGTATGTCCCACATCCAAAGTGCCAAGAGAGAGCTTGCTCTCCCTGTCTTTGAGTACTGTTTTCACTGTCCCGGTTACCTCTTTGCTAACGTTCTCTTCAGAGCCGCAGTGAAACCAGGCACCACGTGGAGAAGGCACCCACACTGAAAGTGCCTAGAGGGAACATTGGGGCTTCTCAGTGTCTCTGACATAGGGTTTCACTGTCCCGGGAAAGTCTCTGCTAACACCGTGCAGAGCGCTGTGCCCAATATACAGAAACGTCTTGCGCTGTCTCCTACAGGGAAAGTGCCAGGAGGGAATTGTCGAGCTTGCTCTCAGTGTCTCTGAGAATTGCTCTGATTATCTGTGTGACCTCTTTGCTAAGACTCTCCAGAGAGACGTCCTCAAAACAAACACACATCTTGACATATCTCCCACATTGATCGCAGTGTCTCCAGGAACGGCATTCAAGGAGCCAGGACCTTTTCTCCCTACACTGTCCATTGAGTTGTCCTCAAAACCAATATACATCCTGCTATATCTCCCACATGGAAAGTGCCAGGAGGGAGAAGTGGGGATTATGTTTAGACTTTCTCGGAACTGCTTCAAATCAACTAGATATCTTTGTGCTGTAAATCTCCCAACAGCCAAACGCAAAAGCAGCAAACATCTCGCTGTATGTCCCACATCCAAAGTGCCAAGAGAGAGCTTGCTCTCCCTGTCTTTGAGTACTGTTTTCACTGTCCCGGTTACCTCTTTGCTAACATTCTCTTCAGAGCCGCAGTGAAACCAGGAACCACATGGAGAAGGCACCCACACTGAAAGTGCCTGGAGGGAACATTGGGGCTTCTTCTCAGTGTCTCTGACATAGGGTTTCACTGTCCCGGGAAAGTCTCTGCTAACACCGTGCAGAGCGCTGTGCCCAATGTACAGAATCGTCTTGCGGTATCTCCTACAGGGAAAGTGCCAGGAGGGAATTGTGGAGCTTGTTCTCAGTGTCTCTGAGAATTGCTCTGATTATCTGTGTGACCTCTTTGCTAAGACTCTCCAGAGAGCCGTCCTCAAAACCAACACACATCTTGACATATCTCCCACATTGATCGCAGTGTCTCCAGAAACGGCATTCAAGGAGCCAGGACCTTTTCTCCCTACACTGTCCATTGAGTTGTCCTCAAAACCAATATACATCCTGCTATATCTCCCACATGGAAAGTGCCAGGAGGGAGAAGTGGGGATTATGTTTAGACTTTCTCGGAACTGCTTCAAATCAACTAGATATCTTTGTGCTGTAAATCTCCCAACAGCCAAACGCAAAAGCAGCAAACATCTCGCTGTATGTCCCACATCCAAAGTGCCAAGAGAGAGCTTGCTCTCCCTGTCTTTGAGTACTGTTTTCACTGTCCCGGTTACCTCTTTGCTAACATTCTCTTCAGAGCCGCAGTGAAACCAGG
This sequence comes from Chroicocephalus ridibundus, assembly GCF_963924245.1. Classification (NCBI taxonomy): domain Eukaryota; kingdom Metazoa; phylum Chordata; class Aves; order Charadriiformes; family Laridae; genus Chroicocephalus; species Chroicocephalus ridibundus. Next base: position 602,640 of record NW_026961241.1, on the reverse strand, counting down.
AACCACGTGGAGAAGGCACCCACACTGAAAGTGCCTGGAGGGAACATTGGGGCTTCTTCTCAGTGTCTCTGACATAGGGTTTCACTGTCCCGGGAAAGTCTCTGCTAACACCGTGCAGAGCGCTGTGCCCAATATACAGAAACGTCTTGCGGTATCTCCTACAGGGAAAGTGCCAGGAGGGAATTGTCGAGCTTGTTCTCAGTGTCTCTGAGAATTGCTCTGGTTATCTGTGTGACCTCTTTGCTAAGACTCTCCAGAGAGCCGTCCTCAAAACAAACACACATCTTGACATATCTCCCACATTGATCGCAGTGTCTCCAGAAACGGCATTCAAGGAGCCAGGACCTTTTCTCCCTACACTGTCCATTGAGTTGTCCTCAAAACCAATATACATCCTGCTATATCTCCCACATGGAAAGTGCCAGGAGGGAGAAGTGGGGATTATGTTTAGACTTTCTCGGAACTGCTTCAAATCAACTAGATATCTTTGTGCTGTAAATCTCCCAACAGCCAAACGCAAAAGCAGCAAACATCTCGCTGTATGTCCCACATCCAAAGTGCCAAGAGAGAGCTTGCTCTCCCTGTCTTTGAGTACTGTTTTCACTGTCCCGGTTACCTCTTTGCTAACATTCTCTTCAGAGCTGCAGTGAAAGCAGGAACCACGTGGAGAAGGCACCCACACTGAAAGTGCCTGGAGGGAACATTGGGGCTTCTTCTCAGTGTCTCTGACATAGGGTTTCACTGTCCCGGGAAAGTCTCTGCTAACACCCTGCAGAGCGCTGTGCCCAATATACAGAAACGTCTTGCGGAATCTCCTACAGGGAAAGTGCCAGGAGGGAATTGTGGAGCTTGTTCTCAGTGTCTCTGAGAATTGCTCTGGTTATCTGTGTGACCTCTTTGCTAAGACTCTCCAGAGAGCCGTCCTCAAAACAAACACACATCTTGACATATCTCCCACATTGATCGCAGTGTCTCCAGAAACGGCATTCAAGGAGCCAGGACCTTTTCTCCCTACACTGTCCATTGAGTTGTCCTCAAAACCAATATACATCCTGCTATATCTCCCACATGGAAAGTGCCAGGAGGGAGAAGTGGGGATTATGTTTAGACTTTCTCGGAACTGCTTCAAATCAACTAGATATCTTTGTGCTGTAAATCTCCCAACAGCCAAACGCAAAAGCAGCAAACATCTCGCTGTATGTCCCACATCCAAAGTGCCAAGAGAGAGCTTGCTCTCCCTGTCTTTGAGTACTGTTTTCACTGTCCCGGTTCCCTCTTTGCTAACATTCTCTTCAGAGCCGCAGTGAAACCAGGAACCACGTGGAGAAGGCACCCACACTGAAAGTGCCTGGAGGGAACATTGGGGCTTCTTCTCAGTGTCTCTGACATAGGGTTTCACTGTCCCGGGAAAGTCTCTGCGAACACCGTGCAGAGCGCTGTGCCCAATATACAGAAACGTCTTGCGCTATCTCCTACAGGGAAAGTGCCAGGAGGGAATTGTGGAGCTTGTTCTCAGTGTCTCTGAGAATTGCTCTGGTTATCTGTGTGACCTCTTTGCTAAGACTCTCCAGAGAGCCGTCCTCAAAACAAACACACATCTTGACATATCTCCCACATTGATCGCAGTGTCTCCAGAAACGGCATTCAAGGAGCCAGGACCTTTTCTCCCTACACTGTCCATTGAGTTGTCCTCAAAACCAATATACATCCTGCTATATCTCCCACATGGAAAGTGCCAGGAGGGAGAAGTGGGGATTATGTTTAGACTTTCTCGGAACTGCTTCAAATCAACTAGATATCTTTGTGCTGTAAATCTCCCAACAGCCAAACGCAAAAGCAGCAAACATCTCGCTGTATGTCCCACATCCAAAGTGCCAAGAGAGAGCTTGCTCTCCCTGTCTTTGAGTACTGTTTTCACTGTCCCGGTTACCTCTTTGCTAACGTTCTCTTCAGAGCCGCAGTGAAACCAGGAACCACGTGGAGAAGGCACCCACACTGAAAGTGCCTGGAGGGAACATTGGGGCTTCTTCTCAGTGTCTCTGACATAGGGTTTCACTGTCCCGGGAAAGTCTCTCCTAACACCGTGCAGAGCGCTGTGCCCAATATACAGAAACGTCTTGCGGTATCTCCTACAGGGAAAGTGCCAGGAGGGAATTGTCGAGCTTGTTCTCAGTGTCTCTGAGAATTGCTCTGATTATCTGTGTGACCTCTTTGCTAAGACTCTCCAGAGAGACGTCCTCAAAACAAACACACATCTTGACATATCTCCCACATTGATCGCAGTGTCTCCAGAAACGGCATTCAAGGAGCCAGGACCTTTTCTCCCTACACTGTCCATTGAGTTGTCCTCAAAACCAATATACATCCTGCTATATCTCCCACATGGAAAGTGCCAGGAGGGAGAAGTGGGGATTATGTTTAGACTTTCTCGGAACTGCTTCAAATCAACTAGATATCTTTGTGCTGTAAATCTCCCAACAGCCAAACGCAAAAGCAGCAAACATCTCGCTGTATGTCCCACATCCAAAGTGCCAAGAGAGAGCTTGCTCTCCCTGTCTTTGAGTACTGTTTTCACTGTCCCGGTTACCTCTTTGCTAACGTTCTCTTCAGAGCCGCAGTGAAACCAGGAACCACGTGGAGAAGGCACCCACACTGAAAGTGCCTGGAGGGAACATTGGGGCTTCTTCTCAGTGTCTCTGACATAGGGTTTCACTGTCCCGGGAAAGTCTCTGCTAACACCGTGCAGAGCGCTGTGCCCAATATACAGAAACGTCTTGCGGTATCTCCTACAGGGAAAGTGCCAGGAGGGAATTGTCGAGCTTGTTCTCAGTGTCTCTGAGAATTGCTCTGATTATCTGTGTGACCTCTTTGCTAAGACTCTCCAGAGAGCCGTCCTCAAAACAAACACACATCTTGACATATCTCCCACATTGATCGCAGTGTTTCCAGAAACGGCATTCAAGGAGCCAGGACCTTTTCTCCCTACACTGTCCATTGAGTTGTCCTCAAAACCAATATACATCCTGCTATATCTCCCACATGGAAAGTGCCAGGAGGGAGAAGTGGGGATTATGTTTAGACTTTCTCGGAACTGCTTCAAATCAACTAGATATCTTTGTGCTGTAAATCTCCCAACAGCCAAACGCAAAAGCAGCAAACATCTCGCTGTATGTCCCACATCCAAAGTGCCAAGAGAGAGCTTGCTCTCCCTGTCTTTGAGTACTGTTTTCACTGTCCCGGTTACCTCTTTGCTAACATTCTCTTCAGAGCTGCAGTGAAAGCAGGAACCACGTGGAGAAGGCACCCACACTGAAAGTGCCTGGAGGGAACATTGGGGCTTCTTCTCAGTGTCTCTGACATAGGGTTTCACTGTCCCGGGAAAGTCTCTGCTAACACCCTGCAGAGCGCTGTGCCCAATATACAGAAACGTCTTGCGGTATCTCCTACAGGGAAAGTGCCAGGAGGGAATTGTGGAGCTTGCTCTCAGTGTCTCTGAGAATTGCTCTGATTATCTGTGTGACCTCTTTGCTAAGACTCTCCAGAGAGCCGTCCTCAAAACAAACACACATCTTGACATATCTCCCACATTGATCGCAGTGTCTCCAGAAACGGCATTCAAGGAGCCAGGACCTTTTCTCCCTACACTGTCCATTGAGTTGTCCTCAAAACCAATATACATCCTGCTATATCTCCCACATGGAAAGTGCCAGGAGGGAGAAGTGGGGATTATGTTTAGACTTTCTCGGAACTGCTTCAAATCAACTAGATATCTTTGTGCTGTAAATCTCCCAACAGCCAAACGCAAAAGCAGCAAACATCTCGCTGTATGTCCCACATCCAAAGTGCCAAGAGGGAGCTTGCTCTCCCTGTCTTTGAGTACTGTTTTCACTGTCCCGGTTCCCTCTTTGCTAACGTTCTCTTCAGAGCCGCAGTGAAACCAGGAACCACGTGGAGAAGGCACCCACACTGAAAGTGCCTGGAGGGAACATTGGGGCTTCTTCTCAGTGTCTCTGACTTAGGGTTTCACTGTCCCGGGAAAGTCTCTGCTAACACCGTGCAGAGCGCTGTGCCCAATATACAGAAACGTCTTGCGGTATCTCCTACAGGGAAAGTGCCAGGAGGGAATTGTCGAGCTTGCTCTCAGTGTCTCTGAGAATTGCTCTGGTTATCTGTGTGACCTCTTTGCTAAGACTCTCCAGAGAGCCGTCCTCAAAACAAACACACATCTTGACATATCTCCCACATTGATCGCAGTGTCTCCAGAAACGGCATTCAAGGAGCCAGGACCTTTTCTCCCTACACTGTCCATTGAGTTGTCCTCAAAACCAATATACATCCTGCTATATCTCCCACATGGAAAGTGCCAGGAGGGAGAAGTGGGGATTATGTTTAGACTTTCTCGGAACTGCTTCAAATCAACTAGATATCTTTGTGCTGTAAATCTCCCAACAGCCAAACGCAAAAGCAGCAAACATCTCGCTGTATGTCCCACATCCAAAGTGCCAAGAGAGAGCTTGCTCTCCCTGTCTTTGAGTACTGTTTTCACTGTCCCGGTTACCTCTTTGCTAACATTCTCTTCAGAGCTGCAGTGAAAGCAGGAACCACGTGGAGAAGGCACCCACACTGAAAGTGCCTGGAGGGAACATTGGGGCATCTTCTCAGTGTCTCTGACATAGGGTTTCACTGTCCCGGGAAAGTCTCTGCTAACACCGTGCAGAGCGCTGTGCCCAATATACAGAAACGTCTTGCGGTATCTCCTACAGGGAAAGTGCCAGGAGGGAATTGTCGAGCTTGTTCTCAGTGTCTCTGAGAATTGCTCTGGTTATCTGTGTGACCTCTTTGCTAAGACTCTCCAGAGAGCCGTCCTCAAAACAAACACACATCTTGACATATCTCCCACATTGATCGCAGTGTCTCCGGAAACGGCATTCAAGGAGCCAGGACCTTTTCTCCCTACACTGTCCATTGAGTTGTCCTCAAAACCAATATACATCCTGCTATATCTCCCACATGGAAAGTGCCAGGAGGGAGAAGTGGGGATTATGTTTAGACTTTCTCGGAACTGCTTCAAATCAACTAGATATCTTTGTGCTGTAAATCTCCCAACAGCCAAACGCAAAAGCAGCAAACATCTCGCTGTATGTCCCACATCCAAAGTGCCAAGAGGGAGCTTGCTCTCCCTGTCTTTGAGTACTGTTTTCACTGTCCCGGTTCCCTCTTTGCTAACGTTCTCTTCAGAGCCGCAGTGAAACCAGGAACCACGTGGAGAAGGCACCCACACTGAAAGTGCCTGGAGGGAACATTGGGGCTTCTTCTCAGTGTCTCTGACTTAGGGTTTCACTGTCCCGGGAAAGTCTCTGCTAACACCGTGCAGAGCGCTGTGCCCAATATACAGAAACGTCTTGCGGTATCTCCTACAGGGGAAGTGCCAGGAGGGAATTGTCGAGCTTGTTCTCAGTGTCTCTGAGAATTGCTCTGGTTATCTGTGTGACCTCTTTGCTAAGACTCTCCAGAGAGCCGTCCTCAAAACAAACACACATCTTGACATATCTCCCACATTGATCGCAGTGTCTCCAGAAACGGCATTCAAGGAGCCAGGACCTTTTCTCCCTACACTGTCCATTGAGTTGTCCTCAAAACCAATATACATCCTGCTATATCTCCCACATGGAAAGTGCCAGGAGGGAGAAGTGGGGATTATGTTTAGACTTTCTCGGAACTGCTTCAAATCAACTAGATATCTTTGTGCTGTAAATCTCCCAACAGCCAAACGCAAAAGCAGCAAACATCTCGCTGTATGTCCCACATCCAAAGTGCCAAGAGGGAGCTTGCTCTCCCTGTCTTTGAGTACTGTTTTCACTGTCCCGGTTCCCTCTTTGCTAACGTTCTCTTCAGAGCCGCAGTGAAACCAGGAACCACGTGGAGAAGGCACCCACACTGAAAGTGCCTGGAGGGAACATTGGGGCTTCTTCTCAGTGTCTCTGACTTAGGGTTTCACTGTCCCGGGAAAGTCTCTGCTAACACCGTGCAGAGCGCTGTGCCCAATATACAGAAACGTCTTGCGGTATCTCCTACAGGGAAAGTGCCAGGAGGGAATTGTCGAGCTTGCTCTCAGTGTCTCTGAGAATTGCTCTGATTATCTGTGTGACCTCTTTGCTAAGACTCTCCAGAGAGCCGTCCTCAAAACAAACACACATCTTGACATATCTCCCACATTGATCGCAGTGTCTCCAGAAACGGCATTCAAGGAGCCAGGACCTTTTCTCCCTACACTGTCCATTGAGTTGTCCTCAAAACCAATATACATCCTGCTATATCTCCCACATGGAAAGTGCCAGGAGGGAGAAGTGGGGATTATGTTTAGACTTTCTCGGAACTGCTTCAAATCAACTAGATATCTTTGTGCTGTAAATCTCCCAACAGCCAAACGCAAAAGCAGCAAACATCTCGCTGTATGTCCCACATCCAAAGTGCCAAGAGGGAGCTTGCTCTCCCTGTCTTTGAGTACTGTTTTCACTGTCCCGGTTCCCTCTTTGCTAACGTTCTCTTCAGAGCCGCAGTGAAACCAGGAACCACGTGGAGAAGGCACCCACACTGAAAGTGCCTGGAGGGAACATTGGGGCTTCTTCTCAGTGTCTCTGACATAGGGTTTCACTGTCCCGGGAAAGTCTCTGCTAACACCGTGCAGAGCGCTGTGCCCAATATACAGAAACGTCTTGCGCTATCTCCTACAGGGAAAGTGCCAGGAGGGAATTGTCGAGCTTGCTCTCAGTGTCTCTGAGAATTGCTCTGGTTATCTGTGTGACCTCTTTGCTAAGACTCTCCAGAGAGCCGTCCTCAAAACAAACACACATCTTGACATATCTCCCACATTGATCGCAGTGTCTCCAGAAACGGCATTCAAGGAGCCAGGACCTTTTCTCCCTACACTGTCCATTGAGTTGTCCTCAAAACCAATATACATCCTGCTATATCTCCCACATGGAAAGTGCCAGGAGGGAGAAGTGGGGATTATGTTTAGACTTTCTCGGAACTGCTTCAAATCAACTAGATATCTTTGTGCTGTAAATCTCCCAACAGCCAAACGCAAAAGCAGCAAACATCTCGCTGTATGTCCCACATCCAAAGTGCCAAGAGAGAGCTTGCTCTCCCTGTCTTTGAGTACTGTTTTCACTGTCCCGGTTACCTCTTTGCTAACATTCTCTTCAGAGCTGCAGTGAAAGCAGGAACCACGTGGAGAAGGCACCCACACTGAAAGTGCCTGGAGGGAACATTGGGGCATCTTCTCAGTGTCTCTGACATAGGGTTTCACTGTCCCGGGAAAGTCTCTGCTAACACCGTGCAGAGCGCTGTGCCCAATATACAGAAACGTCTTGCGGTATCTCCTACAGGGAAAGTGCCAGGAGGGAATTGTCGAGCTTGTTCTCAGTGTCTCTGAGAATTGCTCTGGTTATCTGTGTGACCTCTTTGCTAAGACTCTCCAGAGAGCCGTCCTCAAAACAAACACACATCTTGACATATCTCCCACATTGATCGCAGTGTCTCCGGAAACGGCATTCAAGGAGCCAGGACCTTTTCTCCCTACACTGTCCATTGAGTTGTCCTCAAAACCAATATACATCCTGCTATATCTCCCACATGGAAAGTGCCAGGAGGGAGAAGTGGGGATTATGTTTAGACTTTCTCGGAACTGCTTCAAATCAACTAGATATCTTTGTGCTGTAAATCTCCCAACAGCCAAACGCAAAAGCAGCAAACATCTCGCTGTATGTCCCACATCCAAAGTGCCAAGAGGGAGCTTGCTCTCCCTGTCTTTGAGTACTGTTTTCACTGTCCCGGTTCCCTCTTTGCTAACGTTCTCTTCAGAGCCGCAGTGAAACCAGGAACCACGTGGAGAAGGCACCCACACTGAAAGTGCCTGGAGGGAACATTGGGGCTTCTTCTCAGTGTCTCTGACTTAGGGTTTCACTGTCCCGGGAAAGTCTCTGCTAACACCGTGCAGAGCGCTGTGCCCAATATACAGAAACGTCTTGCGGTATCTCCTACAGGGAAAGTGCCAGGAGGGAATTGTCGAGCTTGCTCTCAGTGTCTCTGAGAATTGCTCTGGTTATCTGTGTGACCTCTTTGCTAAGACTCTCCAGAGAGCCGTCCTCAAAACAAACACACATCTTGACATATCTCCCACATTGATCGCAGTGTCTCCAGAAACGGCATTCAAGGAGCCAGGACCTTTTCTCCCTACACTGTCCATTGAGTTGTCCTCAAAACCAATATACATCCTGCTATATCTCCCACATGGAAAGTGCCAGGAGGGAGAAGTGGGGATTATGTTTAGACTTTCTCGGAACTGCTTCAAATCAACTAGATATCTTTGTGCTGTAAATCTCCCAACAGCCAAACGCAAAAGCAGCAAACATCTCGCTGTATGTCCCACATCCAAAGTGCCAAGAGAGAGCTTGCTCTCCCTGTCTTTGAGTACTGTTTTCACTGTCCCGGTTACCTCTTTGCTAACATTCTCTTCAGAGCTGCAGTGAAAGCAGGAACCACGTGGAGAAGGCACCCACACTGAAAGTGCCTGGAGGGAACATTGGGGCTTCTTCTCAGTGTCTCTGACATAGGGTTTCACTGTCCCGGGAAAGTCTCTGCTAACACCGTGCAGAGCGCTGTGCCCAATATACAGAAACGTCTTGCGCTATCTCCTACAGGGAAAGTGCCAGGAGGGAATTGTCGAGCTTGTTCTCAGTGTCTCTGAGAATTGCTCTGGTTATCTGTGTGACCTCTTTGCTAAGACTCTCCAGAGAGACGTCCTCAAAACAAACACACATCTTGACATATCTCCCACATTGATCGCAGTGTCTCCGGAAACGGCATTCAAGGAGCCAGGACCTTTTCTCCCTACACTGTCCATTGAGTTGTCCTCAAAACCAATATACATCCTGCTATATCTCCCACATGGAAAGTGCCAGGAGGGAGAAGTGGGGATTATGTTTAGACTTTCTCGGAACTGCTTCAAATCAACTAGATATCTTTGTGCTGTAAATCTCCCAACAGCCAAACGCAAAAGCAGCAAACATCTCGCTGTATGTCCCACATCCAAAGTGCCAAGAGAGAGCTTGCTCTCCCTGTCTTTGAGTACTGTTTTCACTGTCCCGGTTCCCTCTTTGCTAACGTTCTCTTCAGAGCCGCAGTGAAACCAGGAACCACGTGGAGAAGGCACCCACACTGAAAGTGCCTGGAGGGAACATTGGGGCTTCTTCTCAGTGTCTCTGACTTAGGGTTTCACTGTCCCGGGAAAGTCTCTGCTAACACCGTGCAGAGCGCTGTGCCCAATATACAGAAACGTCTTGCGGTATCTCCTACAGGGAAAGTGCCAGGAGGGAATTGTCGAGCTTGCTCTCAGTGTCTCTGAGAATTGCTCTGGTTATCTGTGTGACCTCTTTGCTAAGACTCTCCAGAGAGCCGTCCTCAAAACAAACACACATCTTGACATATCTCCCACATTGATCGCAGTGTCTCCAGAAACGGCATTCAAGGAGCCAGGACCTTTTCTCCCTACACTGTCCATTGAGTTGTCCTCAAAACCAATATACATCCTGCTATATCTCCCACATGGAAAGTGCCAGGAGGGAGAAGTGGGGATTATGTTTAGACTTTCTCGGAACTGCTTCAAATCAACTAGATATCTTTGTGCTGTAAATCTCCCAATAGCCAAACGCAAAAGCAGCAAACATCTCGCTGTATGTCCCACATCCAAAGTGCCAAGAGAGAGCTTGCTCTCCCTGTCTTTGAGTACTGTTTTCACTGTCCCGGTTACCTCTTTGCTAACATTCTCTTCAGAGCTGCAGTGAAAGCAGGAACCACGTGGAGAAGGCACCCACACTGAAAGTGCCTGGAGGGAACATTGGGGCATCTTCTCAGTGTCTCTGACATAGGGTTTCACTGTCCCGGGAAAGTCTCTCCTAACACCGTGCAGAGCGCTGTGCCCAATATACAGAAACGTCTTGCGGTATCTCCTACAGGGAAAGTGCCAGGAGGGAATTGTCGAGCTTGTTCTCAGTGTCTCTGAGAATTGCTCTGGTTATCTGTGTGACCTCTTTGCTAAGACTCTCCAGAGAGCCGTCCTCAAAACAAACACACATCTTGACATATCTCCCACATTGATCGCAGTGTCTCCGGAAACGGCATTCAAGGAGCCAGGACCTTTTCTCCCTACACTGTCCATTGAGTTGTCCTCAAAACCAATATACATCCTGCTATATCTCCCACATGGAAAGTGCCAGGAGGGAGAAGTGGGGATTATGTTTAGACTTTCTCGGAACTGCTTCAAATCAACTAGATATCTTTGTGCTGTAAATCTCCCAACAGCCAAACGCAAAAGCAGCAAACATCTCGCTGTATGTCCCACATCCAAAGTGCCAAGAGGGAGCTTGCTCTCCCTGTCTTTGAGTACTGTTTTCACTGTCCCGGTTCCCTCTTTGCTAACGTTCTCTTCAGAGCCGCAGTGAAACCAGGAACCACGTGGAGAAGGCACCCACACTGAAAGTGCCTGGAGGGAACATTGGGGCTTCTTCTCAGTGTCTCTGACTTAGGGTTTCACTGTCCCGGGAAAGTCTCTGCTAACACCGTGCAGAGCGCTGTGCCCAATATACAGAAACGTCTTGCGGTATCTCCTACAGGGGAAGTGCCAGGAGGGAATTGTCGAGCTTGTTCTCAGTGTCTCTGAGAATTGCTCTGGTTATCTGTGTGACCTCTTTGCTAAGACTCTCCAGAGAGCCGTCCTCAAAACAAACACACATCTTGACATATCTCCCACATTGATCGCAGTGTCTCCAGAAACGGCATTCAAGGAGCCAGGACCTTTTCTCCCTACACTGTCCATTGAGTTGTCCTCAAAACCAATATACATCCTGCTATATCTCCCACATGGAAAGTGCCAGGAGGGAGAAGTGGGGATTATGTTTAGACTTTCTCGGAACTGCTTCAAATCAACTAGATACCTCTGTGCTGTAAATATCCCAACAGCCAAACGCAAAAGCAGCAAACATCTCGCTGTATGTCCCACATCCAAAGTGCCAAGAGAGAGCTTGCTCTCCCTGTCTTTGAGTACTGTTTTCACTGTCCCGGTTACCTCTTTGCTAACGTTCTCTTCAGAGCCGCAGTGAAAGCAGGAACCACGTGGAGAAGGCACCCACACTGAAAGTGCCTGGAGGGAACATTGGGGCTTCTTCTCAGTGTCTCTGACATAGGGTTTCACTGTCCCGGGAAAGTCTCTGCTAACACCGTGCAGAGCGATGTGCCCAATATACAGACACGTCTTGCGGTATCTCCTACAGGGAAAGTGCCAGGAGGGAATTGTCGAGCTTGTTCTCAGTGTCTCTGAGAATTGCTCTGGTTATCTGTGTGACCTCTTTGCTAAGACTCTCCAGAGAGACGTCCTCAAAACAAACACACATCTTGACATATCTCCCACATTGATCGCAGTGTCTCCAGAAACGGCATTCAAGGAGCCAGGACCTTTTCTCCCTACACTGTCCATTGAGTTGTCCTCAAAACCAATATACATCCTGCTATATCTCCCACATGGAAAGTGCCAGGAGGGAGAAGTGGGGATTATGTTTAGACTTTCTCGGAACTGCTTCAAATCAACTAGATATCTTTGTGCTGTAAATCTCCCAACAGCCAAACGCAAAAGCAGCAAACATCTCGCTGTATGTCCCACATCCAAAGTGCCAAGAGAGAGCTTGCTCTCCCTGTCTTTGAGTACTGTTTTCACTGTCCCGGTTACCTCTTTGCTAACATTCTCTTCAGAGCTGCAGTGAAAGCAGGAACCACGTGGAGAAGGCACCCACACTGAAAGTGCCTGGAGGGAACATTGGGGCTTCTTCTCAGTGTCTCTGACATAGGGTTTCACTGTCCCGGGAAAGTCTCTGCTAACACCGTGCAGAGCGCTGTGCCCAATATACAGAAACGTCTTGCGGTATCTCCTACAGGGAAAGTGCCAGGAGGGAATTGTCGAGCTTGTTCTCAGTGTCTCTGAGAATTGCTCTGGTTATCTGTGTGACCTCTTTGCTAAGACTCTCCAGAGAGACGTCCTCAAAACAAACACACATCTTGACATATCTCCCACATTGATCGCAGTGTCTCCGGAAACGGCATTCAAGGAGCCAGGACCTTTTCTCCCTACACTGTCCATTGAGTTGTCCTCAAAACCAATATACATCCTGCTATATCTCCCACATGGAAAGTGCCAGGAGGGAGAAGTGGGGATTATGTTTAGACTTTCTCGGAACTGCTTCAAATCAACTAGATATCTTTGTGCTGTAAATCTCCCAACAGCCAAACGCAAAAGCAGCAAACATCTCGCTGTATGTCCCACATCCAAAGTGCCAAGAGAGAGCTTGCTCTCCCTGTCTTTGAGTACTGTTTTCACTGTCCCGGTTACCTCTTTGCTAACATTCTCTTCAGAGCTGCAGTGAAAGCAGGAACCACGTGGAGAAGGCACCCACACTGAAAGTGCCTGGAGGGAACATTGGGGCTTCTTCTCAGTGTCTCTGACATAGGGTTTCACTGTCCCGGGAAAGTCTCTGCTAACACCGTGCAGAGCGCTGTGCCCAATATACAGAAACGTCTTGCGGTATCTCCTACAGGGAAAGTGCCAGGAGGGAATTGTCGAGCTTGCTCTCAGTGTCCCTGAGAATTGCTCTGATTATCTGTGTGACCTCTTTGCTAAGACTCTCCAGAGAGCCGTCCTCAAAACCAACACACATCTTGACATATCTCCCACATTGATCGCAGTGTCTCCAGAAACGGCATTCAAGGAGCCAGGACCTTTTCTCCCTACACTGGCCATTGAGTTGTCCTCAAAACCAATATACATCCTGCTATATCTCCCACATGGAAAGTGCCAGGAGGGAGAAGTGGGGATTATGTTTAGACTTTCTCGGAACTGCTTCAAATCAACTAGATATCTTTGTGCTGTAAATCTCCCAACAGCCAAACGCAAAAGCAGCAAACATCTTGCTGTATGTCCCACATCCAAAGTGCCAAGAGAGAGCTTGCTCTCCCTGTCTTTGAGTACTGTTTTCACTGTCCCGGTTACCTCTTTGCTAACATTCTCTTCAGAGCCGCAGTGAAACCAGGAACCACGTGGAGAAGGCACCCACACTGAAAGTGCCTGGAGGGAACATTGGGGCTTCTTCTCAGTGTCTCTGACATAGGGTTTCACTGTCCCGGGAAAGTCTCTGCTAACACCCTGCAGAGCGCTGTGCCCAATATACAGAAACGTCTTGCGGTATCTCCTACAGGGAAAGTGCCAGGAGGGAATTGTGGAGCTTGCTCTCAGTGTCTCTGAGAATTGCTCTGATTATCTGTGTGACCTCTTTGCTAAGACTCTCCAGAGAGCCGTCCTCAAAACAAACACACATCTTGACATATCTCCCACATTGATCGCAGTGTCTCCAGAAACGGCATTCAAGGAGCCAGGACCTTTTCTCCCTACACTGTCCATTGAGTTGTCCTCAAAACCAATATACATCCTGCTATATCTCCCACATGGAAAGTGCCAGGAGGGAGAAGTGGGGATTATGTTTAGACTTTCTCGGAACTGCTTCAAATCAACTAGATATCTTTGTGCTGTAAATCTCCCAACAGCCAAACGCAAAAGCAGCAAACATCTCGCTGTATGTCCCACATCCAAAGTGCCAAGAGGGAGCTTGCTCTCCCTGTCTTTGAGTACTGTTTTCACTGTCCCGGTTCCCTCTTTGCTAACGTTCTCTTCAGAGCCGCAGTGAAACCAGGAACCACGTGGAGAAGGCACCCACACTGAAAGTGCCTGGAGGGAACATTGGGGCTTCTTCTCAGTGTCTCTGACATAGGGTTTCACTGTCCCGGGAAAGTCTCTGCTAACACCGTGCAGAGCGCTGTGCCCAATATACAGAAACGTCTTGCGGTATCTCCTACAGGGGAAGTGCCAGGAGGGAATTGTCGAGCTTGTTCTCAGTGTCTCTGAGAATTGCTCTGGTTATCTGTGTGACCTCTTTGCTAAGACTCTCCAGAGAGCCGTCCTCAAAACAAACACACATCTTGACATATCTCCCACATTGATCGCAGTGTCTCCAGAAACGGCATTCAAGGAGCCAGGACCTTTTCTCCCTACACTGTCCATTGAGTTGTCCTCAAAACCAATATACATCCTGCTATATCTCCCACATGGAAAGTGCCAGGAGGGAGAAGTGGGGATTATGTTTAGACTTTCTCGGAACTGCTTCAAATCAACTAGATATCTTTGTGCTGTAAATCTCCCAACAGCCAAACGCAAAAGCAGCAAACATCTCGCTGTATGTCCCACATCCAAAGTGCCAAGAGAGAGCTTGCTCTCCCTGTCTTTGAGTACTGTTTTCACTGTCCCGGTTACCTCTTTGCTAACATTCTCTTCAGAGCCGCAGTGAAACGAGGAACCACGTGGAGAAGGCACCCACAGTGAAAGTGCCTGGAGGGAACATTGGGGCTTCTTCTCAGTGTCTCTGACATAGGGTTTCACTGTCCCGGGAAAGTCTCTGCTAACACCGTGCAGAGCGCTGTGCCCAATCTACAGAAACGTCTTGCGGAATCTCCTACAGGGAAAGTGCCAGGAGGGAATTGTCGAGCTTGTTCTCAGTGTCTCTGAGAATTGCTCTGATTATCTGTGTGACCTCTTTGCTAAGACTCTCCAGAGAGCCGTCCTCAAAACCAACACACATCTTGACATATCTCCCACATTGATCGCAGTGTCTCCAGAAACGGCATTCAAGGAGCCAGGACCTTTTCTCCCTACACTGTCCATTGAGTTGTCCTCAAAACCAATATACATCCTGCTATATCTCCCACATGGAAAGTGCCAGGAGGGAGAAGTGGGGATTATGTTTAGACTTTCTCGGAACTGCTTCAAATCAACTAGATATCTTTGTGCTGTAAATCTCCCAACAGCCAAACGCAAAAGCAGCAAACATCTCGCTGTATGTCCCACATCCAAAGTGCCAAGAGAGAGCTTGCTCTCCCTGTCTTTGAGTACTGTTTTCACTGTCCCGGTTACCTCTTTGCTAACATTCTCTTCAGAGCTGCAGTGAAAGCAGGAACCACGTGGAGAAGGCACCCACACTGAAAGTGCCTGGAGGGAACATTGGGGCTTCTTCTCAGTGTCTCTGACATAGGGTTCCACTGTCCCGGGAAAGTCTCTGCTAACACCGTGCAGAGCGCTGTGCCCAATATACAGAAACGTCTTGCGGTATCTCCTACAGGGAAAGTGCCAGGAGGGAATTGTCGAGCTTGTTCTCAGTGTCTCTGAGAATTGCTCTGATTATCTGTGTGACCTCTTTGCTAAGACTCTCCAGAGAGCCGTCCTCAAAACAAACACACATCTTGACATATCTCCCACATTGATCGCAGTGTCTCCAGAAACGGCATTCAAGGAGCCAGGACCTTTTCTCCCTACACTGTCCATTGAGTTGTCCTCAAAACCAATATACATCCTGCTATATCTCCCACATGGAAAGTGCCAGGAGGGAGAAGTGGGGATTATGTTTAGACTTTCTCGGAACTGCTTCAAATCAACTAGATATCTTTGTGCTGTAAATCTCCCAACAGCCAAACGCAAAAGCAGCAAACATCTCGCTGTATGTCCCACATCCAAAGTGCCAAGAGAGAGCTTGCTCTCCCTGTCTTTGAGTACTGTTTTCACTGTCCCGGTTACCTCTTTGCTAACGTTCTCTTCAGAGCCGCAGTGAAACCAGGAACCACGTGGAGAAGGCACCCACACTGAAAGTGCCTGGAGGGAACATTGGGGCTTCTTCTCAGTGTCTCTGACATAGGGTTTCACTGTCCCGGGAAAGTCTCTGCTAACACCGTGCAGAGCGATGTGCCCAATATACAGACACGTCTTGCGGTATCTCCTACAGGGAAAGTTCCAGGAGGGAATTGTCGAGCTTGTTCTCAGTGTCTCTGAGAATTGCTCTGGTTATCTGTGTGACCTCTTTGCTAAGACTCTCCAGAGAGCCGTCCTCAAAACAAACACACATCTTGACATATCTCCCACATTGATCGCAGTGTCTCCAGAAACGGCATTCAAGGAGCCAGGACCTTTTCTCCCTACACTGTCCATTGAGTTGTCCTCAAAACCAATATACATCCTGCTATATCTCCCACATGGAAAGTGCCAGGAGGGAGAAGTGGGGATTATGTTTAGACTTTCTCGGAACTGCTTCAAATCAACTAGATATCTTTGTGCTGTAAATCTCCCAACAGCCAAACGCAAAAGCAGCAAACATCTCGCTGTATGTCCCACATCCAAAGTGCCAAGAGAGAGCTTGCTCTCCCTGTCTTTGAGTACTGTTTTCACTGTCCCAGTTACCTCTTTGCTAACATTCTCTTCAGAGCTGCAGTGAAAGCAGGAACCACGTGGAGAAGGCACCCACACTGAAAGTGCCTGGAGGGAACATTGGGGCTTCTTCTCAGTGTCTCTGACATAGGGTTTCACTGTCCCGGGAAAGTCTCTGCTAACACCGTGCAGAGCGCTGTGCCCAATATACAGAAACGTCTTGTGGTATCTCCTACAGGGAAAGTGCCAGGAGGGAATTGTCGAGCTTGTTCTCAGTGTCTCTGAGAATTGCTCTGATTATCTGTGTGACCTCTTTGCTAAGACTCTCCAGAGAGCCGTCCTCAAAACAAACACACATCTTGACATATCTCCCACATTGATCGCACTGTCTCCAGAAACGGCATTCAAGGAGCCAGGACCTTTTCTCCCTACACTGTCCATTGAGTTGTCCTCAAAACCAATATACATCCTGCTATGTCTCCCACATGGAAAGTGCCAGGAGGGAGAAGTGGGGATTATGTTTAGACTTTCTCGGAACTGCTTCAAATCAACTAGATATCTTTGTGCTGTAAATCTCCCAACAGCCAAACGCAAAAGCAGCAAACATCTCGCTGTATGTCCCACATCCAAAGTGCCAAGAGAGAGCTTGCTCTCCCTGTCTTTGAGTACTGTTTTCACTGTCCCGGTTACCTCTTTGCTAACGTTCTCTTCAGAGCCGCAGTGAAACCAGGAACCACGTGGAGAAGGCACCCACACTGAAAGTGCCTGGAGGGAACATTGGGGCTTCTTCTCAGTGTCTCTGACATAGGGTTTCACTGTCCCGGGAAAGTCTCTGCTAACACCGTGCAGAGCGATGTGCCCAATATACAGACACGTCTTGCGGTATCTCCTACAGGGGAAGTGCCAGGAGGGAATTGTCGAGCTTGTTCTCAGTGTCTCTGAGAATTGCTCTGGTTATCTGTGTGACCTCTTTGCTAAGACTCTCCAGAGAGCCGTCCTCAAAACAAACACACATCTTGACATATCTCCCACATTGATCGCAGTGTCTCCAGAAACGGCATTCAAGGAGCCAGGACCTTTTCTCCCTACACTGTCCATTGAGTTGTCCTCAAAACCAATATACATCCTGCTATATCTCCCACATGGAAAGTGCCAGGAGGGAGAAGTGGGGATTATGTTTAGACTTTCTCGGAACTGCTTCAAATCAACTAGATATCTTTGTGCTGTAAATCTCCCAACAGCCAAACGCAAAAGCAGCAAACATCTCGCTGTATGTCCCACATCCAAAGTGCCAAGAGAGAGCTTGCTCTCCCTGTCTTTGAGTACTGTTTTCACTGTCCCGGTTACCTCTTTGCTAACGTTCTCTTCAGAGCCGCAGTGAAACCAGGAACCACGTGGAGAAGGCACCCACACTGAAAGTGCCTGGAGGGAACATTGGGGCTTCTTCTCAGTGTCTCTGACATAGGGTTTCACTGTCCCGGGAAAGTCTCTGCTAACACCGTGCAGAGCGATGTGCCCAATATACAGACACGTCTTGCGGTATCTCCTACAGGGGAAGTGCCAGGAGGGAATTGTCGAGCTTGTTCTCAGTGTCTCTGAGAATTGCTCTGGTTATCTGTGTGACCTCTTTGCTAAGACTCTCCAGAGAGCCGTCCTCAAAACAAACACACATCTTGACATATCTCCCACATTGATCGCAGTGTCTCCAGAAACGGCATTCAAGGAGCCAGGACCTTTTCTCCCTACACTGTCCATTGAGTTGTCCTCAAAACCAATATACATCCTGCTATATCTCCCACATGGAAAGTGCCAGGAGGGAGAAGTGGGGATTATGTTTAGACTTTCTCGGAACTGCTTCAAATCAACTAGATATCTTTGTGCTGTAAATCTCCCAACAGCCAAACGCAAAAGCAGCAAACATCTCGCTGTATGTCCCACATCCAAAGTGCCAAGAGAGAGCTTGCTCTCCCTGTCTTTGAGTACTGTTTTCACTGTCCCGGTTACCTCTTTGCTAACATTCTCTTCAGAGCCGCAGTGAAACGAGGAACCACGTGGAGAAGGCACCCACACTGAAAGTGCCTGGAGGGAACATTGGGGCTTCTTCTCAGTGTCTCTGACATAGGGTTTCACTGTCCCGGGAAAGTCTCTGCTAACACCGTGCAGAGCGCTGTGCCCAATCTACAGAAACGTCTTGCGGAATCTCCTACAGGGAAAGTGCCAGGAGGGAATTGTCGAGCTTGTTCTCAGTGTCTCTGAGAATTGCTCTGATTATCTGTGTGACCTCTTTGCTAAGACTCTCCAGAGAGCCGTCCTCAAAACCAACACACATCTTGACATATCTCCCACATTGATCGCAGTGTCTCCAGAAACGGCATTCAAGGAGCCAGGACCTTTTCTCCCTACACTGTCCATTGAGTTGTCCTCAAAACCAATATACATCCTGCTATATCTCCCACATGGAAAGTGCCAGGAGGGAGAAGTGGGGATTATGTTTAGACTTTCTCGGAACTGCTTCAAATCAACTAGATATCTTTGTGCTGTAAATCTCCCAACAGCCAAACGCAAAAGCAGCAAACATCTCGCTGTATGTCCCACATCCAAAGTGCCAAGAGAGAGCTTGCTCTCCCTGTCTTTGAGTACTGTTTTCACTGTCCCGGTTACCTCTTTGCTAACATTCTCTTCAGAGCTGCAGTGAAAGCAGGAACCACGTGGAGAAGGCACCCACACTGAAAGTGCCTGGAGGGAACATTGGGGCTTCTTCTCAGTGTCTCTGACATAGGGTTCCACTGTCCCGGGAAAGTCTCTGCTAACACCGTGCAGAGCGCTGTGCCCAATATACAGAAACGTCTTGCGGTATCTCCTACAGGGAAAGTGCCAGGAGGGAATTGTCGAGCTTGTTCTCAGTGTCTCTGAGAATTGCTCTGATTATCTGTGTGACCTCTTTGCTAAGACTCTCCAGAGAGCCGTCCTCAAAACAAACACACATCTTGACATATCTCCCACATTGATCGCAGTGTCTCCAGAAACGGCATTCAAGGAGCCAGGACCTTTTCTCCCTACACTGTCCATTGAGTTGTCCTCAAAACCAATATACATCCTGCTATATCTCCCACATGGAAAGTGCCAGGAGGGAGAAGTGGGGATTATGTTTAGACTTTCTCGGAACTGCTTCAAATCAACTAGATATCTTTGTGCTGTAAATCTCCCAACAGCCAAACGCAAAAGCAGCAAACATCTCGCTGTATGTCCCACATCCAAAGTGCCAAGAGAGAGCTTGCTCTCCCTGTCTTTGAGTACTGTTTTCACTGTCCCGGTTACCTCTTTGCTAACGTTCTCTTCAGAGCCGCAGTGAAACCAGGAACCACGTGGAGAAGGCACCCACACTGAAAGTGCCTGGAGGGAACATTGGGGCTTCTTCTCAGTGTCTCTGACATAGGGTTTCACTGTCCCGGGAAAGTCTCTGCTAACACCGTGCAGAGCGATGTGCCCAATATACAGACACGTCTTGCGGTATCTCCTACAGGGAAAGTTCCAGGAGGGAATTGTCGAGCTTGTTCTCAGTGTCTCTGAGAATTGCTCTGGTTATCTGTGTGACCTCTTTGCTAAGACTCTCCAGAGAGACGTCCTCAAAACAAACACACATCTTGACATATCTCCCACATTGATCGCAGTGTCTCCAGAAACGGCATTCAAGGAGCCAGGACCTTTTCTCCCTACACTGTCCATTGAGTTGTCCTCAAAACCAATATACATCCTGCTATATCTCCCACATGGAAAGTGCCAGGAGGGAGAAGTGGGGATTATGTTTAGACTTTCTCGGAACTGCTTCAAATCAACTAGATATCTTTGTGCTGTAAATCTCCCAACAGCCAAACGCAAAAGCAGCAAACATCTCGCTGTATGTCCCACATCCAAAGTGCCAAGAGAGAGCTTGCTCTCCCTGTCTTTGAGTACTGTTTTCACTGTCCCGGTTACCTCTTTGCTAACATTCTCTTCAGAGCTGCAGTGAAAGCAGGAACCACGTGGAGAAGGCACCCACACTGAAAGTGCCTGGAGGGAACATTGGGGCTTCTTCTCAGTGTCTCTGACATAGGGTTTCACTGTCCCGGGAAAGTCTCTGCTAACACCCTGCAGAGCGCTGTGCCCAATATACAGAAACGTCTTGCGGTATCTCCTACAGGGAAAGTGCCAGGAGGGAATTGTCGAGCTTGTTCTCAGTGTCTCTGAGAATTGCTCTGATTATCTGTGTGACCTCTTTGCTAAGACTCTCCAGAGAGCCGTCCTCAAAACAAACACACATCTTGACATATCTCCCACATTGATCGCACTGTCTCCAGAAACGGCATTCAAGGAGCCAGGACCTTTTCTCCCTACACTGTCCATTGAGTTGTCCTCAAAACCAATATACATCCTGCTATGTCTCCCACATGGAAAGTGCCAGGAGGGAGAAGTGGGGATTATGTTTAGACTTTCTCGGAACTGCTTCAAATCAACTAGATATCTTTGTGCTGTAAATCTCCCAACAGCCAAACGCAAAAGCAGCAAACATCTCGCTGTATGTCCCACATCCAAAGTGCCAAGAGAGAGCTTGCTCTCCCTGTCTTTGAGTACTGTTTTCACTGTCCCGGTTACCTCTTTGCTAACATTCTCTTCAGAGCTGCAGTGAAAGCAGGAACCACGTGGAGAAGGCACCCACACTGAAAGTGCCTGGAGGGAACATTGGGGCTTCTTCTCAGTGTCTCTGACATAGGGTTCCACTGTCCCGGGAAAGTCTCTGCTAACACCGTGCAGAGCGCTGTGCCCAATATACAGAAACGTCTTGCGGTATCTCCTACAGGGAAAGTGCCAGGAGGGAATTGTCGAGCTTGTTCTCAGTGTCTCTGAGAATTGCTCTGATTATCTGTGTGACCTCTTTGCTAAGACTCTCCAGAGAGCCGTCCTCAAAACAAACACACATCTTGACATATCTCCCACATTGATCGCAGTGTCTCCAGAAACGGCATTCAAGGAGCCAGGACCTTTTCTCCCTACACTGTCCATTGAGTTGTCCTCAAAACCAATATACATCCTGCTATATCTCCCACATGGAAAGTGCCAGGAGGGAGAAGTGGGGATTATGTTTAGACTTTCTCGGAACTGCTTCAAATCAACTAGATATCTTTGTGCTGTAAATCTCCCAACAGCCAAACGCAAAAGCAGCAAACATCTCGCTGTATGTCCCACATCCAAAGTGCCAAGAGAGAGCTTGCTCTCCCTGTCTTTGAGTACTGTTTTCACTGTCCCGGTTACCTCTTTGCTAACGTTCTCTTCAGAGCCGCAGTGAAACCAGGAACCACGTGGAGAAGGCACCCACACTGAAAGTGCCTGGAGGGAACATTGGGGCTTCTTCTCAGTGTCTCTGACATAGGGTTTCACTGTCCCGGGAAAGTCTCTGCTAACACCGTGCAGAGCGATGTGCCCAATATACAGACACGTCTTGCGGTATCTCCTACAGGGAAAGTTCCAGGAGGGAATTGTCGAGCTTGTTCTCAGTGTCTCTGAGAATTGCTCTGGTTATCTGTGTGACCTCTTTGCTAAGACTCTCCAGAGAGACGTCCTCAAAACAAACACACATCTTGACATATCTCCCACATTGATCGCAGTGTCTCCAGAAACGGCATTCAAGGAGCCAGGACCTTTTCTCCCTACACTGTCCATTGAGTTGTCCTCAAAACCAATATACATCCTGCTATATCTCCCACATGGAAAGTGCCAGGAGGGAGAAGTGGGGATTATGTTTAGACTTTCTCGGAACTGCTTCAAATCAACTAGATATCTTTGTGCTGTAAATCTCCCAACAGCCAAACGCAAAAGCAGCAAACATCTCGCTGTATGTCCCACATCCAAAGTGCCAAGAGAGAGCTTGCTCTCCCTGTCTTTGAGTACTGTTTTCACTGTCCCGGTTACCTCTTTGCTAACATTCTCTTCAGAGCTGCAGTGAAAGCAGGAACCACGTGGAGAAGGCACCCACACTGAAAGTGCCTGGAGGGAACATTGGGGCTTCTTCTCAGTGTCTCTGACATAGGGTTTCACTGTCCCGGGAAAGTCTCTGCTAACACCCTGCAGAGCGCTGTGCCCAATATACAGAAACGTCTTGCGGTATCTCCTACAGGGAAAGTGCCAGGAGGGAATTGTCGAGCTTGTTCTCAGTGTCTCTGAGAATTGCTCTGATTATCTGTGTGACCTCTTTGCTAAGACTCTCCAGAGAGCCGTCCTCAAAACAAACACACATCTTGACATATCTCCCACATTGATCGCACTGTCTCCAGAAACGGCATTCAAGGAGCCAGGACCTTTTCTCCCTACACTGTCCATTGAGTTGTCCTCAAAACCAATATACATCCTGCTATGTCTCCCACATGGAAAGTGCCAGGAGGGAGAAGTGGGGATTATGTTTAGACTTTCTCGGAACTGCTTCAAATCAACTAGATATCTTTGTGCTGTAAATCTCCCAACAGCCAAACGCAAAAGCAGCAAACATCTCGCTGTATGTCCCACATCCAAAGTGCCAAGAGAGAGCTTGCTCTCCCTGTCTTTGAGTACTGTTTTCACTGTCCCGGTTACCTCTTTGCTAACGTTCTCTTCAGAGCCGCAGTGAAACCAGGAACCACGTGGAGAAGGCACCCACACTGAAAGTGCCTGGAGGGAACATTGGGGCTTCTTCTCAGTGTCTCTGACATAGGGTTTCACTGTCCCGGGAAAGTCTCTGCTAACACCGTGCAGAGCGATGTCCCCAATATACAGACACGTCTTGCGGTATCTCCTACAGGGAAAGTGCCAGGAGGGAATTGTCGAGCTTGTTCTCAGTGTCTCTGAGAATTGCTCTGGTTATCTGTGTGACCTCTTTGCTAAGACTCTCCAGAGAGCCGTCCTCAAAACAAACACACATCTTGACATATCTCCCACATTGATCGCAGTGTCTCCAGAAACGGCATTCAAGGAGCCAGGACCTTTTCTCCCTACACTGCCCATTGAGTTGTCCTCAAAACCAATATACATCCTGCTATATCTCCCACATGGAAAGTGCCAGGAGGGAGAAGTGGGGATTATGTTTAGACTTTCTCGGAACTGCTTCAAATCAACTAGATATCTTTGTGCTGTAAATCTCCCAACAGCCAAACGCAAAAGCAGCAAACATCTCGCTGTATGTCCCACATCCAAAGTGCCAAGAGAGAGCTTGCTCTCCCTGTCTTTGAGTACTGTTTTCACTGTCCCGGTTACCTCTTTGCTAACATTCTCTTCAGAGCTGCAGTGAAAGCAGGAACCACGTGGAGAAGGCACCCACACTGAAAGTGCCTGGAGGGAACATTGGGGCTTCTTCTCAGTGTCTCTGACATAGGGTTTCACTGTCCCGGGAAAGTCTCTGCTAACACCGTGCAGAGCGCTGTGTCCAATGTACAGAAACGTCTTGCGGTATCTCCTACAGGGAAAGTGCCAGGAGGGAATTGTCGAGCTTGTTCTTAGTGTCTCTGAGAATTGCTCTGGTTATCTGTGTGACCTCTTTGCTAAGACTCTCCAGAGAGCCGTCCTCAAAACAAACACACATCTTGACATATCTCCCACATTGATCGCAGTGTCTCCAGAAACGGCATTCAAGGAGCCAGGACCTTTTCTCCCTACACTGCCCATTGAGTTGTCCTCAAAACCAATATACATCCTGCTATATCTCCCACATGGAAAGTGCCAGGAGGGAGAAGTGGGGATTATGTTTAGACTTTCTCGGAACTGCTTCAAATCAACTAGATATCTTTGTGCTGTAAATCTCCCAACAGCCAAACGCAAAAGCAGCAAACATCTCGCTGTATGTCCCACATCCAAAGTGCCAAGAGAGAGCTTGCTCTCCCTGTCTTTGAGTACTGTTTTCACTGTCCCGGTTACCTCTTTGCTAACATTCTCTTCAGAGCTGCAGTGAAAGCAGGAACCACGTGGAGAAGGCACCCACACTGAAAGTGCCTGGAGGGAACATTGGGGCTTCTTCTCAGTGTCTCTGACATAGGGTTTCACTGTCCCGGGAAAGTCTCTGCTAACACCCTGCAGAGCGCTGTGCCCAATATACAGAAACGTCTTGCGGTATCTCCTACAGGGAAAGTGCCAGGAGGGAATTGTGGAGCTTGCTCTCAGTGTCTCTGAGAATTGCTCTGATTATCTGTGTGACCTCTTTGCTAAGACTCTCCAGAGAGCCGTCCTCAAAGCAAACACACATCTTGACATATCTCCCACATTGATCGCAGTGTCTCCAGAAACGGCATTCAAGGAGCCAGGACCTTTTCTCCCTACACTGTCCATTGAGTTGTCCTCAAAACCAATATACATCCTGCTAGATCTCCCACATGGAAAGTGCCAGGAGGGAGAAGTGGGGATTATGTTTAGACTTTCTCGGAACTGCTTCAAATCAACTAGATATCTTTGTGCTGTAAATCTCCCAACAGCCATACGCAAAAGCAGCAAACATCTCGCTGTATGTCCCACATCCAAAGTGCCAAGAGAGAGCTTGCTCTCCCTGTCTTTGAGTACTGTTTTCACTGTCCCGGTTACCTCTTTGCTAACGTTCTCTTCAGAGCCGCAGTGAAACCAGGAACCACGTGGAGAAGGCACCCACACTGAAAGTGCCTGGAGGGAACATTGGGGCTTCTTCTCAGTGTCTCTGACTTAGGGTTTCACTGTCCCGGGAAAGTCTCTGCTAACACCGTGCAGAGCGCTGTGCCCAATCTACAGAAACGTCTTGCGGTATCTCCTACAGGGAAAGTGCCAGGAGGGAATTGTCGAGCTTGTTCTCAGTGTCTCTGAGAATTGCTCTGGTTATCTGTGTGACCTCTTTGCTAAGACTCTCCAGAGAGACGTCCTCAAAACCAACACACATCTTGACATATCTCCCACATTGATCGCAGTGTCTCCAGAAACGGCATTCAAGGAGCCAGGACCTTTTCTCCCTACACTGTCCATTGAGTTGTCCTCAAAACCAATATACATCCTGCTATATCTCCCACATGGAAAGTGCCAGGAGGGAGAAGTGGGGATTATGTTTAGACTTTCTCGGAACTGCTTCAAATCAACTAGATATCTTTGTGCTGTAAATCTCCCAACAGCCAAACGCAAAAGCAGCAAACATCTCGCTGTATGTCCCACATCCAAAGTGCCAAGAGAGAGCTTGCTCTCCCTGTCTTTGAGTACTGTTTTCACTGTCCCGGTTCCCTCTTTGCTAACGTTCTCTTCAGAGCCGCAGTGAAACCAGGAACCACGTGGAGAAGGCACCCACACTGAAAGTGCCTGGAGGGAACATTGGGGCTTCTTCTCAGTGTCTCTGACATAGGGTTTCACTGTCCCGGGAAAGTCTCTGCTAACACCGTGCAGAGCGCTGTGCCCAATATACAGAAACGTCTTGCGGTATCTCCTACAGGGAAAGTGCCAGGAGGGAATTGTCGAGCTTGTTCTCAGTGTCTCTGAGAATTGCTCTGGTTATCTGTGTGACCTCTTTGCTAAGACTCTCCAGAGAGCCGTCCTCAAAACAAACACACATCTTGACATATCTCCCACATTGATTGCAGTGTCTCCAGAAACGGCATTCAAGGAGCCAGGACCTTTTCTCCCTACACTGTCCATTGAGTTGTCCTCAAAACCAATATACATCCTGCTATATCTCCCACATGGAAAGTGCCAGGAGGGAGAAGTGGGGAGTATGTTTAGACTTTCTCGGAACTGCTTCAAATCAACTAGATATCTTTGTGCTGTAAATCTCCCAACAGCCAAACGCAAAAGCAGCAAACATCTCGCTGTATGTCCCACATCCAAAGTGCCAAGAGAGAGCTTGCTCTCCCTGTCTTTGAGTACTGTTTTCACTGCCCCGGTTACCTCTTTGCTAACATTCTCTTCAGAACCGCAGTGAAACCAGGAACCACGTGGAGAAGGCACCCACACTGAAAGTGCCTGGAGGGAACATTGGGGCTTCTTCTCAGTGTCTCTGACATAGGGTTTCACTGTCCCGGGAAAGTCTCTGCTAACACCGTGCAGAGCGCTGTGCCCAATATACAGAAACGTCTTGCGGTATCTCCTACAGGGAAAGTGCCAGGAGGGAATTGTCGAGCTTTTTCTCAGTGTCTCTGAGAATTGCTCTGATTATCTGTGTGACCTCTTTGCTAAGACTCTCCAGAGAGCCGTCCTCAAAACAAACACACATCTTGACATATCTCCCACATTGATCGCAGTGTCTCCAGAAACGGCATTCAAGGAGCCAGGACCTTTTCTCCCTACACTGGCCATTGAGTTGTCCTCAAAACCAATATACATCCTGCTATATCTCCCACATGGAAAGTGCCAGGAGGGAGAAGTGGGGATTATGTTTAGACTTTCTCGGAACTGCTTCAAATCAACTAGATATCTTTGTGCTGTAAATCTCCCAACAGCCAAACGCAAAAGCAGCAAACATCTCGCTGTATGTCCCACATCCAAAGTGCCAAGAGAGAGCTTGCTCTCCCTGTCTTTGAGTACTGTTTTCACTGTCCCGGTTACCTCTTTGCTAACGTTCTCTTCAGAGCCGCAGTGAAACCAGGAACCACGTGGAGAAGGCACCCACACTGAAAGTGCCTGGAGGGAACATTGGGGCTTCTTCTCAGTGTCTCTGACATAGGGTTTCACTGTCCCGGGAAAGTCTCTGCTAACACCCTGCAGAGCGCTGTGCCCAATATACAGAAACGTCTTGCGCTATCTCCTACAGGGAAAGTGCCAGGAGGGAATTGTCGAGCTTGTTCTCAGTGTCTCTGAGAATTGCTCTGGTTATCTGTGTGACCTCTTTGCTAAGACTCTCCAGAGAGACGTCCTCAAAACAAACACACATCTTGACATATCTCCCACATTGATCGCAGTGTCTCCGGAAACGGCATTCAAGGAGCCAGGACCTTTTCTCCCTACACTGTCCATTGAGTTGTCCTCAAAACCAATATACATCCTGCTATATCTCCCACATGGAAAGTGCCAGGAGGGAGAAGTGGGGATTATGTTTAGACTTTCTCGGAACTGCTTCAAATCAACTAGATATCTTTGTGCTGTAAATCTCCCAACAGCCAAACGCAAAAGCAGCAAACATCTCGCTGTATGTCCCACATCCAAAGTGCCAAGAGAGAGCTTGCTCTCCCTGTCTTTGAGTACTGTTTTCACTGTCCCGGTTACCTCTTTGCTAACATTCTCTTCAGAGCCGCAGTGAAACCAGGAACCACGTGGAGAAGGCACCCACACTGAAAGTGCCTGGAGGGAACATTGGGGCTTCTTCTCAGTGTCTCTGACATAGGGTTTCACTGTCCCGGGAAAGTCTCTGCTAACACCGTGCAGAGCGCTGTGCCCAATCTACAGAAACGTCTTGCGGTATCTCCTACAGGGAAAGTGCCAGGAGGGAATTGTCGAGCTTGTTCTCAGTGTCTCTGAGAATTGCTCTGGTTATCTGTGTGACCTCTTTGCTAAGACTCTCCAGAGAGCCGTCCTCAAAACAAACACACATCTTGACATATCTCCCACATTGATCGCAGTGTCTCCAGAAACGGCATTCAAGGAGCCAGGACCTTTTCTCCCTACACTGCCCATTGAGTTGTCCTCAAAACCAATATACATCCTGCTATATCTCCCACATGGAAAGTGCCAGGAGGGAGAAGTGGGGATTATGTTTAGACTTTCTCGGAACTGCTTCAAATCAACTAGATATCTTTGTGCTGTAAATCTCCCAACAGCCAAACGCAAAAGCAGCAAACATCTCGCTGTATGTCCCACATCCAAAGTGCCAAGAGAGAGCTTGCTCTCCCTGTCTTTGAGTACTGTTTTCACTGTCCCGGTTCCCTCTTTGCTAACGTTCTCTTCAGAGCCGCAGTGAAACCAGGAACCACGTGGAGAAGGCACCCACACTGAAAGTGCCTGGAGGGAACATTGGGGCTTCTTCTCAGTGTCTCTGACATAGGGTTTCACTGTCCCGGGAAAGTCTCTGCTAACACCGTGCAGAGCGCTGTGCCCAATATACAGAAACGTCTTGCGGTATCTCCTACAGGGAAAGTGCCAGGAGGGAATTGTCGAGCTTGTTCTCAGTGTCTCTGAGAATTGCTCTGGTTATCTGTGTGACCTCTTTGCTAAGACTCTCCAGAGAGCCGTCCTCAAAACAAACACACATCTTGACATATCTCCCACATTGATCGCAGTGTCTCCAGAAACGGCATTCAAGGAGCCAGGACCTTTTCTCCCTACACTGTCCATTGAGTTGTCCTCAAAACCAATATACATCCTGCTATATCTCCCACATGGAAAGTGCCAGGAGGGAGAAGTGGGGATTATGTTTAGACTTTCTCGGAACTGCTTCAAATCAACTAGATATCTTTGTGCTGTAAATCTCCCAACAGCCAAACGCAAAAGCAGCAAACATCTCGCTGTATGTCCCACATCCAAAGTGCCAAGAGAGAGCTTGCTCTCCCTGTCTTTGAGTACTGTTTTCACTGTCCCGGTTACCTCTTTGCTAACGTTCTCTTCAGAGCCGCAGTGAAACCAGGAACCACGTGGAGAAGGCACCCACACTGAAAGTGCCTGGAGGGAACATTGGGGCTTCTTCTCAGTGTCTCTGACATAGGGTTTCACTGTCCCGGGAAAGTCTCTGCTAACACCCTGCAGAGCGCTGTGCCCAATATACAGAAACGTCTTGCGCTATCTCCTACAGGGAAAGTGCCAGGAGGGAATTGTCGAGCTTGTTCTCAGTGTCTCTGAGAATTGCTCTGGTTATCTGTGTGACCTCTTTGCTAAGACTCTCCAGAGAGACGTCCTCAAAACAAACACACATCTTGACATATCTCCCACATTGATCACAGTGTCTCCGGAAACGGCATTCAAGGAGCCAGGACCTTTTCTCCCTACACTGTCCATTGAGTTGTCCTCAAAACCAATATACATCCTGCTATATCTCCCACATGGAAAGTGCCAGGAGGGAGAAGTGGGGATTATGTTTAGACTTTCTCGGAACTGCTTCAAATCAACTAGATATCTTTGTGCTGTAAATCTCCCAACAGCCAAACGCAAAAGCAGCAAACATCTCGCTGTATGTCCCACATCCAAAGTGCCAAGAGAGAGCTTGCTCTCCCTGTCTTTGAGTACTGTTTTCACTGTCCCGGTTACCTCTTTGCTAACGTTCTCTTCAGAGCCGCAGTGAAACCAGGAACCACGTGGAGAAGGCACCCACACTGAAAGTGCCTGGAGGGAACATTGGGGCTTCTTCTCAGTGTCTCTGACATAGGGTTTCACTGTCCCGGGAAAGTCTCTGCTAACACCCTGCAGAGCGCTGTGCCCAATATACAGAAACGTCTTGCGGTATCTCCTACAGGGAAAGTGCCAGGAGGGAATTGTCGAGCTTGTTCTCAGTGTCTCTGAGAATTGCTCTGGTTATCTGTGTGACCTCTTTGCTAAGACTCTCCAGAGAGCCGTCCTCAAAACAAACACACATCTTGACATATCTCCCACATTGATCGCAGTGTCTCCAGAAACGGCATTCAAGGAGCCAGGACCTTTTCTCCCTACACTGTCCATTGAGTTGTCCTCAAAACCAATATACATCCTGCTATATCTCCCACATGGAAAGTGCCAGGAGGGAGAAGTGGGGAGTATGTTTAGACTTTCTCGGAACTGCTTCAAATCAACTAGATATCTTTGTGCTGTAAATCTCCCAACAGCCAAACGCAAAAGCAGCAAACATCTCGCTGTATGTCCCACATCCAAAGTGCCAAGAGAGAGCTTGCTCTCCCTGTCTTTGAGTACTGTTTTCACTGCCCCGGTTACCTCTTTGCTAACGTTCTCTTCAGAACCGCAGTGAAACCAGGAACCACGTGGAGAAGGCACCCACACTGAAAGTGCCTGGAGGGAACATTGGGGCTTCTTCTCAGTGTCTCTGACATAGGGTTTCACTGTCCCGGGAAAG
The DNA here is from genome assembly GCF_963924245.1 of Chroicocephalus ridibundus. NCBI lineage: Eukaryota > Metazoa > Chordata > Aves > Charadriiformes > Laridae > Chroicocephalus > Chroicocephalus ridibundus. The sequence goes on along the minus strand of NW_026961241.1, from coordinate 572,320 downwards.
TCTCTGCTAACACCGTGCAGAGCGCTGTGCCCAATATACAGAAACGTCTTGCGGTATCTCCTACAGGGAAAGTGCCAGGAGGGAACTGTCGAGCTTTTTCTCAGTGTCTCTGAGAATTGCTCTGATTATCTGTGTGACCTCTTTGCTAAGACTCTCCAGAGAGCCGTCCTCAAAACAAACACACATCTTGACATATCTCCCACATTGATCGCAGTGTCTCCGGAAACGGCATTCAAGGAGCCAGGACCTTTTCTCCCTACACTGTCCATTGAGTTGTCCTCAAAACCAATATACATCCTGCTATATCTCCCACATGGAAAGTGCCAGGAGGGAGAAGTGGGGATTATGTTTAGACTTTCTCGGAACTGCTTCAAATCAACTAGATATCTTTGTGCTGTAAATCTCCCAACAGCCAAACGCAAAAGCAGCAAACATCTCGCTGTATGTCCCACATCCAAAGTGCCAAGAGAGAGCTTGCTCTCCCTGTCTTTGAGTACTGTTTTCACTGTCCCGGTTCCCTCTTTGCTAACGTTCTCTTCAGAGCCGCAGTGAAACCAGGAACCACGTGGAGAAGGCACCCACACTGAAAGTGCCTGGAGGGAACATTGGGGCTTCTTCTCAGTGTCTCTGACATAGGGTTTCACTGTCCCGGGAAAGTCTCTGCTAACACCGTGCAGAGCGCTGTGCCCAATCTACAGAAACGTCTTGCGGTATCTCCTACAGGGAAAGTGCCAGGAGGGAATTGTCGAGCTTGTTCTCAGTGTCTCTGAGAATTGCTCTGGTTATCTGTGTGACCTCTTTGCTAAGACTCTCCAGAGAGCCGTCCTCAAAACAAACACACATCTTGACATATCTCCCACATTGATCGCAGTGTCTCCAGAAACGGCATTCAAGGAGCCAGGACCTTTTCTCCCTACACTGTCCATTGAGTTGTCCTCAAAACCAATATACATCCTGCTATATCTCCCACATGGAAAGTGCCAGGAGGGAGAAGTGGGGATTATGTTTAGACTTTCTCGGAACTGCTTCAAATCAACTAGATATCTTTGTGCTGTAAATCTCCCAACAGCCAAACGCAAAAGCAGCAAACATCTCGCTGTATGTCCCACATCCAAAGTGCCAAGAGAGAGCTTGCTCTCCCTGTCTTTGAGTACTGTTTTCACTGTCCCGGTTACCTCTTTGCTAACGTTCTCTTCAGAGCCGCAGTGAAACCAGGAACCACGTGGAGAAGGCACCCACACTGAAAGTGCCTGGAGGGAACATTGGGGCTTCTTCTCAGTGTCTCTGACATAGGGTTTCACTGTCCCGGGAAAGTCTCTGCTAACACCCTGCAGAGCGCTGTGCCCAATATACAGAAACGTCTTGCGCTATCTCCTACAGGGAAAGTGCCAGGAGGGAATTGTCGAGCTTGTTCTCAGTGTCTCTGAGAATTGCTCTGGTTATCTGTGTGACCTCTTTGCTAAGACTCTCCAGAGAGACGTCCTCAAAACAAACACACATCTTGACATATCTCCCACATTGATCGCAGTGTCTCCGGAAACGGCATTCAAGGAGCCAGGACCTTTTCTCCCTACACTGTCCATTGAGTTGTCCTCAAAACCAATATACATCCTGCTATATCTCCCACATGGAAAGTGCCAGGAGGGAGAAGTGGGGATTATGTTTAGACTTTCTCGGAACTGCTTCAAATCAACTAGATATCTTTGTGCTGTAAATCTCCCAACAGCCAAACGCAAAAGCAGCAAACATCTCGCTGTATGTCCCACATCCAAAGTGCCAAGAGAGAGCTTGCTCTCCCTGTCTTTGAGTACTGTTTTCACTGTCCCGGTTACCTCTTTGCTAACGTTCTCTTCAGAGCCGCAGTGAAACCAGGAACCACGTGGAGAAGGCACCCACACTGAAAGTGCCTGGAGGGAACATTGGGGCTTCTTCTCAGTGTCTCTGACATAGGGTTTCACTGTCCCGGGAAAGTCTCTGCTAACACCCTGCAGAGCGCTGTGCCCAATATACAGAAACGTCTTGCGGTATCTCCTACAGGGAAAGTGCCAGGAGGGAATTGTCGAGCTTGTTCTCAGTGTCTCTGAGAATTGCTCTGGTTATCTGTGTGACCTCTTTGCTAAGACTCTCCAGAGAGCCGTCCTCAAAACAAACACACATCTTGACATATCTCCCACATTGATCGCAGTGTCTCCAGAAACGGCATTCAAGGAGCCAGGACCTTTTCTCCCTACACTGTCCATTGAGTTGTCCTCAAAACCAATATACATCCTGCTATATCTCCCACATGGAAAGTGCCAGGAGGGAGAAGTGGGGAGTATGTTTAGACTTTCTCGGAACTGCTTCAAATCAACTAGATATCTTTGTGCTGTAAATCTCCCAACAGCCAAACGCAAAAGCAGCAAACATCTCGCTGTATGTCCCACATCCAAAGTGCCAAGAGAGAGCTTGCTCTCCCTGTCTTTGAGTACTGTTTTCACTGCCCCGGTTACCTCTTTGCTAACATTCTCTTCAGAACCGTAGTGAAACCAGGAACCACGTGGAGAAGGCACCCACACTGAAAGTGCCTGGAGGGAACATTGGGGCTTCTTCTCAGTGTCTCTGACATAGGGTTTCACTGTCCCGGGAAAGTCTCTGCTAACACCGTGCAGAGCGCTGTGCCCAATATACAGAAACGTCTTGCGGTATCTCCTACAGGGAAAGTGCCAGGAGGGAACTGTCGAGCTTTTTCTCAGTGTCTCTGAGAATTGCTCTGATTATCTGTGTGACCTCTTTGCTAAGACTCTCCAGAGAGCCGTCCTCAAAACAAACACACATCTTGACATATCTCCCACATTGATCGCAGTGTCTCCAGAAACGGCATTCAAGGAGCCAGGACCTTTTCTCCCTACACTGTCCATTGAGTTGTCCTCAAAACCAATATACATCCTGCTATATCTCCCACATGGAAAGTGCCAGGAGGGAGAAGTGGGGATTATGTTTAGACTTTCTCGGAACTGCTTCAAATCAACTAGATATCTTTGTGCTGTAAATCTCCCAACAGCCAAACGCAAAAGCAGCAAACATCTCGCTGTATGTCCCACATCCAAAGTGCCAAGAGAGAGCTTGCTCTCCCTGTCTTTGAGTACTGTTTTCACTGTCCCGGTTACCTCTTTGCTAACGTTCTCTTCAGAGCCGCAGTGAAACCAGGAACCACGTGGAGAAGGCACCCACACTGAAAGTGCCTGGAGGGAACATTGGGGCTTCTTCTCAGTGTCTCTGACATAGGGTTTCACTGTCCCGGGAAAGTCTCTGCTAACACCGTGCAGAGCGCTGTGCCCAATATACAGAAACGTCTTGCGCTATCTCCTACAGGGAAAGTGCCAGGAGGGAATTGTCGAGCTTGTTCTCAGTGTCTCTGAGAATTGCTCTGGTTATCTGTGTGACCTCTTTGCTAAGACTCTCCAGAGAGACGTCCTCAAAACAAACACACATCTTGACATATCTCCCACATTGATCGCAGTGTCTCCGGAAACGGCATTCAAGGAGCCAGGACCTTTTCTCCCTACACTGTCCATTGAGTTGTCCTCAAAACCAATATACATCCTGCTATATCTCCCACATGGAAAGTGCCAGGAGGGAGAAGTGGGGATTATGTTTAGACTTTCTCGGAACTGCTTCAAATCAACTAGATATCTTTGTGCTGTAAATCTCCCAACAGCCAAACGCAAAAGCAGCAAACATCTCGCTGTATGTCCCACATCCAAAGTGCCAAGAGAGAGCTTGCTCTCCCTGTCTTTGAGTACTGTTTTCACTGTCCCGGTTACCTCTTTGCTAACATTCTCTTCAGAGCTGCAGTGAAACCAGGAACCACGTGGAGAAGGCACCCACACTGAAAGTGCCTGGAGGGAACATTGGGGCTTCTTCTCAGTGTCTCTGACATAGGGTTTCACTGTCCCGGGAAAGTCTCTGCTAACACCGTGCAGAGCGCTGTGCCCAATATACAGAAACGTCTTGCGGTATCTCCTACAGGGAAAGTGCCAGGAGGGAATTGTCGAGCTTGCTCTCAGTGTCCCTGAGAATTGCTCTGATTATCTGTGTGACCTCTTTGCTAAGACTCTCCAGAGAGCCGTCCTCAAAACAAACACACATCTTGACATATCTCCCACATTGATCGCAGTGTCTCCAGAAACGGCATTCAAGGAGCCAGGACCTTTTCTCCCTACACTGTCCATTGAGTTGTCCTCAAAACCAATATACATCCTGCTATATCTCCCACATGGAAAGTGCCAGGAGGGAGAAGTGGGGATTATGTTTAGACTTTCTCGGAACTGCTTCAAATCAACTAGATATCTTTGTGCTGTAAATCTCCCAACAGCCAAACGCAAAAGCAGCAAACATCTCGCTGTATGTCCCACATCCAAAGTGCCAAGAGAGAGCTTGCTCTCCCTGTCTTTGAGTACTGTTTTCACTGTCCCGGTTACCTCTTTGCTAACATTCTCTTCAGAGCTGCAGTGAAAGCAGGAACCACGTGGAGAAGGCACCCACACTGAAAGTGCCTGGAGGGAACATTGGGGCTTCTTCTCAGTGTCTCTGACATAGGGTTTCACTGTCCCGGGAAAGTCTCTGCTAACACCGTGCAGAGCGCTGTGCCCAATATACAGAAACGTCTTGCGGTATCTCCTACAGGGAAAGTGCCAGGAGGGAATTGTCGAGCTTGCTCTCAGTGTCCCTGAGAATTGCTCTGATTATCTGTGTGACCTCTTTGCTAAGACTCTCCAGAGAGCCGTCCTCAAAACAAACACACATCTTGACATATCTCCCACATTGATCGCAGTGTCTCCAGAAACGGCATTCAAGGAGCCAGGACCTTTTCTCCCTACACTGTCCATTGAGTTGTCCTCAAAACCAATATACATCCTGCTATATCTCCCACATGGAAAGTGCCAGGAGGGAGAAGTGGGGATTATGTTTAGACTTTCTCGGAACTGCTTCAAATCAACTAGATATCTTTGTGCTGTAAATCTCCCAACAGCCAAACGCAAAAGCAGCAAACATCTCGCTGTATGTCCCACATCCAAAGTGCCAAGAGAGAGCTTGCTCTCCCTGTCTTTGAGTACTGTTTTCACTGTCCCGGTTACCTCTTTGCTAACATTCTCTTCAGAGCTGCAGTGAAAGCAGGAACCACGTGGAGAAGGCACCCACACTGAAAGTGCCTGGAGGGAACATTGGGGCTTCTTCTCAGTGTCTCTGACATAGGGTTTCACTGTCCCGGGAAAGTCTCTGCTAACACCCTGCAGAGCGCTGTGCCCAATATACAGAAACGTCTTGCGGTATCTCCTACAGGGAAAGTGCCAGGAGGGAATTGTGGAGCTTGCTCTCAGTGTCTCTGAGAATTGCTCTGGTTATCTGTGTGACCTCTTTGCTAAGACTCTCCAGAGAGCCGTCCTCAAAACAAACACACATCTTGACATATCTCCCACATTGATCGCAGTGTCTCCAGAAACGGCATTCAAGGAGCCAGGACCTTTTCTCCCTACACTGTCCATTGAGTTGTCCTCAAAACCAATATACATCCTGCTATATCTCCCACATGGAAAGTGCCAGGAGGGAGAAGTGGGGAGTATGTTTAGACTTTCTCGGAACTGCTTCAAAACAACTAGATATCTTTGTGCTGTAAATCTCCCAACAGCCAAACGCAAAAGCAGCAAACATCTCGCTGTATGTCCCACATCCAAAGTGCCAAGAGAGAGCTTGCTCTCCCTGTCTTTGAGTACTGTTTTCACTGTCCCGGTTACCTCTTTGCTAACATTCTCTTCAGAGCTGCAGTGAAAGCAGGAACCACGTGGAGAAGGCACCCACACTGAAAGTGCCTGGAGGGAACATTGGGGCTTCTTCTCAGTGTCTCTGACATAGGGTTTCACTGTCCCGGGAAAGTCTCTGCTAACACCCTGCAGAGCGCTGTGCCCAATATACAGAAACGTCTTGCGGTATCTCCTACAGGGAAAGTGCCAGGAGGGAATTGTGGAGCTTGCTCTCAGTGTCTCTGAGAATTGCTCTGGTTATCTGTGTGACCTCTTTGCTAAGACTCTCCAGAGAGCCGTCCTCAAAACAAACACACATCTTGACATATCTCCCACATTGATCGCAGTGTCTCCAGAAACGGCATTCAAGGAGCCAGGACCTTTTCTCCCTACACTGTCCATTGAGTTGTCCTCAAAACCAATATACATCCTGCTATATCTCCCACATGGAAAGTGCCAGGAGGGAGAAGTGGGGAGTATGTTTAGACTTTCTCGGAACTGCTTCAAATCAACTAGATATCTTTGTGCTGTAAATCTCCCAACAGCCAAACGCAAAAGCAGCAAACATCTCGCTGTATGTCCCACATCCAAAGTGCCAAGAGAGAGCTTGCTCTCCCTGTCTTTGAGTACTGTTTTCACTGTCCCGGTTACCTCTTTGCTAACATTCTCTTCAGAACCGCAGTGAAACCAGGAACCACGTGGAGAAGGCACCCACACTGAAAGTGCCTGGAGGGAACATTGGGGCTTCTTCTCAGTGTCTCTGACATAGGGTTTCACTGTCCCGGGAAAGTCTCTGCTAACACCGTGCAGAGCGCTGTGCCCAATATACAGAAACGTCTTGCGGTATCTCCTACAGGGAAAGTGCCAGGAGGGAATTGTCGAGCTTTTTCTCAGTGTCTCTGAGAATTGCTCTGATTATCTGTGTGACCTCTTTGCTAAGACTCTCCAGAGAGCCGTCCTCAAAACAAACACACATCTTGACATATCTCCCACATTGATCGCAGTGTCTCCAGAAACGGCATTCAAGGAGCCAGGACCTTTTCTCCCTACACTGTCCATTGAGTTGTCCTCAAAACCAATATACATCCTGCTATATCTCCCACATGGAAAGTGCCAGGAGGGAGAAGTGGGGATTATGTTTAGACTTTCTCGGAACTGCTTCAAATCAACTAGATATCTTTGTGCTGTAAATCTCCCAACAGCCAAACGCAAAAGCAGCAAACATCTCGCTGTATGTCCCACATCCAAAGTGCCAAGAGAGAGCTTGCTCTCCCTGTCTTTGAGTACTGTTTTCACTGTCCCGGTTACCTCTTTGCTAACGTTCTCTTCAGAGCCGCAGTGAAACCAGGAACCACGTGGAGAAGGCACCCACACTGAAAGTGCCTGGAGGGAACATTGGGGCTTCTTCTCAGTGTCTCTGACATAGGGTTTCACTGTCCCGGGAAAGTCTCTGCTAACACCCTGCAGAGCGCTGTGCCCAATATACAGAAACGTCTTGCGCTATCTCCTACAGGGAAAGTGCCAGGAGGGAATTGTCGAGCTTGTTCTCAGTGTCTCTGAGAATTGCTCTGGTTATCTGTGTGACCTCTTTGCTAAGACTCTCCAGAGAGACGTCCTCAAAACAAACACACATCTTGACATATCTCCCACATTGATCGCAGTGTCTCCGGAAACGGCATTCAAGGAGCCAGGACCTTTTCTCCCTACACTGTCCATTGAGTTGTCCTCAAAACCAATATACATCCTGCTATATCTCCCACATGGAAAGTGCCAGGAGGGAGAAGTGGGGATTATGTTTAGACTTTCTCGGAACTGCTTCAAATCAACTAGATATCTTTGTGCTGTAAATCTCCCAACAGCCAAACGCAAAAGCAGCAAACATCTCGCTGTATGTCCCACATCCAAAGTGCCAAGAGAGAGCTTGCTCTCCCTGTCTTTGAGTACTGTTTTCACTGTCCCGGTTACCTCTTTGCTAACATTCTCTTCAGAGCTGCAGTGAAACCAGGAACCACGTGGAGAAGGCACCCACACTGAAAGTGCCTGGAGGGAACATTGGGGCTTCTTCTCAGTGTCTCTGACATAGGGTTTCACTGTCCCGGGAAAGTCTCTGCTAACACCGTGCAGAGCGCTGTGCCCAATATACAGAAACGTCTTGCGGTATCTCCTACAGGGAAAGTGCCAGGAGGGAATTGTCGAGCTTGCTCTCAGTGTCCCTGAGAATTGCTCTGATTATCTGTGTGACCTCTTTGCTAAGACTCTCCAGAGAGCCGTCCTCAAAACAAACACACATCTTGACATATCTCCCACATTGATCGCAGTGTCTCCAGAAACGGCATTCAAGGAGCCAGGACCTTTTCTCCCTACACTGTCCATTGAGTTGTCCTCAAAACCAATATACATCCTGCTATATCTCCCACATGGAAAGTGCCAGGAGGGAGAAGTGGGGATTATGTTTAGACTTTCTCGGAACTGCTTCAAATCAACTAGATATCTTTGTGCTGTAAATCTCCCAACAGCCAAACGCAAAAGCAGCAAACATCTCGCTGTATGTCCCACATCCAAAGTGCCAAGAGAGAGCTTGCTCTCCCTGTCTTTGAGTACTGTTTTCACTGTCCCGGTTACCTCTTTGCTAACATTCTCTTCAGAGCTGCAGTGAAAGCAGGAACCACGTGGAGAAGGCACCCACACTGAAAGTGCCTGGAGGGAACATTGGGGCTTCTTCTCAGTGTCTCTGACATAGGGTTTCACTGTCCCGGGAAAGTCTCTGCTAACACCCTGCAGAGCGCTGTGCCCAATATACAGAAACGTCTTGCGGTATCTCCTACAGGGAAAGTGCCAGGAGGGAATTGTCGAGCTTGCTCTCAGTGTCTCTGAGAATTGCTCTGATTATCTGTGTGACCTCTTTGCTAAGACTCTCCAGAGAGCCGTCCTCAAAACAAACACACATCTTGACATATCTCCCACATTGATCGCAGTGTCTCCAGAAACGGCATTCAAGGAGCCAGGACCTTTTCTCCCTACACTGTCCATTGAGTTGTCCTCAAAACCAATATACATCCTGCTATATCTCCCACATGGAAAGTGCCAGGAGGGAGAAGTGGGGATTATGTTTAGACTTTCTCGGAACTGCTTCAAATCAACTAGATATCTTTGTGCTGTAAATCTCCCAACAGCCAAACGCAAAAGCAGCAAACATCTCGCTGTATGTCCCACATCCAAAGTGCCAAGAGAGAGCTTGCTCTCCCTGTCTTTGAGTACTGTTTTCACTGTCCCGGTTCCCTCTTTGCTAACGTTCTCTTCAGAGCCGCAGTGAAACCAGGAACCACGTGGAGAAGGCACCCACACTGAAAGTGCCTGGAGGGAACATTGGGGCTTCTTCTCAGTGTCTCTGACTTAGGGTTTCACTGTCCCGGGAAAGTCTCTGCTAACACCGTGCAGAGCGCTGTGCCCAATCTACAGAAACGTCTTGCGGTATCTCCTACAGGGAAAGTGCCAGGAGGGAATTGTCGAGCTTGTTCTCAGTGTCTCTGAGAATTGCTCTGATTATCTGTGTGACCTCTTTGCTAAGACTCTCCAGAGAGCCGTCCTCAAAACAAACACACATCTTGACATATCTCCCACATTGATCGCAGTGTCTCCAGAAACGGCATTCAAGGAGCCAGGACCTTTTCTCCCTACACTGTCCATTGAGTTGTCCTCAAAACCAATATACATCCTGCTATATCTCCCACATGGAAAGTGCCAGGAGGGAGAAGTGGGGATTATGTTTAGACTTTCTCGGAACTGCTTCAAATCAACTAGATATCTTTGTGCTGTAAATCTCCCAACAGCCAAACGCAAAAGCAGCAAACATCTCGCTGTATGTCCCACATCCAAAGTGCCAAGAGAGAGCTTGCTCTCCCTGTCTTTGAGTACTGTTTTCACTGTCCGGTTACCTCTTTGCTAACGTTCTCTTCAGAGCCGCAGTGAAACCAGGAACCACGTGGAGAAGGCACCCACACTGAAAGTGCCTGGAGGGAACATTGGGGCTTCTTCTCAGTGTCTCTGACATAGGGTTTCACTGTCCCGGGAAAGTCTCTGCTAACACCGTGCAGAGCGATGTGCCCAATATACAGACACGTCTTGCGGTATCTCCTACAGGGAAAGTGCCAGGAGGGAATTGTGGAGCTTGTTCTCAGTGTCTCTGAGAATTGCTCTGATTATCTGTGTGACCTCTTTGCTAAGACTCTCCAGAGAGCCGTCCTCAAAACAAACACACATCTTGACATATCTCCCACATTGATCGCAGTGTCTCCAGAAACGGCATTCAAGGAGCCAGGACCTTTTCTCCCTACACTGTCCATTGAGTTGTCCTCAAAACCAATATACATCCTGCTATATCTCCCACATGGAAAGTGCCAGGAGGGAGAAGTGGGGATTATGTTTAGACTTTCTCGGAACTGCTTCAAATCAACTAGATATCTTTGTGCTGTAAATCTCCCAACAGCCAAACGCAAAAGCAGCAAACATCTCGCTGTATGTCCCACATCCAAAGTGCCAAGAGAGAGCTTGCTCTCCCTGTCTTTGAGTACTGTTTTCACTGTCCCGGTTACCTCTTTGCTAACATTCTCTTCAGAGCTGCAGTGAAAGCAGGAACCACGTGGAGAAGGCACCCACACTGAAAGTGCCTGGAGGGAACATTGGGGCTTCTTCTCAGTGTCTCTGACATAGGGTTTCACTGTCCCGGGAAAGTCTCTGCTAACACCGTGCAGAGCGCTGTGCCCAATGTACAGAAACGTCTTGCGGTATCTCCTACAGGGAAAGTGCCAGGAGGGAATTGGCGAGCTTGTTCTTAGTGTCTCTGAGAATTGCTCTGGTTATCTGTGTGACCTCTTTGCTAAGACTCTCCAGAGAGCCGTTCTCAAAACAAACACACATCTTGACATATCTCCCACATTGATCGCAGTGTCTCCAGAAACGGCATTCAAGGAGCCAGGACCTTTTCTCCCTACACTGTCCATTGAGTTGTCCTCAAAACCAATATACATCCTGCTATATCTCCCACATGGAAAGTGCCAGGAGGGAGAAGTGGGGATTATGTTTAGACTTTCTCGGAACTGCTTCAAATCAACTAGATATCTTTGTGCTGTAAATCTCCCAACAGCCAAACGCAAAAGCAGCAAACATCTCGCTGTATGTCCCACATCCAAAGTGCCAAGAGAGAGCTTGCTCTCCCTGTCTTTGAGTACTGTTTTCACTGTCCCGGTTACCTCTTTGCTAACATTCTCTTCAGAGCCGCAGTGAAACCAGGAACCACGTGGAGAAGGCACCCACACTGAAAGTGCCTGGAGGGAACATTGGGGCTTCTTCTCAGTGTCTCTGACATAGGGTTTCACTGTCCCGGGAAAGTCTCTGCTAACACCGTGCAGAGCGCTGTGCCCAATCTACAGAAACGTCTTGCGGTATCTCCTACAGGGAAAGTGCCAGGAGGGAATTGTCGAGCTTGTTCTCAGTGTCTCTGAGAATTGCTCTGATTATCTGTGTGACCTCTTTGCTAAGACTCTCCAGAGAGCCGTCCTCAAAACAAACACACATCTTGACATATCTCCCACATTGATCGCAGTGTCTCCAGAAACGGCATTCAAGGAGCCAGGACCTTTTCTCCCTACACTGTCCATTGAGTTGTCCTCAAAACCAATATACATCCTGCTATATCTCCCACATGGAAAGTGCCAGGAGGGAGAAGTGGGGATTATGTTTAGACTTTCTCGGAACTGCTTCAAATCAACTAGATATCTTTGTGCTGTAAATCTCCCAACAGCCAAACGCAAAAGCAGCAAACATCTCGCTGTATGTCCCACATCCAAAGTGCCAAGAGAGAGCTTGCTCTCCCTGTCTTTGAGTACTGTTTTCACTGTCCCGGTTACCTCTTTGCTAACATTCTCTTCAGAGCTGCAGTGAAAGCAGGAACCACGTGGAGAAGGCACCCACACTGAAAGTGCCTGGAGGGAACATTGGGGCTTCTTCTCAGTGTCTCTGACATAGGGTTTCACTGTCCCGGGAAAGTCTCTGCTAACACCGTGCAGAGCGCTGTGCCCAATATACAGAAACGTCTTGCGGTATCTCCTACAGGGAAAGTGCCAGGAGGGAATTGTCGAGCTTGTTCTCAGTGTCTCTGAGAATTGCTCTGATTATCTGTGTGACCTCTTTGCTAAGACTCTCCAGAGAGCCGTCCTCAAAACAAACACACATCTTGACATATCTCCCACATTGATCGCAGTGTCTCCAGAAACGGCATTCAAGGAGCCAGGACCTTTTCTCCCTACACTGTCCATTGAGTTGTCCTCAAAACCAATATACATCCTGCTATATCTCCCACATGGAAAGTGCCAGGAGGGAGAAGTGGGGATTATGTTTAGACTTTCTCGGAACTGCTTCAAATCAACTAGATATCTTTGTGCTGTAAATCTCCCAACAGCCAAACGCAAAAGCAGCAAACATCTCGCTGTATGTCCCACATCCAAAGTGCCAAGAGAGAGCTTGCTCTCCCTGTCTTTGAGTACTGTTTTCACTGTCCCGGTTACCTCTTTGCTAACATTCTCTTCAGAGCTGCAGTGAAAGCAGGAACCACGTGGAGAAGGCACCCACACTGAAAGTGCCTGGAGGGAACATTGGGGCTTCTTCTCAGTGTCTCTGACATAGGGTTTCACTGTCCCGGGAAAGTCTCTGCTAACACCGTGCAGAGCGCTGTGCCCAATATACAGAAACGTCTTGCGGTATCTCCTACAGGGAAAGTGCCAGGAGGGAATTGTCGAGCTTGCTCTCAGTGTCTCTGAGAATTGCTCTGATTATCTGTGTGACCTCTTTGCTAAGACTCTCCAGAGAGCCGTCCTCAAAACAAACACACATCTTGACATATCTCCCACATTGATCGCAGTGTCTCCAGAAACGGCATTCAAGGAGCCAGGACCTTTTCTCCCTACACTGTCCATTGAGTTGTCCTCAAAACCAATATACATCCTGCTATATCTCCCACATGGAAAGTGCCAGGAGGGAGAAGTGGGGATTATGTTTAGACTTTCTCGGAACTGCTTCAAATCAACTAGATATCTTTGTGCTGTAAATCTCCCAACAGCCAAACGCAAAAGCAGCAAACATCTCGCTGTATGTCCCACATCCAAAGTGCCAAGAGAGAGCTTGCTCTCCCTGTCTTTGAGTACTGTTTTCACTGTCCGGTTACCTCTTTGCTAACGTTCTCTTCAGAGCCGCAGTGAAACCAGGAACCACGTGGAGAAGGCACCCACACTGAAAGTGCCTGGAGGGAACATTGGGGCTTCTTCTCAGTGTCTCTGACATAGGGTTTCACTGTCCCGGGAAAGTCTCTGCTAACACCGTGCAGAGCGATGTGCCCAATATACAGACACGTCTTGCGGTATCTCCTACAGGGAAAGTGCCAGGAGGGAATTGTCGAGCTTGTTCTCAGTGTCTCTGAGAATTGCTCTGATTATCTGTGTGACCTCTTTGCTAAGACTCTCCAGAGAGACGTCCTCAAAACAAACACACATCTTGACATATCTCCCACATTGATCACAGTGTCTCCAGAAACGGCATTCAAGGAGCCAGGACCTTTTCTCCCTACACTGTCCATTGAGTTGTCCTCAAAACCAATATACATCCTGCTATATCTCCCACATGGAAAGTGCCAGGAGGGAGAAGTGGGGATTATGTTTAGACTTTCTCGGAACTGCTTCAAATCAACTAGATATCTTTGTGCTGTAAATCTCCCAACAGCCAAACGCAAAAGCAGCAAACATCTCGCTGTATGTCCCACATCCAAAGTGCCAAGAGAGAGCTTGCTCTCCCTGTCTTTGAGTACTGTTTTCACTGTCCCGGTTACCTCTTTGCTAACATTCTCTTCAGAGCTGCAGTGAAAGCAGGAACCACGTGGAGAAGGCACCCACACTGAAAGTGCCTGGAGGGAACATTGGGGCTTCTTCTCAGTGTCTCTGACATAGGGTTTCACTGTCCCGGGAAAGTCTCTGCTAACACCGTGCAGAGCGCTGTGCCCAATGTACAGAAACGTCTTGCGGTATCTCCTACAGGGAAAGTGCCAGGAGGGAATTGGCGAGCTTGTTCTTAGTGTCTCTGAGAATTGCTCTGGTTATCTGTGTGACCTCTTTGCTAAGACTCTCCAGAGAGCCGTTCTCAAAACAAACACACATCTTGACATATCTCCCACATTGATCGCAGTGTCTCCAGAAACGGCATTCAAGGAGCCAGGACCTTTTCTCCCTACACTGTCCATTGAGTTGTCCTCAAAACCAATATACATCCTGCTATATCTCCCACATGGAAAGTGCCAGGAGGGAGAAGTGGGGATTATGTTTAGACTTTCTCGGAACTGCTTCAAATCAACTAGATATCTTTGTGCTGTAAATCTCCCAACAGCCAAACGCAAAAGCAGCAAACATCTCGCTGTATGTCCCACATCCAAAGTGCCAAGAGAGAGCTTGCTCTCCCTGTCTTTGAGTACTGTTTTCACTGTCCCGGTTACCTCTTTGCTAACATTCTCTTCAGAGCCGCAGTGAAACCAGGAACCACGTGGAGAAGGCACCCACACTGAAAGTGCCTGGAGGGAACATTGGGGCTTCTTCTCAGTGTCTCTGACATAGGGTTTCACTGTCCCGGGAAAGTCTCTGCTAACACCGTGCAGAGCGCTGTGCCCAATCTACAGAAACGTCTTGCGGTATCTCCTACAGGGAAAGTGCCAGGAGGGAATTGTCGAGCTTGTTCTCAGTGTCTCTGAGAATTGCTCTGATTATCTGTGTGACCTCTTTGCTAAGACTCTCCAGAGAGACGTCCTCAAAACAAACACACATCTTGACATATCTCCCACATTGATCGCAGTGTCTCCAGAAACGGCATTCAAGGAGCCAGGACCTTTTCTCCCTACACTGTCCATTGAGTTGTCCTCAAAACCAATATACATCCTGCTATATCTCCCACATGGAAAGTGCCAGGAGGGAGAAGTGGGGATTATGTTTAGACTTTCTCGGAACTGCTTCAAATCAACTAGATATCTTTGTGCTGTAAATCTCCCAACAGCCAAACGCAAAAGCAGCAAACATCTCGCTGTATGTCCCACATCCAAAGTGCCAAGAGAGAGCTTGCTCTCCCTGTCTTTGAGTACTGTTTTCACTGTCCCGGTTACCTCTTTGCTAACATTCTCTTCAGAGCTGCAGTGAAAGCAGGAACCACGTGGAGAAGGCACCCACACTGAAAGTGCCTGGAGGGAACATTGGGGCTTCTTCTCAGTGTCTCTGACATAGGGTTTCACTGTCCCGGGAAAGTCTCTGCTAACACCGTGCAGAGCGCTGTGCCCAATATACAGAAACGTCTTGCGGTATCTCCTACAGGGAAAGTGCCAGGAGGGAATTGTCGAGCTTGTTCTCAGTGTCTCTGAGAATTGCTCTGATTATCTGTGTGACCTCTTTGCTAAGACTCTCCAGAGAGCCGTCCTCAAAACAAACACACATCTTGACATATCTCCCACATTGATCGCAGTGTCTCCAGAAACGGCATTCAAGGAGCCAGGACCTTTTCTCCCTACACTGTCCATTGAGTTGTCCTCAAAACCAATATACATCCTGCTATATCTCCCACATGGAAAGTGCCAGGAGGGAGAAGTGGGGATTATGTTTAGACTTTCTCGGAACTGCTTCAAATCAACTAGATATCTTTGTGCTGTAAATCTCCCAACAGCCAAACGCAAAAGCAGCAAACATCTCGCTGTATGTCCCACATCCAAAGTGCCAAGAGAGAGCTTGCTCTCCCTGTCTTTGAGTACTGTTTTCACTGTCCCGGTTACCTCTTTGCTAACATTCTCTTCAGAGCTGCAGTGAAAGCAGGAACCACGTGGAGAAGGCACCCACACTGAAAGTGCCTGGAGGGAACATTGGGGCTTCTTCTCAGTGTCTCTGACATAGGGTTTCACTGTCCCGGGAAAGTCTCTGCTAACACCGTGCAGAGCGCTGTGCCCAATATACAGAAACGTCTTGCGGTATCTCCTACAGGGAAAGTGCCAGGAGGGAATTGTCGAGCTTGCTCTCAGTGTCTCTGAGAATTGCTCTGATTATCTGTGTGACCTCTTTGCTAAGACTCTCCAGAGAGCCGTCCTCAAAACAAACACACATCTTGACATATCTCCCACATTGATCGCAGTGTCTCCAGAAACGGCATTCAAGGAGCCAGGACCTTTTCTCCCTACACTGTCCATTGAGTTGTCCTCAAAACCAATATACATCCTGCTATATCTCCCACATGGAAAGTGCCAGGAGGGAGAAGTGGGGATTATGTTTAGACTTTCTCGGAACTGCTTCAAATCAACTAGATATCTTTGTGCTGTAAATCTCCCAACAGCCAAACGCAAAAGCAGCAAACATCTCGCTGTATGTCCCACATCCAAAGTGCCAAGAGAGAGCTTGCTCTCCCTGTCTTTGAGTACTGTTTTCACTGTCCCGGTTACCTCTTTGCTAACATTCTCTTCAGAGCTGCAGTGAAAGCAGGAACCACGTGGAGAAGGCACCCACACTGAAAGTGCCTGGAGGGAACATTGGGGCTTCTTCTCAGTGTCTCTGACATAGGGTTTCACTGTCCCGGGAAAGTCTCTGCTAACACCGTGCAGAGCGCTGTGCCCAATATACAGAAACGTCTTGCGGTATCTCCTACAGGGAAAGTGCCAGGAGGGAATTGTCGAGCTTGTTCTCAGTGTCTCTGAGAATTGCTCTGATTATCTGTGTGACCTCTTTGCTAAGACTCTCCAGAGAGCCGTCCTCAAAACAAACACACATCTTGACATATCTCCCACATTGATCGCAGTGTCTCCAGAAACGGCATTCAAGGAGCCAGGACCTTTTCTCCCTACACTGTCCATTGAGTTGTCCTCAAAACCAATATACATCCTGCTATATCTCCCACATGGAAAGTGCCAGGAGGGAGAAGTGGGGATTATGTTTAGACTTTCTCGGAACTGCTTCAAATCAACTAGATATCTTTGTGCTGTAAATCTCCCAACAGCCAAACGCAAAAGCAGCAAACATCTCGCTGTATGTCCCACATCCAAAGTGCCAAGAGAGAGCTTGCTCTCCCTGTCTTTGAGTACTGTTTTCACTGTCCCGGTTACCTCTTTGCTAACGTTCTCTTCAGAGCCGCAGTGAAACCAGGAACCACGTGGAGAAGGCACCCACACTGAAAGTGCCTGGAGGGAACATTGGGGCTTCTTCTCAGTGTCTCTGACTTAGGGTTTCACTGTCCCGGGAAAGTCTCTGCTAACACCGTGCAGAGCGCTGTGCCCAATATACAGAAACGTCTTGCGCTATCTCCTACAGGGAAAGTGCCAGGAGGGAATTGTCGAGCTTGTTCTCAGTGTCTCTGAGAATTGCTCTGGTTATCTGTGTGACCTCTTTGCTAAGACTCTCCAGAGAGCCGTCCTCAAAACAAACACACATCTTGACATATCTCCCACATTGATCGCAGTGTCTCCAGAAACGGCATTCAAGGAGCCAGGACCTTTTCTCCCTACACTGTCCATTGAGTTGTCCTCAAAACCAATATACATCCTGCTATATCTCCCACATGGAAAGTGCCAGGAGGGAGAAGTGGGGATTATGTTTAGACTTTCTCGGAACTGCTTCAAATCAACTAGATATCTTTGTGCTGTAAATCTCCCAACAGCCAAACGCAAAAGCAGCAAACATCTCGCTGTATGTCCCACATCCAAAGTGCCAAGAGAGAGCTTGCTCTCCCTGTTTTTGAGTACTGTTTTCACTGCCCCAGTTACCTCTTTGCTAACATTCTCTTCAGAACCGCAGTGAAACCAGGAACCACGTGGAGAAGGCACCCACACTGAAAGTGCCTGGAGGGAACATTGGGGCTTCTTCTCAGTGTCTCTGACATAGGGTTTCACTGTCCCGGGAAAGTCTCTGCTAACACCGTGCAGAGCGCTGTGCCCAATGTACAGAAACGTCTTGCGGTATCTCCTACAGGGAAAGTGCCAGGAGGGAATTGGCGAGCTTGTTCTTAGTGTCTCTGAGAATTGCTCTGGTTATCTGTGTGACCTCTTTGCTAAGACTCTCCAGAGAGCCGTTCTCAAAACAAACACACATCTTGACATATCTCCCACATTGATCGCAGTGTCTCCAGAAACGGCATTCAAGGAGCCAGGACCTTTTCTCCCTACACTGTCCATTGAGTTGTCCTCAAAACCAATATACATCCTGCTATATCTCCCACATGGAAAGTGCCAGGAGGGAGAAGTGGGGATTATGTTTAGACTTTCTCGGAACTGCTTCAAATCAACTAGATATCTTTGTGCTGTAAATCTCCCAACAGCCAAACGCAAAAGCAGCAAACATCTCGCTGTATGTCCCACATCCAAAGTGCCAAGAGAGAGCTTGCTCTCCCTGTCTTTGAGTACTGTTTTCACTGTCCCGGTTACCTCTTTGCTAACATTCTCTTCAGAGCCGCAGTGAAACCAGGAACCACGTGGAGAAGGCACCCACACTGAAAGTGCCTGGAGGGAACATTGGGGCTTCTTCTCAGTGTCTCTGACATAGGGTTTCACTGTCCCGGGAAAGTCTCTGCTAACACCGTGCAGAGCGCTGTGCCCAATCTACAGAAACGTCTTGCGGTATCTCCTACAGGGAAAGTGCCAGGAGGGAATTGTCGAGCTTGTTCTCAGTGTCTCTGAGAATTGCTCTGATTATCTGTGTGACCTCTTTGCTAAGACTCTCCAGAGAGCCGTCCTCAAAACAAACACACATCTTGACATATCTCCCACATTGATCGCAGTGTCTCCAGAAACGGCATTCAAGGAGCCAGGACCTTTTCTCCCTACACTGTCCATTGAGTTGTCCTCAAAACCAATATACATCCTGCTATATCTCCCACATGGAAAGTGCCAGGAGGGAGAAGTGGGGATTATGTTTAGACTTTCTCGGAACTGCTTCAAATCAACTAGATATCTTTGTGCTGTAAATCTCCCAACAGCCAAACGCAAAAGCAGCAAACATCTCGCTGTATGTCCCACATCCAAAGTGCCAAGAGAGAGCTTGCTCTCCCTGTCTTTGAGTACTGTTTTCACTGTCCCGGTTACCTCTTTGCTAACATTCTCTTCAGAGCTGCAGTGAAAGCAGGAACCACGTGGAGAAGGCACCCACACTGAAAGTGCCTGGAGGGAACATTGGGGCTTCTTCTCAGTGTCTCTGACATAGGGTTTCACTGTCCCGGGAAAGTCTCTGCTAACACCGTGCAGAGCGCTGTGCCCAATATACAGAAACGTCTTGCGGTATCTCCTACAGGGAAAGTGCCAGGAGGGAATTGTCGAGCTTGTTCTCAGTGTCTCTGAGAATTGCTCTGATTATCTGTGTGACCTCTTTGCTAAGACTCTCCAGAGAGCCGTCCTCAAAACAAACACACATCTTGACATATCTCCCACATTGATCGCAGTGTCTCCAGAAACGGCATTCAAGGAGCCAGGACCTTTTCTCCCTACACTGTCCATTGAGTTGTCCTCAAAACCAATATACATCCTGCTATATCTCCCACATGGAAAGTGCCAGGAGGGAGAAGTGGGGATTATGTTTAGACTTTCTCGGAACTGCTTCAAATCAACTAGATATCTTTGTGCTGTAAATCTCCCAACAGCCAAACGCAAAAGCAGCAAACATCTCGCTGTATGTCCCACATCCAAAGTGCCAAGAGAGAGCTTGCTCTCCCTGTCTTTGAGTACTGTTTTCACTGTCCCGGTTACCTCTTTGCTAACATTCTCTTCAGAGCTGCAGTGAAACCAGGAACCACGTGGAGAAGGCACCCACACTGAAAGTGCCTGGAGGGAACATTGGGGCTTCTTCTCAGTGTCTCTGACATAGGGTTTCACTGTCCCGGGAAAGTCTCTGCTAACACCGTGCAGAGCGCTGTGCCCAATATACAGAAACGTCTTGCGGTATCTCCTACAGGGAAAGTGCCAGGAGGGAATTGTCGAGCTTGCTCTCAGTGTCTCTGAGAATTGCTCTGATTATCTGTGTGACCTCTTTGCTAAGACTCTCCAGAGAGCCGTCCTCAAAACAAACACACATCTTGACATATCTCCCACATTGATCGCAGTGTCTCCAGAAACGGCATTCAAGGAGCCAGGACCTTTTCTCCCTACACTGTCCATTGAGTTGTCCTCAAAACCAATATACATCCTGCTATATCTCCCACATGGAAAGTGCCAGGAGGGAGAAGTGGGGATTATGTTTAGACTTTCTCGGAACTGCTTCAAATCAACTAGATATCTTTGTGCTGTAAATCTCCCAACAGCCAAACGCAAAAGCAGCAAACATCTCGCTGTATGTCCCACATCCAAAGTGCCAAGAGAGAGCTTGCTCTCCCTGTCTTTGAGTACTGTTTTCACTGTCCGGTTACCTCTTTGCTAACGTTCTCTTCAGAGCCGCAGTGAAACCAGGAACCACGTGGAGAAGGCACCCACACTGAAAGTGCCTGGAGGGAACATTGGGGCTTCTTCTCAGTGTCTCTGACATAGGGTTTCACTGTCCCGGGAAAGTCTCTGCTAACACCGTGCAGAGCGATGTGCCCAATATACAGACACGTCTTGCGGTATCTCCTACAGGGAAAGTGCCAGGAGGGAATTGTCGAGCTTGTTCTCAGTGTCTCTGAGAATTGCTCTGATTATCTGTGTGACCTCTTTGCTAAGACTCTCCAGAGAGACGTCCTCAAAACAAACACACATCTTGACATATCTCCCACATTGATCACAGTGTCTCCAGAAACGGCATTCAAGGAGCCAGGACCTTTTCTCCCTACACTGTCCATTGAGTTGTCCTCAAAACCAATATACATCCTGCTATATCTCCCACATGGAAAGTGCCAGGAGGGAGAAGTGGGGATTATGTTTAGACTTTCTCGGAACTGCTTCAAATCAACTAGATATCTTTGTGCTGTAAATCTCCCAACAGCCAAACGCAAAAGCAGCAAACATCTCGCTGTATGTCCCACATCCAAAGTGCCAAGAGAGAGCTTGCTCTCCCTGTCTTTGAGTACTGTTTTCACTGTCCCGGTTACCTCTTTGCTAACATTCTCTTCAGAGCTGCAGTGAAAGCAGGAACCACGTGGAGAAGGCACCCACACTGAAAGTGCCTGGAGGGAACATTGGGGCTTCTTCTCAGTGTCTCTGACATAGGGTTTCACTGTCCCGGGAAAGTCTCTGCTAACACCGTGCAGAGCGCTGTGCCCAATGTACAGAAACGTCTTGCGGTATCTCCTACAGGGAAAGTGCCAGGAGGGAATTGGCGAGCTTGTTCTTAGTGTCTCTGAGAATTGCTCTGGTTATCTGTGTGACCTCTTTGCTAAGACTCTCCAGAGAGCCGTTCTCAAAACAAACACACATCTTGACATATCTCCCACATTGATCGCAGTGTCTCCAGAAACGGCATTCAAGGAGCCAGGACCTTTTCTCCCTACACTGTCCATTGAGTTGTCCTCAAAACCAATATACATCCTGCTATATCTCCCACATGGAAAGTGCCAGGAGGGAGAAGTGGGGATTATGTTTAGACTTTCTCGGAACTGCTTCAAATCAACTAGATATCTTTGTGCTGTAAATCTCCCAACAGCCAAACGCAAAAGCAGCAAACATCTCGCTGTATGTCCCACATCCAAAGTGCCAAGAGAGAGCTTGCTCTCCCTGTCTTTGAGTACTGTTTTCACTGTCCCGGTTACCTCTTTGCTAACATTCTCTTCAGAGCCGCAGTGAAACCAGGAACCACGTGGAGAAGGCACCCACACTGAAAGTGCCTGGAGGGAACATTGGGGCTTCTTCTCAGTGTCTCTGACATAGGGTTTCACTGTCCCGGGAAAGTCTCTGCTAACACCGTGCAGAGCGCTGTGCCCAATCTACAGAAACGTCTTGCGGTATCTCCTACAGGGAAAGTGCCAGGAGGGAATTGTCGAGCTTGTTCTCAGTGTCTCTGAGAATTGCTCTGATTATCTGTGTGACCTCTTTGCTAAGACTCTCCAGAGAGACGTCCTCAAAACAAACACACATCTTGACATATCTCCCACATTGATCGCAGTGTCTCCAGAAACGGCATTCAAGGAGCCAGGACCTTTTCTCCCTACACTGTCCATTGAGTTGTCCTCAAAACCAATATACATCCTGCTATATCTCCCACATGGAAAGTGCCAGGAGGGAGAAGTGGGGATTATGTTTAGACTTTCTCGGAACTGCTTCAAATCAACTAGATATCTTTGTGCTGTAAATCTCCCAACAGCCAAACGCAAAAGCAGCAAACATCTCGCTGTATGTCCCACATCCAAAGTGCCAAGAGAGAGCTTGCTCTCCCTGTCTTTGAGTACTGTTTTCACTGTCCCGGTTACCTCTTTGCTAACATTCTCTTCAGAGCTGCAGTGAAAGCAGGAACCACGTGGAGAAGGCACCCACACTGAAAGTGCCTGGAGGGAACATTGGGGCTTCTTCTCAGTGTCTCTGACATAGGGTTTCACTGTCCCGGGAAAGTCTCTGCTAACACCGTGCAGAGCGCTGTGCCCAATATACAGAAACGTCTTGCGGTATCTCCTACAGGGAAAGTGCCAGGAGGGAATTGTCGAGCTTGTTCTCAGTGTCTCTGAGAATTGCTCTGATTATCTGTGTGACCTCTTTGCTAAGACTCTCCAGAGAGCCGTCCTCAAAACAAACACACATCTTGACATATCTCCCACATTGATCGCAGTGTCTCCAGAAACGGCATTCAAGGAGCCAGGACCTTTTCTCCCTACACTGTCCATTGAGTTGTCCTCAAAACCAATATACATCCTGCTATATCTCCCACATGGAAAGTGCCAGGAGGGAGAAGTGGGGATTATGTTTAGACTTTCTCGGAACTGCTTCAAATCAACTAGATATCTTTGTGCTGTAAATCTCCCAACAGCCAAACGCAAAAGCAGCAAACATCTCGCTGTATGTCCCACATCCAAAGTGCCAAGAGAGAGCTTGCTCTCCCTGTCTTTGAGTACTGTTTTCACTGTCCCGGTTACCTCTTTGCTAACATTCTCTTCAGAGCTGCAGTGAAAGCAGGAACCACGTGGAGAAGGCACCCACACTGAAAGTGCCTGGAGGGAACATTGGGGCTTCTTCTCAGTGTCTCTGACATAGGGTTTCACTGTCCCGGGAAAGTCTCTGCTAACACCGTGCAGAGCGCTGTGCCCAATATACAGAAACGTCTTGCGGTATCTCCTACAGGGAAAGTGCCAGGAGGGAATTGTCGAGCTTGCTCTCAGTGTCTCTGAGAATTGCTCTGATTATCTGTGTGACCTCTTTGCTAAGACTCTCCAGAGAGCCGTCCTCAAAACAAACACACATCTTGACATATCTCCCACATTGATCGCAGTGTCTCCAGAAACGGCATTCAAGGAGCCAGGACCTTTTCTCCCTACACTGTCCATTGAGTTGTCCTCAAAACCAATATACATCCTGCTATATCTCCCACATGGAAAGTGCCAGGAGGGAGAAGTGGGGATTATGTTTAGACTTTCTCGGAACTGCTTCAAATCAACTAGATATCTTTGTGCTGTAAATCTCCCAACAGCCAAACGCAAAAGCAGCAAACATCTCGCTGTATGTCCCACATCCAAAGTGCCAAGAGAGAGCTTGCTCTCCCTGTCTTTGAGTACTGTTTTCACTGTCCCGGTTACCTCTTTGCTAACATTCTCTTCAGAGCTGCAGTGAAAGCAGGAACCACGTGGAGAAGGCACCCACACTGAAAGTGCCTGGAGGGAACATTGGGGCTTCTTCTCAGTGTCTCTGACATAGGGTTTCACTGTCCCGGGAAAGTCTCTGCTAACACCGTGCAGAGCGCTGTGCCCAATATACAGAAACGTCTTGCGGTATCTCCTACAGGGAAAGTGCCAGGAGGGAATTGTCGAGCTTGTTCTCAGTGTCTCTGAGAATTGCTCTGATTATCTGTGTGACCTCTTTGCTAAGACTCTCCAGAGAGCCGTCCTCAAAACAAACACACATCTTGACATATCTCCCACATTGATCGCAGTGTCTCCAGAAACGGCATTCAAGGAGCCAGGACCTTTTCTCCCTACACTGTCCATTGAGTTGTCCTCAAAACCAATATACATCCTGCTATATCTCCCACATGGAAAGTGCCAGGAGGGAGAAGTGGGGATTATGTTTAGACTTTCTCGGAACTGCTTCAAATCAACTAGATATCTTTGTGCTGTAAATCTCCCAACAGCCAAACGCAAAAGCAGCAAACATCTCGCTGTATGTCCCACATCCAAAGTGCCAAGAGAGAGCTTGCTCTCCCTGTCTTTGAGTACTGTTTTCACTGTCCCGGTTACCTCTTTGCTAACGTTCTCTTCAGAGCCGCAGTGAAACCAGGAACCACGTGGAGAAGGCACCCACACTGAAAGTGCCTGGAGGGAACATTGGGGCTTCTTCTCAGTGTCTCTGACTTAGGGTTTCACTGTCCCGGGAAAGTCTCTGCTAACACCGTGCAGAGCGCTGTGCCCAATATACAGAAACGTCTTGCGCTATCTCCTACAGGGAAAGTGCCAGGAGGGAATTGTCGAGCTTGTTCTCAGTGTCTCTGAGAATTGCTCTGGTTATCTGTGTGACCTCTTTGCTAAGACTCTCCAGAGAGCCGTCCTCAAAACAAACACACATCTTGACATATCTCCCACATTGATCGCAGTGTCTCCAGAAACGGCATTCAAGGAGCCAGGACCTTTTCTCCCTACACTGTCCATTGAGTTGTCCTCAAAACCAATATACATCCTGCTATATCTCCCACATGGAAAGTGCCAGGAGGGAGAAGTGGGGATTATGTTTAGACTTTCTCGGAACTGCTTCAAATCAACTAGATATCTTTGTGCTGTAAATCTCCCAACAGCCAAACGCAAAAGCAGCAAACATCTCGCTGTATGTCCCACATCCAAAGTGCCAAGAGAGAGCTTGCTCTCCCTGTTTTTGAGTACTGTTTTCACTGCCCCAGTTACCTCTTTGCTAACATTCTCTTCAGAACCGCAGTGAAACCAGGAACCACGTGGAGAAGGCACCCACACTGAAAGTGCCTGGAGGGAACATTGGGGCTTCTTCTCAGTGTCTCTGACATAGGGTTTCACTGTCCCGGGAAAGTCTCTGCTAACACCGTGCAGAGCGCTGTGCCCAATGTACAGAAACGTCTTGCGGTATCTCCTACAGGGAAAGTGCCAGGAGGGAATTGTCGAGCTTTTTCTCAGTGTCTCTGAGAATTGCTCTGATTATCTGTGTGACCTCTTTGCTAAGACTCTCCAGAGAGCCGTCCTCAAAACAAACACACATCTTGACATATCTCCCACATTGATCGCAGTGTCTCCAGAAACGGCATTCAAGGAGCCAGGACCTTTTCTCCCTACACTGTCCATTGAGTTGTCCTCAAAACCAATATACATCCTGCTAGATCTCCCACATGGAAAGTGCCAGGAGGGAGAAGTGGGGATTATGTTTAGACTTTCTCGGAACTGCTTCAAATCAACTAGATATCTTTGTGCTGTAAATCTCCCAACAGCCAAACGCAAAAGCAGCAAACATCTCGCTGTATGTCCCACATCCAAAGTGCCAAGAGAGAGCTTGCTCTCCCTGTCTTTGAGTACTGTTTTCACTGTCCCGGTTACCTCTTTGCTAACATTCTCTTCAGAGCTGCAGTGAAACCAGGAACCACGTGGAGAAGGCACCCACACTGAAAGTGCCTGGAGGGAACATTGGGGCTTCTTCTCAGTGTCTCTGACATAGGGTTTCACTGTCCCGGGAAAGTCTCTGCTAACACCGTGCAGAGCGCTGTGCCCAATATACAGAAACGTCTTGCGCTATCTCCTACAGGGAAAGTGCCAGGAGGGAATTGTCGAGCTTGTTCTCAGTGTCTCTGAGAATTGCTCTGATTATCTGTGTGACCTCTTTGCTAAGACTCTCCAGAGAGCCGTCCTCAAAACAAACACACATCTTGACATATCTCCCACATTGATCGCAGTGTCTCCAGAAACGGCATTCAAGGAGCCAGGACCTTTTCTCCCTACACTGTCCATTGAGTTGTCCTCAAAACCAATATACATCCTGCTATATCTCCCACATGGAAAGTGCCAGGAGGGAGAAGTGGGGATTATGTTTAGACTTTCTCGGAACTGCTTCAAATCAACTAGATATCTTTGTGCTGTAAATCTCCCAACAGCCAAACGCAAAAGCAGCAAACATCTCGCTGTATGTCCCACATCCAAAGTGCCAAGAGAGAGCTTGCTCTCCCTGTCTTTGAGTACTGTTTTCACTGTCCCGGTTACCTCTTTGCTAACATTCTCTTCAGAGCCGCAGTGAAACCAGGAACCACGTGGAGAAGGCACCCACACTGAAAGTGCCTGGAGGGAACATTGGGGCTTCTTCTCAGTGTCTCTGACATAGGGTTTCACTGTCCCGGGAAAGTCTCTGCTAACACCGTGCAGAGCGCTGTGCCCAATATACAGAAACGTCTTGCGGTATCTCCTACAGGGAAAGTGCCAGGAGGGAATTGTGGAGCTTGTTCTCAGTGTCTCTGAGAATTGCTCTGATTATCTGTGTGACCTCTTTGCTAAGACTCTCCAGAGAGCCGTCCTCAAAACAAACACACATCTTGACATATCTCCCACATTGATCGCAGTGTCTCCAGAAACGGCATTCAAGGAGCCAGGACCTTTTCTCCCTACACTGTCCATTGAGTTGTCCTCAAAACCAATATACATCCTGCTATATCTCCCACATGGAAAGTGCCAGGAGGGAGAAGTGGGGATTATGTTTAGACTTTCTCGGAACTGCTTCAAATCAACTAGATATCTTTGTGCTGTAAATCTCCCAACAGCCAAACGCAAAAGCAGCAAACATCTCGCTGTATGTCCCACATCCAAAGTGCCAAGAGAGAGCTTGCTCTCCCTGTCTTTGAGTACTGTTTTCACTGTCCCGGTTACCTCTTTGCTAACGTTCTCTTCAGAGCTGCAGTGAAACCAGGAACCACGTGGAGAAGGCACCCACACTGAAAGTGCCTGGAGGGAACATTGGGGCTTCTTCTCAGTGTCTCTGACATAGGGTTTCACTGTCCCGGGAAAGTCTCTGCTAACACCGTGCAGAGCGCTGTGCCCAATATACAGAAACGTCTTGCGGTATCTCCTACAGGGAAAGTGCCAGGAGGGAATTGTCGAGCTTGCTCTCAGTGTCCCTGAGAATTGCTCTGATTATCTGTGTGACCTCTTTGCTAAGACTCTCCAGAGAGCCGTCCTCAAAACAAACACACATCTTGACATATCTCCCACATTGATCGCAGTGTCTCCAGAAACGGCATTCAAGGAGCCAGGACCTTTTCTCCCTACACTGTCCATTGAGTTGTCCTCAAAACCAATATACATCCTGCTATATCTCCCACATGGAAAGTGCCAGGAGGGAGAAGTGGGGATTATGTTTAGACTTTCTCGGAACTGCTTCAAATCAACTAGATATCACTGTCCCGGTTACCTCTTTGCTAACATTCTCTTCAGAGCCGCAGTGAAACCAGGAACCACGTGGAGAAGGCACCCACACTGAAAGTGCCTGGAGGGAACATTGGGGCTTCTTCTCAGTGTCTCTGACATAGGGTTTCACTGTCCCGGGAAAGTCTCTGCTAACACCGTGCAGAGCGCTGTGCCCAATATACAGAAACGTCTTGCGGTATCTCCTACAGGGAAAGTGCCAGGAGGGAATTGTCGAGCTTGCTCTCAGTGTCCCTGAGAATTGCTCTGATTATCTGTGTGACCTCTTTGCTAAGACTCTCCAGAGAGCCGTCCTCAAAACAAACACACATCTTGACATATCTCCCACATTGATCGCAGTGTCTCCAGAAACGGCATTCAAGGAGCCAGGACCTTTTCTCCCTACGCTGTCCATTGAGTTGTCCTCAAAACCAATATACATCCTGCTATATCTCCCACATGGAAAGTGCCAGGAGGGAGAAGTGGGGATTATGTTTAGACTTTCTCGGAACTGCTTCAAATCAACTAGATATCTTTGTGCTGTAAATCTCCCAACAGCCAAACGCAAAAGCAGCAAACATCTCGCTGTATGTCCCACATCCAAAGTGCCAAGAGAGAGCTTGCTCTCCCTGTCTTTGAGTACTGTTTTCACTGTCCCGGTTACCTCTTTGCTAACATTCTCTTCAGAGCCGCAGTGAAACCAGGAACCACGTGGAGAAGGCACCCACACTGAAAGTGCCTGGAGGGAACACTGGGGCTTCTCAGTGTCTCTGACATAGGGTTTCACTGTCCCGGGAAAGTCTCTGCTAACACCGTGCAGAGCGCTGTGCCCAATATACAGAAACGTCTTGCGGTATCTCCTACAGGGAAAGTGCCAGGAGGGAATTGTCGAGCTTGTTCTCAGTGTCCCTGAGAATTGCTCTGATTATCTGTGTGACCTCTTTGCTAAGACTCTCCAGAGAGCCGTCCTCAAAACAAACACACATCTTGACATATCTCCCACATTGATCGCAGTGTCTCCAGAAACGGCATTCAAGGAGCCAGGACCTTTTCTCCCTACACTGTCCATTGAGTTGTCCTCAAAACCAATATACATCCTGCTATATCTCCCACATGGAAAGTGCCAGGAGGGAGAAGTGGGGATTATGTTTAGACTTTCTCGGAACTGCTTCAAATCAACTAGATATCTTTGTGCTGTAAATCTCCCAACAGCCAAACGCAAAAGCAGCAAACATCTCGCTGTATGTCCCACATCCAAAGTGCCAAGAGAGAGCTTGCTCTCCCTGTCTTTGAGTACTGTTTTCACTGTCCCGGTTACCTCTTTGCTAACATTCTCTTCAGAGCCGCAGTGAAACCAGGAACCACGTGGAGAAGGCACCCACACTGAAAGTGCCTGGAGGGAACACTGGGGCTTCTCAGTGTCTCTGACATAGGGTTTCACTGTCCCGGGAAAGTCTCTGCTAACACCGTGCAGAGCGCTGTGCCCAATATACAGAAACGTCTTGCGGTATCTCCTACAGGGAAAGTGCCAGGAGGGAATTGTCGAGCTTGTTCTCAGTGTCTCTGAGAATTGCTCTGATTATCCCTGTGACCTCTTTGCTAAGACTCTCCAGAGAGCCGTCCTCAAAACAAACACACATCTTGACATATCTCCCACATTGATCGCAGTGTCTCCAGAAACGGCATTCAAGGAGCCAGGACCTTTTCTCCCTACACTGTCCATTGAGTTGTCCTCAAAACCAATATACATCCTGCTATATCTCCCACATGGAAAGTGCCAGGAGGGAGAAGTGGGGATTATGTTTAGACTTTCTCGGAACTGCTTCAAATCAACTAGATATCTTTGTGCTGTAAATCTCCCAACAGCCAAACGCAAAAGCAGCAAACATCTCGCTGTATGTCCCACATCCAAAGTGCCAAGAGAGAGCTTGCTCTCCCTGTCTTTGAGTACTGTTTTCACTGTCCCGGTTACCTCTTTGCTAACATTCTCTTCAGAGCCGCAGTGAAACCAGGAACCACGTGGAGAAGGCACCCACACTGAAAGTGCCTGGAGGGAACATTGGGGCTTCTTCTCAGTGTCTCTGACATAGGGTTTCACTGTCCCGGGAAAGTCTCTGCTAACACCGTGCAGAGCGCTGTGCCCAATATACAGAAACGTCTTGCGCTATCTCCTACAGGGAAAGTGCCAGGAGGGAATTGTCGAGCTTGTTCTCAGTGTCTCTGAGAATTGCTCTGATTATCTGTGTGACCTCTTTGCTAAGACTCTCCAGAGAGACGTCCTCAAAACAAACACACATCTTGACATATCTCCCACATTGATCGCAGTGTCTCCAGAAACGGCATTCAAGGAGCCAGGACCTTTTCTCCCTACACTGTCCATTGAGTTGTCCTCAAAACCAATATACATCCTGCTATATCTCCCACATGGAAAGTGCCAGGAGGGAGAAGTGGGGATTATGTTTAGACTTTCTCGGAACTGCTTCAAATCAACTAGATATCTTTGTGCTGTAAATCTCCCAACAGCCAAACGCAAAAGCAGCAAACATCTCGCTGTATGTCCCACATCCAAAGTGCCAAGAGAGAGCTTGCTCTCCCTGTCTTTGAGTACTGTTTTCACTGTCCCGGTTACCTCTTTGCTAACGTTCTCTTCAGAGCCGCAGTGAAACCAGGAACCACGTGGAGAAGGCACCCACACTGAAAGTGCCTGGAGGGAACATTGGGGCTTCTCAGTGTCTCTGACATAGGGTTTCACTGTCCCGGGAAAGTCTCTGCTAACACCGTGCAGAGCGCTGTGCCCAATATACAGAAACGTCTTGCGGTATCTCCTACAGGGAAAGTGCCAGGAGGGAATTGTGGAGCTTGTTCTCAGTGTCTCTGAGAATTGCTCTGGTTATCTGTGTGAACTCTTTGCTAAGACTCTCCAGAGAGCCGTCCTCAAAACCAACACACATCTTGACATATCTCCCACATTGATCGCAGTGTCTCCAGAAACGGCATTCAAGGAGCCAGGACCTTTTCTCCCTACACTGTCCATTGAGTTGTCCTCAAAACCAATATACATCCTGCTAGATCTCCCACATGGAAAGTGCCAGGAGGGAGAAGTGGGGATTATGTTTAGACTTTCTCGGAACTGCTTCAAATCAACTAGATATCTTTGTGCTGTAAATCTCCCAACAGCCAAACGCAAAAGCAGCAAACATCTCGCTGTATGTCCCACATCCAAAGTGCCAAGAGAGAGCTTGCTCTCCCTGTCTTTGAGTACTGTTTTCACTGTCCCGGTTACCTCTTTGCTAACGTTCTCTTCAGAGCCGCAGTGAAACCAGGAACCACGTGGAGAAGGCTGCCACACTGAAAGTGCCTGGAGGGAACATTGGGGCTTCTTCTCAGTGTCTCTGACATAGGGTTCCACTGTCCCGGGAAAGTCTCTGCTAACACCCTGCAGAGCGCTGTGCCCAATATACAGAAACGTCTTGCGGTATCTCCTACAGGGAAAGTGCCAGGAGGGAATTGTCGAGCTTGTTCTCAGTGTCTCTGAGAATTGCTCTGGTTATCTGTGTGACCTCTTTGCTAAGACTCTCCAGAGAGACGTCCTCAAAACAAACACACATCTTGACATATCTCCCACATTGATCGCAGTGTCTCCAGAAACGGCATTCAAGGAGCCAGGACCTTTTCTCCCTACACTGTCCATTGAGTTGTCCTCAAAACCAATATACATCCTGCTATATCTCCCACATGGAAAGTGCCAGGAGGGAGAAGTGGGGATTATGTTTAGACTTTCTCGGAACTGCTTCAAATCAACTAGATATCTTTGTGCTGTAAATCTCCCAACAGCCAAACGCAAAAGCAGCAAACATCTCGCTGTATGTCCCACATCCAAAGTGCCAAGAGAGAGCTTGCTCTCCCTGTCTTTGAGTACTGTTTTCACTGTCCCGGTTACCTCTTTGCTAACGTTCTCTTCAGAGCCGCAGTGAAACCAGGAACCACGTGGAGAAGGCACCCACACTGAAAGTGCCTGGAGGGAACATTGGGGCTTCTTCTCAGTGTCTCTGACATAGGGTTCCACTGTCCCGGGAAAGTCTCTGCTAACACCGTGCAGAGCGCTGTGCCCAATGTACAGAAACGTCTTGCGGTATCTCCTACAGGGAAAGTGCCAGGAGGGAATTGTCGAGCTTGTTCTCAGTGTCTCTGAGAATTGCTCTGATTATCTGTGTGACCTCTTTGCTAAGACTCTCCAGAGAGCCGTCCTCAAAACAAACACACATCTTGACATATCTCCCACATTGATCGCAGTGTCTCCAGAAACGGCATTCAAGGAGCCAGGACCTTTTCTCCCTACACTGTCCATTGAGTTGTCCTCAAAACCAATATACATCCTGCTATATCTCCCACATGGAAAGTGCCAGGAGGGAGAAGTGGGGATTATGTTTAGACTTTCTCGGAACTGCTTCAAATCAACTAGATATCTTTGTGCTGTAAATCTCCCAACAGCCAAACGCAAAAGCAGCAAACATCTCGCTGTATGTCCCACATCCAAAGTGCCAAGAGAGAGCTTGCTCTCCCTGTCTTTGAGTACTGTTTTCACTGTCCCGGTTACCTCTTTGCTAACATTCTCTTCAGAGCCGCAGTGAAACCAGGAACCACGTGGAGAAGGCACCCACACTGAAAGTGCCTGGAGGGAACATTGGGGCTTCTTCTCAGTGTCTCTGACATAGGGTTTCACTGTCCCGGGAAAGTCTCTGCTAACACCGTGCAGAGCGCTGTGCCCAATATACAGAAACGTCTTGCGGTATCTCCTACAGGGAAAGTGCCAGGAGGGAATTGTCGAGCTTGCTCTCAGTGTCTCTGAGAATTGCTCTGATTATCCCTGTGACCTCTTTGCTAAGACTCTCCAGAGAGACGTCCTCAAAACAAACACACATCTTGACATATCTCCCACATTGATCGCAGTGTCTCCAGAAACGGCATTCAAGGAGCCAGGACCTTTTCTCCCTACACTGTCCATTGAGTTGTCCTCAAAACCAATATACATCCTGCTATATCTCCCACATGGAAAGTGCCAGGAGGGAGAAGTGGGGATTATGTTTAGACTTTCTCGGAACTGCTTCAAATCAACTAGATATCTTTGTGCTGTAAATCTCCCAACAGCCAAACGCAAAAGCAGCAAACATCTCGCTGTATGTCCCACATCCAAAGTGCCAAGAGAGAGCTTGCTCTCCCTGTCTATGAGTACTGTTTTCACTGTCCCGGTTACCTCTTTGCTAACGTTCTCTTCAGAGCCGCAGTGAAAGCAGGAACCACGTGGAGAAGGCACCCACACTGAAAGTGCCTGGAGGGAACATTGGGGCTTCTTCTCAGTGTCTCTGACATAGGGTTTCACTGTCCCGGGAAAGTCTCTGCTAACACCGTGCAGAGCGCTGTGCCCAATATACAGGGAAAGTGCCAGGAGGGAATTGTGGAGCTTGTTCTCAGTGTCTCTGAGAATTGCTCTGGTTATCTGTGTGAGCTCTTTGCTAAGACTCTCCAGAGAGACGTCCTCAAAACAAACACACATCTTGACATATCTCCCACATTGATCGCAGTGTCTCCAGAAACGGCATTCAAGGAGCCAGGACCTTTTCTCCCTACACTGTCCATTGAGTTGTCCTCAAAACCAATATACATCCTGCTATATCTCCCACATGGAAAGTGCCAGGAGGGAGAAGTGGGGATTATGTTTAGACTTTCTCGGAACTGCTTCAAATCAACTAGATATCTTTGTGCTGTAAATCTCCCAACAGCCAAACGCAAAAGCAGCAAACATCTCGCTGTATGTCCCACATCCAAAGTGCCAAGAGAGAGCTTGCTCTCCCTGTCTTTGAGTACTGTTTTCACTGTCCCGGTTACCTCTTTGCTAACGTTCTCTTCAGAGCCGCAGTGAAACCAGGAACCACGTGGAGAAGGCACCCACACTGAAAGTGCCTGGAGGGAACATTGGGGCTTCTTCTCAGTGTCTCTGACATAGGGTTCCACTGTCCCGGGAAAGTCTCTGCTAACACCCTGCAGAGCGCTGTGCCCAATATACAGAAACGTCTTGCGGTATCTCCTACAGGGAAAGTGCCAGGAGGGAATTGTGGAGCTTGCTCTCAGTGTCTCTGAGAATTGCTCTGATTATCTGTGTGACCTCTTTGCTAAGACTCTCCAGAGAGCCGTCCTCAAAACAAACACACATCTTGACATATCTCCCACATTGATCGCAGTGTCTCCAGAAACGGCATTCAAGGAGCCAGGACCTTTTCTCCCTACACTGTCCATTGAGTTGTCCTCAAAACCAATATACATCCTGCTATATCTCCCACATGGAAAGTGCCAGGAGGGAGAAGTGGGGAGTATGTTTAGACTTTCTCGGAACTGCTTCAAATCAACTAGATATCTTTGTGCTGTAAATCTCCCAACAGCCAAACGCAAAAGCAGCAAACATCTCGCTGTATGTCCCACATCCAAAGTGCCAAGAGAGAGCTTGCTCTCCCTGTCTTTGAGTACTGTTTTCACTGTCCCGGTTACCTCTTTGCTAACATTCTCTTCAGAACCGCAGTGAAACCAGGAACCACGTGGAGAAGGCACCCACACTGAAAGTGCCTGGAGGGAACATTGGGGCTTCTTCTCAGTGTCTCTGACATAGGGTTTCACTGTCCCGGGAAAGTCTCTGCTAACACCGTGCAGAGCGCTGTGCCCAATATACAGAAACGTCTTGCGGTATCTCCTACAGGGAAAGTGCCAGGAGGGAATTGTCGAGCTTGTTCTCAGTGTCTCTGAGAATTGCTCTGATTATCTGTGTGACCTCTTTGCTAAGACTCTCCAGAGAGCCGTCCTCAAAACAAACACACATCTTGACATATCTCCCACATTGATCGCAGTGTCTCCGGAAACGGCATTCAAGGAGCCAGGACCTTTTCTCCCTACACTGTCCATTGAGTTGTCCTCAAAACCAATATACATCCTGCTATATCTCCCACATGGAAAGTGCCAGGAGGGAGAAGTGGGGATTATGTTTAGACTTTCTCGGAACTGCTTCAAATCAACTAGATATCTTTGTGCTGTAAATCTCCCAACAGCCAAACGCAAAAGCAGCAAACATCTCGCTGTATGTCCCACATCCAAAGTGCCAAGAGAGAGCTTGCTCTCCCTGTCTTTGAGTACTGTTTTCACTGTCCCGGTTACCTCTTTGCTAACATTCTCTTCAGAGCTGCAGTGAAACCAGGAACCACGTGGAGAAGGCACCCACACTGAAAGTGCCTGGAGGGAACATTGGGGCTTCTTCTCAGTGTCTCTGACATAGGGTTTCACTGTCCCGGGAAAGTCTCTGCTAACACCGTGCAGAGCGCTGTGCCCAATCTACAGAAACGTCTTGCGGTATCTCCTACAGGGAAAGTGCCAGGAGGGAATTGTCGAGCTTGCTCTCAGTGTCCCTGAGAATTGCTCTGATTATCTGTGTGACCTCTTTGCTAAGACTCTCCAGAGAGCCGTCCTCAAAACAAACACACATCTTGACATATCTCCCACATTGATCGCAGTGTCTCCAGAAACGGCATTCAAGGAGCCAGGACCTTTTCTCCCTACACTGTCCATTGAGTTGTCCTCAAAACCAATATACATCCTGCTATATCTCCCACATGGAAAGTGCCAGGAGGGAGAAGTGGGGATTATGTTTAGACTTTCTCGGAACTGCTTCAAATCAACTAGATATCTTTGTGCTGTAAATCTCCCAACAGCCAAACGCAAAAGCAGCAAACATCTCGCTGTATGTCCCACATCCAAAGTGCCAAGAGAGAGCTTGCTCTCCCTGTCTTTGAGTACTGTTTTCACTGTCCCGGTTACCTCTTTGCTAACATTCTCTTCAGAGCTGCAGTGAAAGCAGGAACCACGTGGAGAAGGCACCCACACTGAAAGTGCCTGGAGGGAACATTGGGGCTTCTTCTCAGTGTCTCTGACATAGGGTTTCACTGTCCCGGGAAAGTCTCTGCTAACACCGTGCAGAGCGCTGTGCCCAATATACAGAAACGTCTTGCGGTATCTCCTACAGGGAAAGTGCCAGGAGGGAATTGTGGAGCTTGCTCTCAGTGTCTCTGAGAATTGCTCTGATTATCTGTGTGACCTCTTTGCTAAGACTCTCCAGAGAGCCGTCCTCAAAACAAACACACATCTTGACATATCTCCCACATTGATCGCAGTGTCTCCAGAAACGGCATTCAAGGAGCCAGGACCTTTTCTCCCTACACTGTCCATTGAGTTGTCCTCAAAACCAATATACATCCTGCTATATCTCCCACATGGAAAGTGCCAGGAGGGAGAAGTGGGGATTATGTTTAGACTTTCTCGGAACTGCTTCAAATCAACTAGATATCTTTGTGCTGTAAATCTCCCAACAGCCAAACGCAAAAGCAGCAAACATCTCGCTGTATGTCCCACATCCAAAGTGCCAAGAGGGAGCTTGCTCTCCCTGTCTTTGAGTACTGTTTTCACTGTCCCGGTTCCCTCTTTGCTAACGTTCTCTTCAGAGCCGCAGTGAAACCAGGAACCACGTGGAGAAGGCACCCACACTGAAAGTGCCTGGAGGGAACATTGGGGCTTCTTCTCAGTGTCTCTGACTTAGGGTTTCACTGTCCCGGGAAAGTCTCTGCTAACACCGTGCAGAGCGCTGTGCCCAATATACAGAAACGTCTTGCGCTATCTCCTACAGGGAAAGTGCCAGGAGGGAATTGTCGAGCTTGTTCTCAGTGTCTCTGAGAATTGCTCTGGTTATCTGTGTGACCTCTTTGCTAAGACTCTCCAGAGAGACGTCCTCAAAACAAACACACATCTTGACATATCTCCCACATTGATCGCAGTGTCTCCAGAAACGGCATTCAAGGAGCCAGGACCTTTTCTCCCTACACTGTCCATTGAGTTGTCCTCAAAACCAATATACATCCTGCTAGATCTCCCACATGGAAAGTGCCAGGAGGGAGAAGTGGGGATTATGTTTAGACTTTCTCGGAACTGCTTCAAATCAACTAGATATCTTTGTGCTGTAAATCTCCCAACAGCCAAACGCAAAAGCAGCAAACATCTCGCTGTATGTCCCACATCCAAAGTGCCAAGAGAGAGCTTGCTCTCCCTGTCTTTGAGTACTGTTTTCACTGTCCCGGTTACCTCTTTGCTAACGTTCTCTTCAGAGCCGCAGTGAAACCAGGAACCACGTGGAGAAGGCACCCACACTGAAAGTGCCTGGAGGGAACATTGGGGCTTCTTCTCAGTGTCTCTGACATAGGGTTTCACTGTCCCGGGAAAGTCTCTGCTAACACCGTGCAGAGCGCTGTGCCCAATATACAGAAACGTCTTGCGGTATCTCCTACAGGGAAAGTGCCAGGAGGGAATTGTCGAGCTTGCTCTCAGTGTCTCTGAGAATTGCTCTGATTATCTGTGTGAGCTCTTTGCTAAGACTCTCCAGAGAGCCGTCCTCAAAACAAACACACATCTTGACATATCTCCCACATTGATCGCAGTGTCTCCAGAAACGGCATTCAAGGAGCCAGGACCTTTTCTCCCTACACTGTCCATTGAGTTGTCCTCAAAACCAATATACATCCTGCTATATCTCCCACATGGAAAGTGCCAGGAGGGAGAAGTGGGGATTATGTTTAGACTTTCTCGGAACTGCTTCAAATCAACTAGATATCTTTGTGCTGTAAATCTCCCAACAGCCAAACGCAAAAGCAGCAAACATCTCGCTGTATGTCCCACATCCAAAGTGCCAAGAGAGAGCTTGCTCTCCCTGTCTTTGAGTACTGTTTTCACTGTCCCGGTTACCTCTTTGCTAACATTCTCTTCAGAGCCGCAGTGAAACCAGGAACCACGTGGAGAAGGCACCCACACTGAAAGTGCCTGGAGGGAACATTGGGGCTTCTCAGTGTCTCTGACATAGGGTTTCACTGTCCCGGGAAAGTCTCTGCTAACACCGTGCAGAGCGCTGTGCCCAATATACAGAAACGTCTTGCGGTATCTCCTACAGGGAAAGTGCCAGGAGGGAATTGTCGAGCTTGCTCTCAGTGTCTCTGAGAATTGCTCTGATTATCTGTGTGACCTCTTTGCTAAGACTCTCCAGAGAGACGTCCTCAAAACAAACACACATCTTGACATATCTCCCACATTGATCGCAGTGTCTCCAGAAACGGCATTCAAGGAGCCAGGACCTTTTCTCCCTACACTGTCCATTGAGTTGTCCTCAAAACCAATAGACATCCTGCTATATCTCCCACATGGAAAGTGCCAGGAGGGAGAAGTGGGGATTATGTTTAGACTTTCTCGGAACTGCTTCAAATCAACTAGATATCTTTGTGCTGTAAATCTCCCAACAGCCAAACGCAAAAGCAGCAAACATCTCGCTGTATGTCCCACATCCAAAGTGCCAAGAGAGAGCTTGCTCTCCCTGTCTTTGAGTACTGTTTTCACTGTCCCGGTTACCTCTTTGCTAACGTTCTCTTCAGAGCCGCAGTGAAACCAGGAACCACGTGGAGAAGGCACCCACACTGAAAGTGCCTGGAGGGAACATTGGGGCTTCTTCTCAGTGTCTCTGACATAGGGTTTCACTGTCCCGGGAAAGTCTCTGCTAACACCGTGCAGAGCGCTGTGCCCAATATACAGAAACGTCTTGCGGTATCTCCTACAGGGAAAGTGCCAGGAGGGAATTGTCGAGCTTGCTCTCAGTGTCTCTGAGAATTGCTCTGATTATCCCTGTGACCTCTTTGCTAAGACTCTCCAGAGAGACGTCCTCAAAACAAACACACATCTTGACATCTCCCACATTGATCGCAGTGTCTCCAGAAACGGCATTCAAGGAGCCAGGACCTTTTCTCCCTACACTGTCCATTGAGTTGTCCTCAAAACCAATATACATCCTGCTATATCTCCCACATGGAAAGTGCCAGGAGGGAGAAGTGGGGATTATGTTTAGACTTTCTCGGAACTGCTTCAAATCAACTAGATATCTTTGTGCTGTAAATCTCCCAACAGCCAAACGCAAAAGCAGCAAACATCTCGCTGTATGTCCCACATCCAAAGTGCCAAGAGAGAGCTTGCTCTCCCTGTCTTTGAGTACTGTTTTCACTGTCCCGGTTACCTCTTTGCTAACGTTCTCTTCAGAGCCGCAGTGAAAGCAGGAACCACGTGGAGAAGGCACCCACACTGAAAGTGCCTGGAGGGAACATTGGGGCTTCTTCTCAGTGTCTCTGACATAGGGTTCCACTGTCCCGGGAAAGTCTCTGCTAACACCGTGCAGAGCGCTGTGCCCAATGTACAGAAACGTCTTGCGGTATCTCCTACAGGGAAAGTGCCAGAAGGGAATTGTCGAGCTTGTTCTCAGTGTCTCTGAGAATTGCTCTGATTATCTGTGTGACCTCTTTGCTAAGACTCTCCAGAGAGATGTCCTCAAAACAAACACACATCTTGACATATCTCCCACATTGATCGCAGTGTCTCCAGAAACGGCATTCAAGGAGCCAGGACCTTTTCTCCCTACACTGTCCATTGAGTTGTCCTCAAAACCAATATACATCCTGCTATATCTCCCACATGGAAAGTGCCAGGAGGGAGAAGTGGGGATTATGTTTAGACTTTCTCGGAACTGCTTCAAGTCAACTAGATATCTTTGTGCTGTAAATCTCCCAACAGCCAAACGCAAAAGCAGCAAACATCTCACTGTATGTCCCACATCCAAAGTGCCAAGAGAGAGCTTGCTCTCCCTGTCTTTGAGTACTGTTTTCACTGTCCCGGTTACCTCTTTGCTAACGTTCTCTTCAGAGCCGCAGTGAAACCAGGAACCACGTGGAGAAGGCACCCACACTGAAAGTGCCTGGAGGGAACATTGGGGCTTCTTCTCAGTGTCTCTGACATAGGGTTCCACTGTCCCGGGAAAGTCTCTGCTAACACCGTGCAGAGCGCTGTGCCCAATGTACAGAAACGTCTTGCGGTATCTCCTACAGGGAAAGTGCCAGGAGGGAATTGTGGAGCTTGTTCTCAGTGTCTCTGAGAATTGCTCTGGTTATCTGTGTGAGCTCTTTGCTAAGACTCTCCAGAGAGACGTCCTCAAAACAAACACACATCTTGACATATCTCCCACATTGATCGCAGTGTCTCCAGAAACGGCATTCAAGGAGCCAGGACCTTTTCTCCCTACACTGTCCATTGAGTTGTCCTCAAAACCAATAGACATCCTGCTATATCTCCCACATGGAAAGTGCCAGGAGGGAGAAGTGGGGATTATGTTTAGACTTTCTCGGAACTGCTTCAAATCAACTAGATATCTTTGTGCTGTAAATCTCCCAACAGCCAAACGCAAAAGCAGCAAACATCTCGCTGTATGTCCCACATCCAAAGTGCCAAGAGAGAGCTTGCTCTCCCTGTCTTTGAGTACTGTTTTCACTGTCCCGGTTACCTCTTTGCTAACATTCTCTTCAGAGCCGCAGTGAAACCAGGAACCACGTGGAGAAGGCACCCACACTGAAAGTGCCTGGAGGGAACATTGGGGCTTCTTCTCAGTGTCTCTGACATAGGGTTTCACTGTCCCGGGAAAGTCTCTGCTAACACCGTGCAGAGCGCTGTGCCCAATATACAGAAACGTCTTGCGCTATCTCCTACAGGGAAAGTGCCAGGAGGGAATTGTCGAGCTTGCTCTCAGTGTCTCTGAGAATTGCTCTGATTATCTGTGTGACCTCTTTGCTAAGACTCTCCAGAGAGACGTCCTCAAAACAAACACACATCTTGACATATCTCCCACATTGATCGCAGTGTCTCCAGAAACGGCATTCAAGGAGCCAGGACCTTTTCTCCCTACACTGTCCATTGAGTTGTCCTCAAAACCAATATACATCCTGCTATATCTCCCACATGGAAAGTGCCAGGAGGGAGAAGTGGGGATTATGTTTAGACTTTCTCGGAACTGCTTCAAATCAACTAGATATCTTTGTGCTGTAAATCTCCCAACAGCCAAACACAAAAGCAGCAAACATCTCGCTGTATGTCCCACATCCAAAGTGCCAAGAGAGAGCTTGCTCTCCCTGTCTTTGAGTACTGTTTTCACTGTCCCGGTTACCTCTTTGCTAACATTCTCTTCAGAGCCGCAGTGAAACCAGGAACCACGTGGAGAAGGCACCCACACTGAAAGTGCCTGGAGGGAACATTGGGGCTTCTTCTCAGTGTCTCTGACATAGGGTTTCACTGTCCCGGGAAAGTCTCTGCTAACACCGTGCAGAGCGCTGTGCCCAATATACAGAAACGTCTTGCGCTATCTCCTACAGGGAAAGTGCCAGGAGGGAATTGTCGAGCTTGCTCTCAGTGTCTCTGAGAATTGCTCTGGTTATCTGTGTGACCTCTTTGCTAAGACTCTCCAGAGAGCCGTCCTCAAAACAAACACACATCTTGACATATCTCCCACATTGATCGCAGTGTCTCCAGAAACGGCATTCAAGGAGCCAGGACCTTTTCTCCCTACACTGTCCATTGAGTTGTCCTCCAAACCAATATACATCCTGCTATATCTCCCACATGGAAAGTGCCAGGAGGGAGAAGTGGGGATTATGTTTAGACTTTCTCGGAACTGCTTCAAATCAACTAGATATCTTTGTGCTGTAAATCTCCCAACAGCCAAACGCAAAAGCAGCAAACATCTCGCTGTATGTCCCACATCCAAAGTGCCAAGAGAGAGCTTGCTCTCCCTGTCTTTGAGTACTGTTTTCACTGTCCCGGTTACCTCTTTGCTAACGTTCTCTTCAGAGCCGCAGTGAAACCAGGAACCACGTGGAGAAGGCACCCACACTGAAAGTGCCTGGAGGGAACATTGGGGCTTCTTCTCAGTGTCTCTGACATAGGGTTCCACTGTCCCGGGAAAGTCTCTGCTAACACCGTGCAGAGCGCTGTGCCCAATGTACAGAAACGTCTTGCGGTATCTCCTACAGGGAAAGTGCCAGGAGGGAATTGTCGAGCTTGTTCTCAGTGTCTCTGAGAATTGCTCTGGTTATCTGTGTGACCTCTTTGCTTAGACTCTCCAGAGAGACGTCCTCAAAACAAACACACATCTTGACATATCTCCCACATTGATCGCAGTGTCTCCAGAAACGGCATGCAAGAAGCCAGGACCTTTTCTCCCTACACTGTCCATTGAGTTGTCCTCAAAACCAATATACATCCTGCTATATCTCCCACATGGAAAGTGCCAGGAGGGAGAAGTGGGGATTTTGTTTAGACTTTCTCGTAACTGCTTCAAATCAACTAGATATCTTTGTGCTGTAAATCTCCCAACAGCCAAACGCAAAAGCAGCAAACATCTCGCTGTATGTCCCACATCCAAAGTGCCAAGAGAGAGCTTGCTCTCCCTGTCTTTGAGTACTGTTTTCACTGTCCCGGTTACCTCTTTGCTAACGTTCTCTTCAGAGCCGCAGTGAAAGCAGGAACCACGTGGAGAAGGCACCCACACTGAAAGTGCCTGGAGGGAACATTGGGGCTTCTTCTCAGTGTCTCTGACATAGGGTTCCACTGTCCCGGGAAAGTCTCTGCGAACACCGTGCAGAGCGCTGTGCCCAATATACAGAAACGTCTTGCGGTATCTCCTACAGGGAAAGTGCCAGGAGGGAATTGTCGAGCTTGTTCTCAGTGTCTCTGAGAATTGCTCTGGTTATCTGTGTGACCTCTTTGCTAAGACTCTCCAGAGAGCCGTCCTCAAAACAAACACACATCTTGACATATCTCCCACATTGATCGCAGTGTCTCCAGAAACGGCATTCAAGGAGCCAGGACCTTTTCTCCCTACACTGTCCATTGAGTTGTCCTCAAAACCAATATACATCCTGCTATATCTCCCACATGGAAAGTGCCAGGAGGGAGAAGTGGGGATTATGTTTAGACTTTCTCGGAACTGCTTCAAATCAACTAGATATCTTTGTGCTGTAAATCTCCCAACAGCCAAACGCAAAAGCAGCAAACATCTCGCTGTATGTCCCACATCGGAAGTGCCAAGAGAGAGCTTGCTCTCCCTGTCTTTGAGTACTGTTTTCACTGTCCCGGTTACCTCTTTGCTAACGTTCTCTTCAGAGCCGCAGTGAAAGCAGGAACCACGTGGAGAAGGCACCCACACTGAAAGTGCCTGGAGGGAACATTGGGGCTTCTTCTCAGTGTCTCTGACATAGGGTTCCACTGTCCCGGGAAAGTCTCTGCTAACACCCTGCAGAGCGCTGTGCCCAATGTACAGAAACGTCTTGCGGTATCTCCTACAGGGAAAGTGCCAGGAGGGAATTGTGGAGCTTGTTCTCAGTGTCTCTGAGAATTGCTCTGATTATCCCTGTGACCTCTTTGCTAAGACTCTCCAGAGAGCCGTCCTCAAAACAAACACACATCTTGACATATCTCCCACATTGATCGCAGTGTCTCCAGAAACGGCATTCAAGGAGCCAGGACCTTTTCTCCCTACACTGTCCATTGAGTTGTCCTCAAAACCAATATACATCCTGCTATATCTCCCACATGGAAAGTGCCAGGAGGGAGAAGTGGGGATTATGTTTAGACTTTCTCGGAACTGCTTCAAATCAACTAGATATCTTTGTGCTGTAAATCTCCCAACAGCCAAACGCAAAAGCAGCAAACATCTCGCTGTATGTCCCACATCCAAAGTGCCAAGAGAGAGCTTGCTCTCCCTGTCTTTGAGTACTGTTTTCACTGTCCCGGTTACCTCTTTGCTAACATTCTCTTCAGAGCCGCAGTGAAACCAGGAACCACGTGGAGAAGGCACCCACACTGAAAGTGCCTGGAGGGAACACTGGGGCTTCTTCTCAGTGTCTCTGACATAGGGTTTCACTGTCCCGGGAAAGTCTCTGCTAACACCGTGCAGAGCGCTGTGCCCAATATACAGAAACGTCTTGCGCTATCTCCTACAGGGAAAGTGCCAGGAGGGAATTGTCGAGCTTGCTCTCAGTGTCTCTGAGAATTGCTCTGATTATCTGTGTGACCTCTTTGCTAAGACTCTCCAGAGAGACGTCCTCAAAACAAACACACATCTTGACATATCTCCCACATTGATCGCAGTGTCTCCAGAAACGGCATTCAAGGAGCCAGGACCTTTTCTCCCTACACTGTCCATTGAGTTGTCCTCCAAACCAATATACATCCTGCTATATCTCCCACATGGAAAGTGCCAGGAGGGAGAAGTGGGGATTATGTTTAGACTTTCTCGGAACTGCTTCAAATCAACTAGATATCTTTGTGCTGTAAATCTCCCAACAGCCAAACGCAAAAGCAGCAAACATCTCGCTGTATGTCCCACATCCAAAGTGCCAAGAGAGAGCTTGCTCTCCCTGTCTTTGAGTACTGTTTTCACTGTCCCGGTTACCTCTTTGCTAACATTCTCTTCAGAGCCGCAGTGAAACCAGGAACCACGTGGAGAAGGCACCCACACTGAAAGTGCCTGGAGGGAACATTGGGGCTTCTTCTCAGTGTCTCTGACATAGGGTTTCACTGTCCCGGGAAAGTCTCTGCTAACACCGTGCAGAGCGCTGTGCCCAATATACAGAAACGTCTTGCGCTATCTCCTACAGGGAAAGTGCCAGGAGGGAATTGTCGAGCTTGCTCTCAGTGTCTCTGAGAATTGCTCTGGTTATCTGTGTGACCTCTTTGCTAAGACTCTCCAGAGAGCCGTCCTCAAAACAAACACACATCTTGACATATCTCCCACATTGATCGCAGTGTCTCCAGAAACGGCATTCAAGGAGCCAGGACCTTTTCTCCCTACACTGTCCATTGAGTTGTCCTCCAAACCAATATACATCCTGCTATATCTCCCACATGGAAAGTGCCAGGAGGGAGAAGTGGGGATTATGTTTAGACTTTCTCGGAACTGC
Organism: Chroicocephalus ridibundus; assembly: GCF_963924245.1. NCBI lineage: Eukaryota > Metazoa > Chordata > Aves > Charadriiformes > Laridae > Chroicocephalus > Chroicocephalus ridibundus. Next base: position 528,090 of record NW_026961241.1, on the reverse strand, counting down.
TTCAAATCAACTAGATATCTTTGTGCTGTAAATCTCCCAACAGCCAAACGCAAAAGCAGCAAACATCTCGCTGTATGTCCCACATCCAAAGTGCCAAGAGAGAGCTTGCTCTCCCTGTCTTTGAGTACTGTTTTCACTGTCCCGGTTACCTCTTTGCTAACGTTCTCTTCAGAGCCGCAGTGAAACCAGGAACCACGTGGAGAAGGCACCCACACTGAAAGTGCCTGGAGGGAACATTGGGGCTTCTTCTCAGTGTCTCTGACATAGGGTTCCACTGTCCCGGGAAAGTCTCTGCTAACACCGTGCAGAGCGCTGTGCCCAATGTACAGAAACGTCTTGCGGTATCTCCTACAGGGAAAGTGCCAGGAGGGAATTGTCGAGCTTGTTCTCAGTGTCTCTGAGAATTGCTCTGGTTATCTGTGTGACCTCTTTGCTTAGACTCTCCAGAGAGACGTCCTCAAAACAAACACACATCTTGACATATCTCCCACATTGATCGCAGTGTCTCCAGAAACGGCATGCAAGAAGCCAGGACCTTTTCTCCCTACACTGTCCATTGAGTTGTCCTCAAAACCAATATACATCCTGCTATATCTCCCACATGGAAAGTGCCAGGAGGGAGAAGTGGGGATTTTGTTTAGACTTTCTCGGAACTGCTTCAAATCAACTAGATATCTTTGTGCTGTAAATCTCCCAACAGCCAAACGCAAAAGCAGCAAACATCTCGCTGTATGTCCCACATCCAAAGTGCCAAGAGAGAGCTTGCTCTCCCTGTCTTTGAGTACTGTTTTCACTGTCCCGGTTACCTCTTTGCGAACGTTCTCTTCAGAGCCGCAGTGAAACCAGGAACCACGTGGAGAAGGCACCCACACTGAAAGTGCCTGGAGGGAACATTGGGGCTTCTTCTCAGTGTCTCTGACATAGGGTTCCACTGTCCCGGGAAAGTCTCTGCGAACACCGTGCAGAGCGCTGTGCCCAATATACAGAAACGTCTTGCGGTATCTCCTACAGGGAAAGTGCCAGGAGGGAATTGTCGAGCTTGTTCTCAGTGTCTCTGAGAATTGCTCTGGTTATCTGTGTGACCTCTTTGCTAAGACTCTCCAGAGAGCCGTCCTCAAAACAAACACACATCTTGACATATCTCCCACATTGATCGCAGTGTCTCCAGAAACGGCATTCAAGGAGCCAGGACCTTTTCTCCCTACACTGTCCATTGAGTTGTCCTCAAAACCAATATACATCCTGCTATATCTCCCACATGGAAAGTGCCAGGAGGGAGAAGTGGGGATTATGTTTAGACTTTCTCGGAACTGCTTCAAATCAACTAGATATCTTTGTGCTGTAAATCTCCCAACAGCCAAACGCAAAAGCAGCAAACATCTCGCTGTATGTCCCACATCCAAAGTGCCAAGAGAGAGCTTGCTCTCCCTGTCTTTGAGTACTGTTTTCACTGTCCCGGTTACCTCTTTGCTAACGTTCTCTTCAGAGCCGCAGTGAAACCAGGAACCACGTGGAGAAGGCACCCACACTGAAAGTGCCTGGAGGGAACATTGGGGCTTCTTCTCAGTGTCTCTGACATAGGGTTCCACTGTCCCGGGAAAGTCTCTGCTAACACCCTGCAGAGCGCTGTGCCCAATGTACAGAAACGTCTTGCGGTATCTCCTACAGGGAAAGTGCCAGGAGGGAATTGTGGAGCTTGTTCTCAGTGTCTCTGAGAATTGCTCTGATTATCCCTGTGACCTCTTTGCTAAGACTCTCCAGAGAGCCGTCCTCAAAACAAACACACATCTTGACATATCTCCCACATTGATCGCAGTGTCTCCAGAAACGGCATTCAAGGAGCCAGGACCTTTTCTCCCTACACTGTCCATTGAGTTGTCCTCAAAACCAATATACATCCTGCTATATCTCCCACATGGAAAGTGCCAGGAGGGAGAAGTGGGGATTATGTTTAGACTTTCTCAGAACTGCTTCAAATCAACTAGATATCTTTGTGCTGTAAATCTCCCAACAGCCAAACGCAAAAGCAGCAAACATCTCGCTGTATGTCCCACATCCAAAGTGCCAAGAGAGAGCTTGCTCTCCCTGTCTTTGAGTACTGTTTTCACTGTCCCGGTTACCTCTTTGCTAACGTTCTCTTCAGAGCCGCAGTGAAACCAGGAACCACGTGGAGAAGGCACCCACACTGAAAGTGCCTGGAGGGAACATTGGGGCTTCTTCTCAGTGTCTCTGACATAGGGTTCCACTGTCCCGGGAAAGTCTCTGCGAACACCGTGCAGAGCGCTGTGCCCAATATACAGAAACGTCTTGCGGTATCTCCTACAGGGAAAGTGCCAGGAGGGAATTGTCGAGCTTGTTCTCAGTGTCTCTGAGAATTGCTCTGGTTATCTGTGTGACCTCTTTGCTAAGACTCTCCAGAGAGCCGTCCTCAAAACAAACACACATCTTGACATATCTCCCACATTGATCGCAGTGTCTCCAGAAACGGCATTCAAGGAGCCAGGACCTTTTCTCCCTACACTGTCCATTGAGTTGTCCTCAAAACCAATATACATCCTGCTATATCTCCCACATGGAAAGTGCCAGGAGGGAGAAGTGGGGATTATGTTTAGACTTTCTCGGAACTGCTTCAAATCAACTAGATATCTTTGTGCTGTAAATCTCCCAACAGCCAAACGCAAAAGCAGCAAACATCTCGCTGTATGTCCCACATCGGAAGTGCCAAGAGAGAGCTTGCTCTCCCTGTCTTTGAGTACTGTTTTCACTGTCCCGGTTACCTCTTTGCTAACGTTCTCTTCAGAGCCGCAGTGAAAGCAGGAACCACGTGGAGAAGGCACCCACACTGAAAGTGCCTGGAGGGAACATTGGGGCTTCTTCTCAGTGTCTCTGACATAGGGTTCCACTGTCCCGGGAAAGTCTCTGCTAACACCCTGCAGAGCGCTGTGCCCAATGTACAGAAACGTCTTGCGGTATCTCCTACAGGGAAAGTGCCAGGAGGGAATTGTGGAGCTTGTTCTCAGTGTCTCTGAGAATTGCTCTGATTATCCCTGTGACCTCTTTGCTAAGACTCTCCAGAGAGCCGTCCTCAAAACAAACACACATCTTGACATATCTCCCACATTGATCGCAGTGTCTCCAGAAACGGCATTCAAGGAGCCAGGACCTTTTCTCCCTACACTGTCCATTGAGTTGTCCTCAAAACCAATATACATCCTGCTATATCTCCCACATGGAAAGTGCCAGGAGGGAGAAGTGGGGATTATGTTTAGACTTTCTCGGAACTGCTTCAAATCAACTAGATATCTTTGTGCTGTAAATCTCCCAACAGCCAAACGCAAAAGCAGCAAACATCTCGCTGTATGTCCCACATCCAAAGTGCCAAGAGAGAGCTTGCTCTCCCTGTCTTTGAGTACTGTTTTCACTGTCCCGGTTACCTCTTTGCTAACATTCTCTTCAGAGCCGCAGTGAAACCAGGAACCACGTGGAGAAGGCACCCACACTGAAAGTGCCTGGAGGGAACATTGGGGCTTCTTCTCAGTGTCTCTGACATAGGGTTTCACTGTCCCGGGAAAGTCTCTGCGAACACCGTGCAGAGCGCTGTGCCCAATATACAGAAACGTCTTGCGCTATCTCCTACAGGGAAAGTGCCAGGAGGGAATTGTCGAGCTTGCTCTCAGTGTCTCTGAGAATTGCTCTGATTATCTGTGTGACCTCTTTGCTAAGACTCTCCAGAGAGACGTCCTCAAAACAAACACACATCTTGACATATCTCCCACATTGATCGCAGTGTCTCCAGAAACGGCATTCAAGGAGCCAGGACCTTTTCTCCCTACACTGTCCATTGAGTTGTCCTCAAAACCAATATACATCCTGCTATATCTCCCACATGGAAAGTGCCAGGAGGGAGAAGTGGGGATTATGTTTAGACTTTCTCGGAACTGCTTCAAATCAACTAGATATCTTTGTGCTGTAAATCTCCCAACAGCCAAACGCAAAAGCAGCAAACATCTCGCTGTATGTCCCACATCCAAAGTGCCAAGAGAGAGCTTGCTCTCCCTGTCTTTGAGTACTGTTTTCACTGTCCCGGTTACCTCTTTGCTAACATTCTCTTCAGAGCCGCAGTGAAACCAGGAACCACGTGGAGAAGGCACCCACACTGAAAGTGCCTGGAGGGAACATTGGGGCTTCTTCTCAGTGTCTCTGACATAGGGTTTCACTGTCCCGGGAAACTCTCTGCTAACACCGTGCAGAGCGCTGTGCCCAATATACAGAAACGTCTTGCGCTATCTCCTACAGGGAAAGTGCCAGGAGGGAATTGTCGAGCTTGCTCTCAGTGTCTCTGAGAATTGCTCTGGTTATCTGTGTGACCTCTTTGCTAAGACTCTCCAGAGAGCCGTCCTCAAAACAAACACACATCTTGACATATCTCCCACATTGATCGCAGTGTCTCCAGAAACGGCATTCAAGGAGCCAGGACCTTTTCTCCCTACACTGTCCATTGAGTTGTCCTCCAAACCAATATACATCCTGCTATATCTCCCACATGGAAAGTGCCAGGAGGGAGAAGTGGGGATTATGTTTAGACTTTCTCGGAACTGCTTCAAATCAACTAGATATCTTTGTGCTGTAAATCTCCCAACAGCCAAACGCAAAAGCAGCAAACATCTCGCTGTATGTCCCACATCCAAAGTGCCAAGAGAGAGCTTGCTCTCCCTGTCTTTGAGTACTGTTTTCACTGTCCCGGTTACCTCTTTGCTAACGTTCTCTTCAGAGCCGCAGTGAAACCAGGAACCACGTGGAGAAGGCACCCACACTGAAAGTGCCTGGAGGGAACATTGGGGCTTCTTCTCAGTGTCTCTGACATAGGGTTCCACTGTCCCGGGAAAGTCTCTGCTAACACCGTGCAGAGCGCTGTGCCCAATGTACAGAAACGTCTTGCGGTATCTCCTACAGGGAAAGTGCCAGGAGGGAATTGTCGAGCTTGTTCTCAGTGTCTCTGAGAATTGCTCTGGTTATCTGTGTGACCTCTTTGCTTAGACTCTCCAGAGAGACGTCCTCAAAACAAACACACATCTTGACATATCTCCCACATTGATCGCAGTGTCTCCAGAAACGGCATGCAAGAAGCCAGGACCTTTTCTCCCTACACTGTCCATTGAGTTGTCCTCAAAACCAATATACATCCTGCTATATCTCCCACATGGAAAGTGCCAGGAGGGAGAAGTGGGGATTTTGTTTAGACTTTCTCGGAACTGCTTCAAATCAACTAGATATCTTTGTGCTGTAAATCTCCCAACAGCCAAACGCAAAAGCAGCAAACATCTCGCTGTATGTCCCACATCCAAAGTGCCAAGAGAGAGCTTGCTCTCCCTGTCTTTGAGTACTGTTTTCACTGTCCCGGTTACCTCTTTGCTAACGTTCTCTTCAGAGCCGCAGTGAAACCAGGAACCACGTGGAGAAGGCACCCACACTGAAAGTGCCTGGAGGGAACATTGGGGCTTCTTCTCAGTGTCTCTGACATAGGGTTCCACTGTCCCGGGAAAGTCTCTGCGAACACCGTGCAGAGCGCTGTGCCCAATATACAGAAACGTCTTGCGGTATCTCCTACAGGGAAAGTGCCAGGAGGGAATTGTCGAGCTTGTTCTCAGTGTCTCTGAGAATTGCTCTGGTTATCTGTGTGACCTCTTTGCTAAGACTCTCCAGAGAGCCGTCCTCAAAACAAACACACATCTTGACATATCTCCCACATTGATCGCAGTGTCTCCAGAAACGGCATTCAAGGAGCCAGGACCTTTTCTCCCTACACTGTCCATTGAGTTGTCCTCAAAACCAATATACATCCTGCTATATCTCCCACATGGAAAGTGCCAGGAGGGAGAAGTGGGGATTATGTTTAGACTTTCTCGGAACTGCTTCAAATCAACTAGATATCTTTGTGCTGTAAATCTCCCAACAGCCAAACGCAAAAGCAGCAAACATCTCGCTGTATGTCCCACATCCAAAGTGCCAAGAGAGAGCTTGCTCTCCCTGTCTTTGAGTACTGTTTTCACTGTCCCGGTTACCTCTTTGCTAACGTTCTCTTCAGAGCCGCAGTGAAACCAGGAACCACGTGGAGAAGGCACCCACACTGAAAGTGCCTGGAGGGAACATTGGGGCTTCTTCTCAGTGTCTCTGACATAGGGTTCCACTGTCCCGGGAAAGTCTCTGCTAACACCGTGCAGAGCGCTGTGCCCAATGTACAGAAACGTCTTGCGGTATCTCCTACAGGGAAAGTGCCAGGAGGGAATTGTCGAGCTTGTTCTCAGTGTCTCTGAGAATTGCTCTGGTTATCTGTGTGACCTCTTTGCTTAGACTCTCCAGAGAGACGTCCTCAAAACAAACACACATCTTGACATATCTCCCACATTGATCGCAGTGTCTCCAGAAACGGCATGCAAGAAGCCAGGACCTTTTCTCCCTACACTGTCCATTGAGTTGTCCTCAAAACCAATATACATCCTGCTATATCTCCCACATGGAAAGTGCCAGGAGGGAGAAGTGGGGATTATGTTTAGACTTTCTCGGAACTGCTTCAAATCAACTAGATATCTTTGTGCTGTAAATCTCCCAACAGCCAAACGCAAAAGCAGCAAACATCTCGCTGTATGTCCCACATCCAAAGTGCCAAGAGAGAGCTTGCTCTCCCTGTCTTTGAGTACTGTTTTCACTGTCCCGGTTACCTCTTTGCTAACGTTCTCTTCAGAGCCGCAGTGAAACCAGGAACCACGTGGAGAAGGCACCCACACTGAAAGTGCCTGGAGGGAACATTGGGGCTTCTTCTCAGTGTCTCTGACATAGGGTTCCACTGTCCCGGGAAAGTCTCTGCGAACACCGTGCAGAGCGCTGTGCCCAATATACAGAAACGTCTTGCGGTATCTCCTACAGGGAAAGTGCCAGGAGGGAATTGTCGAGCTTGTTCTCAGTGTCTCTGAGAATTGCTCTGGTTATCTGTGTGACCTCTTTGCTAAGACTCTCCAGAGAGCCGTCCTCAAAACAAACACACATCTTGACATATCTCCCACATTGATCGCAGTGTCTCCAGAAACGGCATTCAAGGAGCCAGGACCTTTTCTCCCTACACTGTCCATTGAGTTGTCCTCAAAACCAATATACATCCTGCTATATCTCCCACATGGAAAGTGCCAGGAGGGAGAAGTGGGGATTATGTTTAGACTTTCTCAGAACTGCTTCAAATCAACTAGATATCTTTGTGCTGTAAATCTCCCAACAGCCAAACGCAAAAGCAGCAAACATCTCGCTGTATGTCCCACATCCAAAGTGCCAAGAGAGAGCTTGCTCTCCCTGTCTTTGAGTACTGTTTTCACTGTCCCGGTTACCTCTTTGCTAACATTCTCTTCAGAGCCGCAGTGAAACCAGGAACCACGTGGAGAAGGCACCCACACTGAAAGTGCCTGGAGGGAACATTGGGGCTTCTTCTCAGTGTCTCTGACATAGGGTTTCACTGTCCCGGGAAAGTCTCTGCTAACACCGTGCAGAGCGCTGTGCCCAATATACAGAAACGTCTTGCGGTATCTCCTACAGGGAAAGTGCCAGGAGGGAATTGTCGAGCTTGCTCTCAGTGTCTCTGAGAATTGCTCTGATTATCTGTGTGACCTCTTTGCTAAGACTCTCCAGAGAGCCGTCCTCAAAACCAACACACATCTTGACATATCTCCCACATTGATCGCAGTGTCTCCAGAAACGGCATTCAAGGAGCCAGGACCTTTTCTCCCTACACTGTCCATTGAGTTGTCCTCAAAACCAATATACATCCTGCTATATCTCCCACATGGAAAGTGCCAGGAGGGAGAAGTGGGGATTATGTTTAGACTTTCTCGGAACTGCTTCAAATCAACTAGATATCTTTGTGCTGTAAATCTCCCAACAGCCAAACGCAAAAGCAGCAAACATCTCGCTGTATGTCCCACATCCAAAGTGCCAAGAGAGAGCTTGCTCTCCCTGTCTTTGAGTACTGTTTTCACTGTCCCGGTTACCTCTTTGCTAACGTTCTCTTCAGAGCCGCAGTGAAACCAGGAACCACGTGGAGAAGGCACCCACACTGAAAGTGCCTGGAGGGAACATTGGGGCTTCTTCTCAGTGTCTCTGACATAGGGTTCCACTGTCCCGGGAAAGTCTCTGCGAACACCGTGCAGAGCGCTGTGCCCAATGTACAGAAACGTCTTGCGGTATCTCCTACAGGGAAAGTGCCAGGAGGGAATTGTCGAGCTTGTTCTCAGTGTCTCTGAGAATTGCTCTGGTTATCTGTGTGACCTCTTTGCTTAGACTCTCCAGAGAGACGTCCTCAAAACAAACACACATCTTGACATATCTCCCACATTGATCGCAGTGTCTCCAGAAACGGCATTCAAGGAGCCAGGACCTTTTCTCCCTACACTGTCCATTGAGTTGTCCTCAAAACCAATATACATCCTGCTATATCTCCCACATGGAAAGTGCCAGGAGGGAGAAGTGGGGATTATGTTTAGACTTTCTCGGAACTGCTTCAAATCAACTAGATATCTTTGTGCTGTAAATCTCCCAACAGCCAAACGCAAAAGCAGCAAACATCTCGCTGTATGTCCCACATCCAAAGTGCCAAGAGAGAGCTTGCTCTCCCTGTCTTTGAGTACTGTTTTCACTGTCCCGGTTACCTCTTTGCTAACGTTCTCTTCAGAGCTGCAGTGAAACCAGGAACCACGTGGAGAAGGCACCCACACTGAAAGTGCCTGGAGGGAACATTGGGGCTTCTTCTCAGTGTCTCTGACATAGGGTTTCACTGTCCCGGGAAAGTCTCTGCGAACACCGTGCAGAGCGCTGTGCCCAATATACAGAAACGTCTTGCGGTATCTCCTACAGGGAAAGTGCCAGGAGGGAATTGTGGAGCTTGTTCTCAGTGTCTCTGAGAATTGCTCTGGTTATCTGTGTGACCTCTTTGCTAAGACTCTCCAGAGAGCCGTCCTCAAAACAAACACACATCTTGACATATCTCCCACATTGATCGCAGTGTCTCCAGAAACGGCATTCAAGGAGCCAGGACCTTTTCTCCCTACACTGTCCATTGAGTTGTCCTCAAAACCAATATACATCCTGCTATATCTCCCACATGGAAAGTGCCAGGAGGGAGAAGTGGGGATTATGTTTAGACTTTCTCGGAACTGCTTCAAATCAACTAGATATCTTTGTGCTGTAAATCTCCCAACAGCCAAACGCAAAAGCAGCAAACATCTCGCTGTATGTCCCACATCCAAAGTGCCAAGAGAGAGCTTGCTCTCCCTGTCTTTGAGTACTGTTTTCACTGTCCCGGTTACCTCTTTGCTAACGTTCTCTTCAGAGCTGCAGTGAAACCAGGAACCACGTGGAGAAGGCACCCACACTGAAAGTGCCTGGAGGGAACATTGGGGCTTCTTCTCAGTGTCTCTGACATAGGGTTTCACTGTCCCGGGAAAGTCTCTGCGAACACCGTGCAGAGCGCTGTGCCCAATATACAGAAACGTCTTGCGGTATCTCCTACAGGGAAAGTGCCAGGAGGGAATTGTGGAGCTTGTTCTCAGTGTCTCTGAGAATTGCTCTGGTTATCTGTGTGACCTCTTTGCTAAGACTCTCCAGAGAGCCGTCCTCAAAACAAACACACATCTTGACATATCTCCCACATTGATCGCAGTGTCTCCAGAAACGGCATTCAAGGAGCCAGGACCTTTTCTCCCTACACTGTCCATTGAGTTGTCCTCAAAACCAATATACATCCTGCTATATCTCCCACATGGAAAGTGCCAGGAGGGAGAAGTGGGGATTATGTTTAGACTTTCTCGGAACTGCTTCAAATCAACTAGATATCTTTGTGCTGTAAATCTCCCAACAGCCAAACGCAAAAGCAGCAAACATCTCGCTGTATGTCCCACATCCAAAGTGCCAAGAGAGAGCTTGCTCTCCCTGTCTTTGAGTACTGTTTTCACTGTCCCGGTTACCTCTTTGCTAACATTCTCTTCAGAGCCGCAGTGAAACCAGGAACCACGTGGAGAAGGCACCCACACTGAAAGTGCCTGGAGGGAACATTGGGGCTTCTCAGTGTCTCTGACATAGGGTTTCACTGTCCCGGGAAAGTCTCTGCTAACACCGTGCAGAGCGCTGTGCCCAATGTACAGAAACGTCTTGCGCTATCTCCTACAGGGAAAGTGCCAGGAGGGAATTGTCGAGCTTGTTCTCAGTGTCTCTGAGAATTGCTCTGGTTATCTGTGTGAGCTCTTTGCTAAGACTCTCCAGAGAGCCGTCCTCAAAACAAACACACATCTTGACATATCTCCCACATTGATCGCAGTGTCTCCAGAAACGGCATTCAAGGAGCCAGGACCTTTTCTCCCTACACTGTCCATTGAGTTGTCCTCCAAACCAATATACATCCTGCTATATCTCCCACATGGAAAGTGCCAGGAGGGAGAAGTGGGGATTATGTTTAGACTTTCTCGGAACTGCTTCAAATCAACTAGATATCTTTGTGCTGTAAATCTCCCAACAGCCAAACGCAAAAGCAGCAAACATCTCGCTGTATGTCCCACATCCAAAGTGCCAAGAGAGAGCTTGCTCTCCCTGTCTTTGAGTACTGTTTTCACTGTCCCGGTTACCTCTTTGCTAACGTTCTCTTCAGAGCCGCAGTGAAACCAGGAACCACGTGGAGAAGGCACCCACACTGAAAGTGCCTGGAGGGAACATTGGGGCTTCTTCTCAGTGTCTCTGACATAGGGTTCCACTGTCCCGGGAAAGTCTCTGCTAACACCGTGCAGAGCGCTGTGCCCAATGTACAGAAACGTCTTGCGGTATCTCCTACAGGGAAAGTGCCAGGAGGGAATTGTCGAGCTTGTTCTCAGTGTCTCTGAGAATTGCTCTGGTTATCTGTGTGACCTCTTTGCTAAGACTCTCCAGAGAGCCGTCCTCAAAACAAACACACATCTTGACATATCTCCCACATTGATCGCAGTGTCTCCAGAAACGGCATTCAAGGAGCCAGGACCTTTTCTCCCTACACTGTCCATTGAGTTGTCCTCAAAACCAATATACATCCTGCTATATCTCCCACATGGAAAGTGCCAGGAGGGAGAAGTGGGGATTATGTTTAGACTTTCTCGGAACTGCTTCAAATCAACTAGATATCTTTGTGCTGTAAATCTCCCAACAGCCAAACGCAAAAGCAGCAAACATCTCGCTGTATGTCCCACATCCAAAGTGCCAAGAGAGAGCTTGCTCTCCCTGTCTTTGAGTACTGTTTTCACTGTCCCGGTTACCTCTTTGCTAACGTTCTCTTCAGAGCCGCAGTGAAACCAGGAACCACGTGGAGAAGGCACCCACACTGAAAGTGCCTGGAGGGAACATTGGGGCTTCTTCTCAGTGTCTCTGACATAGGGTTCCACTGTCCCGGGAAAGTCTCTGCTAACACCCTGCAGAGCGCTGTGCCCAATGTACAGAAACGTCTTGCGGTATCTCCTACAGGGAAAGTGCCAGGAGGGAATTGTGGAGCTTGTTCTCAGTGTCTCTGAGAATTGCTCTGATTATCCCTGTGACCTCTTTGCTAAGACTCTCCAGAGAGCCGTCCTCAAAACAAACACACATCTTGACATATCTCCCACATTGATCGCAGTGTCTCCAGAAACGGCATTCAAGGAGCCAGGACCTTTTCTCCCTACACTGTCCATTGAGTTGTCCTCAAAACCAATATACATCCTGCTATATCTCCCACATGGAAAGTGCCAGGAGGGAGAAGTGGGGATTATGTTTAGACTTTCTCGGAACTGCTTCAAATCAACTAGATATCTTTGTGCTGTAAATCTCCCAACAGCCAAACGCAAAAGCAGCAAACATCTCGCTGTATGTCCCACATCCAAAGTGCCAAGAGAGAGCTTGCTCTCCCTGTCTTTGAGTACTGTTTTCACTGTCCCGGTTACCTCTTTGCTAACATTCTCTTCAGAGCCGCAGTGAAACCAGGAACCACGTGGAGAAGGCACCCACACTGAAAGTGCCTGGAGGGAACATTGGGGCTTCTTCTCAGTGTCTCTGACATAGGGTTTCACTGTCCCGGGAAAGTCTCTGCGAACACCGTGCAGAGCGCTGTGCCCAATATACAGAAACGTCTTGCGCTATCTCCTACAGGGAAAGTGCCAGGAGGGAATTGTCGAGCTTGTTCTCAGTGTCTCTGAGAATTGCTCTGGTTATCTGTGTGACCTCTTTGCTAAGACTCTCCAGAGAGCCGTCCTCAAAACCAACACACATCTTGACATATCTCCCACATTGATCGCAGTGTCTCCAGAAACGGCATTCAAGGAGCCAGGACCTTTTCTCCCTACACTGTCCATTGAGTTGTCCTCAAAACCAATATACATCCTGCTATATCTCCCACATGGAAAGTGCCAGGAGGGAGAAGTGGGGATTATGTTTAGACTTTCTCGGAACTGCTTCAAATCAACTAGATATCTTTGTGCTGTAAATCTCCCAACAGCCAAACGCAAAAGCAGCAAACATCTCGCTGTATGTCCCACATCCAAAGTGCCAAGAGAGGGCTTGCTCTCCCTGTCTTTGAGTACTGTTTTCACTGTCCCGGTTACCTCTTTGCTAACGTTCTCTTCAGAGCCGCAGTGAAACCAGGAACCACGTGGAGAAGGCACCCACACTGAAAGTGCCTGGAGGGAACATTGGGGCTTCTTCTCAGTGTCTCTGACATAGGGTTCCACTGTCCCGGGAAAGTCTCTGCTAACACCGTGCAGAGCGCTGTGCCCAATGTACAGAAACGTCTTGCGGTATCTCCTACAGGGAAAGTGCCAGGAGGGAATTGTCGAGCTTGTTCTCAGTGTCTCTGAGAATTGCTCTGGTTATCTGTGTGACCTCTTTGCTAAGACTCTCCAGAGAGCCGTCCTCAAAACAAACACACATCTTGACATATCTCCCACATTGATCGCAGTGTCTCCAGAAACGGCATTCAAGGAGCCAGGACCTTTTCTCCCTACACTGTCCATTGAGTTGTCCTCAAAACCAATATACATCCTGCTATATCTCCCACATGGAAAGTGCCAGGAGGGAGAAGTGGGGATTATGTTTAGACTTTCTCGGAACTGCTTCAAATCAACTAGATATCTTTGTGCTGTAAATCTCCCAACAGCCAAACGCAAAAGCAGCAAACATCTCGCTGTATGTCCCACATCCAAAGTGCCAAGAGAGAGCTTGCTCTCCCTGTCTTTGAGTACTGTTTTCACTGTCCCGGTTACCTCTTTGCTAACGTTCTCTTCAGAGCCGCAGTGAAACCAGGAACCACGTGGAGAAGGCACCCACACTGAAAGTGCCTGGAGGGAACATTGGGGCTTCTTCTCAGTGTCTCTGACATAGGGTTCCACTGTCCCGGGAAAGTCTCTGCTAACACCCTGCAGAGCGCTGTGCCCAATGTACAGAAACGTCTTGCGGTATCTCCTACAGGGAAAGTGCCAGGAGGGAATTGTGGAGCTTGTTCTCAGTGTCTCTGAGAATTGCTCTGATTATCCCTGTGACCTCTTTGCTAAGACTCTCCAGAGAGCCGTCCTCAAAACAAACACACATCTTGACATATCTCCCACATTGATCGCAGTGTCTCCAGAAACGGCATTCAAGGAGCCAGGACCTTTTCTCCCTACACTGTCCATTGAGTTGTCCTCAAAACCAATATACATCCTGCTATATCTCCCACATGGAAAGTGCCAGGAGGGAGAAGTGGGGATTATGTTTAGACTTTCTCGGAACTGCTTCAAATCAACTAGATATCTTTGTGCTGTAAATCTCCCAACAGCCAAACGCAAAAGCAGCAAACATCTCGCTGTATGTCCCACATCCAAAGTGCCAAGAGAGAGCTTGCTCTCCCTGTCTTTGAGTACTGTTTTCACTGTCCCGGTTACCTCTTTGCTAACATTCTCTTCAGAGCCGCAGTGAAACCAGGAACCACGTGGAGAAGGCACCCACACTGAAAGTGCCTGGAGGGAACATTGGGGCTTCTTCTCAGTGTCTCTGACATAGGGTTTCACTGTCCCGGGAAAGTCTCTGCGAACACCGTGCAGAGCGCTGTGCCCAATATACAGAAACGTCTTGCGCTATCTCCTACAGGGAAAGTGCCAGGAGGGAATTGTCGAGCTTGTTCTCAGTGTCTCTGAGAATTGCTCTGGTTATCTGTGTGACCTCTTTGCTAAGACTCTCCAGAGAGCCGTCCTCAAAACCAACACACATCTTGACATATCTCCCACATTGATCGCAGTGTCTCCAGAAACGGCATTCAAGGAGCCAGGACCTTTTCTCCCTACACTGTCCATTGAGTTGTCCTCAAAACCAATATACATCCTGCTATATCTCCCACATGGAAAGTGCCAGGAGGGAGAAGTGGGGATTATGTTTAGACTTTCTCGGAACTGCTTCAAATCAACTAGATATCTTTGTGCTGTAAATCTCCCAACAGCCAAACGCAAAAGCAGCAAACATCTCGCTGTATGTCCCACATCCAAAGTGCCAAGAGAGGGCTTGCTCTCCCTGTCTTTGAGTACTGTTTTCACTGTCCCGGTTACCTCTTTGCTAACGTTCTCTTCAGAGCCGCAGTGAAACCAGGAACCACGTGGAGAAGGCACCCACACTGAAAGTGCCTGGAGGGAACATTGGGGCTTCTTCTCAGTGTCTCTGACATAGGGTTCCACTGTCCCGGGAAAGTCTCTGCTAACACCGTGCATTGCGCTGTGCCCAATGTACAGAAACGTCTTGCGGTATCTCCTACAGGGAAAGTGCCAGGAGGGAATTGTGGAGCTTGTTCTCAGTGTCTCTGAGAATTGCTCTGGTTATCTGTGTGACCTCTTTGCTAAGACTCTCCAGAGAGACGTCCTCAAAACAAACACACATCTTGACATATCTCCCACATTGATCGCAGTGTCTCCAGAAACGGCATTCAAGGAGCCAGGACCTTTTCTCCCTACACTGTCCATTGAGTTGTCCTCAAAACCAATATACATCCTGCTATATCTCCCACATGGAAAGTGCCAGGAGGGAGAAGTGGGGATTATGTTTAGACTTTCTCGGAACTGCTTCAAATCAACTAGATATCTTTGTGCTGTAAATCTCCCAACAGCCAAACGCAAAAGCAGCAAACATCTCGCTGTATGTCCCACATCCAAAGTGCCAAGAGAGAGCTTGCTCTCCCTGTCTTTGAGTACTGTTTTCACTGTCCCGGTTACCTCTTTGCTAACGTTCTCTTCAGAGCCGCAGTGAAACCAGGAACCACGTGGAGAAGGCACCCACACTGAAAGTGCCTGGAGGGAACATTGGGGCTTCTTCTCAGTGTCTCTGACATAGGGTTCCACTGTCCCGGGAAAGTCTCTGCTAACACCCTGCAGAGCGCTGTGCCCAATCTACAGAAACGTCTTGCGGAATCTCCTACAGGGAAAGTGCCAGGAGGGAATTGTCGAGCTTGCTCTCAGTGTCTCTGAGAATTGCTCTGATTATCCCTGTGACCTCTTTGCTAAGACTCTCCAGAGAGCCGTCCTCAAAACCAACACACATCTTGACATATCTCCCACATTGATCGCAGTGTCTCCAGAAACGGCATTCAAGGAGCCAGGACCTTTTCTCCCTACACTGTCCATTGAGTTGTCCTCAAAACCAATATACATCCTGCTAGATCTCCCACATGGAAAGTGCCAGGAGGGAGAAGTGGGGATTATGTTTAGACTTTCTCGGAACTGCTTCAAATCAACTAGATATCTTTGTGCTGTAAATCTCCCAACAGCCAAACGCAAAAGCAGCAAACATCTCGCTGTATGTCCCACATCCAAAGTGCCAAGAGAGAGCTTGCTCTCCCTGTCTTTGAGTACTGTTTTCACTGTCCCGGTTACCTCTTTGCTAACGTTCTCTTCAGAGCCGCAGTGAAAGCAGGAACCACGTGGAGAAGGCACCCACACTGAAAGTGCCTGGAGGGAACATTGGGGCTTCTTCTCAGTGTCTCTGACATAGGGTTCCACTGTCCCGGGAAAGTCTCTGCGAACACCGTGCAGAGCGCTGTGCCCAATGTACAGAAACGTCTTGCGGTATCTCCTACAGGGAAAGTGCCAGGAGGGAATTGTCGAGCTTGTTCTCAGTGTCTCTGAGAATTGCTCTGGTTATCTGTGTGACCTCTTTGCTTAGACTCTCCAGAGAGACGTCCTCAAAACCAACACACATCTTGACATATCTCCCACATTGATCGCAGTGTCTCCAGAAACGGCATTCAAGGAGCCAGGACCTTTTCTCCCTACACTGTCCATTGAGTTGTCCTCAAAACCAATATACATCCTGCTATATCTCCCACATGGAAAGTGCCAGGAGGGAGAAGTGGGGATTATGTTTAGACTTTCTCGGAACTGCTTCAAATCAACTAGATATCTTTGTGCTGTAAATCTCCCAACAGCCAAACGCAAAAGCAGCAAACATCTCGCTGTATGTCCCACATCGGAAGTGCCAAGAGAGAGCTTGCTCTCCCTGTCTTTGAGTACTGTTTTCACTGTCCCGGTTACCTCTTTGCTAACGTTCTCTTCAGAGCCGCAGTGAAACCAGGAACCACGTGGAGAAGGCACCCACACTGAAAGTGCCTGGAGGGAACATTGGGGCTTCTTCTCAGTGTCTCTGACATAGGGTTCCACTGTCCCGGGAAAGTCTCTGCTAACACCCTGCAGAGCGCTGTGCCCAATGTACAGAAACGTCTTGCGGTATCTCCTACAGGGAAAGTGCCAGGAGGGAATTGTGGAGCTTGTTCTCAGTGTCTCTGAGAATTGCTCTGATTATCCCTGTGACCTCTTTGCTAAGACTCTCCAGAGAGCCGTCCTCAAAACAAACACACATCTTGACATATCTCCCACATTGATCGCAGTGTCTCCAGAAACGGCATTCAAGGAGCCAGGACCTTTTCTCCCTACACTGTCCATTGAGTTGTCCTCAAAACCAATATACATCCTGCTATATCTCCCACATGGAAAGTGCCAGGAGGGAGAAGTGGGGATTATGTTTAGACTTTCTCGGAACTGCTTCAAATCAACTAGATATCTTTGTGCTGTAAATCTCCCAACAGCCAAACGCAAAAGCAGCAAACATCTCGCTGTATGTCCCACATCCAAAGTGCCAAGAGAGAGCTTGCTCTCCCTGTCTTTGAGTACTGTTTTCACTGTCCCGGTTACCTCTTTGCTAACATTCTCTTCAGAGCCGCAGTGAAACCAGGAACCACGTGGAGAAGGCACCCACACTGAAAGTGCCTGGAGGGAACATTGGGGCTTCTTCTCAGTGTCTCTGACATAGGGTTTCACTGTCCCGGGAAAGTCTCTGCTAACACCGTGCAGAGCGCTGTGCCCAATATACAGAAACGTCTTGCGCTATCTCCTACAGGGAAAGTGCCAGGAGGGAATTGTCGAGCTTGCTCTCAGTGTCTCTGAGAATTGCTCTGATTATCTGTGTGACCTCTTTGCTAAGACTCTCCAGAGAGACGTCCTCAAAACAAACACACATCTTGACATATCTCCCACATTGATCGCAGTGTCTCCAGAAACGGCATTCAAGGAGCCAGGACCTTTTCTCCCTACACTGTCCATTGAGTTGTCCTCAAAACCAATATACATCCTGCTATATCTCCCACATGGAAAGTGCCAGGAGGGAGAAGTGGGGATTATGTTTAGACTTTCTCGGAACTGCTTCAAATCAACTAGATATCTTTGTGCTGTAAATCTCCCAACAGCCAAACGCAAAAGCAGCAAACATCTCGCTGTATGTCCCACATCCAAAGTGCCAAGAGAGAGCTTGCTCTCCCTGTCTTTGAGTACTGTTTTCACTGTCCCGGTTACCTCTTTGCTAACATTCTCTTCAGAGCCGCAGTGAAACCAGGAACCACGTGGAGAAGGCACCCACACTGAAAGTGCCTGGAGGGAACATTGGGGCTTCTTCTCAGTGTCTCTGACATAGGGTTTCACTGTCCCGGGAAACTCTCTGCTAACACCGTGCAGAGCGCTGTGCCCAATATACAGAAACGTCTTGCGCTATCTCCTACAGGGAAAGTGCCAGGAGGGAATTGTCGAGCTTTTTCTCAGTGTCTCTGAGAATTGCTCTGGTTATCTGTGTGACCTCTTTGCTAAGACTCTCCAGAGAGCCGTCCTCAAAACAAACACACATCTTGACATATCTCCCACATTGATCGCAGTGTCTCCAGAAACGGCATTCAAGGAGCCAGGACCTTTTCTCCCTACACTGTCCATTGAGTTGTCCTCCAAACCAATATACATCCTGCTATATCTCCCACATGGAAAGTGCCAGGAGGGAGAAGTGGGGATTATGTTTAGACTTTCTCGGAACTGCTTCAAATCAACTAGATATCTTTGTGCTGTAAATCTCCCAACAGCCAAACGCAAAAGCAGCAAACATCTCGCTGTATGTCCCACATCCAAAGTGCCAAGAGAGAGCTTGCTCTCCCTGTCTTTGAGTACTGTTTTCACTGTCCCGGTTACCTCTTTGCTAACGTTCTCTTCAGAGCCGCAGTGAAACCAGGAACCACGTGGAGAAGGCACCCACACTGAAAGTGCCTGGAGGGAACATTGGGGCTTCTTCTCAGTGTCTCTGACATAGGGTTCCACTGTCCCGGGAAAGTCTCTGCTAACACCGTGCAGAGCGCTGTGCCCAATGTACAGAAACGTCTTGCGGTATCTCCTACAGGGAAAGTGCCAGGAGGGAATTGTCGAGCTTGTTCTCAGTGTCTCTGAGAATTGCTCTGGTTATCTGTGTGACCTCTTTGCTTAGACTCTCCAGAGAGACGTCCTCAAAACAAACACACATCTTGACATATCTCCCACATTGATCGCAGTGTCTCCAGAAACGGCATGCAAGAAGCCAGGACCTTTTCTCCCTACACTGTCCATTGAGTTGTCCTCAAAACCAATATACATCCTGCTATATCTCCCACATGGAAAGTGCCAGGAGGGAGAAGTGGGGATTTTGTTTAGACTTTCTCGGAACTGCTTCAAATCAACTAGATATCTTTGTGCTGTAAATCTCCCAACAGCCAAACGCAAAAGCAGCAAACATCTCGCTGTATGTCCCACATCCAAAGTGCCAAGAGAGAGCTTGCTCTCCCTGTCTTTGAGTACTGTTTTCACTGTCCCGGTTACCTCTTTGCTAACGTTCTCTTCAGAGCCGCAGTGAAAGCAGGAACCACGTGGAGAAGGCACCCACACTGAAAGTGCCTGGAGGGAACATTGGGGCTTCTTCTCAGTGTCTCTGACATAGGGTTCCACTGTCCCGGGAAAGTCTCTGCTAACACCGTGCAGAGCGCTGTGCCCAATATACAGAAACGTCTTGCGGTATCTCCTACAGGGAAAGTGCCAGGAGGGAATTGTCGAGCTTGTTCTCAGTGTCTCTGAGAATTGCTCTGGTTATCTGTGTGACCTCTTTGCTAAGACTCTCCAGAGAGCCGTCCTCAAAACAAACACACATCTTGACATATCTCCCACATTGATCGCAGTGTCTCCAGAAACGGCATTCAAGGAGCCAGGACCTTTTCTCCCTACACTGTCCATTGAGTTGTCCTCAAAACCAATATACATCCTGCTATATCTCCCACATGGAAAGTGCCAGGAGGGAGAAGTGGGGATTATGTTTAGACTTTCTCGGAACTGCTTCAAATCAACTAGATATCTTTGTGCTGTAAATCTCCCAACAGCCAAACGCAAAAGCAGCAAACATCTCGCTGTATGTCCCACATCGGAAGTGCCAAGAGAGAGCTTGCTCTCCCTGTCTTTGAGTACTGTTTTCACTGTCCCGGTTACCTCTTTGCTAACGTTCTCTTCAGAGCCGCAGTGAAACCAGGAACCACGTGGAGAAGGCACCCACACTGAAAGTGCCTGGAGGGAACATTGGGGCTTCTTCTCAGTGTCTCTGACATAGGGTTCCACTGTCCCGGGAAAGTCTCTGCTAACACCCTGCAGAGCGCTGTGCCCAATGTACAGAAACGTCTTGCGGTATCTCCTACAGGGAAAGTGCCAGGAGGG
Organism: Chroicocephalus ridibundus; assembly: GCF_963924245.1. Lineage (NCBI taxonomy): Eukaryota > Metazoa > Chordata > Aves > Charadriiformes > Laridae > Chroicocephalus > Chroicocephalus ridibundus. Next base: position 508,012 of record NW_026961241.1, on the reverse strand, counting down.
AATTGTGGAGCTTGTTCTCAGTGTCTCTGAGAATTGCTCTGATTATCCCTGTGACCTCTTTGCTAAGACTCTCCAGAGAGCCGTCCTCAAAACAAACACACATCTTGACATATCTCCCACATTGATCGCAGTGTCTCCAGAAACGGCATTCAAGGAGCCAGGACCTTTTCTCCCTACACTGTCCATTGAGTTGTCCTCAAAACCAATATACATCCTGCTATATCTCCCACATGGAAAGTGCCAGGAGGGAGAAGTGGGGATTATGTTTAGACTTTCTCAGAACTGCTTCAAATCAACTAGATATCTTTGTGCTGTAAATCTCCCAACAGCCAAACGCAAAAGCAGCAAACATCTCGCTGTATGTCCCACATCCAAAGTGCCAAGAGAGAGCTTGCTCTCCCTGTCTTTGAGTACTGTTTTCACTGTCCCGGTTACCTCTTTGCTAACATTCTCTTCAGAGCCGCAGTGAAACCAGGAACCACGTGGAGAAGGCACCCACACTGAAAGTGCCTGGAGGGAACATTGGGGCTTCTTCTCAGTGTCTCTGACATAGGGTTTCACTGTCCCGGGAAAGTCTCTGCTAACACCGTGCAGAGCGCTGTGCCCAATATACAGAAACGTCTTGCGGTATCTCCTACAGGGAAAGTGCCAGGAGGGAATTGTCGAGCTTGCTCTCAGTGTCTCTGAGAATTGCTCTGGTTATCTGTGTGACCTCTTTGCTAAGACTCTCCAGAGAGCCGTCCTCAAAACCAACACACATCTTGACATATCTCCCACATTGATCGCAGTGTCTCCAGAAACGGCATTCAAGGAGCCAGGACCTTTTCTCCCTACACTGTCCATTGAGTTGTCCTCAAAACCAATATACATCCTGCTATATCTCCCACATGGAAAGTGCCAGGAGGGAGAAGTGGGGATTATGTTTAGACTTTCTCGGAACTGCTTCAAATCAACTAGATATCTTTGTGCTGTAAATCTCCCAACAGCCAAACGCAAAAGCAGCAAACATCTCGCTGTATGTCCCACATCCAAAGTGCCAAGAGAGAGCTTGCTCTCCCTGTCTTTGAGTACTGTTTTCACTGTCCCGGTTACCTCTTTGCTAACGTTCTCTTCAGAGCCGCAGTGAAACCAGGAACCACGTGGAGAAGGCACCCACACTGAAAGTGCCTGGAGGGAACATTGGGGCTTCTTCTCAGTGTCTCTGACATAGGGTTCCACTGTCCCGGGAAAGTCTCTGCGAACACCGTGCAGAGCGCTGTGCCCAATGTACAGAAACGTCTTGCGGTATCTCCTACAGGGAAAGTGCCAGGAGGGAATTGTCGAGCTTGTTCTCAGTGTCTCTGAGAATTGCTCTGGTTATCTGTGTGACCTCTTTGCTTAGACTCTCCAGAGAGACGTCCTCAAAACAAACACACATCTTGACATATCTCCCACATTGATCGCAGTGTCTCCAGAAACGGCATTCAAGGAGCCAGGACCTTTTCTCCCTACACTGTCCATTGAGTTGTCCTCAAAACCAATATACATCCTGCTATATCTCCCACATGGAAAGTGCCAGGAGGGAGAAGTGGGGATTATGTTTAGACTTTCTCGGAACTGCTTCAAATCAACTAGATATCTTTGTGCTGTAAATCTCCCAACAGCCAAACGCAAAAGCAGCAAACATCTCGCTGTATGTCCCACATCCAAAGTGCCAAGAGAGAGCTTGCTCTCCCTGTCTTTGAGTACTGTTTTCACTGTCCCGGTTACCTCTTTGCTAACGTTCTCTTCAGAGCTGCAGTGAAACCAGGAACCACGTGGAGAAGGCACCCACACTGAAAGTGCCTGGAGGGAACATTGGGGCTTCTTCTCAGTGTCTCTGACATAGGGTTTCACTGTCCCGGGAAAGTCTCTGCGAACACCGTGCAGAGCGCTGTGCCCAATATACAGAAACGTCTTGCGGTATCTCCTACAGGGAAAGTGCCAGGAGGGAATTGTGGAGCTTGTTCTCAGTGTCTCTGAGAATTGCTCTGGTTATCTGTGTGACCTCTTTGCTAAGACTCTCCAGAGAGCCGTCCTCAAAACAAACACACATCTTGACATATCTCCCACATTGATCGCAGTGTCTCCAGAAACGGCATTCAAGGAGCCAGGACCTTTTCTCCCTACACTGTCCATTGAGTTGTCCTCAAAACCAATATACATCCTGCTATATCTCCCACATGGAAAGTGCCAGGAGGGAGAAGTGGGGATTATGTTTAGACTTTCTCGGAACTGCTTCAAATCAACTAGATATCTTTGTGCTGTAAATCTCCCAACAGCCAAACGCAAAAGCAGCAAACATCTCGCTGTATGTCCCACATCCAAAGTGCCAAGAGAGAGCTTGCTCTCCCTGTCTTTGAGTACTGTTTTCACTGTCCCGGTTACCTCTTTGCTAACATTCTCTTCAGAGCCGCAGTGAAACCAGGAACCACGTGGAGAAGGCACCCACACTGAAAGTGCCTGGAGGGAACATTGGGGCTTCTCAGTGTCTCTGACATAGGGTTTCACTGTCCCGGGAAAGTCTCTGCTAACACCGTGCAGAGCGCTGTGCCCAATGTACAGAAACGTCTTGCGGTATCTCCTACAGGGAAAGTGCCAGGAGGGAATTGTCGAGCTTGTTCTCAGTGTCTCTGAGAATTGCTCTGGTTATCTGTGTGAGCTCTTTGCTAAGACTCTCCAGAGAGCCGTCCTCAAAACAAACACACATCTTGACATATCTCCCACATTGATCGCAGTGTCTCCAGAAACGGCATTCAAGGAGCCAGGACCTTTTCTCCCTACACTGTCCATTGAGTTGTCCTCCAAACCAATATACATCCTGCTATATCTCCCACATGGAAAGTGCCAGGAGGGAGAAGTGGGGATTATGTTTAGACTTTCTCGGAACTGCTTCAAATCAACTAGATATCTTTGTGCTGTAAATCTCCCAACAGCCAAACGCAAAAGCAGCAAACATCTCGCTGTATGTCCCACATCCAAAGTGCCAAGAGAGAGCTTGCTCTCCCTGTCTTTGAGTACTGTTTTCACTGTCCCGGTTACCTCTTTGCTAACGTTCTCTTCAGAGCCGCAGTGAAACCAGGAACCACGTGGAGAAGGCACCCACACTGAAAGTGCCTGGAGGGAACATTGGGGCTTCTTCTCAGTGTCTCTGACATAGGGTTCCACTGTCCCGGGAAAGTCTCTGCTAACACCGTGCAGAGCGCTGTGCCCAATGTACAGAAACGTCTTGCGGTATCTCCTACAGGGAAAGTGCCAGGAGGGAATTGTCGAGCTTGTTCTCAGTGTCTCTGAGAATTGCTCTGGTTATCTGTGTGACCTCTTTGCTAAGACTCTCCAGAGAGCCGTCCTCAAAACAAACACACATCTTGACATATCTCCCACATTGATCGCAGTGTCTCCAGAAACGGCATTCAAGGAGCCAGGACCTTTTCTCCCTACACTGTCCATTGAGTTGTCCTCAAAACCAATATACATCCTGCTATATCTCCCACATGGAAAGTGCCAGGAGGGAGAAGTGGGGATTATGTTTAGACTTTCTCGGAACTGCTTCAAATCAACTAGATATCTTTGTGCTGTAAATCTCCCAACAGCCAAACGCAAAAGCAGCAAACATCTCGCTGTATGTCCCACATCGGAAGTGCCAAGAGAGAGCTTGCTCTCCCTGTCTTTGAGTACTGTTTTCACTGTCCCGGTTACCTCTTTGCTAACGTTCTCTTCAGAGCCGCAGTGAAACCAGGAACCACGTGGAGAAGGCACCCACACTGAAAGTGCCTGGAGGGAACATTGGGGCTTCTTCTCAGTGTCTCTGACATAGGGTTCCACTGTCCCGGGAAAGTCTCTGCTAACACCCTGCAGAGCGCTGTGCCCAATGTACAGAAACGTCTTGCGGTATCTCCTACAGGGAAAGTGCCAGGAGGGAATTGTGGAGCTTGTTCTCAGTGTCTCTGAGAATTGCTCTGATTATCCCTGTGACCTCTTTGCTAAGACTCTCCAGAGAGCCGTCCTCAAAACAAACACACATCTTGACATATCTCCCACATTGATCGCAGTGTCTCCAGAAACGGCATTCAAGGAGCCAGGACCTTTTCTCCCTACACTGTCCATTGAGTTGTCCTCAAAACCAATATACATCCTGCTATATCTCCCACATGGAAAGTGCCAGGAGGGAGAAGTGGGGATTATGTTTAGACTTTCTCGGAACTGCTTCAAATCAACTAGATATCTTTGTGCTGTAAATCTCCCAACAGCCAAACGCAAAAGCAGCAAACATCTCGCTGTATGTCCCACATCCAAAGTGCCAAGAGAGAGCTTGCTCTCCCTGTCTTTGAGTACTGTTTTCACTGTCCCGGTTACCTCTTTGCTAACGTTCTCTTCAGAGCTGCAGTGAAACCAGGAACCACGTGGAGAAGGCACCCACACTGAAAGTGCCTGGAGGGAACATTGGGGCTTCTTCTCAGTGTCTCTGACATAGGGTTTCACTGTCCCGGGAAAGTCTCTGCGAACACCGTGCAGAGCGCTGTGCCCAATATACAGAAACGTCTTGCGGTATCTCCTACAGGGAAAGTGCCAGGAGGGAATTGTGGAGCTTGTTCTCAGTGTCTCTGAGAATTGCTCTGGTTATCTGTGTGACCTCTTTGCTAAGACTCTCCAGAGAGCCGTCCTCAAAACAAACACACATCTTGACATATCTCCCACATTGATCGCAGTGTCTCCAGAAACGGCATTCAAGGAGCCAGGACCTTTTCTCCCTACACTGTCCATTGAGTTGTCCTCAAAACCAATATACATCCTGCTATATCTCCCACATGGAAAGTGCCAGGAGGGAGAAGTGGGGATTATGTTTAGACTTTCTCGGAACTGCTTCAAATCAACTAGATATCTTTGTGCTGTAAATCTCCCAACAGCCAAACACAAAAGCAGCAAACATCTCGCTGTATGTCCCACATCCAAAGTGCCAAGAGAGAGCTTGCTCTCCCTGTCTTTGAGTACTGTTTTCACTGTCCCGGTTACCTCTTTGCTAACATTCTCTTCAGAGCCGCAGTGAAACCAGGAACCACGTGGAGAAGGCACCCACACTGAAAGTGCCTGGAGGGAACATTGGGGCTTCTCAGTGTCTCTGACATAGGGTTTCACTGTCCCGGGAAAGTCTCTGCTAACACCGTGCAGAGCGCTGTGCCCAATGTACAGAAACGTCTTGCGGTATCTCCTACAGGGAAAGTGCCAGGAGGGAATTGTCGAGCTTGTTCTCAGTGTCTCTGAGAATTGCTCTGGTTATCTGTGTGACCTCTTTGCTAAGACTCTCCAGAGAGCCGTCCTCAAAACAAACACACATCTTGACATATCTCCCACATTGATCGCAGTGTCTCCAGAAACGGCATTCAAGGAGCCAGGACCTTTTCTCCCTACACTGTCCATTGAGTTGTCCTCCAAACCAATATACATCCTGCTATATCTCCCACATGGAAAGTGCCAGGAGGGAGAAGTGGGGATTATGTTTAGACTTTCTCGGAACTGCTTCAAATCAACTAGATATCTTTGTGCTGTAAATCTCCCAACAGCCAAACGCAAAAGCAGCAAACATCTCGCTGTATGTCCCACATCCAAAGTGCCAAGAGAGAGCTTGCTCTCCCTGTCTTTGAGTACTGTTTTCACTGTCCCGGTTACCTCTTTGCTAACGTTCTCTTCAGAGCCGCAGTGAAAGCAGGAACCACGTGGAGAAGGCACCCACACTGAAAGTGCCTGGAGGGAACATTGGGGCTTCTTCTCAGTGTCTCTGACATAGGGTTCCACTGTCCCGGGAAAGTCTCTGCTAACACCGTGCAGAGCGCTGTGCCCAATGTACAGAAACGTCTTGCGGTATCTCCTACAGGGAAAGTGCCAGGAGGGAATTGTCGAGCTTGTTCTCAGTGTCTCTGAGAATTGCTCTGGTTATCTGTGTGACCTCTTTGCTAAGACTCTCCAGAGAGCCGTCCTCAAAACAAACACACATCTTGACATATCTCCCACATTGATCGCAGTGTCTCCAGAAACGGCATTCAAGGAGCCAGGACCTTTTCTCCCTACACTGTCCATTGAGTTGTCCTCAAAACCAATATACATCCTGCTATATCTCCCACATGGAAAGTGCCAGGAGGGAGAAGTGGGGATTATGTTTAGACTTTCTCGGAACTGCTTCAAATCAACTAGATATCTTTGTGCTGTAAATCTCCCAACAGCCAAACGCAAAAGCAGCAAACATCTCGCTGTATGTCCCACATCGGAAGTGCCAAGAGAGAGCTTGCTCTCCCTGTCTTTGAGTACTGTTTTCACTGTCCCGGTTACCTCTTTGCTAACGTTCTCTTCAGAGCCGCAGTGAAACCAGGAACCACGTGGAGAAGGCACCCACACTGAAAGTGCCTGGAGGGAACATTGGGGCTTCTTCTCAGTGTCTCTGACATAGGGTTCCACTGTCCCGGGAAAGTCTCTGCTAACACCCTGCAGAGCGCTGTGCCCAATGTACAGAAACGTCTTGCGGTATCTCCTACAGGGAAAGTGCCAGGAGGGAATTGTGGAGCTTGTTCTCAGTGTCTCTGAGAATTGCTCTGATTATCCCTGTGACCTCTTTGCTAAGACTCTCCAGAGAGCCGTCCTCAAAACAAACACACATCTTGACATATCTCCCACATTGATCGCAGTGTCTCCAGAAACGGCATTCAAGGAGCCAGGACCTTTTCTCCCTACACTGTCCATTGAGTTGTCCTCAAAACCAATATACATCCTGCTATATCTCCCACATGGAAAGTGCCAGGAGGGAGAAGTGGGGATTATGTTTAGACTTTCTCGGAACTGCTTCAAATCAACTAGATATCTTTGTGCTGTAAATCTCCCAACAGCCAAACGCAAAAGCAGCAAACATCTCGCTGTATGTCCCACATCCAAAGTGCCAAGAGAGAGCTTGCTCTCCCTGTCTTTGAGTACTGTTTTCACTGTCCCGGTTACCTCTTTGCTAACATTCTCTTCAGAGCCGCAGTGAAACCAGGAACCACGTGGAGAAGGCACCCACACTGAAAGTGCCTGGAGGGAACATTGGGGCTTCTTCTCAGTGTCTCTGACATAGGGTTTCACTGTCCCGGGAAAGTCTCTGCTAACACCGTGCAGAGCGCTGTGCCCAATATACAGAAACGTCTTGCGCTATCTCCTACAGGGAAAGTGCCAGGAGGGAATTGTCGAGCTTGTTCTCAGTGTCTCTGAGAATTGCTCTGGTTATCTGTGTGACCTCTTTGCTAAGACTCTCCAGAGAGCCGTCCTCAAAACCAACACACATCTTGACATATCTCCCACATTGATCGCAGTGTCTCCAGAAACGGCATTCAAGGAGCCAGGACCTTTTCTCCCTACACTGTCCATTGAGTTGTCCTCAAAACCAATATACATCCTGCTATATCTCCCACATGGAAAGTGCCAGGAGGGAGAAGTGGGGATTATGTTTAGACTTTCTCGGAACTGCTTCAAATCAACTAGATATCTTTGTGCTGTAAATCTCCCAACAGCCAAACGCAAAAGCAGCAAACATCTCGCTGTATGTCCCACATCCAAAGTGCCAAGAGAGGGCTTGCTCTCCCTGTCTTTGAGTACTGTTTTCACTGTCCCGGTTACCTCTTTGCTAACGTTCTCTTCAGAGCCGCAGTGAAACCAGGAACCACGTGGAGAAGGCACCCACACTGAAAGTGCCTGGAGGGAACATTGGGGCTTCTTCTCAGTGTCTCTGACATAGGGTTTCACTGTCCCGGGAAAGTCTCTGCTAACACCGTGCAGAGCGCTGTGCCCAATATACAGAAACGTCTTGCGCTATCTCCTACAGGGAAAGTGCCAGGAGGGAATTGTCGAGCTTGTTCTCAGTGTCTCTGAGAATTGCTCTGGTTATCTGTGTGACCTCTTTGCTAAGACTCTCCAGAGAGCCGTCCTCAAAACCAACACACATCTTGACATATCTCCCACATTGATCGCAGTGTCTCCAGAAACGGCATTCAAGGAGCCAGGACCTTTTCTCCCTACACTGTCCATTGAGTTGTCCTCAAAACCAATATACATCCTGCTATATCTCCCACATGGAAAGTGCCAGGAGGGAGAAGTGGGGATTATGTTTAGACTTTCTCGGAACTGCTTCAAATCAACTAGATATCTTTGTGCTGTAAATCTCCCAACAGCCAAACGCAAAAGCAGCAAACATCTCGCTGTATGTCCCACATCCAAAGTGCCAAGAGAGGGCTTGCTCTCCCTGTCTTTGAGTACTGTTTTCACTGTCCCGGTTACCTCTTTGCTAACGTTCTCTTCAGAGCCGCAGTGAAACCAGGAACCACGTGGAGAAGGCACCCACACTGAAAGTGCCTGGAGGGAACATTGGGGCTTCTTCTCAGTGTCTCTGACATAGGGTTTCACTGTCCCGGGAAAGTCTCTGCTAACACCGTGCAGAGCGCTGTGCCCAATATACAGAAACGTCTTGCGCTATCTCCTACAGGGAAAGTGCCAGGAGGGAATTGTCGAGCTTGTTCTCAGTGTCTCTGAGAATTGCTCTGGTTATCTGTGTGACCTCTTTGCTAAGACTCTCCAGAGAGCCGTCCTCAAAACCAACACACATCTTGACATATCTCCCACATTGATCGCAGTGTCTCCAGAAACGGCATTCAAGGAGCCAGGACCTTTTCTCCCTACACTGTCCATTGAGTTGTCCTCAAAACCAATATACATCCTGCTATATCTCCCACATGGAAAGTGCCAGGAGGGAGAAGTGGGGATTATGTTTAGACTTTCTCGGAACTGCTTCAAATCAACTAGATATCTTTGTGCTGTAAATCTCCCAACAGCCAAACGCAAAAGCAGCAAACATCTCGCTGTATGTCCCACATCCAAAGTGCCAAGAGAGGGCTTGCTCTCCCTGTCTTTGAGTACTGTTTTCACTGTCCCGGTTACCTCTTTGCTAACGTTCTCTTCAGAGCCGCAGTGAAACCAGGAACCACGTGGAGAAGGCACCCACACTGAAAGTGCCTGGAGGGAACATTGGGGCTTCTTCTCAGTGTCTCTGACATAGGGTTCCACTGTCCCGGGAAAGTCTCTGCTAACACCGTGCATTGCGCTGTGCCCAATGTACAGAAACGTCTTGCGGTATCTCCTACAGGGAAAGTGCCAGGAGGGAATTGTGGAGCTTGTTCTCAGTGTCTCTGAGAATTGCTCTGGTTATCTGTGTGACCTCTTTGCTAAGACTCTCCAGAGAGACGTCCTCAAAACAAACACACATCTTGACATATCTCCCACATTGATCGCAGTGTCTCCAGAAACGGCATTCAAGGAGCCAGGACCTTTTCTCCCTACACTGTCCATTGAGTTGTCCTCAAAACCAATATACATCCTGCTATATCTCCCACATGGAAAGTGCCAGGAGGGAGAAGTGGGGATTATGTTTAGACTTTCTCGGAACTGCTTCAAATCAACTAGATATCTTTGTGCTGTAAATCTCCCAACAGCCAAACGCAAAAGCAGCAAACATCTCGCTGTATGTCCCACATCCAAAGTGCCAAGAGAGAGCTTGCTCTCCCTGTCTTTGAGTACTGTTTTCACTGTCCCGGTTACCTCTTTGCTAACGTTCTCTTCAGAGCCGCAGTGAAACCAGGAACCACGTGGAGAAGGCACCCACACTGAAAGTGCCTGGAGGGAACATTGGGGCTTCTTCTCAGTGTCTCTGACATAGGGTTCCACTGTCCCGGGAAAGTCTCTGCTAACACCCTGCAGAGCGCTGTGCCCAATGTACAGAAACGTCTTGCGGTATCTCCTACAGGGAAAGTGCCAGGAGGGAATTGTCGAGCTTGCTCTCAGTGTCTCTGAGAATTGCTCTGATTATCCCTGTGACTTCTTTGCTAAGACTCTCCAGAGAGCCGTCCTCAAAACCAACACACATCTTGACATATCTCCCACATTGATCGCAGTGTCTCCAGAAACGGCATTCAAGGAGCCAGGACCTTTTCTCCCTACACTGTCCATTGAGTTGTCCTCAAAACCAATATACATCCTGCTATATCTCCCACATGGAAAGTGCCAGGAGGGAGAAGTGGGGATTATGTTTAGACTTTCTCGGAACTGCTTCAAATCAACTAGATATCTTTGTGCTGTAAATCTCCCAACAGCCAAACGCAAAAGCAGCAAACATCTCGCTGTATGTCCCACATCCAAAGTGCCAAGAGAGAGCTTGCTCTCCCTGTCTTTGAGTACTGTTTTCACTGTCCCGGTTCCCTCTTTGCTAACGTTCTCTTCAGAGCCGCAGTGAAACCAGGAACCACGTGGAGAAGGCACCCACACTGAAAGTGCCTGGAGGGAACATTGGGGCTTCTTCTCAGTGTCTCTGACATAGGGTTCCACTGTCCCGGGAAAGTCTCTGCTAACACCGTGCAGAGCGCTGTGCCCAATGTACAGAAACGTCTTGCGGTATCTCCTACAGGGAAAGTGCCAGGAGGGAATTGTCGAGCTTGTTCTCAGTGTCTCTGAGAATTGCTCTGGTTATCTGTGTGACCTCTTTGCTAAGACTCTCCAGAGAGCCGTCCTCAAAACAAACACACATCTTGACATATCTCCCACATTGATCGCAGTGTCTCCAGAAACGGCATTCAAGGAGCCAGGACCTTTTCTCCCTACACTGTCCATTGAGTTGTCCTCAAAACCAATATACATCCTGCTATATCTCCCACATGGAAAGTGCCAGGAGGGAGAAGTGGGGATTATGTTTAGACTTTCTCGGAACTGCTTCAAATCAACTAGATATCTTTGTGCTGTAAATCTCCCAACAGCCAAACGCAAAAGCAGCAAACATCTCGCTGTATGTCCCACATCCAAAGTGCCAAGAGAGAGCTTGCTCTCCCTGTCTTTGAGTACTGTTTTCACTGTCCCGGTTACCTCTTTGCTAACATTCTCTTCAGAGCCGCAGTGAAACCAGGAACCACGTGGAGAAGGCACCCACACTGAAAGTGCCTGGAGGGAACATTGGGGCTTCTTCTCAGTGTCTCTGACATAGGGTTCCACTGTCCCGGGAAAGTCTCTGCTAACACCCTGCAGAGCGCTGTGCCCAATGTACAGAAACGTCTTGCGGTATCTCCTACAGGGAAAGTGCCAGGAGGGAATTGTGGAGCTTGTTCTCAGTGTCTCTGAGAATTGCTCTGATTATCCCTGTGACCTCTTTGCTAAGACTCTCCAGAGAGCCGTCCTCAAAACAAACACACATCTTGACATATCTCCCACATTGATCGCAGTGTCTCCAGAAACGGCATTCAAGGAGCCAGGACCTTTTCTCCCTACACTGTCCATTGAGTTGTCCTCAAAACCAATATACATCCTGCTATATCTCCCACATGGAAAGTGCCAGGAGGGAGAAGTGGGGATTATGTTTAGACTTTCTCGGAACTGCTTCAAATCAACTAGATATCTTTGTGCTGTAAATCTCCCAACAGCCAAACGCAAAAGCAGCAAACATCTCGCTGTATGTCCCACATCCAAAGTGCCAAGAGAGAGCTTGCTCTCCCTGTCTTTGAGTACTGTTTTCACTGTCCCGGTTACCTCTTTGCTAACATTCTCTTCAGAGCCGCAGTGAAACCAGGAACCACGTGGAGAAGGCACCCACACTGAAAGTGCCTGGAGGGAACATTGGGGCTTCTTCTCAGTGTCTCTGACATAGGGTTTCACTGTCCCGGGAAAGTCTCTGCTAACACCGTGCAGAGCGCTGTGCCCAATATACAGAAACGTCTTGCGCTATCTCCTACAGGGAAAGTGCCAGGAGGGAATTGTCGAGCTTGTTCTCAGTGTCTCTGAGAATTGCTCTGGTTATCTGTGTGACCTCTTTGCTAAGACTCTCCAGAGAGCCGTCCTCAAAACCAACACACATCTTGACATATCTCCCACATTGATCGCAGTGTCTCCAGAAACGGCATTCAAGGAGCCAGGACCTTTTCTCCCTACACTGTCCATTGAGTTGTCCTCAAAACCAATATACATCCTGCTATATCTCCCACATGGAAAGTGCCAGGAGGGAGAAGTGGGGATTATGTTTAGACTTTCTCGGAACTGCTTCAAATCAACTAGATATCTTTGTGCTGTAAATCTCCCAACAGCCAAACGCAAAAGCAGCAAACATCTCGCTGTATGTCCCACATCCAAAGTGCCAAGAGAGAGCTTGCTCTCCCTGTCTTTGAGTACTGTTTTCACTGTCCCGGTTACCTCTTTGCTAACGTTCTCTTCAGAGCCGCAGTGAAACCAGGAACCACGTGGAGAAGGCACCCACACTGAAAGTGCCTGGAGGGAACATTGGGGCTTCTTCTCAGTGTCTCTGACATAGGGTTCCACTGTCCCGGGAAAGTCTCTGCTAACACCGTGCAGAGCGCTGTGCCCAATGTACAGAAACGTCTTGCGGTATCTCCTACAGGGAAAGTGCCAGGAGGGAATTGTCGAGCTTGCTCTCAGTGTCTCTGAGAATTGCTCTGATTATCCCTGTGACCTCTTTGCTAAGACTCTCCAGAGAGCCGTCCTCAAAACCAACACACATCTTGACATATCTCCCACATTGATCGCAGTGTCTCCAGAAACGGCATTCAAGGAGCCAGGACCTTTTCTCCCTACACTGTCCATTGAGTTGTCCTCAAAACCAATATACATCCTGCTATATCTCCCACATGGAAAGTGCCAGGAGGGAGAAGTGGGGATTATGTTTAGACTTTCTCGGAACTGCTTCAAATCAACTAGATATCTTTGTGCTGTAAATCTCCCAACAGCCAAACGCAAAAGCAGCAAACATCTCGCTGTATGTCCCACATCCAAAGTGCCAAGAGAGAGCTTGCTCTCCCTGTCTTTGAGTACTGTTTTCACTGTCCCGGTTACCTCTTTGCTAACATTCTCTTCAGAGCCGCAGTGAAACCAGGAACCACGTGGAGAAGGCACCCACACTGAAAGTGCCTGGAGGGAACATTGGGGCTTCTTCTCAGTGTCTCTGACATAGGGTTTCACTGTCCCGGGAAAGTCTCTGCTAACACCGTGCAGAGCGCTGTGCCCAATATACAGAAACGTCTTGCGCTATCTCCTACAGGGAAAGTGCCAGGAGGGAATTGTCGAGCTTGTTCTCAGTGTCTCTGAGAATTGCTCTGGTTATCTGTGTGACCTCTTTGCTAAGACTCTCCAGAGAGCCGTCCTCAAAACCAACACACATCTTGACATATCTCCCACATTGATCGCAGTGTCTCCAGAAACGGCATTCAAGGAGCCAGGACCTTTTCTCCCTACACTGTCCATTGAGTTGTCCTCAAAACCAATATACATCCTGCTATATCTCCCACATGGAAAGTGCCAGGAGGGAGAAGTGGGGATTATGTTTAGACTTTCTCGGAACTGCTTCAAATCAACTAGATATCTTTGTGCTGTAAATCTCCCAACAGCCAAACGCAAAAGCAGCAAACATCTCGCTGTATGTCCCACATCCAAAGTGCCAAGAGAGGGCTTGCTCTCCCTGTCTTTGAGTACTGTTTTCACTGTCCCGGTTACCTCTTTGCTAACGTTCTCTTCAGAGCCGCAGTGAAACCAGGAACCACGTGGAGAAGGCACCCACACTGAAAGTGCCTGGAGGGAACATTGGGGCTTCTTCTCAGTGTCTCTGACATAGGGTTCCACTGTCCCGGGAAAGTCTCTGCTAACACCGTGCATTGCGCTGTGCCCAATGTACAGAAACGTCTTGCGGTATCTCCTACAGGGAAAGTGCCAGGAGGGAATTGTGGAGCTTGTTCTCAGTGTCTCTGAGAATTGCTCTGGTTATCTGTGTGACCTCTTTGCTAAGACTCTCCAGAGAGACGTCCTCAAAACAAACACACATCTTGACATATCTCCCACATTGATCGCAGTGTCTCCAGAAACGGCATTCAAGGAGCCAGGACCTTTTCTCCCTACACTGTCCATTGAGTTGTCCTCAAAACCAATATACATCCTGCTATATCTCCCACATGGAAAGTGCCAGGAGGGAGAAGTGGGGATTATGTTTAGACTTTCTCGGAACTGCTTCAAATCAACTAGATATCTTTGTGCTGTAAATCTCCCAACAGCCAAACGCAAAAGCAGCAAACATCTCGCTGTATGTCCCACATCCAAAGTGCCAAGAGAGAGCTTGCTCTCCCTGTCTTTGAGTACTGTTTTCACTGTCCCGGTTACCTCTTTGCTAACGTTCTCTTCAGAGCCGCAGTGAAACCAGGAACCACGTGGAGAAGGCACCCACACTGAAAGTGCCTGGAGGGAACATTGGGGCTTCTTCTCAGTGTCTCTGACATAGGGTTCCACTGTCCCGGGAAAGTCTCTGCTAACACCCTGCAGAGCGCTGTGCCCAATGTACAGAAACGTCTTGCGGTATCTCCTACAGGGAAAGTGCCAGGAGGGAATTGTCGAGCTTGCTCTCAGTGTCTCTGAGAATTGCTCTGATTATCCCTGTGACCTCTTTGCTAAGACTCTCCAGAGAGCCGTCCTCAAAACCAACACACATCTTGACATATCTCCCACATTGATCGCAGTGTCTCCAGAAACGGCATTCAAGGAGCCAGGACCTTTTCTCCCTACACTGTCCATTGAGTTGTCCTCCAAACCAATATACATCCTGCTATATCTCCCACATGGAAAGTGCCAGGAGGGAGAAGTGGGGATTATGTTTAGACTTTCTCGGAACTGCTTCAAATCAACTAGATATCTTTGTGCTGTAAATCTCCCAACAGCCAAACGCAAAAGCAGCAAACATCTCGCTGTATGTCCCACATCCAAAGTGCCAAGAGAGAGCTTGCTCTCCCTGTCTTTGAGTACTGTTTTCACTGTCCCGGTTACCTCTTTGCTAACGTTCTCTTCAGAGCCGCAGTGAAACCAGGAACCACGTGGAGAAGGCACCCACACTGAAAGTGCCTGGAGGGAACATTGGGGCTTCTTCTCAGTGTCTCTGACATAGGGTTCCACTGTCCCGGGAAAGTCTCTGCGAACACCGTGCAGAGCGCTGTGCCCAATGTACAGAAACGTCTTGCGGTATCTCCTACAGGGAAAGTGCCAGGAGGGAATTGTCGAGCTTGCTCTCAGTGTCTCTGAGAATTGCTCTGATTATCCCTGTGACCTCTTTGCTAAGACTCTCCAGAGAGCTGTCCTCAAAACAAACACACATCTTGACATATCTCCCACATTGATCGCAGTGTCTCCAGAAACGGCATTCAAGGAGCCAGGACCTTTTCTCCCTACACTGTCCATTGAGTTGTCCTCAAAACCAATATACATCCTGCTATATCTCCCACATGGAAAGTGCCAGGAGGGAGAAGTGGGGATTATGTTTAGACTTTCTCGGAACTGTTTCAAATCAACTAGATATCTTTGTGCTGTAAATCTCCCAACAGCCAAACGCAAAAGCAGCAAACATCTCGCTGTATGTCCCACATCCAAAGTGCCAAGAGAGAGCTTGCTCTCCCTGTCTTTGAGTACTGTTTTCACTGTCCCGGTTACCTCTTTGCTAACGTTCTCTTCAGAGCCGCAGTGAAACCAGGAACCACGTGGAGAAGGCACCCACACTGAAAGTGCCTGGAGGGAACATTGGGGCTTCTTCTCAGTGTCTCTGACATAGGGTTCCACTGTCCCGGGAAAGTCTCTGCGAACACCGTGCAGAGCGCTGTGCCCAATGTACAGAAACGTCTTGCGGTATCTCCTACAGGGAAAGTGCCAGGAGGGAATTGTCGAGCTTGTTCTCAGTGTCTCTGAGAATTGCTCTGGTTATCTGTGTGACCTCTTTGCTTAGACTCTCCAGAGAGACGTCCTCAAAACCAACACACATCTTGACATATCTCCCACATTGATCGCAGTGTCTCCAGAAACGGCATTCAAGGAGCCAGGACCTTTTCTCCCTACACTGTCCATTGAGTTGTCCTCAAAACCAATATACATCCTGCTATATCTCCCACATGGAAAGTGCCAGGAGGGAGAAGTGGGGATTATGTTTAGACTTTCTCGGAACTGCTTCAAATCAACTAGATATCTTTGTGCTGTAAATCTCCCAACAGCCAAACGCAAAAGCAGCAAACATCTCGCTGTATGTCCCACATCCAAAGTGCCAAGAGAGAGCTTGCTCTCCCTGTCTTTGAGTACTGTTTTCACTGTCCCGGTTACCTCTTTGCTAACATTCTCTTCAGAGCCGCAGTGAAACCAGGAACCACGTGGAGAAGGCACCCACACTGAAAGTGCCTGGAGGGAACATTGGGGCTTCTCAGTGTCTCTGACATAGGGTTTCACTGTCCCGGGAAAGTCTCTGCTAACACCGTGCAGAGCGCTGTGCCCAATATACAGAAACGTCTTGCGGTATCTCCTACAGGGAAAGTGCCAGGAGGGAATTGTCGAGCTTGCTCTCAGTGTCTCTGAGAATTGCTCTGATTATCCCTGTGACCTCTTTGCTAAGACTCTCCAGAGAGCTGTCCTCAAAACAAACACACATCTTGACATATCTCCCACATTGATCGCAGTGTCTCCAGAAACGGCATTCAAGGAGCCAGGACCTTTTCTCCCTACACTGTCCATTGAGTTGTCCTCAAAACCAATATACATCCTGCTATATCTCCCACATGGAAAGTGCCAGGAGGGAGAAGTGGGGATTATGTTTAGACTTTCTCGGAACTGTTTCAAATCAACTAGATATCTTTGTGCTGTAAATCTCCCAACAGCCAAACGCAAAAGCAGCAAACATCTCGCTGTATGTCCCACATCCAAAGTGCCAAGAGAGAGCTTGCTCTCCCTGTCTTTGAGTACTGTTTTCACTGTCCCGGTTACCTCTTTGCTAACATTCTCTTCAGAGCCGCAGTGAAACCAGGAACCACGTGGAGAAGGCACCCACACTGAAAGTGCCTGGAGGGAACATTGGGGCTTCTTCTCAGTGTCTCTGACATAGGGTTTCACTGTCCCGGGAAAGTCTCTGCTAACACCGTGCAGAGCGCTGTGCCCAATATACAGAAACGTCTTGCGCTATCTCCTACAGGGAAAGTGCCAGGAGGGAATTGTCGAGCTTGCTCTCAGTGTCTCTGAGAATTGCTCTGGTTATCTGTGTGAGCTCTTTGATAAGACTCTCCAGAGAGCCGTCCTCAAAACGAACACACATCTTGACATATCTCCCACATTGATCGCAGTGTCTCCAGAAACGGCATTCAAGGAGCCAGGACCTTTTCTCCCTACACTGTCCATTGAGTTGTCCTCAAAACCAATATACATCCTGCTATATCTCCCACATGGAAAGTGCCAGGAGGGAGAAGTGGGGATTATGTTTAGACTTTCTCGGAACTGCTTCAAATCAACTAGATATCTTTGTGCTGTAAATCTCCCAACAGCCAAACGCAAAAGCAGCAAACATCTCGCTGTATGTCCCACATCCAAAGTGCCAAGAGAGAGCTTGCTCTCCCTGTCTTTGAGTACTGTTTTCACTGTCCCGGTTACCTCTTTGCTAACGTTCTCTTCAGAGCCGCAGTGAAACCAGGAACCACGTGGAGAAGGCACCCACACTGAAAGTGCCTGGAGGGAACATTGGGGCTTCTTCTCAGTGTCTCTGACATAGGGTTTCACTGTCCCGGGAAAGTCTCTGCTAACACCGTGCAGAGCGCTGTGCCCAATGTACAGAAACGTCTTGCGGTATCTCCTACAGGGAAAGTGCCAGGAGGGAATTGTAGAGCTTGTTCTCAGTGTCTCTGAGAATTGCTCTGGTTATCTGTGTGACCTCTTTGCTAAGACTCTCCAGAGAGACGTCCTCAAAACAAACACACATCTTGACATATCTCCCACATTGATCGCAGTGTCTCCAGAAACGGCATTCAAGGAGCCAGGACCTTTTCTCCCTACACTGTCCATTGAGTTGTCCTCAAAACCAATATACATCCTGCTATATCTCCCACATGGAAAGCGCCAGGAGGGAGAAGTGGGGATTATGTTTAGACTTTCTCGGAACTGCTTCAAATCAACTAGATATCTTTGTGCTGTAAATCTCCCAACAGCCAAACGCAAAAGCAGCAAACATCTCGCTGTATGTCCCACATCCAAAGTGCCAAGAGAGAGCTTGCTCTCCCTGTCTTTGAGTACTGTTTTCACTGTCCCGGTTACCTCTTTGCTAACGTTCTCTTCAGAGCCGCAGTGAAAGCAGGAACCACGTGGAGAAGGCACCCACACTGAAAGTGCCTGGAGGGAACATTGGGGCTTCTTCTCAGTGTCTCTGACATAGGGTTCCACTGTCCCGGGAAAGTCTCTGCTAACACCGTGCAGAGCGCTGTGCCCAATGTACAGAAACGTCTTGCGGTATCTCCTACAGGGAAAGTGCCAGGAGGGAATTGTCGAGCTTGTTCTCAGTGTCTCTGAGAATTGCTCTGGTTATCTGTGTGACCTCTTTGCTAAGACTCTCCAGAGAGCCGTCCTCAAAACAAACACACATCTTGACATATCTCCCACATTGATCGCAGTGTCTCCAGAAACGGCATTCAAGGAGCCAGGACCTTTTCTCCCTACACTGTCCATTGAGTTGTCCTCAAAACCAATATACATCCTGCTATATCTCCCACATGGAAAGTGCCAGGAGGGAGAAGTGGGGATTATGTTTAGACTTTCTCGGAACTGCTTCAAATCAACTAGATATCTTTGTGCTGTAAATCTCCCAACAGCCAAACGCAAAAGCAGCAAACATCTCGCTGTATGTCCCACATCCAAAGTGCCAAGAGAGAGCTTGCTCTCCCTGTCTTTGAGTACTGTTTTCACTGTCCCGGTTACCTCTTTGCTAACGTTCTCTTCAGAGCCGCAGTGAAACCAGGAACCACGTGGAGAAGGCACCCACACTGAAAGTGCCTGGAGGGAACATTGGGGCTTCTTCTCAGTGTCTCTGACATAGGGTTCCACTGTCCCGGGAAAGTCTCTGCTAACACCGTGCAGAGCGCTGTGCCCAATGTACAGAAACGTCTTGCGGTATCTCCTACAGGGAAAGTGCCAGGAGGGAATTGTCGAGCTTGCTCTCAGTGTCTCTGAGAATTGCTCTGATTATCCCTGTGACCTCTTTGCTAAGACTCTCCAGAGAGACGTCCTCAAAACAAACACACATCTTGACATATCTCCCACATTGATCGCAGTGTCTCCAGAAACGGCATTCAAGGAGCCAGGACCTTTTCTCCCTACACTGTCCATTGAGTTGTCCTCAAAACCAATATACATCCTGCTATATCTCCCACATGGAAAGTGCCAGGAGGGAGAAGTGGGGATTATGTTTAGACTTTCTCGGAACTGCTTCAAATCAACTAGATATCTTTGTGCTGTAAATCTCCCAACAGCCAAACGCAAAAGCAGCAAACATCTCGCTGTATGTCCCACATCGGAAGTGCCAAGAGAGAGCTTGCTCTCCCTGTCTTTGAGTACTGTTTTCACTGTCCCGGTTACCTCTTTGCTAACGTTCTCTTCAGAGCCGCAGTGAAACCAGGAACCACGTGGAGAAGGCACCCACACTGAAAGTGCCTGGAGGGAACATTGGGGCTTCTTCTCAGTGTCTCTGACATAGGGTTCCACTGTCCCGGGAAAGTCTCTGCTAACACCGTGCAGAGCGCTGTGCCCAATGTACAGAAACGTCTTGCGGTATCTCCTACAGGGAAAGTGCCAGGAGGGAATTGTCGAGCTTGTTCTCAGTGTCTCTGAGAATTGCTCTGGTTATCTGTGTGACCTCTTTGCTTAGACTCTCCAGAGAGACGTCCTCAAAACAAACACACATCTTGACATATCTCCCACATTGATCGCAGTGTCTCCAGAAACGGCATGCAAGAAGCCAGGACCTTTTCTCCCTACACTGTCCATTGAGTTGTCCTCAAAACCAATATACATCCTGCTATATCTCCCACATGGAAAGTGCCAGGAGGGAGAAGTGGGGATTTTGTTTAGACTTTCTCGGAACTGCTTCAAATCAACTAGATATCTTTGTGCTGTAAATCTCCCAACAGCCAAACGCAAAAGCAGCAAACATCTCGCTGTATGTCCCACATCCAAAGTGCCAAGAGAGAGCTTGCTCTCCCTGTCTTTGAGTACTGTTTTCACTGTCCCGGTTACCTCTTTGCTAACATTCTCTTCAGAGCCGCAGTGAAACCAGGAACCACGTGGAGAAGGCACCCACACTGAAAGTGCCTGGAGGGAACATTGGGGCTTCTTCTCAGTGTCTCTGACATAGGGTTTCACTGTCCCGGGAAAGTCTCTGCTAACACCGTGCAGAGCGCTGTGCCCAATATACAGAAACGTCTTGCGGTATCTCCTACAGGGAAAGTGCCAGGAGGGAATTGTCGAGCTTGCTCTCAGTGTCTCTGAGAATTGCTCTGATTATCTGTGTGACCTCTTTGCTAAGACTCTCCAGAGAGCCGTCCTCAAAACAAACACACATCTTGACATATCTCCCACATTGATCGCAGTGTCTCCAGAAACGGCATTCAAGGAGCCAGGACCTTTTCTCCCTACACTGTCCATTGAGTTGTCCTCAAAACCAATATACATCCTGCTATATCTCCCACATGGAAAGTGCCAGGAGGGAGAAGTGGGGATTATGTTTAGACTTTCTCGGAACTGCTTCAAATCAACTAGATATCTTTGTGCTGTAAATCTCCCAACAGCCAAACGCAAAAGCAGCAAACATCTCGCTGTATGTCCCACATCCAAAGTGCCAAGAGAGAGCTTGCTCTCCCTGTCTTTGAGTACTGTTTTCACTGTCCCGGTTACCTCTTTGCTAACATTCTCTTCAGAGCCGCAGTGAAACCAGGAACCACGTGGAGAAGGCACCCACACTGAAAGTGCCTGGAGGGAACATTGGGGCTTCTTCTCAGTGTCTCTGACATAGGGTTTCACTGTCCCGGGAAAGTCTCTGCTAACACCGTGCAGAGCGCTGTGCCCAATATACAGAAACGTCTTGCGCTATCTCCTACAGGGAAAGTGCCAGGAGGGAATTGTCGAGCTTGCTCTCAGTGTCTCTGAGAATTGCTCTGGTTATCTGTGTGACCTCTTTGCTAAGACTCTCCAGAGAGCCGTCCTCAAAACCAACACACATCTTGACATATCTCCCACATTGATCGCAGTGTCTCCAGAAACGGCATTCAAGGAGCCAGGACCTTTTCTCCCTACACTGTCCATTGAGTTGTCCTCAAAACCAATATACATCCTGCTATATCTCCCACATGGAAAGTGCCAGGAGGGAGAAGTGGGGATTATGTTTAGACTTTCTCGGAACTGCTTCAAATCAACTAGATATCTTTGTGCTGTAAATCTCCCAACAGCCAAACGCAAAAGCAGCAAACATCTCGCTGTATGTCCCACATCCAAAGTGCCAAGAGAGAGCTTGCTCTCCCTGTCTTTGAGTACTGTTTTCACTGTCCCGGTTACCTCTTTGCTAACGTTCTCTTCAGAGCCGCAGTGAAACCAGGAACCACGTGGAGAAGGCACCCACACTGAAAGTGCCTGGAGGGAACATTGGGGCTTCTTCTCAGTGTCTCTGACATAGGGTTCCACTGTCCCGGGAAAGTCTCTGCTAACACCGTGCAGAGCGCTGTGCCCAATGTACAGAAACGTCTTGCGGTATCTCCTACAGGGAAAGTGCCAGGAGGGAATTGTGGAGCTTGTTCTCAGTGTCTCTGAGAATTGCTCTGGTTATCTGTGTGACCTCTTTGCTAAGACTCTCCAGAGAGCCGTCCTCAAAACAAACACACATCTTGACATATCTCCCACATTGATCGCAGTGTCTCCAGAAACGGCATTCAAGGAGCCAGGACCTTTTCTCCCTACACTGTCCATTGAGTTGTCCTCAAAACCAATATACATCCTGCTATATCTCCCACATGGAAAGTGCCAGGAGGGAGAAGTGGGGATTATGTTTAGACTTTCTCGGAACTGCTTCAAATCAACTAGATATCTTTGTGCTGTAAATCTCCCAACAGCCAAACGCAAAAGCAGCAAACATCTCGCTGTATGTCCCACATCCAAAGTGCCAAGAGAGAGCTTGCTCTCCCTGTCTTTGAGTACTGTTTTCACTGTCCCGGTTACCTCTTTGCTAACATTCTCTTCAGAGCCGCAGTGAAACCAGGAACCACGTGGAGAAGGCACCCACACTGAAAGTGCCTGGAGGGAACATTGGGGCTTCTTCTCAGTGTCTCTGACATAGGGTTCCACTGTCCCGGGAAAGTCTCTGCTAACACCGTGCAGAGCGCTGTGCCCAATGTACAGAAACGTCTTGCGGTATCTCCTACAGGGAAAGTGCCAGGAGGGAATTGTCGAGCTTGTTCTCAGTGTCTCTGAGAATTGCTCTGGTTATCTGTGTGACCTCTTTGCTTAGACTCTCCAGAGAGACGTCCTCAAAACAAACACACATCTTGACATATCTCCCACATTGATCGCAGTGTCTCCAGAAACGGCATGCAAGAAGCCAGGACCTTTTCTCCCTACACTGTCCATTGAGTTGTCCTCAAAACCAATATACATCCTGCTATATCTCCCACATGGAAAGTGCCAGGAGGGAGAAGTGGGGATTTTGTTTAGACTTTCTCGGAACTGCTTCAAATCAACTAGATATCTTTGTGCTGTAAATCTCCCAACAGCCAAACGCAAAAGCAGCAAACATCTCGCTGTATGTCCCACATCCAAAGTGCCAAGAGAGAGCTTGCTCTCCCTGTCTTTGAGTACTGTTTTCACTGTCCCGGTTACCTCTTTGCTAACATTCTCTTCAGAGCCGCAGTGAAACCAGGAACCACGTGGAGAAGGCACCCACACTGAAAGTGCCTGGAGGGAACATTGGGGCTTCTTCTCAGTGTCTCTGACATAGGGTTTCACTGTCCCGGGAAAGTCTCTGCTAACACCCTGCAGAGCGCTGTGCCCAATATACAGAAACGTCTTGCGGTATCTCCTACAGGGAAAGTGCCAGGAGGGAATTGTCGAGCTTGCTCTCAGTGTCTCTGAGAATTGCTCTGATTATCTGTGTGACCTCTTTGCTAAGACTCTCCAGAGAGCCGTCCTCAAAACAAACACACATCTTGACATATCTCCCACATTGATCGCAGTGTCTCCAGAAACGGCATTCAAGGAGCCAGGACCTTTTCTCCCTACACTGTCCATTGAGTTGTCCTCAAAACCAATATACATCCTGCTATATCTCCCACATGGAAAGTGCCAGGAGGGAGAAGTGGGGATTATGTTTAGACTTTCTCGGAACTGCTTCAAATCAACTAGATATCTTTGTGCTGTAAATCTCCCAACAGCCAAACGCAAAAGCAGCAAACATCTCGCTGTATGTCCCACATCCAAAGTGCCAAGAGAGAGCTTGCTCTCCCTGTCTTTGAGTACTGTTTTCACTGTCCCGGTTACCTCTTTGCTAACGTTCTCTTCAGAGCCGCAGTGAAACCAGGAACCACGTGGAGAAGGCACCCACACTGAAAGTGCCTGGAGGGAACATTGGGGCTTCTTCTCAGTGTCTCTGACATAGGGTTTCACTGTCCCGGGAAAGTCTCTGCTAACACCGTGCAGAGCGCTGTGCCCAATGTACAGAAACGTCTTGCGGTATCTCCTACAGGGAAAGTGCCAGGAGGGAATTGTCGAGCTTGTTCTCAGTGTCTCTGAGAATTGCTCTGGTTATCTGTGTGACCTCTTTGCTTAGACTCTCCAGAGAGACGTCCTCAAAACAAACACACATCTTGACATATCTCCCACATTGATCGCAGTGTCTCCAGAAACGGCATGCAAGAAGCCAGGACCTTTTCTCCCTACACTGTCCATTGAGTTGTCCTCAAAACCAATATACATCCTGCTATATCTCCCACATGGAAAGTGCCAGGAGGGAGAAGTGGGGATTTTGTTTAGACTTTCTCGGAACTGCTTCAAATCAACTAGATATCTTTGTGCTGTAAATCTCCCAACAGCCAAACGCAAAAGCAGCAAACATCTCGCTGTATGTCCCACATCCAAAGTGCCAAGAGAGAGCTTGCTCTCCCTGTCTTTGAGTACTGTTTTCACTGTCCCGGTTACCTCTTTGCTAACATTCTCTTCAGAGCCGCAGTGAAACCAGGAACCACGTGGAGAAGGCACCCACACTGAAAGTGCCTGGAGGGAACATTGGGGCTTCTTCTCAGTGTCTCTGACATAGGGTTTCACTGTCCCGGGAAAGTCTCTGCTAACACCGTGCAGAGCGCTGTGCCCAATATACAGAAACGTCTTGCGCTATCTCCTACAGGGAAAGTGCCAGGAGGGAATTGTCGAGCTTGCTCTCAGTGTCTCTGAGAATTGCTCTGGTTATCTGTCTGACCTCTTTGCTAAGACTCTCCAGAGAGCCGTCCTCAAAACCAACACACATCTTGACATATCTCCCACATTGATCGCAGTGTCTCCAGAAACGGCATTCAAGGAGCCAGGACCTTTTCTCCCTACACTGTCCATTGAGTTGTCCTCAAAACCAATATACATCCTGCTATATCTCCCACATGGAAAGTGCCAGGAGGGAGAAGTGGGGATTATGTTTAGACTTTCTCGGAACTGCTTCAAATCAACTAGATATCTTTGTGCTGTAAATCTCCCAACAGCCAAACGCAAAAGCAGCAAACATCTCGCTGTATGTCCCACATCCAAAGTGCCAAGAGAGAGCTTGCTCTCCCTGTCTTTGAGTACTGTTTTCACTGTCCCGGTTACCTCTTTGCTAACGTTCTCTTCAGAGCCGCAGTGAAACCAGGAACCACGTGGAGAAGGCACCCACACTGAAAGTGCCTGGAGGGAACACTGGGGCTTCTTCTCAGTGTCTCTGACATAGGGTTCCACTGTCCCGGGAAAGTCTCTGCTAACACCGTGCAGAGCGCTGTGCCCAATGTACAGAAACGTCTTGCGGTATCTCCTACAGGGAAAGTGCCAGGAGGGAATTGTGGAGCTTGTTCTCAGTGTCTCTGAGAATTGCTCTGGTTATCTGTGTGACCTCTTTGCTAAGACTCTCCAGAGAGCCGTCCTCAAAACAAACACACATCTTGACATATCTCCCACATTGATCGCAGTGTCTCCAGAAACGGCATTCAAGGAGCCAGGACCTTTTCTCCCTACACTGTCCATTGAGTTGTCCTCAAAACCAATATACATCCTGCTATATCTCCCACATGGAAAGTGCCAGGAGGGAGAAGTGGGGATTATGTTTAGACTTTCTCGGAACTGCTTCAAATCAACTAGATATCTTTGTGCTGTAAATCTCCCAACAGCCAAACGCAAAAGCAGCAAACATCTCGCTGTATGTCCCACATCCAAAGTGCCAAGAGAGAGCTTGCTCTCCCTGTCTTTGAGTACTGTTTTCACTGTCCCGGTTACCTCTTTGCTAACATTCTCTTCAGAGCCGCAGTGAAACCAGGAACCACGTGGAGAAGGCACCCACACTGAAAGTGCCTGGAGGGAACATTGGGGCTTCTTCTCAGTGTCTCTGACATAGGGTTCCACTGTCCCGGGAAAGTCTCTGCTAACACCGTGCAGAGCGCTGTGCCCAATGTACAGAAACGTCTTGCGGTATCTCCTACAGGGAAAGTGCCAGGAGGGAATTGTCGAGCTTGTTCTCAGTGTCTCTGAGAATTGCTCTGGTTATCTGTGTGACCTCTTTGCTTAGACTCTCCAGAGAGACGTCCTCAAAACAAACACACATCTTGACATATCTCCCACATTGATCGCAGTGTCTCCAGAAACGGCATGCAAGAAGCCAGGACCTTTTCTCCCTACACTGTCCATTGAGTTGTCCTCAAAACCAATATACATCCTGCTATATCTCCCACATGGAAAGTGCCAGGAGGGAGAAGTGGGGATTTTGTTTAGACTTTCTCGGAACTGCTTCAAATCAACTAGATATCTTTGTGCTGTAAATCTCCCAACAGCCAAACGCAAAAGCAGCAAACATCTCGCTGTATGTCCCACATCCAAAGTGCCAAGAGAGAGCTTGCTCTCCCTGTCTTTGAGTACTGTTTTCACTGTCCCGGTTACCTCTTTGCTAACATTCTCTTCAGAGCCGCAGTGAAACCAGGAACCACGTGGAGAAGGCACCCACACTGAAAGTGCCTGGAGGGAACATTGGGGCTTCTTCTCAGTGTCTCTGACATAGGGTTTCACTGTCCCGGGAAAGTCTCTGCTAACACCCTGCAGAGCGCTGTGCCCAATATACAGAAACGTCTTGCGGTATCTCCTACAGGGAAAGTGCCAGGAGGGAATTGTCGAGCTTGCTCTCAGTGTCTCTGAGAATTGCTCTGATTATCTGTGTGACCTCTTTGCTAAGACTCTCCAGAGAGCCGTCCTCAAAACAAACACACATCTTGACATATCTCCCACATTGATCGCAGTGTCTCCAGAAACGGCATTCAAGGAGCCAGGACCTTTTCTCCCTACACTGTCCATTGAGTTGTCCTCAAAACCAATATACATCCTGCTATATCTCCCACATGGAAAGTGCCAGGAGGGAGAAGTGGGGATTATGTTTAGACTTTCTCGGAACTGCTTCAAATCAACTAGATATCTTTGTGCTGTAAATCTCCCAACAGCCAAACGCAAAAGCAGCAAACATCTCGCTGTATGTCCCACATCCAAAGTGCCAAGAGAGAGCTTGCTCTCCCTGTCTTTGAGTACTGTTTTCACTGTCCCGGTTACCTCTTTGCTAACATTCTCTTCAGAGCCGCAGTGAAACCAGGAACCACGTGGAGAAGGCACCCACACTGAAAGTGCCTGGAGGGAACATTGGGGCTTCTTCTCAGTGTCTCTGACATAGGGTTTCACTGTCCCGGGAAAGTCTCTGCTAACACCGTGCAGAGCGCTGTGCCCAATATACAGAAACGTCTTGCGCTATCTCCTACAGGGAAAGTGCCAGGAGGGAATTGTCGAGCTTGCTCTCAGTGTCTCTGAGAATTGCTCTGGTTATCTGTGTGAGCTCTTTGCTAAGACTCTCCAGAGAGCCGTCCTCAAAACCAGCACACATCTTGACATATCTCCCACATTGATCGCAGTGTCTCCAGAAACGGCATTCAAGGAGCCAGGACCTTTTCTCCCTACACTGTCCATTGAGTTGTCCTCAAAACCAATATACATCCTGCTATATCTCCCACATGGAAAGTGCCAGGAGGGAGAAGTGGGGATTATGTTTAGACTTTCTCGGAACTGCTTCAAATCAACTAGATATCTTTGTGCTGTAAATCTCCCAACAGCCAAACGCAAAAGCAGCAAACATCTCGCTGTATGTCCCACATCCAAAGTGCCAAGAGAGAGCTTGCTCTCCCTGTCTTTGAGTACTGTTTTCACTGTCCCGGTTACCTCTTTGCTAACGTTCTCTTCAGAGCCGCAGTGAAACCAGGAACCACGTGGAGAAGGCACCCACACTGAAAGTGCCTGGAGGGAACATTGGGGCTTCTTCTCAGTGTCTCTGACATAGGGTTCCACTGTCCCGGGAAAGTCTCTGCTAACACCGTGCAGAGCACTGTGCCCAATGTACAGAAACGTCTTGCGGTATCTCCTACAGGGAAAGTGCCAGGAGGGAATTGTGGAGCTTGTTCTCAGTGTCTCTGAGAATTGCTCTGGTTATCTGTGTGACCTCTTTGCTAAGACTCTCCAGAGAGCCGTCCTCAAAACAAACACACATCTTGACATATCTCCCACATTGATCGCAGTGTCTCCAGAAACGGCATTCAAGGAGCCAGGACCTTTTCTCCCTACACTGTCCATTGAGTTGTCCTCAAAACCAATATACATCCTGCTATATCTCCCACATGGAAAGTGCCAGGAGGGAGAAGTGGGGATTATGTTTAGACTTTCTCGGAACTGCTTCAAATCAACTAGATATCTTTGTGCTGTAAATCTCCCAACAGCCAAACGCAAAAGCAGCAAACATCTCGCTGTATGTCCCACATCCAAAGTGCCAAGAGAGAGCTTGCTCTCCCTGTCTTTGAGTACTGTTTTCACTGTCCCGGTTACCTCTTTGCTAACATTCTCTTCAGAGCCGCAGTGAAACCAGGAACCACGTGGAGAAGGCACCCACACTGAAAGTGCCTGGAGGGAACATTGGGGCTTCTCAGTGTCTCTGACATAGGGTTTCACTGTCCCGGGAAAGTCTCTGCTAACACCGTGCAGAGCGCTGTGCCCAATATACAGAAACGTCTTGCGGTATCTCCTACAGGGAAAGTGCCAGGAGGGAATTGTCGAGCTTGCTCTCAGTGTCTCTGAGAATTGCTCTGATTATCCCTGTGACCTCTTTGCTAAGACTCTCCAGAGAGCTGTCCTCAAAACAAACACACATCTTGACATATCTCCCACATTGATCGCAGTGTCTCCAGAAACGGCATTCAAGGAGCCAGGACCTTTTCTCCCTACACTGTCCATTGAGTTGTCCTCAAAACCAATATACATCCTGCTATATCTCCCACATGGAAAGCGCCAGGAGGGAGAAGTGGGGATTATGTTTAGACTTTCTCGGAACTGCTTCAAATCAACTAGATATCTTTGTGCTGTAAATCTCCCAACAGCCAAACGCAAAAGCAGCAAACATCTCGCTGTATGTCCCACATCCAAAGTGCCAAGAGAGAGCTTGCTCTCCCTGTCTTTGAGTACTGTTTTCACTGTCCCGGTTCCCTCTTTGCTAACGTTCTCTTCAGAGCCGCAGTGAAACCAGGAACCACGTGGAGAAGGCACCCACACTGAAAGTGCCTGGAGGGAACATTGGGGCTTCTTCTCAGTGTCTCTGACATAGGGTTCCACTGTCCCGGGAAAGTCTCTGCTAACACCGTGCAGAGCGCTGTGCCCAATGTACAGAAACGTCTTGCGGTATCTCCTACAGGGAAAGTGCCAGGAGGGAATTGTCGAGCTTGTTCTCAGTGTCTCTGAGAATTGCTCTGGTTATCTGTGTGACCTCTTTGCTAAGACTCTCCAGAGAGACGTCCTCAAAACAAACACACATCTTGACATATCTCCCACATTGATCGCAGTGTCTCCAGAAACGGCATTCAAGGAGCCAGGACCTTTTCTCCCTACACTGTCCATTGAGTTGTCCTCAAAACCAATATACATCCTGCTAGATCTCCCACATGGAAAGTGCCAGGAGGGAGAAGTGGGGATTATGTTTAGACTTTCTCGGAACTGCTTCAAATCAACTAGATATCTTTGTGCTGTAAATCTCCCAACAGCCAAACGCAAAAGCAGCAAACATCTCGCTGTATGTCCCACATCCAAAGTGCCAAGAGAGAGCTTGCTCTCCCTGTCTTTGAGTACTGTTTTCACTGTCCCGGTTACCTCTTTGCTAACGTTCTCTTCAGAGCCGCAGTGAAACCAGGAACCACGTGGAGAAGGCACCCACACTGAAAGTGCCTGGAGGGAACATTGGGGCTTCTTCTCAGTGTCTCTGACATAGGGTTCCACTGTCCCGGGAAAGTCTCTGCTAACACCGTGCAGAGCGCTGTGCCCAATGTACAGAAACGTCTTGCGGTATCTCCTACAGGGAAAGTGCCAGGAGGGAATTGTCGAGCTTGTTCTCAGTGTCTCTGAGAATTGCTCTGGTTATCTGTGTGACCTCTTTGCTTAGACTCTCCAGAGAGCCGTCCTCAAAACAAACACACATCTTGACATATCTCCCACATTGATCGCAGTGTCTCCAGAAACGGCATTCAAGGAGCCAGGACCTTTTCTCCCTACACTGTCCATTGAGTTGTCCTCAAAACCAATATACATCCTGCTATATCTCCCACATGGAAAGTGCCAGGAGGGAGAAGTGGGGATTATGTTTAGACTTTCTCGGAACTGCTTCAAATCAACTAGATATCTTTGTGCTGTAAATCTCCCAACAGCCAAACGCAAAAGCAGCAAACATCTCGCTGTATGTCCCACATCCAAAGTGCCAAGAGAGAGCTTGCTCTCCCTGTCTTTGAGTACTGTTTTCACTGTCCCGGTTACCTCTTTGCTAACATTCTCTTCAGAGCCGCAGTGAAACCAGGAACCACGTGGAGAAGGCACCCACACTGAAAGTGCCTGGAGGGAACATTGGGGCTTCTCAGTGTCTCTGACATAGGGTTTCACTGTCCCGGGAAAGTCTCTGCTAACACCGTGCAGAGCGCTGTGCCCAATATACAGAAACGTCTTGCGGTATCTCCTACAGGGAAAGTGCCAGGAGGGAATTGTCGAGCTTGCTCTCAGTGTCTCTGAGAATTGCTCTGATTATCCCTGTGACCTCTTTGCTAAGACTCTCCAGAGAGCTGTCCTCAAAACAAACACACATCTTGACATATCTCCCACATTGATCGCAGTGTCTCCAGAAACGGCATTCAAGGAGCCAGGACCTTTTCTCCCTACACTGTCCATTGAGTTGTCCTCAAAACCAATATACATCCTGCTATATCTCCCACATGGAAAGCGCCAGGAGGGAGAAGTGGGGATTATGTTTAGACTTTCTCGGAACTGCTTCAAATCAACTAGATATCTTTGTGCTGTAAATCTCCCAACAGCCAAACGCAAAAGCAGCAAACATCTCGCTGTATGTCCCACATCCAAAGTGCCAAGAGAGAGCTTGCTCTCCCTGTCTTTGAGTACTGTTTTCACTGTCCCGGTTACCTCTTTGCTAACGTTCTCTTCAGAGCCGCAGTGAAAGCAGGAACCACGTGGAGAAGGCACCCACACTGAAAGTGCCTGGAGGGAACATTGGGGCTTCTTCTCAGTGTCTCTGACATAGGGTTCCACTGTCCCGGGAAAGTCTCTGCTAACACCGTGCAGAGCGCTGTGCCCAATGTACAGAAACGTCTTGCGGTATCTCCTACAGGGAAAGTGCCAGGAGGGAATTGTCGAGCTTGTTCTCAGTGTCTCTGAGAATTGCTCTGGTTATCTGTGTGACCTCTTTGCTAAGACTCTCCAGAGAGCCGTCCTCAAAACAAACACACATCTTGACATATCTCCCACATTGATCGCAGTGTCTCCAGAAACGGCATTCAAGGAGCCAGGACCTTTTCTCCCTACACTGTCCATTGAGTTGTCCTCAAAACCAATATACATCCTGCTAGATCTCCCACATGGAAAGTGCCAGGAGGGAGAAGTGGGGATTATGTTTAGACTTTCTCGGAACTGCTTCAAATCAACTAGATATCTTTGTGCTGTAAATCTCCCAACAGCCAAACGCAAAAGCAGCAAACATCTCGCTGTATGTCCCACATCCAAAGTGCCAAGAGAGAGCTTGCTCTCCCTGTCTTTGAGTACTGTTTTCACTATCCCGGTTACCTCTTTGCTAACGTTCTCTTCAGAGCCGCAGTGAAACCAGGAACCACGTGGAGAAGGCACCCACACTGAAAGTGCCTGGAGGGAACATTGGGGCTTCTTCTCAGTGTCTCTGACATAGGGTTTCACTGTCCCGGGAAAGTCTCTGCTAACACCGTGCAGAGCGCTGTGCCCAATATACAGAAACGTCTTGCGGTATCTCCTACAGGGAAAGTGCCAGGAGGGAATTGTCGAGCTTGTTCTCAGTGTCTCTGAGAATTGCTCTGGTTATCTGTGTGAGCTCTTTGCTAAGACTCTCCAGAGAGCCGTCCTCAAAACAAACACACATCTTGACATATCTCCCACATTGATCGCAGTGTCTCCAGAAACGGCATTCAAGGAGCCAGGACCTTTTCTCCCTACACTGTCCATTGAGTTGTCCTCAAAACCAATATACATCCTGCTATATCTCCCACATGGAAAGTGCCAGGAGGGAGAAGTGGGGATTATGTTTAGACTTTCTCGGAACTGCTTCAAATCAACTAGATATCTTTGTGCTGTAAATCTCTCAACAGCCAAACGCAAAAGCAGCAAACATCTCGCTGTATGTCCCACATCCAAAGTGCCAAGAGAGAGCTTGCTCTCCCTGTCTTTGAGTACTGTTTTCACTGTCCCGGTTACCTCTTTGCTAACGTTCTCTTCAGAGCCGCAGTGAAACCAGGAACCACGTGGAGAAGGCACCCACACTGAAAGTGCCTGGAGGGAACATTGGGGCTTCTTCTCAGTGTCTCTGACATAGGGTTCCACTGTCCCGGGAAAGTCTCTGCTAACACCGTGCAGAGCGCTGTGCCCAATGTACAGAAACGTCTTGCGGTATCTCCTACAGGGAAAGTGCCAGGAGGGAATTGTCGAGCTTGTTCTCAGTGTCTCTGAGAATTGCTCTGGTTATCTGTGTGAGCTCTTTGCTAAGACTCTCCAGAGAGCCGTCCTCAAAACAAACACACATCTTGACATATCTCCCACATTGATCGCAGTGTCTCCAGAAACGGCATTCAAGGAGCCAGGACCTTTTCTCCCTACACTGTCCATTGAGTTGTCCTCAAAACCAATATACATCCTGCTAGATCTCCCACATGGAAAGTGCCAGGAGGGAGAAGTGGGGATTATGTTTAGACTTTCTCGGAACTGCTTCAAATCAACTAGATATCTTTGTGCTGTAAATCTCCCAACAGCCAAACGCAAAAGCAGCAAACATCTCGCTGTATGTCCCACATCCAAAGTGCCAAGAGAGAGCTTGCTCTCCCTGTCTTTGAGTACTGTTTTCACTGTCCCGGTTACCTCTTTGCTAACGTTCTCTTCAGAGCCGCAGTGAAACCAGGAACCACGTGGAGAAGGCACCCACACTGAAAGTGCCTGGAGGGAACATTGGGGCTTCTTCTCAGTGTCTCTGACATAGGGTTCCACTGTCCCGGGAAAGTCTCTGCTAACACCGTGCAGAGCGCTGTGCCCAATGTACAGAAACGTCTTGCGGTATCTCCTACAGGGAAAGTGCCAGGAGGGAATTGTCGAGCTTGTTCTCAGTGTCTCTGAGAATTGCTCTGGTTATCTGTGTGACCTCTTTGCTTAGACTCTCCAGAGAGCCGTCCTCAAAACAAACACACATCTTGACATATCTCCCACATTGATCGCAGTGTCTCCAGAAACGGCATTCAAGGAGCCAGGACCTTTTCTCCCTACACTGTCCATTGAGTTGTCCTCAAAACCAATATACATCCTGCTAGATCTCCCACATGGAAAGTGCCAGGAGGGAGAAGTGGGGATTATGTTTAGACTTTCTCGGAACTGCTTCAAATCAACTAGATATCTTTGTGCTGTAAATCTCCCAACAGCCAAACGCAAAAGCAGCAAACATCTCGCTGTATGTCCCACATCCAAAGTGCCAAGAGAGAGCTTGCTCTCCCTGTCTTTGAGTACTGTTTTCACTGTCCCGGTTACCTCTTTGCTAACATTCTCTTCAGAGCCGCAGTGAAACCAGGAACCACGTGGAGAAGGCACCCACACTGAAAGTGCCTGGAGGGAACATTGGGGCTTCTCAGTGTCTCTGACATAGGGTTTCACTGTCCCGGGAAAGTCTCTGCTAACACCGTGCAGAGCGCTGTGCCCAATATACAGAAACGTCTTGCGGTATCTCCTACAGGGAAAGTGCCAGGAGGGAATTGTCGAGCTTGCTCTCAGTGTCTCTGAGAATTGCTCTGATTATCCCTGTGACCTCTTTGCTAAGACTCTCCAGAGAGCTGTCCTCAAAACAAACACACATCTTGACATATCTCCCACATTGATCGCAGTGTCTCCAGAAACGGCATTCAAGGAGCCAGGACCTTTTCTCCCTACACTGTCCATTGAGTTGTCCTCAAAACCAATATACATCCTGCTATATCTCCCACATGGAAAGCGCCAGGAGGGAGAAGTGGGGATTATGTTTAGACTTTCTCGGAACTGCTTCAAATCAACTAGATATCTTTGTGCTGTAAATCTCCCAACAGCCAAACGCAAAAGCAGCAAACATCTCGCTGTATGTCCCACATCCAAAGTGCCAAGAGAGAGCTTGCTCTCCCTGTCTTTGAGTACTGTTTTCACTGTCCCGGTTACCTCTTTGCTAACGTTCTCTTCAGAGCCGCAGTGAAACCAGGAACCACGTGGAGAAGGCACCCACACTGAAAGTGCCTGGAGGGAACATTGGGGCTTCTTCTCAGTGTCTCTGACATAGGGTTCCACTGTCCCGGGAAAGTCTCTGCTAACACCCTGCAGAGCGCTGTGCCCAATGTACAGAAACGTCTTGCGGTATCTCCTACAGGGAAAGTGCCAGGAGGGAATTGTCGAGCTTGTTCTCAGTGTCTCTGAGAATTGCTCTGGTTATCTGTGTGAGCTCTTTGCTAAGACTCTCCAGAGAGCCGTCCTCAAAACAAACACACATCTTGACATATCTCCCACATTGATCGCAGTGTCTCCAGAAACGGCATTCAAGGAGCCAGGACCTTTTCTCCCTACACTGTCCATTGAGTTGTCCTCAAAACCAATATACATCCTGCTATATCTCCCACATGGAAAGTGCCAGGAGGGAGAAGTGGGGATTATGTTTAGACTTTCTCGGAACTGCTTCAAATCAACTAGATATCTTTGTGCTGTAAATCTCCCAACAGCCAAACGCAAAAGCAGCAAACATCTCGCTGTATGTCCCACATCCAAAGTGCCAAGAGAGAGCTTGCTCTCCCTGTCTTTGAGTACTGTTTTCACTGTCCCGGTTACCTCTTTGCTAACGTTCTCTTCAGAGCCGCAGTGAAACCAGGAACCACGTGGAGAAGGCACCCACACTGAAAGTGCCCTGAGGGAACATTGGGGCTTCTTCTCAGTGTCTCTGACATAGGGTTCCACTGTCCCGGGAAAGTCTCTGCTAACACCGTGCAGAGCGCTGTGCCCAATGTACAGAAACGTCTTGCGGTATCTCCTACAGGGAAAGTGCCAGGAGGGAATTGTCGAGCTTGTTCTCAGTGTCTCTGAGAATTGCTCTGGTTATCTGTGTGACCTCTTTGCTTAGACTCTCCAGAGAGACGTCCTCAAAACAAACACACATCTTGACATATCTCCCACATTGATCGCAGTGTCTCCAGAAACGGCATGCAAGAAGCCAGGACCTTTTCTCCCTACACTGTCCATTGAGTTGTCCTCAAAACCAATATACATCCTGCTATATCTCCCACATGGAAAGTGCCAGGAGGGAGAAGTGGGGATTTTGTTTAGACTTTCTCGGAACTGCTTCAAATCAACTAGATATCTTTGTGCTGTAAATCTCCCAACAGCCAAACGCAAAAGCAGCAAACATCTCGCTGTATGTCCCACATCCAAAGTGCCAAGAGAGAGCTTTACTCTCCCTGTCTTTGAGTACTGTTTTCACTGTCCCGGTTACCTCTTTGCTAACGTTCTCTTCAGAGCCGCAGTGAAAGCAGGAACCACGTGGAGAAGGCACCCACACTGAAAGTGCCTGGAGGGAACATTGGGGCTTCTTCTCAGTGTCTCTGACATAGGGTTTCACTGTCCCGGGAAAGTCTCTGCGAACACCGTGCAGAGCGCTGTGCCCAATATACAGAAACGTCTTGCGGTATCTCCTACAGGGAAAGTGCCAGGAGGGAATTGTCGAGCTTGCTCTCAGTGTCTCTGAGAATTGCTCTGGTTATCTGTGTGACCTCTTTGCTAAGACTCTCCAGAGAGCCGTCCTCAAAACCAACACACATCTTGACATATCTCCCACATTGATCGCAGTGTCTCCAGAAACGGCATTCAAGGAGCCAGGACCTTTTCTCCCTACACTGTCCATTGAGTTGTCCTCAAAACCAATATACATCCTGCTATATCTCCCACATGGAAAGTGCCAGGAGGGAGAAGTGGGGATTATGTTTAGACTTTCTCGGAACTGCTTCAAATCAACTAGATATCTTTGTGCTGTAAATCTCCCAACAGCCAAACGCAAAAGCAGCAAACATCTCGCTGTATGTCCCACATCCAAAGTGCCAAGAGAGAGCTTGCTCTCCCTGTCTTTGAGTACTGTTTTCACTGTCCCGGTTACCTCTTTGCTAACGTTCTCTTCAGAGCCGCAGTGAAACCAGGAACCACGTGGAGAAGGCACCCACACTGAAAGTGCCTGGAGGGAACATTGGGGCTTCTTCTCAGTGTCTCTGACATAGGGTTCCACTGTCCCGGGAAAGTCTCTGCTAACACCGTGCAGAGCGCTGTGCCCAATGTACAGAAACGTCTTGCGGTATCTCCTACAGGGAAAGTGCCAGGAGGGAATTGTGGAGCTTGTTCTCAGTGTCTCTGAGAATTGCTCTGGTTATCTGTGTGACCTCTTTGCTAAGACTCTCCAGAGAGCCGTCCTCAAAACAAACACACATCTTGACATATCTCCCACATTGATCGCAGTGTCTCCAGAAACGGCATTCAAGGAGCCAGGACCTTTTCTCCCTACACTGTCCATTGAGTTGTCCTCAAAACCAATATACATCCTGCTAGATCTCCCACATGGAAAGTGCCAGGAGGGAGAAGTGGGGATTATGTTTAGACTTTCTCGGAACTGCTTCAAATCAACTAGATATCTTTGTGCTGTAAATCTCCCAACAGCCAAACGCAAAAGCAGCAAACATCTCGCTGTATGTCCCACATCCAAAGTGCCAAGAGAGAGCTTGCTCTCCCTGTCTTTGAGTACTGTTTTCACTGTCCCGGTTACCTCTTTGCTAACATTCTCTTCAGAGCCGCAGTGAAACCAGGAACCACGTGGAGAAGGCACCCACACTGAAAGTGCCTGGAGGGAACATTGGGGCTTCTTCTCAGTGTCTCTGACATAGGGTTTCACTGTCCCGGGAAAGTCTCTGCTAACACCGTGCAGAGCGCTGTGCCCAATATACAGAAACGTCTTGCGGTATCTCCTACAGGGAAAGTGCCAGGAGGGAATTGTCGAGCTTGCTCTCAGTGTCTCTGAGAATTGCTCTGATTATCCCTGTGACCTCTTTGCTAAGACTCTCCAGAGAGCTGTCCTCAAAACAAACACACATCTTGACATATCTCCCACATTGATCGCAGTGTCTCCAGAAACGGCATTCAAGGAGCCAGGACCTTTTCTCCCTACACTGTCCATTGAGTTGTCCTCAAAACCAATATACATCCTGCTATATCTCCCACATGGAAAGTGCCAGGAGGGAGAAGTGGGGATTATGTTTAGACTTTCTCGGAACTGCTTCAAATCAACTAGATATCTTTGTGCTGTAAATCTCCCAACAGCCAAACGCAAAAGCAGCAAACATCTCGCTGTATGTCCCACATCCAAAGTGCCAAGAGAGAGCTTGCTCTCCCTGTCTTTGAGTACTGTTTTCACTGTCCCGGTTCCCTCTTTGCTAACATTCTCTTCAGAGCCGCAGTGAAACCAGGAACCACGTGGAGAAGGCACCCACACTGAAAGTGCCTGGAGGGAACATTGGGGCTTCTTCTCAGTGTCTCTGACATAGGGTTTCACTGTCCCGGGAAAGTCTCTGCTAACACCGTGCAGAGCGCTGTGCCCAATATACAGAAACGTCTTGCGCTATCTCCTACAGGGAAAGTGCCAGGAGGGAATTGTCGAGCTTGCTCTCAGTGTCTCTGAGAATTGCTCTGGTTATCTGTGTGACCTCTTTGCTAAGACTCTCCAGAGAGCCGTCCTCAAAACCAACACACATCTTGACATATCTCCCACATTGATCGCAGTGTCTCCAGAAACGGCATTCAAGGAGCCAGGACCTTTTCTCCCTACACTGTCCATTGAGTTGTCCTCAAAACCAATATACATCCTGCTATATCTCCCACATGGAAAGTGCCAGGAGGGAGAAGTGGGGATTATGTTTAGACTTTCTCGGAACTGCTTCAAATCAACTAGATATCTTTGTGCTGTAAATCTCCCAACAGCCAAACGCAAAAGCAGCAAACATCTCGCTGTATGTCCCACATCCAAAGTGCCAAGAGAGAGCTTGCTCTCCCTGTCTTTGAGTACTGTTTTCACTGTCCCGGTTACCTCTTTGCTAACGTTCTCTTCAGAGCCGCAGTGAAACCAGGAACCACGTGGAGAAGGCACCCACACTGAAAGTGCCTGGAGGGAACATTGGGGCTTCTTCTCAGTGTCTCTGACATAGGGTTCCACTGTCCCGGGAAAGTCTCTGCTAACACCGTGCAGAGCGCTGTGCCCAATGTACAGAAACGTCTTGCGGTATCTCCTACAGGGAAAGTGCCAGGAGGGAATTGTGGAGCTTGTTCTCAGTGTCTCTGAGAATTGCTCTGGTTATCTGTGTGACCTCTTTGCTAAGACTCTCCAGAGAGCCGTCCTCAAAACAAACACACATCTTGACATATCTCCCACATTGATCGCAGTGTCTCCAGAAACGGCATTCAAGGAGCCAGGACCTTTTCTCCCTACACTGTCCATTGAGTTGTCCTCAAAACCAATATACATCCTGCTATATCTCCCACATGGAAAGTGCCAGGAGGGAGAAGTGGGGATTATGTTTAGACTTTCTCGGAACTGCTTCAAATCAACTAGATATCTTTGTGCTGTAAATCTCCCAACAGCCAAACGCAAAAGCAGCAAACATCTCGCTGTATGTCCCACATCCAAAGTGCCAAGAGAGAGCTTGCTCTCCCTGTCTTTGAGTACTGTTTTCACTGTCCCGGTTACCTCTTTGCTAACATTCTCTTCAGAGCCGCAGTGAAACCAGGAACCACGTGGAGAAGGCACCCACACTGAAAGTGCCTGGAGGGAACATTGGGGCTTCTTCTCAGTGTCTCTGACATAGGGTTTCACTGTCCCGGGAAAGTCTCTGCTAACACCGTGCAGAGCGCTGTGCCCAATATACAGAAACGTCTTGCGGTATCTCCTACAGGGAAAGTGCCAGGAGGGAATTGTCGAGCTTGCTCTCAGTGTCTCTGAGAATTGCTCTGATTATCCCTGTGACCTCTTTGCTAAGACTCTCCAGAGAGCTGTCCTCAAAACAAACACACATCTTGACATATCTCCCACATTGATCGCAGTGTCTCCAGAAACGGCATTCAAGGAGCCAGGACCTTTTCTCCCTACACTGTCCATTGAGTTGTCCTCAAAACCAATATACATCCTGCTATATCTCCCACATGGAAAGTGCCAGGAGGGAGAAGTGGGGATTTTGTTTAGACTTTCTCGGAACTGTTTCAAATCAACTAGATATCTTTGTGCTGTAAATCTCCCAACAGCCAAACGCAAAAGCAGCAAACATCTCGCTGTATGTCCCACATCCAAAGTGCCAAGAGAGAGCTTGCTCTCCCTGTCTTTGAGTACTGTTTTCACTGTCCCGGTTACCTCTTTGCTAACATTCTCTTCAGAGCCGCAGTGAAACCAGGAACCACGTGGAGAAGGCACCCACACTGAAAGTGCCTGGAGGGAACATTGGGGCTTCTTCTCAGTGTCTCTGACATAGGGTTTCACTGTCCCGGGAAAGTCTCTGCTAACACCGTGCAGAGCGCTGTGCCCAATATACAGAAACGTCTTGCGGTATCTCCTACAGGGAAAGTGCCAGGAGGGAATTGTCGAGCTTGTTCTCAGTGTCTCTGAGAATTGCTCTGGTTATCTGTGTGACCTCTTTGCTAAGACTCTCCAGAGAGCCGTCCTCAAAACAAACACACATCTTGACATATCTCCCACATTGATCGCAGTGTCTCCAGAAACGGCATTCAAGGAGCCAGGACCTTTTCTCCCTACACTGTCCATTGAGTTGTCCTCAAAACCAATATACATCCTGCTATATCTCCCACATGGAAAGTGCCAGGAGGGAGAAGTGGGGATTATGTTTAGACTTTCTCGGAACTGCTTCAAATCAACTAGATATCTTTGTGCTGTAAATCTCCCAACAGCCAAACGCAAAAGCAGCAAACATCTCGCTGTATGTCCCACATCCAAAGTGCCAAGAGAGAGCTTGCTCTCCCTGTCTTTGAGTACTGTTTTCACTGTCCCGGTTACCTCTTTGCTAACGTTCTCTTCAGAGCCGCAGTGAAACCAGGAACCACGTGGAGAAGGCACCCACACTGAAAGTGCCTGGAGGGAACATTGGGGCTTCTTCTCAGTGTCTCTGACATAGGGTTCCACTGTCCCGGGAAAGTCTCTGCTAACACCGTGCAGAGCGCTGTGCCCAATGTACAGAAACGTCTTGCGGTATCTCCTACAGGGAAAGTGCCAGGAGGGAATTGTCGAGCTTGTTCTCAGTGTCTCTGAGAATTGCTCTGGTTATCTGTGTGAGCTCTTTGCTAAGACTCTCCAGAGAGCCGTCCTCAAAACAAACACACATCTTGACATATCTCCCACATTGATCGCAGTGTCTCCAGAAACGGCATTCAAGGAGCCAGGACCTTTTCTCCCTACACTGTCCATTGAGTTGTCCTCAAAACCAATATACATCCTGCTATATCTCCCACATGGAAAGTGCCAGGAGGGAGAAGTGGCGATTATGCTTAGACTTTCTCGGAACTGCTTCAAATCAACTAGATATCTTTGTGCTGTAAATCTCCCAACAGCCAAACGTAAAAGCAGCAAACATCTCGCTGCATGTCCCACATCCAAAGTGCCAAGAGAGAGCTTGCTCTCCCTGTCTTTGAGTACTGTTTTCACTGTCCCGGTTACCTCTTTGCTAACGTTCTCTTCAGAGCCGCAGTGAAACCAGGAACCACGTGGAGAAGGCACCCACACTGAAAGTGCCTGGAGGGAACATTGGGGCTTCTTCTCAGTGTCTCTGCCATAGGGTTCCACTGTCCCGGGAAAGTCTCTGCGAACACCGTGCAGAGCGCTGTGCCCAATGTACAGAAACGTCTTGCGGTATCTCCTACAGGGAAAGTGCCAGGAGGGAATTGTGGAGCTTGTTCTCAGTGTCTCTGAGAATTGCTCTGGTTATCTATGTGACCTCTTTGCTAAGACTCTCCAGAGAGCCGTCCTCAAAACCAACACACATCTTGACATATCTCCCACATTGATCGCAGTGTCTCCAGAAACGGCATTCAAGGAGCCAGGACCTTTTCTCCCTACACTGTCCATTGAGTTGTCCTCAAAACCAATATACATCCTGCTATATCTCCCACATGGAAAGTGCCAGGAGGGAGAAGTGGGGAGTATGTTTAGACTTTCTCGGAACTGCTTCAAATCAACTAGATACCTCTGTGCTGTAAATCTCCCAACAGCCAAACGCAAAAGCAGCAAACATCTCGCTATATGTCCCACATCCAAAGTGCCAAGAGAGAGCTTGCTCTCCCTGTCTTTGAGTACTGTTTTCACTGTCCCGGTTACCTCTTTGCTAACATTCTCTTCAGAGCCGCAGTGAAAGCAGGAACCACGTGGAGAAGGCACCCACACTGAAAGTGCCTGGAGGGAACATTGGGGCTTCTTCTCAGTGTCTCTGACATAGGGTTCCACTGTCCCGGGAAAGTCTCTGCTAACACCCTGCAGAGCGCTGTGCCCAATATACAGAAACGTCTTGCGGTATCTCCTACAGGGAAAGTGCCAGGAGGGAATTGTCGAGCTTGTTCTCAGTGTCTCTGAGAATTGCTCTGGTTATCTGTGTGACCTCTTTGCTAAGACTCTCCAGAGAGCCGTCCTCAAAACAAACACACATCTTGACATATCTCCCACATTGATCGCAGTGTCTCCAGAAACGGCATTCAAGGAGCCAGGACCTTTTCTCCCTACACTGTCCATTGAGTTGTCCTCAAAACCAATATACATCCTGCTATATCTCCCACATGGAAAGTGCCAGGAGGGAGAAGTGGGGATTATGTTTAGACTTTCTCGGAACTGCTTCAAATCAACTAGATATCTTTGTGCTGTAAATCTCCCAACAGCCAAACGCAAAAGCAGCAAACATCTCGCTGTATGTCCCACATCCAAAGTGCCAAGAGAGAGCTTGCTCTCCCTGTCTTTGAGTACTGTTTTCACTGTCCCGGTTACCTCTTTGCTAACGTTCTCTTCAGAGCCGCAGTGAAAGCAGGAACCACGTGGAGAAGGCACCCACACTGAAAGTGCCTGGAGGGAACATTGGGGCTTCTTCTCAGTGTCTCTGACATAGGGTTTCACTGTCCCGGGAAAGTCTCTGCGAACACCGTGCAGAGCGCTGTGCCCAATATACAGAAACGTCTTGCGCTATCTCCTACAGGGAAAGTGCCAGGAGGGAATTGTCGAGCTTGTTCTCAGTGTCTCTGAGAATTGCTCTGATTATCTGTGTGACCTCTTTGCTAAGACTCTCCAGAGAGCCGTCCTCAAAACCAACACACATCTTGACATATCTCCCACATTGATCGCAGTGTCTCCAGAAATGGCATTCAAGGAGCCAGGACCTTTTCTCCCTACACTGTCCATTGAGTTGTCCTCAAAACCAATATACATCCTGCTATATCTCCCACATGGAAAGTGCCAGGAGGGAGAAGTGGGGATTATGTTTAGACTTTCTCGGAACTGCTTCAAATCAACTAGATACCTCTGTGCTGTAAATCTCCCAACAGCCAAACGCAAAAGCAGCAAACATCTCGCTGTATGTCCCACATCCAAAGTGCCAAGAGAGAGCTTGCTCTCCCTGTCTTTGAGTACTGTTTTCACTGTCCCGGTTACCTCTTTGCTAACGTTCTCTTCAGAGCTGCAGTGAAAGCAGGAACCACGTGGAGAAGGCAGCCACACTGAAAGTGCCTGGAGGGAACATTGGGGCTTCTTCTCAGTGTCTCTGACATAGGGTTTCACTGTCCCGGGAAAGTCTCTGCTAACACCGTGCAGAGCGCTGTGCCCAATATACAGAAACGTCTTGCGGTATCTCCTACAGGGAAAGTGCCAGGAGGGAATTGTGGAGCTTGTTCTCAGTGTCTCTGAGAATTGCTCTGGTTATCTGTGTGACCTCTTTGCTAAGACTCTCCAGAGAGCCGTCCTCAAAACAAACACACATCTTGACATATCTCCCACATTGATCGCAGTGTCTCCAGAAACGGCATTCAAGGAGCCAGGACCTTTTCTCCCTACACTGTCCATTGAGTTGTCCTCAAAACCAATATACATCCTGCTATATCTCCCACATGGAAAGTGCCAGGAGGGAGAAGTGGGGATTATGTTTAGACTTTCTCGGGACTGCTTCAAATCAACTAGATACCTCTGTGCTGTAAATCTCCCAACAGCCAAACGCAAAAGCAGCAAACATCTCGCTATATGTCCCACATCCAAAGTGCCAAGAGAGAGCTTGCTCTCCCTGTCTTTGAGTACTGTTTTCACTGTCCCGGTTACCTCTTTGCTAACGTTCTCTTCAGAGCCGCAGTGAAAGCAGGAACCACGTGGAGAAGGCACCCACACTGA
The DNA here is from genome assembly GCF_963924245.1 of Chroicocephalus ridibundus. NCBI lineage: Eukaryota > Metazoa > Chordata > Aves > Charadriiformes > Laridae > Chroicocephalus > Chroicocephalus ridibundus. Next base: position 464,820 of record NW_026961241.1, on the reverse strand, counting down.
AAGTGCCTGGAGGGAACATTGGGGCTTCTTCTCAGTGTCTCTGACATAGGGTTTCACTGTCCCGGGAAAGTCTCTGCTAACACCGTGCAGAGCGCTGTGCCCAATATACAGAAACGTCTTGCGGTATCTCCTACAGGGAAAGTGCCAGGAGGGAATTGTCGAGCTTGTTCTCAGTGTCTCTGAGAATTGCTCTGATTATCTGTGTGACCTCTTTGCTAAGACTCTCCAGAGAGCCGTCCTCAAAACAAACACACATCTTGACATATCTCCCACATTGATCGCAGTGTCTCCAGAAATGGCATTCAAGGAGCCAGGACCTTTTCTCCCTACACTGTCCATTGAGTTGTCCTCAAAACCAATATACATCCTGCTATATCTCCCACATGGAAAGTGCCAGGAGGGAGAAGTGGGGATTATGTTTAGACTTTCTCGGAACTGCTTCAAATCAACTAGATATCTTTGTGCTGTAAATCTCCCAACAGCCAAACGCAAAAGCAGCAAACATCTCGCTGTATGTCCCACATCCAAAGTGCCAAGAGAGAGCTTGCTCTCCCTGTCTTTGAGTACTGTTTTCACTGTCCCGGTTACCTCTTTGCTAACGTTCTCTTCAGAGCTGCAGTGAAAGCAGGAACCACGTGGAGAAGGCACCCACACTGAAAGTGCCTGGAGGGAACATTGGGGCTTCTTCTCAGTGTCTCTGACATAGGGTTTCACTGTCCCGGGAAAGTCTCTGCTAACACCGTGCAGAGCGCTGTGCCCAATATACAGAAACGTCTTGCGGTATCTCCTACAGGGAAAGTGCCAGGAGGGAATTGTCGAGCTTGTTCTCAGTGTCTCTGAGAATTGCTCTGATTATCTGTGTGACCTCTTTGCTAAGACTCTCCAGAGAGCCGTCCTCAAAACAAACACACATCTTGACATATCTCCCACATTGATCGCAGTGTCTCCAGAAACGGCATTCAAGGAGCCAGGACCTTTTCTCCCTACACTGTCCATTGAGTTGTCCTCCAAACCAATATACATCCTGCTATATCTCCCACATGGAAAGTGCCAGGAGGGAGAAGTGGGGATTATGTTTAGACTTTCTCGGAACTGCTTCAAATCAACTAGATACCTCTGTGCTGTAAATCTCCCAACAGCCAAACGCAAAAGCAGCAAACATCTCGCTGTATGTCCCACATCCAAAGTGCCAAGAGAGAGCTTGCTCTCCCTGTCTTTGAGTACTGTTTTCACTGTCCCGGTTCCCTCTTTGCTAACGTTCTCTTCAGAGCCGCAGTGAAACCAGGAACCACGTGGAGAAGGCACCCACACTGAAAGTGCCTGGAGGGAACATTGGGGCTTCTTCTCAGTGTCTCTGACATAGGGTTCCACTGTCCTGGGAAAGTCTCTGCTAACACCCTGCAGAGCGCTGTGCCCAATGTACAGAAACGTCTTGCAGTATCTCCTACAGGGAAAGTGCCAGGAGGGAATTGTCGAGCTTGTTCTCAGTGTCTCTGAGAATTGCTCTGATTATCTGTGTGACCTCTTTGCTAAGACTCTCCAGAGAGCCGTCCTCAAAACAAACACACATCTTGACATATCTCCCACATTGATCGCAGTGTCTCCAGAAACTGCATTCAAGGAGCCAGGACCTTTTCTCCCTACACTGTCCATTGAGTTGTCCTCAAAACCAATATACATCCTGCTATATCTCCCACATGGAAAGTGCCAGGAGGGAGAAGTGGGGATTATGTTTAGACTTTCTCGGAACTGCTTCAAATCAACTAGATATCTTTGTGCTGTAAATCTCCCAACAGCCAAACGCAAAAGCAGCAAACATCTCGCTGTATGTCCCACATCCAAAGTGCCAAGAGAGAGCTTGCTCTCCCTGTCTTTGAGTACTGTTTTCACTGTCCCGGTTACCTCTTTGCTAACGTTCTCTTCAGAGCTGCAGTGAAAGCAGGAACCACGTGGAGAAGGCACCCACACTGAAAGTGCCTGGAGGGAACATTGGGGCTTCTTCTCAGTGTCTCTGACATAGGGTTTCACTGTCCCGGGAAAGTCTCTGCTAACACCGTGCAGAGCGCTGTGCCCAATATACAGAAACGTCTTGCGGTATCTCCTACAGGGAAAGTGCCAGGAGGGAATTGTCGAGCTTGTTCTCAGTGTCTCTGAGAATTGCTCTGATTATCTGTGTGACCTCTTTGCTAAGACTCTCCAGAGAGCCGTCCTCAAAACAAACACACATCTTGACATATCTCCCACATTGATCGCAGTGTCTCCAGAAACGGCATTCAAGGAGCCAGGACCTTTTCTCCCTACACTGTCCATTGAGTTGTCCTCAAAACCAATATACATCCTGCTATATCTCCCACATGGAAAGTGCCAGGAGGGAGAAGTGGGGATTATGTTTAGACTTTCTCGGAACTGCTTCAAATCAACTAGATACCTCTGTGCTGTAAATCTCCCAACAGCCAAACGCAAAAGCAGCAAACATCTCGCTGTATGTCCCACATCCAAAGTGCCAAGAGAGAGCTTGCTCTCCCTGTCTTTGAGTACTGTTTTCACTGTCCCGGTTCCCTCTTTGCTAACGTTCTCTTCAGAGCCGCAGTGAAACCAGGAACCACGTGGAGAAGGCACCCACACTGAAAGTGCCTGGAGGGAACATTGGGGCTTCTTCTCAGTGTCTCTGACATAGGGTTCCACTGTCCCGGGAAAGTCTCTGCTAACACCGTGCAGAGCGCTGTGCCCAATGTACAGAAACGTCTTGCGGTATCTCCTACAGGGAAAGTGCCAGGAGGGAATTGTGGAGCTTGTTCTCAGTGTCTCTGAGAATTGCTCTGATTATCTGTGTGACCTCTTTGCTAAGACTCTCCAGAGAGACGTCCTCAAAACAAACACACATCTTGACATATCTCCCACATTGATCGCAGTGTCTCCAGAAACGGCATTCAAGGAGCCAGGACCTTTTCTCCCTACACTGTCCATTGAGTTGTCCTCAAAACCAATATACATCCTGCTATATCTCCCACATGGAAAGTGCCAGGAGGGAGAAGTGGGGATTATGTTTAGACTTTCTCGGAACTGCTTCAAATCAACTAGATATCTTTGTGCTGTAAATCTCCCAACAGCCAAACGCAAAAGCAGCAAACATCTCGCTGTATGTCCCACATCCAAAGTGCCAAGAGAGAGCTTGCTCTCCCTGTCTTTGAGTACTGTTTTCACTGTCCCGGTTACCTCTTTGCTAACGTTCTCTTCAGAGCCGCAGTGAAAGCAGGAACCACGTGGAGAAGGCACCCACACTGAAAGTGCCTGGAGGGAACATTGGGGCTTCTTCTCAGTGTCTCTGACATAGGGTTCCACTGTCCCGGGAAAGTCTCTGCTAACACCCTGCAGAGCGCTGTGCCCAATGTACAGAAACGTCTTGCAGTATCTCCTACAGGGAAAGTGCCAGGAGGGAATTGTCGAGCTTGTTCTCAGTGTCTCTGAGAATTGCTCTGATTATCTGTGTGACCTCTTTGCTAAGACTCTCCAGAGAGCCGTCCTCAAAACAAACACACATCTTGACATATCTCCCACATTGATCGCAGTGTCTCCAGAAACTGCATTCAAGGAGCCAGGACCTTTTCTCCCTACACTGTCCATTGAGTTGTCCTCAAAACCAATATACATCCTGCTATATCTCCCACATGGAAAGTGCCAGGAGGGAGAAGTGGGGATTATGTTTAGACTTTCTCGGAACTGCTTCAAATCAACTAGATATCTTTGTGCTGTAAATCTCCCAACAGCCAAACGCAAAAGCAGCAAACATCTCGCTGTATGTCCCACATCCAAAGTGCCAAGAGAGAGCTTGCTCTCCCTGTCTTTGAGTACTGTTTTCACTGTCCCGGTTCCCTCTTTGCTAACGTTCTCTTCAGAGCCGCAGTGAAACCAGGAACCACGTGGAGAAGGCACCCACACTGAAAGTGCCTGGAGGGAACATTGGGGCTTCTTCTCAGTGTCTCTGACATAGGGTTCCACTGTCCCGGGAAAGTCTCTGCTAACACCGTGCAGAGCGCTGTGCCCAATGTACAGAAACGTCTTGCGGTATCTCCTACAGGGAAAGTGCCAGGAGGGAATTGTGGAGCTTGTTCTCAGTGTCTCTGAGAATTGCTCTGATTATCTGTGTGACCTCTTTGCTAAGACTCTCCAGAGAGCCGTCCTCAAAACAAACACACATCTTGACATATCTCCCACATTGATCGCAGTGTCTCCAGAAACGGCATTCAAGGAGCCAGGACCTTTTCTCCCTACACTGTCCATTGAGTTGTCCTCAAAACCAATATACATCCTGCTATATCTCCCACATGGAAAGTGCCAGGAGGGAGAAGTGGGGATTATGTTTAGACTTTCTCGGAACTGCTTCAAATCAACTAGATATCTTTGTGCTGTAAATCTCCCAACAGCCAAACGCAAAAGCAGCAAACATCTCGCTGTATGTCCCACATCCAAAGTGCCAAGAGAGAGCTTGCTCTCCCTGTCTTTGAGTACTGTTTTCACTGTCCCGGTTCCCTCTTTGCTAACGTTCTCTTCAGAGCCGCAGTGAAAGCAGGAACCACGTGGAGAAGGCACCCACACTGAAAGTGCCTGGAGGGAACATTGGGGCTTCTTCTCAGTGTCTCTGACATAGGGTTCCACTGTCCCGGGAAAGTCTCTGCTAACACCGTGCAGAGCGCTGTGCCCAATGTACAGAAACGTCTTGCGGTATCTCCTACAGGGAAAGTGCCAGGAGGGAATTGTCGAGCTTGTTCTCAGTGTCTCTGAGAATTGCTCTGATTATCTGTGTGACCTCTTTGCTAAGACTCTCCAGAGAGCCGTCCTCAAAACAAGCACACATCTTGACATATCTCCCACATTGATCGCAGTGTCTCCAGAAACGGCATTCAAGGAGCCAGGACCTTTTCTCCCTACACTGTCCATTGAGTTGTCCTCAAAACCAATATACATCCTGCTATATCTCCCACATGGAAAGTGCCAGGAGGGAGAAGTGGGGATTATGTTTAGACTTTCTCGGAACTGCTTCAAATCAACTAGATATCTTTGTGCTGTAAATCTCCCAACAGCCAAACGCAAAAGCAGCAAACATCTCGCTGTATGTCCCACATCCAAAGTGCCAAGAGAGAGCTTGCTCTCCCTGTCTTTGAGTACTGTTTTCACTGTCCCGGTTCCCTCTTTGCTAACGTTCTCTTCAGAGCCGCAGTGAAACCAGGAACCACGTGGAGAAGGCACCCACACTGAAAGTGCCTGGAGGGAACATTGGGGCTTCTTCTCAGTGTCTCTGACATAGGGTTCCACTGTCCCGGGAAAGTCTCTGCTAACACCGTGCAGAGCGCTGTGCCCAATGTACAGAAACGTCTTGCGGTATCTCCTACAGGGAAAGTGCCAGGAGGGAATTGTCGAGCTTGTTCTCAGTGTCTCTGAGAATTGCTCTGGTTATCTGTGTGACCTCTTTGCTAAGACTCTCCAGAGAGACGTCCTCAAAACCAACACACATCTTGACATATCTCCCACATTGATCGCAGTGTCTCCAGAAACAGCATTCAAGGAGCCAGGACCTTTTCTCCCTACACTGTCCATTGAGTTGTCCTCAAAACCAATATACATCCTGCTAGATCTCCCACATGGAAAGTGCCAGGAGGGAGAAGTGGGGATTATGTTTAGACTTTCTCGGAACTGCTTCAAATCAACTAGATATCTTTGTGCTGTAAATCTCCCAACAGCCAAACGCAAAAGCAGCAAACATCTCGCTGTATGTCCCACATCCAAAGTGCCAAGAGAGAGCTTGCTCTCCCTGTCTTTGAGTACTGTTTTCACTGTCCCGGTTCCCTCTTTGCTAACGTTCTCTTCAGAGCCGCAGTGAAACCAGGAACCACGTGGAGAAGGCACCCACACTGAAAGTGCCTGGAGGGAACATTGGGGCTTCTTCTCAGTGTCTCTGACATAGGGTTTCACTGTCCCGGGAAAGTCTCTGCTAACACCGTGCAGAGCGCTGTGCCCAATATACAGAAACGTCTTGCGCTATCTCCTACAGGGAAAGTGCCAGGAGGGAATTGTCGAGCTTGCTCTCAGTGTCTCTGAGAATTGCTCTGGTTATCTGTGTGACCTCTTTGCTAAGACTCTCCAGAGAGCCGTCCTCAAAACCAACACACATCTTGACATATCTCCCACATTGATCGCAGTGTCTCCAGAAACGGCATTCAAGGAGCCAGGACCTTTTCTCCCTACACTGTCCATTGAGTTGTCCTCAAAACCAATATACATCCTGCTATATCTCCCACATGGAAAGTGCCAGGAGGGAGAAGTGGGGATTATGTTTAGACTTTCTCGGAACTGCTTCAAATCAACTAGATATCTTTGTGCTGTAAATCTCCCAACAGCCAAACGCAAAAGCAGCAAACATCTCGCTGTATGTCCCACATCCAAAGTGCCAAGAGAGAGCTTGCTCTCCCTGTCTTTGAGTACTGTTTTCACTGTCCCGGTTACCTCTTTGCTAACATTCTCTTCAGAGCCGCAGTGAAACCAGGAACCACGTGGAGAAGGCACCCACACTGAAAGTGCCTGGAGGGAACATTGGGGCTTCTTCTCAGTGTCTCTGACATAGGGTTCCACTGTCCCGGGAAAGTCTCTGCTAACACCGTGCAGAGCGCTGTGCCCAATATACAGAAACGTCTTGCGGTATCTCCTACAGGGAAAGTGCCAGGAGGGAATTGTCGAGCTTGTTCTCAGTGTCTCTGAGAATTGCTCTGGTTATCTGTGTGACCTCTTTGCTAAGACTCTCCAGAGAGCCGTCCTCAAAACAAACACACATCTTGACATATCTCCCACATTGATCGCAGTGTCTCCAGAAACGGCATTCAAGGAGCCAGGACCTTTTCTCCCTACACTGTCCATTGAGTTGTCCTCAAAACCAATATACATCCTGCTATATCTCCCACATGGAAAGTGCCAGGAGGGAGAAGTGGGGATTATGTTTAGACTTTCTCGGAACTGCTTCAAATCAACTAGATACCTCTGTGCTGTAAATCTCCCAACAGCCAAACGCAAAAGCAGCAAACATCTCGCTGTATGTCCCACATCCAAAGTGCCAAGAGAGAGCTTGCTCTCCCTGTCTTTGAGTACTGTTTTCACTGTCCCGGTTACCTCTTTGCTAACGTTCTCTTCAGAGCCGCAGTGAAAGCAGGAACCACGTGGAGAAGGCACCCACACTGAAAGTGCCTGGAGGGAACATTGGGGCTTCTTCTCAGTGTCTCTGACATAGGGTTCCACTGTCCCGGGAAAGTCTCTGCTAACACCGTGCAGAGCGCTGTGCCCAATATACAGAAACGTCTTGCGGTATCTCATACAGGGAAAGTGCCAGGAGGGAATTGTCGAGCTTGTTCTCAGTGTCTCTGAGAATTGCTCTGATTATCTGTGTGACCTCTTTGCTAAGACTCTCCAGAGAGCCGTCCTCAAAACAAACACACATCTTGACATATCTCCCACATTGATCGCAGTGTCTCCAGAAACGGCATTCAAGGAGCCAGGACCTTTTCTCCCTACACTGTCCATTGAGTTGTCCTCAAAACCAATATACATCCTGCTATATCTCCCACATGGAAAGTGCCAGGAGGGAGAAGTGGGGATTATGTTTAGACTTTCTCGGAACTGCTTCAAATCAACTAGATATCTTTGTGCTGTAAATCTCCCAACAGCCAAACGCAAAAGCAGCAAACATCTCGCTGTATGTCCCGCATCCAAAGTGCCAAGAGAGAGCTTGCTCTCCCTGTCTTTGAGTACTGTTTTCACTGTCCCGGTTACCTCTTTGCTAACGTTCTCTTCAGAGCCGCAGTGAAACCAGGAACCACGTGGAGAAGGCACCCACACTGAAAGTGCCTGGAGGGAACATTGGGGCTTCTTCTCAGTGTCTCTGACATAGGGTTCCACTGTCCCGGGAAAGTCTCTGCTAACACCGTGCAGAGCGCTGTGCCCAATATACAGAAACGTCTTGCGGTATCTCCTACAGGGAAAGTGCCAGGAGGGAATTGTCGAGCTTGTTCTCAGTGTCTCTGAGAATTGTTCTGGTTATCTCTGTGACATCTTTGCTAAGACTCTCCAGAGAGACGTCCTCAAAACAAACACACATCTTGACATATCTCCCACATTGATCGCAGTGTCTCCAGAAACGGCATTCAAGGAGCCAGGACCTTTTCTCCCTACACTGTCCATTGAGTTGTCCTCAAAACCAATATACATCCTGCTATATCTCCCACATGGAAAGTGCCAGGAGGGAGAAGTGGGGATTATGTTTAGACTTTCTCGGAACTGCTTCAAATCAACTAGATACCTCTGTGCTGTAAATCTCCCAACAGCCAAACGCAAAAGCAGCAAACATCTCGCTGTATGTCCCACATCCAAAGTGCCAAGAGAGAGCTTGCTCTCCCTGTCTTTGAGTACTGTTTTCACTGTCCCGGTTACCTCTTTGCTAACATTCTCTTCAGAGCCGCAGTGAAACCAGGAACCACGTGGAGAAGGCACCCACACTGAAAGTGCCTGGAGGGAACATTGGGGCTTCTTCTCAGTGTCTCTGACATAGGGTTCCACTGTCCCGGGAAAGTCTCTGCTAACACCGTGCAGAGCGCTGTGCCCAATGTACAGAAACGTCTTGCGGTATCTCCTACAGGGAAAGTGCCAGGAGGGAATTGTCGAGCTTGTTCTCAGTGTCTCTGAGAATTGCTCTGGTTATCTGTGTGACCTCTTTGCTAAGACTCTCCAGAGAGCCGTCCTCAAAACAAACACACATCTTGACATATCTCCCACATTGATCGCAGTGTCTCCAGAAACGGCATTCAAGGAGCCAGGACCTTTTCTCCCTACACTGTCCATTGAGTTGTCCTCAAAACCAATATACATCCTGCTGTATCTCCCACGTGGAAAGTGCCAGGAGGGAGAAGTGGGGATTATGTTTAGACTTTCTCGGAACTGCTTCAAATCAACTAGATATCTTTGTGCTGTAAATCTCCCAACAGCCAAACGCAAAAGCAGCAAACATCTCGCTGTATGTCCCACATCCAAAGTGCCAAGAGAGAGCTTGCTCTCCCTGTCTTTGAGTACTGTTTTCACTGTCCCGGTTCCCTCTTTGCTAACGTTCTCTTCAGAGCCGCAGTGAAACCAGGAACCACGTGGAGAAGGCACCCACACTGAAAGTGCCTGGAGGGAACATTGGGGCTTCTTCTCAGTGTCTCTGACATAGGGTTCCACTGTCCCGGGAAAGTCTCTGCTAACACCGTGCAGAGCGCTGTGCCCAATGTACAGAAACGTCTTGCGGTATCTCCTACAGGGAAAGTGCCAGGAGGGAATTGTCGAGCTTGTTCTCAGTGTCTCTGAGAATTGCTCTGATTATCTGTGTGACCTCTTTGCTAAGACTCTCCAGAGAGCCGTCCTCAAAACAAACACACATCTTGACATATCTCCCACATTGATCGCAGTGTCTCCAGAAACGGCATTCAAGGAGCCAGGACCTTTTCTCCCTACACTGTCCATTGAGTTGTCCTCAAAACCAATATACATCCTGCTATATCTCCCACATGGAAAGTGCCAGGAGGGAGAAGTGGGGATTATGTTTAGACTTTCTCGGAACTGCTTCAAATCAACTAGATATCTTTGTGCTGTAAATCTCCCAACAGCCAAACGCAAAAGCAGCAAACATCTCGCTGTATGTCCCACATCCAAAGTGCCAAGAGAGAGCTTGCTCTCCCTGTCTTTGAGTACTGTTTTCACTGTCCCGGTTCCCTCTTTGCTAACATTCTCTTCAGAGCTGCAGTGAAAGCAGGAACCACGTGGAGAAGGCACCCACACTGAAAGTGCCTGGAGGGAACATTGGGGCTTCTTCTCAGTGTCTCTGACATAGGGTTTCACTGTCCCGGGAAAGTCTCTGCTAACACCCTGCAGAGCGCTGTGCCCAATGTACAGAAACGTCTTGCGGTATCTCCTACAGGGAAAGTGCCAGGAGGGAATTGTCGAGCTTGTTCTCAGTGTCTCTGAGAATTGCTCTGGTTATCTGTGTGACCTCTTTGCTAAGACTCTCCAGAGAGACGTCCTCAAAACCAACACACATCTTGACATATCTCCCACATTGATCGCAGTGTCTCCAGAAACAGCATTCAAGGAGCCAGGACCTTTTCTCCCTACACTGTCCATTGAGTTGTCCTCAAAACCAATATACATCCTGCTATATCTCCCACATGGAAAGTGCCAGGAGGGAGAAGTGGGGATTATGTTTAGACTTTCTCGGAACTGCTTCAAATCAACTAGATATCTTTGTGCTGTAAATCTCCCAACAGCCAAACGCAAAAGCAGCAAACATCTCGCTGTATGTCCCACATCCAAAGTGCCAAGAGAGAGCTTGCTCTCCCTGTCTTTGAGTACTGTTTTCACTGTCCCGGTTACCTCTTTGCTAACATTCTCTTCAGAGCTGCAGTGAAAGCAGGAACCACGTGGAGAAGGCACCCACACTGAAAGTGCCTGGAGGGAACATTGGGGCTTCTTCTCAGTGTCTCTGACATAGGGTTTCACTGTCCCCGGAAAGTCTCTGCTAACACCCTGCAGAGCGCTGTGCCCAATGTACAGAAACGTCTTGCGGTATCTCCTACAGGGAAAGTGCCAGGAGGGAATTGTCGAGCTTGTTCTCAGTGTCTCTGAGAATTGCTCTGGTTATCTGTGTGACCTCTTTGCTAAGACTCTCCAGAGAGACGTCCTCAAAACCAACACACATCTTGACATATCTCCCACATTGATCGCAGTGTCTCCAGAAACAGCATTCAAGGAGCCAGGACCTTTTCTCCCTACACTGTCCATTGAGTTGTCCTCAAAACCAATATACATCCTGCTATATCTCCCACATGGAAAGTGCCAGGAGGGAGAAGTGGGGATTATGTTTAGACTTTCTCGGAACTGCTTCAAATCAACTAGATATCTTTGTGCTGTAAATCTCCCAACAGCCAAACGCAAAAGCAGCAAACATCTCGCTGTATGTCCCACATCCAAAGTGCCAAGAGAGAGCTTGCTCTCCCTGTCTTTGAGTACTGTTTTCACTGTCCCGGTTCCCTCTTTGCTAACGTTCTCTTCAGAGCCGCAGTGAAACCAGGAACCACGTGGAGAAGGCACCCACACTGAAAGTGCCTGGAGGGAACATTGGGGCTTCTTCTCAGTGTCTCTGACATAGGGTTTCACTGTCCCGGGAAAGTCTCTGCTAACACCGTGCAGAGCGCTGTGCCCAATATACAGAAACGTCTTGCGGTATCTCCTACAGGGAAAGTGCCAGGAGGGAATTGTCGAGCTTGCTCTCAGTGTCTCTGAGAATTGCTCTGGTTATCTGTGTGACCTCTTTGCTAAGACTCTCCAGAGAGCCGTCCTCAAAACCAACACACATCTTGACATATCTCCCACATTGATCGCAGTGTCTCCAGAAACGGCATTCAAGGAGCCAGGACCTTTTCTCCCTACACTGTCCATTGAGTTGTCCTCAAAACCAATATACATCCTGCTATATCTCCCACATGGAAAGTGCCAGGAGGGAGAAGTGGGGATTATGTTTAGACTTTCTCGGAACTGCTTCAAATCAACTAGATATCTTTGTGCTGTAAATCGCCCAACAGCCAAACGCAAAAGCAGCAAACATCTCGCTGTATGTCCCACATCCAAAGTGCCAAGAGAGAGCTTGCTCTCCCTGTCTTTGAGTACTGTTTTCACTGTCCCGGTTACCTCTTTGCTAACGTTCTCTTCAGAGCCGCAGTGAAAGCAGGAACCACGTGGAGAAGGCACCCACACTGAAAGTGCCTGGAGGGAACATTGGGGCTTCTTCTCAGTGTCTCTGACATAGGGTTCCACTGTCCCGGGAAAGTCTCTGCTAACACCGTGCAGAGCGCTGTGCCCAATATACAGAAACGTCTTGCGGTATCTCCTACAGGGAAAGTGCCAGGAGGGAATTGTGGAGCTTGTTCTCAGTGTCTCTGAGAATTGCTCTGGTTATCTGTGTGACCTCTTTGCTAAGACTCTCCAGAGACCCGTCCTCAAAACAAACACACATCTTGACATATCTCCCACATTGATCGCAGTGTCTCCAGAAACGGCATTCAAGGAGCCAGGACCTTTTCTCCCTACACTGTCCATTGAGTTGTCCTCAAAACCAATATACATCCTGCTATATCTCCCACATGGAAAGTGCCAGGAGGGAGAAGTGGGGATTATGTTTAGACTTTCTCGGAACTGCTTCAAATCAACTAGATATCTTTGTGCTGTAAATCTCCCAACAGCCAAACGCAAAAGCAGCAAACATCTCGCTGTATGTCCCGCATCCAAAGTGCCAAGAGAGAGCTTGCTCTCCCTGTCTTTGAGTACTGTTTTCACTGTCCCGGTTACCTCTTTGCTAACGTTCTCTTCAGAGCCGCAGTGAAACCAGGAACCACGTGGAGAAGGCACCCACACTGAAAGTGCCTCGAGGGAACATTGGGGCTTCTTCTCAGTGTCTCTGACATAGGGTTCCACTGTCCCGGGAAAGTCTCTGCTAACACCGTGCAGAGCGCTGTGCCCAATATACAGAAACGTCTTGCGGTATCTCCTACAGGGAAAGTGCCAGGAGGGAATTGTGGAGCTTGTTCTCAGTGTCTCTGAGAATTGCTCTGGTTATCTGTGTGACCTCTTTGCTAAGACTCTCCAGAGAGCCGTCCTCAAAACAAACACACATCTTGACATATCTCCCACATTGATCGCAGTGTCTCCAGAAACGGCATTCAAGGAGCCAGGACCTTTTCTCCCTACACTGTCCATTGAGTTGTCCTCAAAACCAATATACATCCTGCTATATCTCCCACATGGAAAGTGCCAGGAGGGAGAAGTGGGGATTATGTTTAGACTTTCTCGGAACTGCTTCAAATCAACTAGATATCTTTGTGCTGTAAATCTCCCAACAGCCAAACGCAAAAGCAGCAAACATCTCGCTGTATGTCCCGCATCCAAAGTGCCAAGAGAGAGCTTGCTCTCCCTGTCTTTGAGTACTGTTTTCACTGTCCCGGTTACCTCTTTGCTAACGTTCTCTTCAGAGCCGCAGTGAAACCAGGAACCACGTGGAGAAGGCACCCACACTGAAAGTGCCTCGAGGGAACATTGGGGCTTCTTCTCAGTGTCTCTGACATAGGGTTCCACTGTCCCGGGAAAGTCTCTGCTAACACCGTGCAGAGCGCTGTGCCCAATATACAGAAACGTCTTGCGGTATCTCCTACAGGGAAAGTGCCAGGAGGGAATTGTGGAGCTTGTTCTCAGTGTCTCTGAGAATTGCTCTGGTTATCTGTGTGACCTCTTTGCTAAGACTCTCCAGAGAGCCGTCCTCAAAACAAACACACATCTTGACATATCTCCCACATTGATCGCAGTGTCTCCAGAAACGGCATTCAAGGAGCCAGGACCTTTTCTCCCTACACTGTCCATTGAGTTGTCCTCAAAACCAATATACATCCTGCTATATCTCCCACATGGAAAGTGCCAGGAGGGAGAAGTGGGGATTATGTTTAGACTTTCTCGGAACTGCTTCAAATCAACTAGATATCTTTGTGCTGTAAATCTCCCAACAGCCAAACGCAAAAGCAGCAAACATCTCGCTGTATGTCCCACATCGAAAGTGCCAAGAGAGAGCTTGCTCTCCCTGTCTTTGAGTACTGTTTTCACTGTCCCGGTTACCTCTTTGCTAACATTCTCTTCAGAGCTGCAGTGAAACCAGGAACCACGTGGAGAAGGCACCCACACTGAAAGTGCCTGGAGGGAACATTGGGGCTTCTTCTCAGTGTCTCTGACATAGGGTTTCACTGTCCCGGGAAAGTCTCTGCTAACACCGTGCAGAGCGCTGTGCCCAATGTACAGAAACGTCTTGCGGTATCTCCTACAGGGAAAGTGCCAGGAGGGAATTGTCGAGCTTGTTCTCAGTGTCTCTGAGAATTGCTCTGGTTATCTGTGTGACCTCTTTGCTAAGACTCTCCAGAGAGACGTCCTCAAAACAAACACACATCTTGACATATCTCCCACATTGATCGCAGTGTCTCCAGAAACGGCATTCAAGGAGCCAGGACCTTTTCTCCCTACACTGTCCATTGAGTTGTCCTCAAAACCAATATACATCCTGCTATATCTCCCACATGGAAAGTGCCAGGAGGGAGAAGTGGGGATTATGTTTAGACTTTCTCGGAACTGCTTCAAATCAACTAGATACCTCTGTGCTGTAAATCTCCCAACAGCCAAACGCAAAAGCAGCAAACATCTCGCTGTATGTCCCACATCCAAAGTGCCAAGAGAGAGCTTGCTCTCCCTGTCTTTGAGTACTGTTTTCACTGTCCCGGTTCCCTCTTTGCTAACGTTCTCTTCAGAGCCGCAGTGAAACCAGGAACCACGTGGAGAAGGCACCCACACTAAAAGTGCCTGGAGGGAACATTGGGGCTTCTTCTCAGTGTCTCTGACATAGGGTTCCACTGTCCCGGGAAAGTCTCTGCTAACACCGTGCAGAGCGCTGTGCCCAATCTACAGAAACGTCTTGCGGTATCTCCTACAGGGAAAGTGCCAGGAGGGAATTGTCGAGCTTGTTCTCAGTGTCTCTGAGAATTGCTCTGGTTATCTGTGTGACCTCTTTGCTAAGACTCTCCAGAGAGCCGTCCTCAAAACAAACACACATCTTGACATATCTCCCACATTGATCGCAGTGTCTCCAGAAACGGCATTCAAGGAGCCAGGACCTTTTCTCCCTACACTGTCCATTGAGTTGTCCTCAAAACCAATATACATCCTGCTATATCTCCCACATGGAAAGTGCCAGGAGGAGAAGTGGGGATTATGTTTAGACTTTCTCGGAACTGCTTCAAATCAACTAGATATCTTTGTGCTGTAAATCTCCCAACAGCCAAACACAAAAGCAGCAAACATCTCGCTGTATGTCCCACATCCAAAGTGCCAAGAGAGAGCTTGCTCTCCCTGTCTTTGAGTACTGTTTTCACTGTCCCGGTTACCTCTTTGCTAACATTCTCTTCAGAGCCGCAGTGAAACCAGGAACCACGTGGAGAAGGCACCCACACTGAAAGTGCCTGGAGGGAACATTGGGGCTTCTTCTCAGTGTCTCTGACATAGGGTTTCACTGTCCCGGGAAAGTCTCTGCTAACACCGTGCAGAGCGCTGTGCCCAATGTACAGAAACGTCTTGCGGTATCTCCTACAGGGAAAGTGCCAGGAGGGAATTGTCGAGCTTGCTCTCAGTGTCTCTGAGAATTGCTCTGGTTATCTGTGTGACTCTTTGCTAAGACTCTCCAGAGAGACGTCCTCAAAACAAACACACATCTTGACATATCTCCCACATTGATGGCAGTGTCTCCAGAAACGGCATTCAAGGAGCCAGGACCTTTTCTCCCTACACTGTCCATTGAGTTGTCCTCAAAACCAATATACATCCTGCTATATCTCCCACATGGAAAGTGCCAGGAGGGAGAAGTGGGGATTATGTTTAGACTTTCTCGGAACTGCTTCAAATCAACTAGATATCTTTGTGCTGTAAATCTCCCAACAGCCAAACGCAAAAGCAGCAAACATCTCGCTGTATGTCCCACATCCAAAGTGCCAAGAGAGAGCTTGCTCTCCCTGTCTTTGAGTACTGTTTTCACTGTCCCGGTTACCTCTTTGCTAACATTCTCTTCAGAGCCGCAGTGAAACCAGGAACCACGTGGAGAAGGCACCCACACTGAAAGTGCCTGGAGGGAACATTGGGGCTTCTTCTCAGTGTCTCTGACATAGGGTTTCACTGTCCCGGGAAAGTCTCTGCTAACACCGTGCAGAGCGCTGTGCCCAATATACAGAAACATCTTGCGGTATCTCCTACAGGGAAAGTGCCAGGAGGGAATTGTCGAGCTTGCTCTCAGTGTCTCTGAGAATTGCTCTGGTTATCTGTGTGACTCTTTGCTAAGACTCTCCAGAGAGCCGTCCTCAAAACAAACACACATCTTGACATATCTCCCACATTGATCGCAGTGTCTCCAGAAACGGCATTCAAGGAGCCAGGACCTTTTCTCCCTACACTGTCCATTGAGTTGTCCTCAAAACCAATATACATCCTGCTATATCTCCCACATGGAAAGTGCCAGGAGGGAGAAGTGGGGATTATGTTTAGACTTTCTCGGAACTGCTTCAAATCAACTAGATATCTTTGTGCTGTAAATCTCCCAACAGCCAAACGCAAAAGCAGCAAACATCTCGCTGTATGTCCCGCATCCAAAGTGCCAAGAGAGAGCTTGCTCTCCCTGTCTTTGAGTACTGTTTTCACTGTCCCGGTTACCTCTTTGCTAACGTTCTCTTCAGAGCCGCAGTGAAACCAGGAACCACGTGGAGAAGGCACCCACACTGAAAGTGCCTGGAGGGAACATTGGGGCTTCTTCTCAGTGTCTCTGACATAGGGTTCCACTGTCCCGGGAAAGTCTCTGCTAACACCGTGCAGAGCGCTGTGCCCAATATACAGAAACGTCTTGCGGTATCTCCTACAGGGAAAGTGCCAGGAGGGAATTGTCGAGCTTGTTCTCAGTGTCTCTGAGAATTGTTCTGGTTATCTCTGTGACATCTTTGCTAAGACTCTCCAGAGAGACGTCCTCAAAACAAACACACATCTTGACATATCTCCCACATTGATCGCAGTGTCTCCAGAAACGGCATTCAAGGAGCCAGGACCTTTTCTCCCTACACTGTCCATTGAGTTGTCCTCAAAACCAATATACATCCTGCTATATCTCCCACATGGAAAGTGCCAGGAGGGAGAAGTGGGGATTATGTTTAGACTTTCTCGGAACTGCTTCAAATCAACTAGATACCTCTGTGCTGTAAATCTCCCAACAGCCAAACGCAAAAGCAGCAAACATCTCGCTGTATGTCCCACATCCAAAGTGCCAAGAGAGAGCTTGCTCTCCCTGTCTTTGAGTACTGTTTTCACTGTCCCGGTTACCTCTTTGCTAACATTCTCTTCAGAGCCGCAGTGAAACCAGGAACCACGTGGAGAAGGCACCCACACTGAAAGTGCCTGGAGGGAACATTGGGGCTTCTTCTCAGTGTCTCTGACATAGGGTTCCACTGTCCCGGGAAAGTCTCTGCTAACACCGTGCAGAGCGCTGTGCCCAATGTACAGAAACGTCTTGCGGTATCTCCTACAGGGAAAGTGCCAGGAGGGAATTGTCGAGCTTGTTCTCAGTGTCTCTGAGAATTGCTCTGGTTATCTGTGTGACCTCTTTGCTAAGACTCTCCAGAGAGCCGTCCTCAAAACAAACACACATCTTGACATATCTCCCACATTGATCGCAGTGTCTCCAGAAACGGCATTCAAGGAGCCAGGACCTTTTCTCCCTACACTGTCCATTGAGTTGTCCTCAAAACCAATATACATCCTGCTGTATCTCCCACGTGGAAAGTGCCAGGAGGGAGAAGTGGGGATTATGTTTAGACTTTCTCGGAACTGCTTCAAATCAACTAGATATCTTTGTGCTGTAAATCTCCCAACAGCCAAACGCAAAAGCAGCAAACATCTCGCTGTATGTCCCACATCCAAAGTGCCAAGAGAGAGCTTGCTCTCCCTGTCTTTGAGTACTGTTTTCACTGTCCCGGTTCCCTCTTTGCTAACGTTCTCTTCAGAGCCGCAGTGAAACCAGGAACCACGTGGAGAAGGCACCCACACTGAAAGTGCCTGGAGGGAACATTGGGGCTTCTTCTCAGTGTCTCTGACATAGGGTTCCACTGTCCCGGGAAAGTCTCTGCTAACACCGTGCAGAGCGCTGTGCCCAATGTACAGAAACGTCTTGCGGTATCTCCTACAGGGAAAGTGCCAGGAGGGAATTGTCGAGCTTGTTCTCAGTGTCTCTGAGAATTGCTCTGATTATCTGTGTGACCTCTTTGCTAAGACTCTCCAGAGAGCCGTCCTCAAAACAAACACACATCTTGACATATCTCCCACATTGATCGCAGTGTCTCCAGAAACGGCATTCAAGGAGCCAGGACCTTTTCTCCCTACACTGTCCATTGAGTTGTCCTCAAAACCAATATACATCCTGCTATATCTCCCACATGGAAAGTGCCAGGAGGGAGAAGTGGGGATTATGTTTAGACTTTCTCGGAACTGCTTCAAATCAACTAGATATCTTTGTGCTGTAAATCTCCCAACAGCCAAACGCAAAAGCAGCAAACATCTCGCTGTATGTCCCACATCCAAAGTGCCAAGAGAGAGCTTGCTCTCCCTGTCTTTGAGTACTGTTTTCACTGTCCCGGTTCCCTCTTTGCTAACATTCTCTTCAGAGCTGCAGTGAAAGCAGGAACCACGTGGAGAAGGCACCCACACTGAAAGTGCCTGGAGGGAACATTGGGGCTTCTTCTCAGTGTCTCTGACATAGGGTTTCACTGTCCCGGGAAAGTCTCTGCTAACACCCTGCAGAGCGCTGTGCCCAATGTACAGAAACGTCTTGCGGTATCTCCTACAGGGAAAGTGCCAGGAGGGAATTGTCGAGCTTGTTCTCAGTGTCTCTGAGAATTGCTCTGGTTATCTGTGTGACCTCTTTGCTAAGACTCTCCAGAGAGACGTCCTCAAAACCAACACACATCTTGACATATCTCCCACATTGATCGCAGTGTCTCCAGAAACAGCATTCAAGGAGCCAGGACCTTTTCTCCCTACACTGTCCATTGAGTTGTCCTCAAAACCAATATACATCCTGCTATATCTCCCACATGGAAAGTGCCAGGAGGGAGAAGTGGGGATTATGTTTAGACTTTCTCGGAACTGCTTCAAATCAACTAGATATCTTTGTGCTGTAAATCTCCCAACAGCCAAACGCAAAAGCAGCAAACATCTCGCTGTATGTCCCACATCCAAAGTGCCAAGAGAGAGCTTGCTCTCCCTGTCTTTGAGTACTGTTTTCACTGTCCCGGTTACCTCTTTGCTAACATTCTCTTCAGAGCTGCAGTGAAAGCAGGAACCACGTGGAGAAGGCACCCACACTGAAAGTGCCTGGAGGGAACATTGGGGCTTCTTCTCAGTGTCTCTGACATAGGGTTTCACTGTCCCCGGAAAGTCTCTGCTAACACCCTGCAGAGCGCTGTGCCCAATGTACAGAAACGTCTTGCGGTATCTCCTACAGGGAAAGTGCCAGGAGGGAATTGTCGAGCTTGTTCTCAGTGTCTCTGAGAATTGCTCTGGTTATCTGTGTGACCTCTTTGCTAAGACTCTCCAGAGAGACGTCCTCAAAACCAACACACATCTTGACATATCTCCCACATTGATCGCAGTGTCTCCAGAAACAGCATTCAAGGAGCCAGGACCTTTTCTCCCTACACTGTCCATTGAGTTGTCCTCAAAACCAATATACATCCTGCTATATCTCCCACATGGAAAGTGCCAGGAGGGAGAAGTGGGGATTATGTTTAGACTTTCTCGGAACTGCTTCAAATCAACTAGATATCTTTGTGCTGTAAATCTCCCAACAGCCAAACGCAAAAGCAGCAAACATCTCGCTGTATGTCCCACATCCAAAGTGCCAAGAGAGAGCTTGCTCTCCCTGTCTTTGAGTACTGTTTTCACTGTCCCGGTTCCCTCTTTGCTAACGTTCTCTTCAGAGCCGCAGTGAAACCAGGAACCACGTGGAGAAGGCACCCACACTGAAAGTGCCTGGAGGGAACATTGGGGCTTCTTCTCAGTGTCTCTGACATAGGGTTTCACTGTCCCGGGAAAGTCTCTGCTAACACCGTGCAGAGCGCTGTGCCCAATATACAGAAACGTCTTGCGGTATCTCCTACAGGGAAAGTGCCAGGAGGGAATTGTCGAGCTTGCTCTCAGTGTCTCTGAGAATTGCTCTGGTTATCTGTGTGACCTCTTTGCTAAGACTCTCCAGAGAGCCGTCCTCAAAACCAACACACATCTTGACATATCTCCCACATTGATCGCAGTGTCTCCAGAAACGGCATTCAAGGAGCCAGGACCTTTTCTCCCTACACTGTCCATTGAGTTGTCCTCAAAACCAATATACATCCTGCTATATCTCCCACATGGAAAGTGCCAGGAGGGAGAAGTGGGGATTATGTTTAGACTTTCTCGGAACTGCTTCAAATCAACTAGATATCTTTGTGCTGTAAATCGCCCAACAGCCAAACGCAAAAGCAGCAAACATCTCGCTGTATGTCCCACATCCAAAGTGCCAAGAGAGAGCTTGCTCTCCCTGTCTTTGAGTACTGTTTTCACTGTCCCGGTTACCTCTTTGCTAACGTTCTCTTCAGAGCCGCAGTGAAAGCAGGAACCACGTGGAGAAGGCACCCACACTGAAAGTGCCTGGAGGGAACATTGGGGCTTCTTCTCAGTGTCTCTGACATAGGGTTCCACTGTCCCGGGAAAGTCTCTGCTAACACCGTGCAGAGCGCTGTGCCCAATATACAGAAACGTCTTGCGGTATCTCCTACAGGGAAAGTGCCAGGAGGGAATTGTGGAGCTTGTTCTCAGTGTCTCTGAGAATTGCTCTGGTTATCTGTGTGACCTCTTTGCTAAGACTCTCCAGAGACCCGTCCTCAAAACAAACACACATCTTGACATATCTCCCACATTGATCGCAGTGTCTCCAGAAACGGCATTCAAGGAGCCAGGACCTTTTCTCCCTACACTGTCCATTGAGTTGTCCTCAAAACCAATATACATCCTGCTATATCTCCCACATGGAAAGTGCCAGGAGGGAGAAGTGGGGATTATGTTTAGACTTTCTCGGAACTGCTTCAAATCAACTAGATATCTTTGTGCTGTAAATCTCCCAACAGCCAAACGCAAAAGCAGCAAACATCTCGCTGTATGTCCCGCATCCAAAGTGCCAAGAGAGAGCTTGCTCTCCCTGTCTTTGAGTACTGTTTTCACTGTCCCGGTTACCTCTTTGCTAACGTTCTCTTCAGAGCCGCAGTGAAACCAGGAACCACGTGGAGAAGGCACCCACACTGAAAGTGCCTCGAGGGAACATTGGGGCTTCTTCTCAGTGTCTCTGACATAGGGTTCCACTGTCCCGGGAAAGTCTCTGCTAACACCGTGCAGAGCGCTGTGCCCAATATACAGAAACGTCTTGCGGTATCTCCTACAGGGAAAGTGCCAGGAGGGAATTGTCGAGCTTGTTCTCAGTGTCTCTGAGAATTGCTCTGGTTATCTGTGTGACCTCTTTGCTAAGACTCTCCAGAGAGCCGTCCTCAAAACAAACACACATCTTGACATATCTCCCACATTGATCGCAGTGTCTCCAGAAACGGCATTCAAGGAGCCAGGACCTTTTCTCCCTACACTGTCCATTGAGTTGTCCTCAAAACCAATATACATCCTGCTATATCTCCCACATGGAAAGTGCCAGGAGGGAGAAGTGGGGATTATGTTTAGACTTTCTCGGAACTGCTTCAAATCAACTAGATATCTTTGTGCTGTAAATCTCCCAACAGCCAAACGCAAAAGCAGCAAACATCTCGCTGTATGTCCCGCATCCAAAGTGCCAAGAGAGAGCTTGCTCTCCCTGTCTTTGAGTACTGTTTTCACTGTCCCGGTTACCTCTTTGCTAACGTTCTCTTCAGAGCCGCAGTGAAACCAGGAACCACGTGGAGAAGGCACCCACACTGAAAGTGCCTCGAGGGAACATTGGGGCTTCTTCTCAGTGTCTCTGACATAGGGTTCCACTGTCCCGGGAAAGTCTCTGCTAACACCGTGCAGAGCGCTGTGCCCAATATACAGAAACGTCTTGCGGTATCTCCTACAGGGAAAGTGCCAGGAGGGAATTGTGGAGCTTGTTCTCAGTGTCTCTGAGAATTGCTCTGGTTATCTGTGTGACCTCTTTGCTAAGACTCTCCAGAGAGCCGTCCTCAAAACAAACACACATCTTGACATATCTCCCACATTGATCGCAGTGTCTCCAGAAACGGCATTCAAGGAGCCAGGACCTTTTCTCCCTACACTGTCCATTGAGTTGTCCTCAAAACCAATATACATCCTGCTATATCTCCCACATGGAAAGTGCCAGGAGGGAGAAGTGGGGATTATGTTTAGACTTTCTCGGAACTGCTTCAAATCAACTAGATATCTTTGTGCTGTAAATCTCCCAACAGCCAAACGCAAAAGCAGCAAACATCTCGCTGTATGTCCCACATCGAAAGTGCCAAGAGAGAGCTTGCTCTCCCTGTCTTTGAGTACTGTTTTCACTGTCCCGGTTACCTCTTTGCTAACATTCTCTTCAGAGCTGCAGTGAAACCAGGAACCACGTGGAGAAGGCACCCACACTGAAAGTGCCTGGAGGGAACATTGGGGCTTCTTCTCAGTGTCTCTGACATAGGGTTTCACTGTCCCGGGAAAGTCTCTGCTAACACCGTGCAGAGCGCTGTGCCCAATGTACAGAAACGTCTTGCGGTATCTCCTACAGGGAAAGTGCCAGGAGGGAATTGTCGAGCTTGTTCTCAGTGTCTCTGAGAATTGCTCTGGTTATCTGTGTGACCTCTTTGCTAAGACTCTCCAGAGAGACGTCCTCAAAACAAACACACATCTTGACATATCTCCCACATTGATCGCAGTGTCTCCAGAAACGGCATTCAAGGAGCCAGGACCTTTTCTCCCTACACTGTCCATTGAGTTGTCCTCAAAACCAATATACATCCTGCTATATCTCCCACATGGAAAGTGCCAGGAGGGAGAAGTGGGGATTATGTTTAGACTTTCTCGGAACTGCTTCAAATCAACTAGATACCTCTGTGCTGTAAATCTCCCAACAGCCAAACGCAAAAGCAGCAAACATCTCGCTGTATGTCCCACATCCAAAGTGCCAAGAGAGAGCTTGCTCTCCCTGTCTTTGAGTACTGTTTTCACTGTCCCGGTTCCCTCTTTGCTAACGTTCTCTTCAGAGCCGCAGTGAAACCAGGAACCACGTGGAGAAGGCACCCACACTAAAAGTGCCTGGAGGGAACATTGGGGCTTCTTCTCAGTGTCTCTGACATAGGGTTCCACTGTCCCGGGAAAGTCTCTGCTAACACCGTGCAGAGCGCTGTGCCCAATCTACAGAAACGTCTTGCGGTATCTCCTACAGGGAAAGTGCCAGGAGGGAATTGTCGAGCTTGTTCTCAGTGTCTCTGAGAATTGCTCTGGTTATCTGTGTGACCTCTTTGCTAAGACTCTCCAGAGAGCCGTCCTCAAAACAAACACACATCTTGACATATCTCCCACATTGATCGCAGTGTCTCCAGAAACGGCATTCAAGGAGCCAGGACCTTTTCTCCCTACACTGTCCATTGAGTTGTCCTCAAAACCAATATACATCCTGCTATATCTCCCACATGGAAAGTGCCAGGAGGAGAAGTGGGGATTATGTTTAGACTTTCTCGGAACTGCTTCAAATCAACTAGATATCTTTGTGCTGTAAATCTCCCAACAGCCAAACACAAAAGCAGCAAACATCTCGCTGTATGTCCCACATCCAAAGTGCCAAGAGAGAGCTTGCTCTCCCTGTCTTTGAGTACTGTTTTCACTGTCCCGGTTACCTCTTTGCTAACATTCTCTTCAGAGCCGCAGTGAAACCAGGAACCACGTGGAGAAGGCACCCACACTGAAAGTGCCTGGAGGGAACATTGGGGCTTCTTCTCAGTGTCTCTGACATAGGGTTTCACTGTCCCGGGAAAGTCTCTGCTAACACCGTGCAGAGCGCTGTGCCCAATGTACAGAAACGTCTTGCGGTATCTCCTACAGGGAAAGTGCCAGGAGGGAATTGTCGAGCTTGCTCTCAGTGTCTCTGAGAATTGCTCTGGTTATCTGTGTGACTCTTTGCTAAGACTCTCCAGAGAGACGTCCTCAAAACAAACACACATCTTGACATATCTCCCACATTGATGGCAGTGTCTCCAGAAACGGCATTCAAGGAGCCAGGACCTTTTCTCCCTACACTGTCCATTGAGTTGTCCTCAAAACCAATATACATCCTGCTATATCTCCCACATGGAAAGTGCCAGGAGGGAGAAGTGGGGATTATGTTTAGACTTTCTCGGAACTGCTTCAAATCAACTAGATATCTTTGTGCTGTAAATCTCCCAACAGCCAAACGCAAAAGCAGCAAACATCTCGCTGTATGTCCCACATCCAAAGTGCCAAGAGAGAGCTTGCTCTCCCTGTCTTTGAGTACTGTTTTCACTGTCCCGGTTACCTCTTTGCTAACATTCTCTTCAGAGCCGCAGTGAAACCAGGAACCACGTGGAGAAGGCACCCACACTGAAAGTGCCTGGAGGGAACATTGGGGCTTCTTCTCAGTGTCTCTGACATAGGGTTTCACTGTCCCGGGAAAGTCTCTGCTAACACCGTGCAGAGCGCTGTGCCCAATATACAGAAACATCTTGCGGTATCTCCTACAGGGAAAGTGCCAGGAGGGAATTGTCGAGCTTGCTCTCAGTGTCTCTGAGAATTGCTCTGGTTATCTGTGTGACTCTTTGCTAAGACTCTCCAGAGAGCCGTCCTCAAAACAAACACACATCTTGACATATCTCCCACATTGATCGCAGTGTCTCCAGAAACGGCATTCAAGGAGCCAGGACCTTTTCTCCCTACACTGTCCATTGAGTTGTCCTCAAAACCAATATACATCCTGCTATATCTCCCACATGGAAAGTGCCAGGAGGGAGAAGTGGGGATTATGTTTAGACTTTCTCGGAACTGCTTCAAATCAACTAGATATCTTTGTGCTGTAAATCTCCCAACAGCCAAACGCAAAAGCAGCAAACATCTCGCTGTATGTCCCGCATCCAAAGTGCCAAGAGAGAGCTTGCTCTCCCTGTCTTTGAGTACTGTTTTCACTGTCCCGGTTACCTCTTTGCTAACATTCTCTTCAGAGCCGCAGTGAAACCAGGAACCACGTGGAGAAGGCACCCACACTGAAAGTGCCTCGAGGGAACATTGGGGCTTCTTCTCAGTGTCTCTGACATAGGGTTCCACTGTCCCGGGAAAGTCTCTGCTAACACCGTGCAGAGCGCGGTGCCCAATGTACAGAATCGTCTTGCGGTATCTCCTACAGGGAAAGTGCCAGGAGGGAATTGTCGAGCTTGTTCTCAGTGTCTCTGAGAATTGCTCTGGTTATCTGTGTGACCTCTTTGCTAAGACTCTCCAGAGAGCCGTCCTCAAAACAAACACACATCTTGACATATCTCCCACATTGATCGCAGTGTCTCCAGAAACGGCATTCAAGGAGCCAGGACCTTTTCTCCCTACACTGTCCATTGAGTTGTCCTCAAAACCAATATACATCCTGCTATATCTCCCACATGGAAAGTGCCAGGAGGGAGAAGTGGGGATTATGTTTAGACTTTCTCGGAACTGCTTCAAATCAACTAGATACCTCTGTGCTGTAAATCTCCCAACAGCCAAACGCAAAAGCAGCAAACATCTCGCTGTATGTCCCACATCCAAAGTGCCAAGAGAGAGCTTGCTCTCCCTGTCTTTGAGTACTGTTTTCACTGTCCCGGTTACCTCTTTGCTAACATTCTCTTCAGAGCCGCAGTGAAAGCAGGAACCACGTGGAGAAGGCACCCACACTGAAAGTGCCTGGAGGGAACATTGGGGCTTCTTCTCAGTGTCTCTGACATAGGGTTTCACTGTCCCGGGAAAGTCTCTGCTAACATCGTGCAGAGCGCTGTGCCCAATGTACAGAAACGTCTTCCGGTATCTCCTACAGGGAAAGTGCCAGGAGGGAATTGTCGAGCTTGTTCTCAGTGTCTCTGAGAATTGCTCTGGTTATCTGTGTGACCTCTTTGCTAAGACTCTCCAGAGAGCCGTCCTCAAAACAAACACACATCTTGACATATCTCCCACGTTGATCGCAGTGTCTCCAGAAACAGCATTCAAGGAGCCAGGACCTTTTCTCCCTACACTGTCCATTGAGTTGTCCTCAAAACCAATATACATCCTGCTATATCTCCCACATGGAAAGTGCCAGGAGGAGAAGTGGGGATTATGTTTAGACTTTCTCGGAACTGCTTCAAATCAACTAGATATCTTTGTGCTGTAAATCTCCCAACAGCCAAACGCAAAAGCAGCAAACATCTCGCTGTATGTCCCACATCCAAAGTGCCAAGAGAGAGCTTGCTCTCCCTGTCTTTGAGTACTGTTTTCACTGTCCCGGTTACCTCTTTGCTAACATTCTCTTCAGAGCCGCAGTGAAACCAGGAACCACGTGGAGAAGGCACCCACACTGAAAGTGCCTGGAGGGAACATTGGGGCTTCTTCTCAGTGTCTCTGACATAGGGTTTCACTGTCCCGGGAAAGTCTCTGCTAACACCGTGCAGAGCGCTGTGCCCAATATACAGAAACATCTTGCGCTATCTCCTACAGGGAAAGTGCCAGGAGGGAATTGTCGAGCTTGTTCTCAGTGTCTCTGAGAATTGCTCTGGTTATCTGTGTGACCTCTTTGCTAAGACTCTCCAGAGAGCCGTCCTCAAAACAAACACACATCTTGACATATCTCCCACGTTGATCGCAGTGTCTCCAGAAACGGCATTCAAGGAGCCAGGACCTTTTCTCCCTACACTGTCCATTGAGTTGTCCTCAAAACCAATATACATCCTGCTATATCTCCCACATGGAAAGTGCCAGGAGGGAGAAGTGGGGATTATGTTTAGACTTTCTCGGAACTGCTTCAAATCAACTAGATATCTTTGTGCTGTAAATCTCCCAACAGCCAAACGCAAAAGCAGCAAACATCTCGCTGTATGTCCCACATCCAAAGTGCCAAGAGAGAGCTTGCTCTCCCTGTCTTTGAGTACTGTTTTCACTGTCCCGGTTACCTCTTTGCTAACATTCTCTTCAGAGCCGCAGTGAAACCAGGAACCACGTGGAGAAGGCACCCACACTGAAAGTGCCTGGAGGGAACATTGGGGCTTCTTCTCAGTGTCTCTGACATAGGGTTTCACTGTCCCGGGAAAGTCTCTGCTAACACCGTGCAGAGCGCTGTGCCCAATGTACAGAAACGTCTTGCGGTATCTCCTACAGGGAAAGTGCCAGGAGGGAATTGTCGAGCTTGCTCTCAGTGTCCCTGAGAATTGCTCTGATTATCTGTGTGACCTCTTTGCTAAGACTCTCCAGAGAGCCGTCCTCAAAACAAACACACATCTTGACATATCTCCCACATTGATCGCAGTGTCTCCAGAAACGGCATTCAAGGAGCCAGGACCTTTTCTCCCTACACTGTCCATTGAGTTGTCCTCAAAACCAATATACATCCTGCTATATCTCCCACATGGAAAGTGCCAGGAGGGAGAAGTGGGGAGTATGTTTAGACTTTCTCGGAACTGCTTCAAATCAACTAGATATCTTTGTGCTGTAAATCTCCCAACAGCCAAACGCAAAAGCAGCAAACATCTCGCTGTATGTCCCACATCCAAAGTGCCAAGAGAGAGCTTGCTCTCCCTGTCTTTGAGTACTGTTTTCACTGTCCCGGATACCTCTTTGCTAACATTCTCTTCAGAGCCGCAGTGAAACCAGGAACCACGTGGAGAAGGCACCCACACTGAAAGTGCCTGGAGGGAACATTGGGGCTTCTTCTCAGTGTCTCTGACATAGGGTTTCACTGTCCCGGGAAAGTCTCTCCTAACACCGTGCAGAGCGCTGTGCCCAATGTACAGAAACGTCTTGCGGTATCTCCTACAGGGAAAGTGCCAGGAGGGAATTGTCGAGCTTGCTCTCAGTGTCTCTGAGAATTGCTCTGATTATCTGTGTGACCTCTTTGCTAAGACTCTCCAGAGAGCCGTCCTCAAAACAAACACACATCTTGACATATCTCCCACATTGATCGCAGTGTCTCCAGAAACGGCATTCAAGGAGCCAGGACCTTTTCTCCCTACACTGTCCATTGAGTTGTCCTCAAAACCAATATACATCCTGCTATATCTCCCACATGGAAAGTGCCAGGAGGGAGAAGTGGGGATTATGTTTAGACTTTCTCGGAACTGCTTCAAATCAACTAGATACCTCTGTGCTGTAAATCTCCCAACAGCCAAACGCAAAAGCAGCAAACATCTCGCTGTATGTCCCACATCCAAAGTGCCAAGAGAGAGCTTGCTCTCCCTGTCTTTGAGTACTGTTTTCACTGTCCCGGTTACCTCTTTGCTAACGTTCTCTTCAGAGCCGCAGTGAAAGCAGGAACCACGTGGAGAAGGCACCCACACTGAAAGTGCCTGGAGGGAACATTGGGGCTTCTTCTCAGTGTCTCTGACATAGGGTTTCACTGTCCCGGGAAAGTCTCTGCTAACACCGTGCAGAGCGCTGTGCCCAATATACAGAAACGTCTTGCGCTATCTCCTACAGGGAAAGTGCCAGGAGGGAATTGTCGAGCTTGCTCTCAGTGTCTCTGAGAATTGCTCTGGTTATCTGTGTGACTCTTTGCTAAGACTCTCCAGAGAGACGTCCTCAAAACAAACACACATCTTGACATATCTCCCACATTGATCGCAGTGTCTCCAGAAACGGCATTCAAAGAGCCAGGACCTTTTCTCCCTACACTGTCCATTGAGTTGTCCTCAAAACCAATATACATCCTGCTATATCTCCCACATGGAAAGTGCCAGGAGGGAGAAGTGGGGATTATGTTTAGACTTTCTCGGAACTGCTTCAAATCAACTAGATATCTTTGTGCTGTAAATCTCCCAACAGCCAAACGCAAAAGCAGCAAACATCTCGCTGTATGTCCCACATCCAAAGTGCCAAGAGAGAGCTTGCTCTCCCTGTCTTTGAGTACTGTTTTCACTGTCCCGGTTACCTCTTTGCTAACATTCTCTTCAGAGCCGCAGTGAAACCAGGAACCACGTGGAGAAGGCACCCACACTGAAAGTGCCTGGAGGGAACATTGGGGCTTCTTCTCAGTGTCTCTGACATAGGGTTTCACTGTCCCGGGAAAGTCTCTGCTAACACCGTGCAGAGCGCTGTGCCCAATGTACAGAAACGTCTTGCGGTATCTCCTACAGGGAAAGTGCCAGGAGGGAATTGTCGAGCTTGTTCTCAGTGTCTCTGAGAATTGCTCTGATTATCTGTGTGACCTCTTTGCTAAGACTCTCCAGAGAGCCGTCCTCAAAACAAACACACATCTTGACATATCTCCCACATTGATCGCAGTGTCTCCAGAAACGGCATTCAAGGAGCCAGGACCTTTTCTCCCTACACTGTCCATTGAGTTGTCCTCAAAACCAATATACATCCTGCTATATCTCCCACATGGAAAGTGCCAGGAGGGAGAAGTGGGGATTATGTTTAGACTTTCTCGGAACTGCTTCAAATCAACTAGATATCTTTGTGCTGTAAATCTCCCAACAGCCAAACGCAAAAGCAGCAAACATCTCGCTGTATGTCCCACATCCAAAGTGCCAAGAGAGAGCTTGCTCTCCCTGTCTTTGAGTACTGTTTTCACTGTCCCGGTTACCTCTTTGCTAACATTCTCTTCAGAGCCGCAGTGAAACCAGGAACCACGTGGAGAAGGCACCCACACTGAAAGTGCCTGGAGGGAACATTGGGGCTTCTTCTCAGTGTCTCTGACATAGGGTTTCACTGTCCCGGGAAAGTCTCTGCTAACACCGTGCAGAGCGCTGTGCCCAATATACAGAAACGTCTTGCGCTATCTCCTACAGGGAAAGTGCCAGGAGGGAATTGTCGAGCTTGCTCTCAGTGTCTCTGAGAATTGCTCTGGTTATCTGTGTGACTCTTTGCTAAGACTCTCCAGAGAGACGTCCTCAAAACAAACACACATCTTGACATATCTCCCACATTGATCGCAGTGTCTCCAGAAACGGCATTCAAAGAGCCAGGACCTTTTCTCCCTACACTGTCCATTGAGTTGTCCTCAAAACCAATATACATCCTGCTATATCTCCCACATGGAAAGTGCCAGGAGGGAGAAGTGGGGATTATGTTTAGACTTTCTCGGAACTGCTTCAAATCAACTAGATATCTTTGTGCTGTAAATCTCCCAACAGCCAAACGCAAAAGCAGCAAACATCTCGCTGTATGTCCCACATCCAAAGTGCCAAGAGAGAGCTTGCTCTCCCTGTCTTTGAGTACTGTTTTCACTGTCCCGGTTACCTCTTTGCTAACATTCTCTTCAGAGCCGCAGTGAAACCAGGAACCACGTGGAGAAGGCACCCACACTGAAAGTGCCTGGAGGGAACATTGGGGCTTCTTCTCAGTGTCTCTGACATAGGGTTTCACTGTCCCGGGAAAGTCTCTGCTAACACCGTGCAGAGCGCTGTGCCCAATGTACAGAAACGTCTTGCGGTATCTCCTACAGGGAAAGTGCCAGGAGGGAATTGTCGAGCTTGTTCTCAGTGTCTCTGAGAATTGCTCTGATTATCTGTGTGACCTCTTTGCTAAGACTCTCCAGAGAGACGTCCTCAAAACAAACACACATCTTGACATATCTCCCACATTGATCGCAGTGTCTCCAGAAACGGCATTCAAGGAGCCAGGACCTTTTCTCCCTACACTGTCCATTGAGTTGTCCTCAAAACCAATATACATCCTGCTATATCTCCCACATGGAAAGTGCCAGGAGGGAGAAGTGGGGATTATGTTTAGACTTTCTCGGAACTGCTTCAAATCAACTAGATACCTCTGTGCTGTAAATCTCCCAACAGCCAAACGCAAAAGCAGCAAACATCTCGCTGTATGTCCCACATCCAAAGTGCCAAGAGAGAGCTTGCTCTCCCTGTCTTTGAGTACTGTTTTCACTGTCCCGGTTCCCTCTTTGCTAACGTTCTCTTCAGAGCCGCAGTGAAACCAGGAACCACGTGGAGAAGGCACCCACACTGAAAGTGCCTGGAGGGAACATTGGGGCTTCTTCTCAGTGTCTCTGACATAGGGTTTCACTGTCCCGGGAAAGTCTCTGCTAACACCGTGCAGAGCGCTGTGCCCAATATACAGAAACATCTTGCGCTATCTCCTACAGGGAAAGTGCCAGGAGGGAATTGTCGAGCTTGTTCTCAGTGTCTCTGAGAATTGCTCTGGTTATCTGTGTGACCTCTTTGCTAAGACTCTCCAGAGAGCCGTCCTCAAAACAAACACACATCTTGACATATCTCCCACATTGATCGCAGTGTCTCCAGAAACGGCATTCAAGGAGCCAGGACCTTTTCTCCCTACACTGTCCATTGAGTTGTCCTCAAAACCAATATACATCCTGCTATATCTCCCACATGGAAAGTGCCAGGAGGGAGAAGTGGGGATTATGTTTAGACTTTCTCGGAACTGCTTCAAATCAACTAGATATCTTTGTGCTGTAAATCTCCCAACAGCCAAACGCAAAAGCAGCAAACATCTCGCTGTATGTCCCACATCCAAAGTGCCAAGAGAGAGCTTGCTCTCCCTGTCTTTGAGTACTGTTTTCACTGTCCCGGTTACCTCTTTGCTAACATTCTCTTCAGAGCCGCAGTGAAACCAGGAACCACGTGGAGAAGGCACCCACACTGAAAGTGCCTGGAGGGAACATTGGGGCTTCTTCTCAGTGTCTCTGACATAGGGTTTCACTGTCCCGGGAAAGTCTCTGCTAACACCGTGCAGAGCGCTGTGCCCAATATACAGAAACGTCTTGCGCTATCTCCTACAGGGAAAGTGCCAGGAGGGAATTGTCGAGCTTGCTCTCAGTGTCTCTGAGAATTGCTCTGGTTATCTGTGTGACTCTTTGCTAAGACTCTCCAGAGAGACGTCCTCAAAACAAACACACATCTTGACATATCTCCCACATTGATCGCAGTGTCTCCAGAAACGGCATTCAAAGAGCCAGGACCTTTTCTCCCTACACTGTCCATTGAGTTGTCCTCAAAACCAATATACATCCTGCTATATCTCCCACATGGAAAGTGCCAGGAGGGAGAAGTGGGGATTATGTTTAGACTTTCTCGGAACTGCTTCAAATCAACTAGATATCTTTGTGCTGTAAATCTCCCAACAGCCAAACGCAAAAGCAGCAAACATCTCGCTGTATGTCCCACATCCAAAGTGCCAAGAGAGAGCTTGCTCTCCCTGTCTTTGAGTACTGTTTTCACTGTCCCGGTTACCTCTTTGCTAACATTCTCTTCAGAGCCGCAGTGAAACCAGGAACCACGTGGAGAAGGCACCCACACTGAAAGTGCCTGGAGGGAACATTGGGGCTTCTTCTCAGTGTCTCTGACATAGGGTTTCACTGTCCCGGGAAAGTCTCTGCTAACACCGTGCAGAGCGCTGTGCCCAATGTACAGAAACGTCTTGCGGTATCTCCTACAGGGAAAGTGCCAGGAGGGAATTGTCGAGCTTGTTCTCAGTGTCTCTGAGAATTGCTCTGATTATCTGTGTGACCTCTTTGCTAAGACTCTCCAGAGAGCCGTCCTCAAAACAAACACACATCTTGACATATCTCCCACATTGATCGCAGTGTCTCCAGAAACGGCATTCAAGGAGCCAGGACCTTTTCTCCCTACACTGTCCATTGAGTTGTCCTCAAAACCAATATACATCCTGCTATATCTCCCACATGGAAAGTGCCAGGAGGGAGAAGTGGGGATTATGTTTAGACTTTCTCGGAACTGCTTCAAATCAACTAGATATCTTTGTGCTGTAAATCTCCCAACAGCCAAACGCAAAAGCAGCAAACATCTCGCTGTATGTCCCACATCCAAAGTGCCAAGAGAGAGCTTGCTCTCCCTGTCTTTGAGTACTGTTTTCACTGTCCCGGTTACCTCTTTGCTAACATTCTCTTCAGAGCCGCAGTGAAACCAGGAACCACGTGGAGAAGGCACCCACACTGAAAGTGCCTGGAGGGAACATTGGGGCTTCTTCTCAGTGTCTCTGACATAGGGTTTCACTGTCCCGGGAAAGTCTCTGCTAACACCGTGCAGAGCGCTGTGCCCAATGTACAGAAACGTCTTGCGGTATCTCCTACAGGGAAAGTGCCAGGAGGGAATTGTCGAGCTTGTTCTCAGTGTCTCTGAGAATTGCTCTGGTTATCTGTGTGACCTCTTTGCTAAGACTCTCCAGAGAGACGTCCTCAAAACAAACACACATCTTGACATATCTCCCACATTGATCGCAGTGTCTCCAGAAACGGCATTCAAGGAGCCAGGACCTTTTCTCCCTACACTGTCCATTGAGTTGTCCTCAAAACCAATATACATCCTGCTATATCTCCCACATGGAAAGTGCCAGGAGGGAGAAGTGGGGATTATGTTTAGACTTTCTCGGAACTGCTTCAAATCAACTAGATATCTTTGTGCTGTAAATCTCCCAACAGCCAAACGCAAAAGCAGCAAACATCTCGCTGTATGTCCCACATCCAAAGTGCCAAGAGAGAGCTTGCTCTCCCTGTCTTTGAGTACTGTTTTCACTGTCCCGGTTACCTCTTTGCTAACATTCTCTTCAGAGCCGCAGTGAAACCAGGAACCACGTGGAGAAGGCACCCACACTGAAAGTGCCTGGAGGGAACATTGGGGCTTCTTCTCAGTGTCTCTGACATAGGGTTTCACTGTCCCGGGAAAGTCTCTGCTAACACCGTGCAGAGCGGTGTGCCCAATATACAGAAACATCTTGCGCTATCTCCTACAGGGAAAGTGCCAGGAGGGAATTGTCGAGCTTGTTCTCAGTGTCTCTGAGAATTGCTCTGGTTATCTGTGTGACCTCTTTGCTAAGACTCTCCAGAGAGCCGTCCTCAAAACAAACACACATCTTGACATATCTCCCACATTGATCGCAGTGTCTCCAGAAACAGCATTCAAGGAGCCAGGACCTTTTCTCCCTACACTGTCCATTGAGTTGTCCTCAAAACCAATATACATCCTGCTATATCTCCCACATGGAAAGTGCCAGGAGGGAGAAGTGGGGATTATGTTTAGACTTTCTCGGAACTGCTTCAAATCAACTAGATATCTTTGTGCTGTAAATCTCCCAACAGCCAAACGCAAAAGCAGCAAACATCTCGCTGTATGTCCCACATCCAAAGTGCCAAGAGAGAGCTTGCTCTCCCTGTCTTTGAGTACTGTTTTCACTGTCCCGGTTACCTCTTTGCTAACATTCTCTTCAGAGCCGCAGTGAAACCAGGAACCACGTGGAGAAGGCACCCACACTGAAAGTGCCTGGAGGGAACATTGGGGCTTCTTCTCAGTGTCTCTGACATAGGGTTTCACTGTCCCGGGAAACTCTCTGCTAACACCGTGCAGAGCGCTGTGCCCAATATACAGAAACGTCTTGCGCTATCTCCTACAGGGAAAGTGCCAGGAGGGAATTGTCGAGCTTGCTCTCAGTGTCTCTGAGAATTGCTCTGGTTATCTGTGTGACTCTTTGCTAAGACTCTCCAGAGAGACGTCCTCAAAACAAACACACATCTTGACATATCTCCCACATTGATCGCAGTGTCTCCAGAAACGGCATTCAAAGAGCCAGGACCTTTTCTCCCTACACTGTCCATTGAGTTGTCCTCAAAACCAATATACATCCTGCTATATCTCCCACATGGAAAGTGCCAGGAGGGAGAAGTGGGGATTATGTTTAGACTTTCTCGGAACTGCTTCAAATCAACTAGATATCTTTGTGCTGTAAATCTCCCAACAGCCAAACGCAAAAGCAGCAAACATCTCGCTGTATGTCCCACATCCAAAGTGCCAAGAGAGAGCTTGCTCTCCCTGTCTTTGAGTACTGTTTTCACTGTCCCGGTTACCTCTTTGCTAACATTCTCTTCAGAGCCGCAGTGAAACCAGGAACCACGTGGAGAAGGCACCCACACTGAAAGTGCCTGGAGGGAACATTGGGGCTTCTTCTCAGTGTCTCTGACATAGGGTTTCACTGTCCCGGGAAAGTCTCTGCTAACACCGTGCAGAGCGCTGTGCCCAATGTACAGAAACGTCTTGCGGTATCTCCTACAGGGAAAGTGCCAGGAGGGAATTGTCGAGCTTGTTCTCAGTGTCTCTGAGAATTGCTCTGATTATCTGTGTGACCTCTTTGCTAAGACTCTCCAGAGAGCCGTCCTCAAAACAAACACACATCTTGACATATCTCCCACATTGATCGCAGTGTCTCCAGAAACGGCATTCAAGGAGCCAGGACCTTTTCTCCCTACACTGTCCATTGAGTTGTCCTCAAAACCAATATACATCCTGCTATATCTCCCACATGGAAAGTGCCAGGAGGGAGAAGTGGGGATTATGTTTAGACTTTCTCGGAACTGCTTCAAATCAACTAGATATCTTTGTGCTGTAAATCTCCCAACAGCCAAACGCAAAAGCAGCAAACATCTCGCTGTATGTCCCACATCCAAAGTGCCAAGAGAGAGCTTGCTCTCCCTGTCTTTGAGTACTGTTTTCACTGTCCCGGTTACCTCTTTGCTAACATTCTCTTCAGAGCCGCAGTGAAACCAGGAACCACGTGGAGAAGGCACCCACACTGAAAGTGCCTGGAGGGAACATTGGGGCTTCTTCTCAGTGTCTCTGACATAGGGTTTCACTGTCCCGGGAAAGTCTCTGCTAACACCGTGCAGAGCGCTGTGCCCAATGTACAGAAACGTCTTGCGGTATCTCCTACAGGGAAAGTGCCAGGAGGGAATTGTCGAGCTTGTTCTCAGTGTCTCTGAGAATTGCTCTGGTTATCTGTGTGACCTCTTTGCTAAGACTCTCCAGAGAGACGTCCTCAAAACAAACACACATCTTGACATATCTCCCACATTGATCGCAGTGTCTCCAGAAACGGCATTCAAGGAGCCAGGACCTTTTCTCCCTACACTGTCCATTGAGTTGTCCTCAAAACCAATATACATCCTGCTATATCTCCCACATGGAAAGTGCCAGGAGGGAGAAGTGGGGATTATGTTTAGACTTTCTCGGAACTGCTTCAAATCAACTAGATATCTTTGTGCTGTAAATCTCCCAACAGCCAAACGCAAAAGCAGCAAACATCTCGCTGTATGTCCCACATCCAAAGTGCCAAGAGAGAGCTTGCTCTCCCTGTCTTTGAGTACTGTTTTCACTGTCCCGGTTACCTCTTTGCTAACATTCTCTTCAGAGCCGCAGTGAAACCAGGAACCACGTGGAGAAGGCACCCACACTGAAAGTGCCTGGAGGGAACATTGGGGCTTCTTCTCAGTGTCTCTGACATAGGGTTTCACTGTCCCGGGAAAGTCTCTGCTAACACCGTGCAGAGCGGTGTGCCCAATATACAGAAACATCTTGCGCTATCTCCTACAGGGAAAGTGCCAGGAGGGAATTGTCGAGCTTGTTCTCAGTGTCTCTGAGAATTGCTCTGGTTATCTGTGTGACCTCTTTGCTAAGACTCTCCAGAGAGCCGTCCTCAAAACAAACACACATCTTGACATATCTCCCACATTGATCGCAGTGTCTCCAGAAACAGCATTCAAGGAGCCAGGACCTTTTCTCCCTACACTGTCCATTGAGTTGTCCTCAAAACCAATATACATCCTGCTATATCTCCCACATGGAAAGTGCCAGGAGGGAGAAGTGGGGATTATGTTTAGACTTTCTCGGAACTGCTTCAAATCAACTAGATATCTTTGTGCTGTAAATCTCCCAACAGCCAAACGCAAAAGCAGCAAACATCTCGCTGTATGTCCCACATCCAAAGTGCCAAGAGAGAGCTTGCTCTCCCTGTCTTTGAGTACTGTTTTCACTGTCCCGGTTACCTCTTTGCTAACATTCTCTTCAGAGCCGCAGTGAAACCAGGAACCACGTGGAGAAGGCACCCACACTGAAAGTGCCTGGAGGGAACATTGGGGCTTCTTCTCAGTGTCTCTGACATAGGGTTTCACTGTCCCGGGAAACTCTCTGCTAACACCGTGCAGAGCGCTGTGCCCAATATACAGAAACGTCTTGCGCTATCTCCTACAGGGAAAGTGCCAGGAGGGAATTGTCGAGCTTGCTCTCAGTGTCTCTGAGAATTGCTCTGATTATCTGTGTGACTCTTTGCTAAGACTCTCCAGAGAGCCGTCCTCAAAACAAACACACATCTTGACATATCTCCCACATTGATCGCAGTGTCTCCAGAAACGGCATTCAAGGAGCCAGGACCTTTTCTCCCTACACTGTCCATTGAGTTGTCCTCAAAACCAATATACATCCTGCTATATCTCCCACATGGAAAGTGCCAGGAGGGAGAAGTGGGGATTATGTTTAGACTTTCTCGGAACTGCTTCAAATCAACTAGATATCTTTGTGCTGTAAATCTCCCAACAGCCAAACGCAAAAGCAGCAAATATCTCGCTGTATGTCCCACATCCAAAGTGCCAAGAGAGAGCTTGCTCTCCCTGTCTTTGAGTACTGTTTTCACTGTCCCGGTTACCTCTTTGCTAACATTCTCTTCAGTGCCGCAGTGAAACCAGGAACCACGTGGAGAAGGCACCCACACTGAAAGTGCCTGGAGGGAACATTGGGGCTTCTTCTCAGTGTCTCTGACATAGGGTTTCACTGTCCCGGGAAAGTCTCTGCTAACACCGTGCAGAGCGCTGTGCCCAATGTACAGAAACGTCTTGCGGTATCTCCTACAGGGAAAGTGCCAGGAGGGAATTGTGGAGCTTGTTCTCAGTGTCTCTGAGAATTGCTCTGATTATCTGTGTGACCTCTTTGCTAAGACTCTCCAGAGAGCCGTCCTCAAAACCAACACACATCTTGACATATCTCCCACATTGATCGCAGTGTCTCCAGAAACGGCATTCAAGGAGCCAGGACCTTTTCTCCCTACACTGTCCATTGAGTTGTCCTCAAAACCAATATACATCCTGCTATATCTCCCACATGGAAAGTGCCAGGAGGGAGAAGTGGGGATTATGTTTAGACTTTCTCGGAACTGCTTCAAATCAACTAGATATCTTTGTGCTGTAAATCTCCCAACAGCCAAACGCAAAAGCAGCAAACATCTCGCTGTATGTCCCACATCCAAAGTGCCAAGAGAGAGCTTGCTCTCCCTGTCTTTGAGTACTGTTTTCACTGTCCCGGTTACCTCTTTGCTAACATTCTCTTCAGAGCCGCAGTGAAACCAGGAACCACGTGGAGAAGGCACCCACACTGAAAGTGCCTGGAGGGAACATTGGGGCTTCTTCTCAGTGTCTCTGACATAGGGTTTCACTGTCCCGGGAAAGTCTCTGCTAACACCGTGCAGAGCGCTGTGCCCAATGTACAGAAACGTCTTGCGGTATCTCCTACAGGGAAAGTGCCAGGAGGGAATTGTCGAGCTTGTTCTCAGTGTCTCTGAGAATTGCTCTGATTATCTGTGTGACCTCTTTGCTAAGACTCTCCAGAGAGCCGTCCTCAAAACAAACACACATCTTGACATATCTCCCACATTGATCGCAGTGTCTCCAGAAACAGCATTCAAGGAGCCAGGACCTTTTCTCCCTACACTGTCCATTGAGTTGTCCTCAAAACCAATATACATCCTGCTATATCTCCCACATGGAAAGTGCCAGGAGGGAGAAGTGGGGATTATGTTTAGACTTTCTCGGAACTGCTTCAAATCAACTAGATATCTTTGTGCTGTAAATCTCCCAACAGCCAAACGCAAAAGCAGCAAACATCTCGCTGTATGTCCCACATCCAAAGTGCCAAGAGAGAGCTTGCTCTCCCTGTCTTTGAGTACTGTTTTCACTGTCCCGGTTACCTCTTTGCTAACATTCTCTTCAGAGCCGCAGTGAAACCAGGAACCACGTGGAGAAGGCACCCACACTGAAAGTGCCTGGAGGGAACATTGGGGCTTCTTCTCAGTGTCTCTGACATAGGGTTTCACTGTCCCGGGAAACTCTCTGCTAACACCGTGCAGAGCGCTGTGCCCAATATACAGAAACGTCTTGCGCTATCTCCTACAGGGAAAGTGCCAGGAGGGAATTGTCGAGCTTGCTCTCAGTGTCTCTGAGAATTGCTCTGATTATCTGTGTGACTCTTTGCTAAGACTCTCCAGAGAGCCGTCCTCAAAACAAACACACATCTTGACATATCTCCCACATTGATCGCAGTGTCTCCAGAAACGGCATTCAAGGAGCCAGGACCTTTTCTCCCTACACTGTCCATTGAGTTGTCCTCAAAACCAATATACATCCTGCTATATCTCCCACATGGAAAGTGCCAGGAGGGAGAAGTGGGGATTATGTTTAGACTTTCTCGGAACTGCTTCAAATCAACTAGATATCTTTGTGCTGTAAATCTCCCAACAGCCAAACGCAAAAGCAGCAAATATCTCGCTGTATGTCCCACATCCAAAGTGCCAAGAGAGAGCTTGCTCTCCCTGTCTTTGAGTACTGTTTTCACTGTCCCGGTTACCTCTTTGCTAACATTCTCTTCAG
The DNA here is from genome assembly GCF_963924245.1 of Chroicocephalus ridibundus. Taxonomy (NCBI): domain Eukaryota; kingdom Metazoa; phylum Chordata; class Aves; order Charadriiformes; family Laridae; genus Chroicocephalus; species Chroicocephalus ridibundus. The sequence goes on along the minus strand of NW_026961241.1, from coordinate 425,459 downwards.
TGCCGCAGTGAAACCAGGAACCACGTGGAGAAGGCACCCACACTGAAAGTGCCTGGAGGGAACATTGGGGCTTCTTCTCAGTGTCTCTGACATAGGGTTTCACTGTCCCGGGAAAGTCTCTGCTAACACCGTGCAGAGCGCTGTGCCCAATGTACAGAAACGTCTTGCGGTATCTCCTACAGGGAAAGTGCCAGGAGGGAATTGTGGAGCTTGTTCTCAGTGTCTCTGAGAATTGCTCTGATTATCTGTGTGACCTCTTTGCTAAGACTCTCCAGAGAGCCGTCCTCAAAACCAACACACATCTTGACATATCTCCCACATTGATCGCAGTGTCTCCAGAAACGGCATTCAAGGAGCCAGGACCTTTTCTCCCTACACTGTCCATTGAGTTGTCCTCAAAACCAATATACATCCTGCTATATCTCCCACATGGAAAGTGCCAGGAGGGAGAAGTGGGGATTATGTTTAGACTTTCTCGGAACTGCTTCAAATCAACTAGATATCTTTGTGCTGTAAATCTCCCAACAGCCAAACGCAAAAGCAGCAAACATCTCGCTGTATGTCCCACATCCAAAGTGCCAAGAGAGAGCTTGCTCTCCCTGTCTTTGAGTACTGTTTTCACTGTCCCAGTTACCTCTTTGCTAACATTCTCTTCAGAGCCGCAGTGAAACCAGGAACCACGTGGAGAAGGCACCCACACTGAAAGTGCCTGGAGGGAACATTGGGGCTTCTTCTCAGTGTCTCTGACATAGGGTTTCACTGTCCCGGGAAAGTCTCTGCTAACACCGTGCAGAGCGCTGTGCCCAATATACAGAAACGTCTTGCGGTATCTCCTACAGGGAAAGTGCCAGGAGGGAATTGTCGAGCTTGTTCTCAGTGTCTCTGAGAATTGCTCTGATTTTCTGTGTAACCTCTTTGCTAAGACTCTCCAGAGAGCCGTCCTCAAAACCAACACACATCTTGACATATCTCCCACATTGATCGCAGTGTCTCCAGAAACGGCATTCAAGGAGCCAGGACCTTTTCTCCCTACACTGTCCATTGAGTTGTCCTCAAAACCAATATACATCCTGCTATATCTCCCACATGGAAAGTGCCAGGAGGGAGAAGTGGGGATTATGTTTAGACTTTCTCGGAACTGCTTCAAATCAACTAGATATCTTTGTGCTGTAAATCTCCCAACAGCCAAACGCAAAAGCAGCAAACATCTCGCTGTATGTCCCACATCCAAAGTGCCAAGAGAGAGCTTGCTCTCCCTGTCTTTGAGTACTGTTTTCACTGTCCCGGTTACCTCTTTGCTAACATTCTCTTCAGAGCCGCAGTGAAACCAGGAACCACGTGGAGAAGGCACCCACACTGAAAGTGCCTGGAGGGAACATTGGGGCTTCTTCTCAGTGTCTCTGACATAGGGTTTCACTGTCCCGGGAAAGTCTCTGCTAACACCGTGCAGAGCGCTGTGCCCAATGTACAGAAACGTCTTGCGGTATCTCCTACAGGGAAAGTGCCAGGAGGGAATTGTCGAGCTTGTTCTCAGTGTCTCTGAGAATTGCTCTGATTATCTGTGTGAGCTCTTTGCTAAGACTCTCCAGAGAGCCGTCCTCAAAACAAACACACATCTTGACATATCTCCCACATTGATCGCAGTGTCTCCAGAAACGGCATTCAAGGAGCCAGGACCTTTTCTCCCTACACTGTCCATTGAGTTGTCCTCAAAACCAATATACATCCTGCTATATCTCCCACATGGAAAGTGCCAGGAGGGAGAAGTGGGGATTATGTTTAGACTTTCTCGGAACTGCTTCAAATCAACTAGATATCTTTGTGCTGTAAATCTCCCAACAGCCAAACGCAAAAGCAGCAAACATCTCGCTGTATGTCCCACATCCAAAGTGCCAAGAGAGGGCTTGCTCTCCCTGTCTTTGAGTACTGTTTTCACTGTCCCGGTTACCTCTTTGCTAACATTCTCTTCAGAGCCGCAGTGAAACCAGGAACCACGTGGAGAAGGCACCCACACTGAAAGTGCCTGGAGGGAACATTGGGGCTTCTTCTCAGTGTCTCTGACATAGGGTTCCACTGTCCCGGGAAAGTCTCTGCTAACACCGTGCAGAGCGCTGTGCCCAATGTACAGAAACGTCTTGCGGTATCTCCTACAGGGAAAGTGCCAGGAGGGAATTGTCGAGCTTGTTCTCAGTGTCTCTGAGAATTGCTCTGATTATCTGTGTGACCTCTTTGCTAAGACTCTCCAGAGAGACGTCCTCAAAACAAACACACATCTTGACATATCTCCCACATTGATCGCAGTGTCTCCAGAAACGGCATTCAAGGAGCCAGGACCTTTTCTCCCTACACTGTCCATTGAGTTGTCCTCAAAACCAATATACATCCTGCTATATCTCCCACATGGAAAGTGCCAGGAGGGAGAAGTGGGGATTATGTTTAGACTTTCTCGGAACTGCTTCAAATCAACTAGATATCTTTGTGCTGTAAATCTCCCAACAGCCAAACGCAAAAGCAGCAAACATCTCGCTGTATGTCCCACATCCAAAGTGCCAAGAGAGAGCTTGCTCTCCCTGTCTTTGAGTACTGTTTTCACTGTCCCGGTTACCTCTTTGCTAACATTCTCTTCAGAGCCGCAGTGAAACCAGGAACCACGTGGAGAAGGCACCCACACTGAAAGTGCCTGGAGGGAACATTGGGGCTTCTTCTCAGTGTCTCTGACATAGGGTTTCACTGTCCCGGGAAAGTCTCTGCTAACACCGTGCAGAGCGCTGTGCCCAATATACAGAAACATCTTGCGCTATCTCCTACAGGGAAAGTGCCAGGAGGGAATTGTCGAGCTTGTTCTCAGTGTCTCTGAGAATTGCTCTGGTTATCTGTGTGACCTCTTTGCTAAGACTCTCCAGAGAGCCGTCCTCAAAACAAACACACATCTTGACATATCTCCCACATTGATCGCAGTGTCTCCAGAAACAGCATTCAAGGAGCCAGGACCTTTTCTCCCTACACTGTCCATTGAGTTGTCCTCAAAACCAATATACATCCTGCTATATCTCCCACATGGAAAGTGCCAGGAGGGAGAAGTGGGGATTATGTTTAGACTTTCTCGGAACTGCTTCAAATCAACTAGATATCTTTGTGCTGTAAATCTCCCAACAGCCAAACGCAAAAGCAGCAAACATCTCGCTGTATGTCCCACATCCAAAGTGCCAAGAGAGAGCTTGCTCTCCCTGTCTTTGAGTACTGTTTTCACTGTCCCGGTTACCTCTTTGCTAACATTCTCTTCAGAGCCGCAGTGAAACCAGGAACCACGTGGAGAAGGCACCCACACTGAAAGTGCCTGGAGGGAACATTGGGGCTTCTTCTCAGTGTCTCTGACATAGGGTTTCACTGTCCCGGGAAACTCTCTGCTAACACCGTGCAGAGCGCTGTGCCCAATATACAGAAACGTCTTGCGCTATCTCCTACAGGGAAAGTGCCAGGAGGGAATTGTCGAGCTTGCTCTCAGTGTCTCTGAGAATTGCTCTGATTATCTGTGTGACTCTTTGCTAAGACTCTCCAGAGAGCCGTCCTCAAAACAAACACACATCTTGACATATCTCCCACATTGATCGCAGTGTCTCCAGAAACGGCATTCAAGGAGCCAGGACCTTTTCTCCCTACACTGTCCATTGAGTTGTCCTCAAAACCAATATACATCCTGCTATATCTCCCACATGGAAAGTGCCAGGAGGGAGAAGTGGGGATTATGTTTAGACTTTCTCGGAACTGCTTCAAATCAACTAGATATCTTTGTGCTGTAAATCTCCCAACAGCCAAACGCAAAAGCAGCAAACATCTCGCTGTATGTCCCACATCCAAAGTGCCGAGAGAGAGCTTGCTCTCCCTGTCTTTGAGTACTGTTTTCACTGTCCCGGTTACCTCTTTGCTAACGTTCTCTTCAGAGCCGCAGTGAAACCAGGAACCACGTGGAGAAGGCACCCACACTGAAAGTGCCTGGAGGGAACATTGGGGCTTCTTCTCAGTGTCTCTGACATAGGGTTCCACTGTCCCGGGAAAGTCTCTGCTAACACCCTGCAGAGCGCTGTGCCCAATGTACAGAAACGTCTTGCGGTATCTCCTACAGGGAAAGTGCCAGGAGGGAATTGTCGAGCTTGCTCTCAGTGTCTCTGAGAATTGCTCTGATTATCCCTGTGACCTCTTTGCTAAGACTCTCCAGAGAGCCGTCCTCAAAACCAACACACATCTTGACATATCTCCCACATTGATCGCAGTGTCTCCAGAAACGGCATTCAAGGAGCCAGGACCTTTTCTCCCTACACTGTCCATTGAGTTGTCCTCAAAACCAATATACATCCTGCTATATCTCCCACATGGAAAGTGCCAGGAGGGAGAAGTGGGGATTATGTTTAGACTTTCTCGGAACTGCTTCAAATCAACTAGATATCTTTGTGCTGTAAATCTCCCAACAGCCAAACGCAAAAGCAGCAAACATCTCGCTGTATGTCCCACATCCAAAGTGCCAAGAGAGAGCTTGCTCTCCCTGTCTTTGAGTACTGTTTTCACTGTCCCGGTTACCTCTTTGCTAACATTCTCTTCAGAGCCGCAGTGAAACCAGGAACCACGTGGAGAAGGCACCCACACTGAAAGTGCCTGGAGGGAACATTGGGGCTTCTTCTCAGTGTCTCTGACATAGGGTTTCACTGTCCCGGGAAAGTCTCTGCTAACACCGTGCAGAGCGCTGTGCCCAATATACAGAAACGTCTTGCGCTATCTCCTACAGGGAAAGTGCCAGGAGGGAATTGTCGAGCTTGTTCTCAGTGTCTCTGAGAATTGCTCTGGTTATCTGTGTGACCTCTTTGCTAAGACTCTCCAGAGAGCCGTCCTCAAAACCAACACACATCTTGACATATCTCCCACATTGATCGCAGTGTCTCCAGAAACGGCATTCAAGGAGCCAGGACCTTTTCTCCCTACACTGTCCATTGAGTTGTCCTCAAAACCAATATACATCCTGCTATATCTCCCACATGGAAAGTGCCAGGAGGGAGAAGTGGGGATTATGTTTAGACTTTCTCGGAACTGCTTCAAATCAACTAGATATCTTTGTGCTGTAAATCTCCCAACAGCCAAACGCAAAAGCAGCAAACATCTCGCTGTATGTCCCACATCCAAAGTGCCAAGAGAGGGCTTGCTCTCCCTGTCTTTGAGTACTGTTTTCACTGTCCCGGTTACCTCTTTGCTAACGTTCTCTTCAGAGCCGCAGTGAAACCAGGAACCACGTGGAGAAGGCACCCACACTGAAAGTGCCTGGAGGGAACATTGGGGCTTCTTCTCAGTGTCTCTGACATAGGGTTTCACTGTCCCGGGAAAGTCTCTGCTAACACCGTGCAGAGCGCTGTGCCCAATGTACAGAAACGTCTTGCGGTATCTCCTACAGGGAAAGTGCCAGGAGGGAATTGTCGAGCTTGTTCTCAGTGTCTCTGAGAATTGCTCTGATTATCTGTGTGAGCTCTTTGCTAAGACTCTCCAGAGAGCCGTCCTCAAAACAAACACACATCTTGACATATCTCCCACATTGATCGCAGTGTCTCCAGAAACGGCATTCAAGGAGCCAGGACCTTTTCTCCCTACACTGTCCATTGAGTTGTCCTCAAAACCAATATACATCCTGCTATATCTCCCACATGGAAAGTGCCAGGAGGGAGAAGTGGGGATTATGTTTAGACTTTCTCGGAACTGCTTCAAATCAACTAGATATCTTTGTGCTGTAAATCTCCCAACAGCCAAACGCAAAAGCAGCAAACATCTCGCTGTATGTCCCACATCCAAAGTGCCAAGAGAGGGCTTGCTCTCCCTGTCTTTGAGTACTGTTTTCACTGTCCCGGTTACCTCTTTGCTAACATTCTCTTCAGAGCCGCAGTGAAACCAGGAACCACGTGGAGAAGGCACCCACACTGAAAGTGCCTGGAGGGAACATTGGGGCTTCTTCTCAGTGTCTCTGACATAGGGTTCCACTGTCCCGGGAAAGTCTCTGCTAACACCGTGCAGAGCGCTGTGCCCAATGTACAGAAACGTCTTGCGGTATCTCCTACAGGGAAAGTGCCAGGAGGGAATTGTCGAGCTTGTTCTCAGTGTCTCTGAGAATTGCTCTGATTATCTGTGTGACCTCTTTGCTAAGACTCTCCAGAGAGACGTCCTCAAAACAAACACACATCTTGACATATCTCCCACATTGATCGCAGTGTCTCCAGAAACGGCATTCAAGGAGCCAGGACCTTTTCTCCCTACACTGTCCATTGAGTTGTCCTCAAAACCAATATACATCCTGCTATATCTCCCACATGGAAAGTGCCAGGAGGGAGAAGTGGGGATTATGTTTAGACTTTCTCGGAACTGCTTCAAATCAACTAGATATCTTTGTGCTGTAAATCTCCCAACAGCCAAACGCAAAAGCAGCAAACATCTCGCTGTATGTCCCACATCCAAAGTGCCAAGAGAGAGCTTGCTCTCCCTGTCTTTGAGTACTGTTTTCACTGTCCCGGTTACCTCTTTGCTAACATTCTCTTCAGAGCCGCAGTGAAACCAGGAACCACGTGGAGAAGGCACCCACACTGAAAGTGCCTGGAGGGAACATTGGGGCTTCTTCTCAGTGTCTCTGACATAGGGTTTCACTGTCCCGGGAAAGTCTCTGCTAACACCGTGCAGAGCGCTGTGCCCAATATACAGAAACATCTTGCGCTATCTCCTACAGGGAAAGTGCCAGGAGGGAATTGTCGAGCTTGTTCTCAGTGTCTCTGAGAATTGCTCTGGTTATCTGTGTGACCTCTTTGCTAAGACTCTCCAGAGAGCCGTCCTCAAAACAAACACACATCTTGACATATCTCCCACATTGATCGCAGTGTCTCCAGAAACAGCATTCAAGGAGCCAGGACCTTTTCTCCCTACACTGTCCATTGAGTTGTCCTCAAAACCAATATACATCCTGCTATATCTCCCACATGGAAAGTGCCAGGAGGGAGAAGTGGGGATTATGTTTAGACTTTCTCGGAACTGCTTCAAATCAACTAGATATCTTTGTGCTGTAAATCTCCCAACAGCCAAACGCAAAAGCAGCAAACATCTCGCTGTATGTCCCACATCCAAAGTGCCAAGAGAGAGCTTGCTCTCCCTGTCTTTGAGTACTGTTTTCACTGTCCCGGTTACCTCTTTGCTAACATTCTCTTCAGAGCCGCAGTGAAACCAGGAACCACGTGGAGAAGGCACCCACACTGAAAGTGCCTGGAGGGAACATTGGGGCTTCTTCTCAGTGTCTCTGACATAGGGTTTCACTGTCCCGGGAAACTCTCTGCTAACACCGTGCAGAGCGCTGTGCCCAATATACAGAAACGTCTTGCGCTATCTCCTACAGGGAAAGTGCCAGGAGGGAATTGTCGAGCTTGCTCTCAGTGTCTCTGAGAATTGCTCTGATTATCTGTGTGACTCTTTGCTAAGACTCTCCAGAGAGCCGTCCTCAAAACAAACACACATCTTGACATATCTCCCACATTGATCGCAGTGTCTCCAGAAACGGCATTCAAGGAGCCAGGACCTTTTCTCCCTACACTGTCCATTGAGTTGTCCTCAAAACCAATATACATCCTGCTATATCTCCCACATGGAAAGTGCCAGGAGGGAGAAGTGGGGATTATGTTTAGACTTTCTCGGAACTGCTTCAAATCAACTAGATATCTTTGTGCTGTAAATCTCCCAACAGCCAAACGCAAAAGCAGCAAACATCTCGCTGTATGTCCCACATCCAAAGTGCCGAGAGAGAGCTTGCTCTCCCTGTCTTTGAGTACTGTTTTCACTGTCCCGGTTACCTCTTTGCTAACGTTCTCTTCAGAGCCGCAGTGAAACCAGGAACCACGTGGAGAAGGCACCCACACTGAAAGTGCCTGGAGGGAACATTGGGGCTTCTTCTCAGTGTCTCTGACATAGGGTTCCACTGTCCCGGGAAAGTCTCTGCTAACACCCTGCAGAGCGCTGTGCCCAATGTACAGAAACGTCTTGCGGTATCTCCTACAGGGAAAGTGCCAGGAGGGAATTGTCGAGCTTGCTCTCAGTGTCTCTGAGAATTGCTCTGATTATCCCTGTGACCTCTTTGCTAAGACTCTCCAGAGAGCCGTCCTCAAAACCAACACACATCTTGACATATCTCCCACATTGATCGCAGTGTCTCCAGAAACGGCATTCAAGGAGCCAGGACCTTTTCTCCCTACACTGTCCATTGAGTTGTCCTCAAAACCAATATACATCCTGCTATATCTCCCACATGGAAAGTGCCAGGAGGGAGAAGTGGGGATTATGTTTAGACTTTCTCGGAACTGCTTCAAATCAACTAGATATCTTTGTGCTGTAAATCTCCCAACAGCCAAACGCAAAAGCAGCAAACATCTCGCTGTATGTCCCACATCCAAAGTGCCAAGAGAGAGCTTGCTCTCCCTGTCTTTGAGTACTGTTTTCACTGTCCCGGTTACCTCTTTGCTAACATTCTCTTCAGAGCCGCAGTGAAACCAGGAACCACGTGGAGAAGGCACCCACACTGAAAGTGCCTGGAGGGAACATTGGGGCTTCTTCTCAGTGTCTCTGACATAGGGTTTCACTGTCCCGGGAAAGTCTCTGCTAACACCGTGCAGAGCGCTGTGCCCAATATACAGAAACGTCTTGCGCTATCTCCTACAGGGAAAGTGCCAGGAGGGAATTGTCGAGCTTGTTCTCAGTGTCTCTGAGAATTGCTCTGGTTATCTGTGTGACCTCTTTGCTAAGACTCTCCAGAGAGCCGTCCTCAAAACCAACACACATCTTGACATATCTCCCACATTGATCGCAGTGTCTCCAGAAACGGCATTCAAGGAGCCAGGACCTTTTCTCCCTACACTGTCCATTGAGTTGTCCTCAAAACCAATATACATCCTGCTATATCTCCCACATGGAAAGTGCCAGGAGGGAGAAGTGGGGATTATGTTTAGACTTTCTCGGAACTGCTTCAAATCAACTAGATATCTTTGTGCTGTAAATCTCCCAACAGCCAAACGCAAAAGCAGCAAACATCTCGCTGTATGTCCCACATCCAAAGTGCCAAGAGAGGGCTTGCTCTCCCTGTCTTTGAGTACTGTTTTCACTGTCCCGGTTACCTCTTTGCTAACGTTCTCTTCAGAGCCGCAGTGAAACCAGGAACCACGTGGAGAAGGCACCCACACTGAAAGTGCCTGGAGGGAACATTGGGGCTTCTTCTCAGTGTCTCTGACATAGGGTTCCACTGTCCCGGGAAAGTCTCTGCTAACACCGTGCATTGCGCTGTGCCCAATGTACAGAAACGTCTTGCGGTATCTCCTACAGGGAAAGTGCCAGGAGGGAATTGTGGAGCTTGTTCTCAGTGTCTCTGAGAATTGCTCTGGTTATCTGTGTGACCTCTTTGCTAAGACTCTCCAGAGAGCCGTCCTCAAAACAAACACACATCTTGACATATCTCCCACATTGATCGCAGTGTCTCCAGAAACGGCATTCAAGGAGCCAGGACCTTTTCTCCCTACACTGTCCATTGAGTTGTCCTCAAAACCAATATACATCCTGCTATATCTCCCACATGGAAAGTGCCAGGAGGGAGAAGTGGGGATTATGTTTAGACTTTCTCGGAACTGCTTCAAATCAACTAGATATCTTTGTGCTGTAAATCTCCCAACAGCCAAACGCAAAAGCAGCAAACATCTCGCTGTATGTCCCACATCCAAAGTGCCAAGAGAGAGCTTGCTCTCCCTGTCTTTGAGTACTGTTTTCACTGTCCCGGTTACCTCTTTGCTAACGTTCTCTTCAGAGCCGCAGTGAAACCAGGAACCACGTGGAGAAGGCACCCACACTGAAAGTGCCTGGAGGGAACATTGGGGCTTCTTCTCAGTGTCTCTGACATAGGGTTCCACTGTCCCGGGAAAGTCTCTGCTAACACCCTGCAGAGCGCTGTGCCCAATGTACAGAAACGTCTTGCGGTATCTCCTACAGGGAAAGTGCCAGGAGGGAATTGTCGAGCTTGCTCTCAGTGTCTCTGAGAATTGCTCTGATTATCCCTGTGACCTCTTTGCTAAGACTCTCCAGAGAGCCGTCCTCAAAACCAACACACATCTTGACATATCTCCCACATTGATCGCAGTGTCTCCAGAAACGGCATTCAAGGAGCCAGGACCTTTTCTCCCTACACTGTCCATTGAGTTGTCCTCCAAACCAATATACATCCTGCTATATCTCCCACATGGAAAGTGCCAGGAGGGAGAAGTGGGGATTATGTTTAGACTTTCTCGGAACTGCTTCAAATCAACTAGATATCTTTGTGCTGTAAATCTCCCAACAGCCAAACGCAAAAGCAGCAAACATCTCGCTGTATGTCCCACATCCAAAGTGCCAAGAGAGAGCTTGCTCTCCCTGTCTTTGAGTACTGTTTTCACTGTCCCGGTTACCTCTTTGCTAACATTCTCTTCAGAGCCGCAGTGAAACCAGGAACCACGTGGAGGAGGTACCCACACTGAAAGTGCCTGGAGGGAACATTGGGGCTTCTTCTCAGTGTCTCTGACATAGGGTTTCACTGTCCCGGGAAAGTCTCTGCTAACACCGTGCAGAGCGCTGTGCCCAATATACAGAAACGTCTTGCGGTATCTCCTACAGGGAAAGTGCCAGGAGGGAATTGTCGAGCTTGTTCTCAGTGTCTCTGAGAATTGCTCTGATTATCTGTGTGACCTCTTTGCTAAGACTCTCCAGAGAGCCGTCCTCAAAACAAACACACATCTTGACATATCTCCCACGTTGATCGCAGTGTCTCCAGAAACAGCATTCAAGGAGCCAGGACCTTTTCTCCCTACACTGTCCATTGAGTTGTCCTCAAAACCAATATACATCCTGCTAGATCTCCCACATGGAAAGTGCCAGGAGGGAGAAGTGGGGATTATGTTTAGACTTTCTCGGAACTGCTTCAAATCAACTAGATATCTTTGTGCTGTAAATCTCCCAACAGCCAAACGCAAAAGCAGCAAACATCTCGCTGTATGTCCCACATCCAAAGTGCCAAGAGAGAGCTTGCTCTCCCTGTCTTTGAGTACTGTTTTCACTGTCCCGGTTACCTCTTTGCTAACATTCTCTTCAGAGCCGCAGTGAAACCAGGAACCACGTGGAGAAGGCACCCACACTGAAAGTGCCTCGAGGGAACATTGGGGCTTCTTCTCAGTGTCTCTGACATAGGGTTTCACTGTCCCGGGAAAGTCTCTGCTAACACCGTGCAGAGCGCTGTGCCCAATATACAGAAACGTCTTGCGGTATCTCCTACAGGGAAAGTGCCAGGAGGGAATTGTCGAGCTTGTTCTCAGTGTCTCTGAGAATTGCTCTGATTTTCTGTGTAACCTCTTTGCTAAGACTCTCCAGAGAGCCGTCGTCAAAACCAACACACATCTTGACATATCTCCCACATTGATCGCAGTGTCTCCAGAAACGGCATTCAAGGAGCCAGGACCTTTTCTCCCTACACTGTCCATTGAGTTGTCCTCAAAACCAATATACATCCTGCTATATCTCCCACATGGAAAGTGCCAGGAGGGAGAAGTGGGGATTATGTTTAGACTTTCTCGGAACTGCTTCAAATCAACTAGATATCTTTGTGCTGTAAATCTCCCAACAGCCAAACGCAAAAGCAGCAAACATCTCGCTGTATGTCCCACATCCAAAGTGCCAAGAGAGAGCTTGCTCTCCCTGTCTTTGAGTACTGTTTTCACTGTCCCGGTTACCTCTTTGCAAACATTCTCTTCAGAGCCGCAGTGAAACCAGGAACCACGTGGAGGAGGCACCCACACTGAAAGTGCCTGGAGGGAACATTAGGGCTTCTTCTCAGTGTCTCTGACATAGGGTTTCACTGTCCCGGGAAAGTCTCTGCTAACACCGTGCAGAGCGCTGTGCCCAATATACAGAAACGTCTTGCGGTATCTCCTACAGGGAAAGTGCCAGGAGGGAATTGTCGAGCTTGTTCTCAGTGTCTCTGAGAATTGCTCTGATTATCTGTGTGACCTCTTTGCTAAGACTCTCCAGAGAGCCGTCCTCAAAACAAACACACATCTTGACATATCTCCCACGTTGATCGCAGTGTCTCCAGAAACAGCATTCAAGGAGCCAGGACCTTTTCTCCCTACACTGTCCATTGAGTTGTCCTCAAAACCAATATACATCCTGCTATATCTCCCACATGGAAAGTGCCAGGAGGGAGAAGTGGGGATTATGTTTAGACTTTCTCGGAACTGCTTCAAATCAACTAGATATCTTTGTGCTGTAAATCTCCCAACAGCCAAACGCAAAAGCAGCAAACATCTCGCTGTATGTCCCACATCCAAAGTGCCAAGAGAGAGCTTGCTCTCCCTGTCTTTGAGTACTGTTTTCACTGTCCCGGTTACCTCTTTGCTAACATTCTCTTCAGAGCCGCAGTGAAACCAGGAACCACGTGGAGAAGGCACCCACACTGAAAGTGCCTGGAGGGAACATTGGGGCTTCTTCTCAGTGTCTCTGACATAGGGTTTCACTGTCCCGGGAAACTCTCTGCTAACACCGTGCAGAGCGCTGTGCCCAATATACAGAAACGTCTTGCGCTATCTCCTACAGGGAAAGTGCCAGGAGGGAATTGTCGAGCTTGCTCTCAGTGTCTCTGAGAATTGCTCTGATTATCTGTGTGACTCTTTGCTAAGACTCTCCAGAGAGCCGTCCTCAAAACAAACACACATCTTGACATATCTCCCACATTGATCGCAGTGTCTCCAGAAACGGCATTCAAGGAGCCAGGACCTTTTCTCCCTACACTGTCCATTGAGTTGTCCTCAAAACCAATATACATCCTGCTAGATCTCCCACATGGAAAGTGCCAGGAGGGAGAAGTGGGGATTATGTTTAGACTTTCTCGGAACTGCTTCAAATCAACTAGATATCTTTGTGCTGTAAATCTCCCAACAGCCAAACGCAAAAGCAGCAAATATCTCGCTGTATGTCCCACATCCAAAGTGCCAAGAGAGAGCTTGCTCTCCCTGTCTTTGAGTACTGTTTTCACTGTCCCGGTTACCTCTTTGCTAACATTCTCTTCAGTGCCGCAGTGAAACCAGGAACCACGTGGAGAAGGCACCCACACTGAAAGTGCCTGGAGGGAACATTGGGGCTTCTTCTCAGTGTCTCTGACATAGGGTTTCACTGTCCCGGGAAAGTCTCTGCTAACACCGTGCAGAGCGCTGTGCCCAATGTACAGAAACGTCTTGCGGTATCTCCTACAGGGAAAGTGCCAGGAGGGAATTGTGGAGCTTGTTCTCAGTGTCTCTGAGAATTGCTCTGATTATCTGTGTGACCTCTTTGCTAAGACTCTCCAGAGAGCCGTCCTCAAAACCAACACACATCTTGACATATCTCCCACATTGATCGCAGTGTCTCCAGAAACGGCATTCAAGGAGCCAGGACCTTTTCTCCCTACACTGTCCATTGAGTTGTCCTCAAAACCAATATACATCCTGCTATATCTCCCACATGGAAAGTGCCAGGAGGGAGAAGTGGGGATTATGTTTAGACTTTCTCGGAACTGCTTCAAATCAACTAGATATCTTTGTGCTGTAAATCTCCCAACAGCCAAACGCAAAAGCAGCAAACATCTCGCTGTATGTCCCACATCCAAAGTGCCAAGAGAGAGCTTGCTCTCCCTGTCTTTGAGTACTGTTTTCACTGTCCCAGTTACCTCTTTGCTAACATTCTCTTCAGAGCCGCAGTGAAACCAGGAACCACGTGGAGAAGGCACCCACACTGAAAGTGCCTGGAGGGAACATTGGGGCTTCTTCTCAGTGTCTCTGACATAGGGTTTCACTGTCCCGGGAAAGTCTCTGCTAACACCGTGCAGAGCGCTGTGCCCAATATACAGAAACGTCTTGCGGTATCTCCTACAGGGAAAGTGCCAGGAGGGAATTGTCGAGCTTGTTCTCAGTGTCTCTGAGAATTGCTCTGATTTTCTGTGTAACCTCTTTGCTAAGACTCTCCAGAGAGCCGTCCTCAAAACCAACACACATCTTGACATATCTCCCACATTGATCGCAGTGTCTCCAGAAACGGCATTCAAGGAGCCAGGACCTTTTCTCCCTACACTGTCCATTGAGTTGTCCTCAAAACCAATATACATCCTGCTATATCTCCCACATGGAAAGTGCCAGGAGGGAGAAGTGGGGATTATGTTTAGACTTTCTCGGAACTGCTTCAAATCAACTAGATATCTTTGTGCTGTAAATCTCCCAACAGCCAAACGCAAAAGCAGCAAACATCTCGCTGTATGTCCCACATCCAAAGTGCCAAGAGAGAGCTTGCTCTCCCTGTCTTTGAGTACTGTTTTCACTGTCCCGGTTACCTCTTTGCTAACATTCTCTTCAGAGCCGCAGTGAAACCAGGAACCACGTGGAGGAGGCACCCACACTGAAAGTGCCTGGAGGGAACATTGGGGCTTCTTCTCAGTGTCTCTGACATAGGGTTTCACTGTCCCGGGAAAGTCTCTGCTAACACCGTGCAGAGCGCTGTGCCCAATATACAGAAACGTCTTGCGGTATCTCCTACAGGGAAAGTGCCAGGAGGGAATTGTCGAGCTTGTTCTCAGTGTCTCTGAGAATTGCTCTGATTATCTGTGTGAGCTCTTTGCTAAGACTCTCCAGAGAGCCGTCCTCAAAACAAACACACATCTTGACATATCTCCCACGTTGATCGCAGTGTCTCCAGAAACAGCATTCAAGGAGCCAGGACCTTTTCTCCCTACACTGTCCATTGAGTTGTCCTCAAAACCAATATACATCCTGCTATATCTCCCACATGGAAAGTGCCAGGAGGGAGAAGTGGGGATTATGTTTAGACTTTCTCGGAACTGCTTCAAATCAACTAGATATCTTTGTGCTGTAAATCTCCCAACAGCCAAACGCAAAAGCAGCAAACATCTCGCTGTATGTCCCACATCCAAAGTGCCAAGAGAGAGCTTGCTCTCCCTGTCTTTGAGTACTGTTTTCACTGTCCCGGTTACCTCTTTGCTAACATTCTCTTCAGAGCCGCAGTGAAACCAGGAACCACGTGGAGAAGGCACCCACACTGAAAGTGCCTCGAGGGAACATTGGGGCTTCTTCTCAGTGTCTCTGACATAGGGTTTCACTGTCCCGGGAAAGTCTCTGCTAACACCGTGCAGAGCGCTGTGCCCAATATACAGAAACGTCTTGCGGTATCTCCTACAGGGAAAGTGCCAGGAGGGAATTGTCGAGCTTGTTCTCAGTGTCTCTGAGAATTGCTCTGATTTTCTGTGTAACCTCTTTGCTAAGACTCTCCAGAGAGCCGTCGTCAAAACCAACACACATCTTGACATATCTCCCACATTGATCGCAGTGTCTCCAGAAACGGCATTCAAGGAGCCAGGACCTTTTCTCCCTACACTGTCCATTGAGTTGTCCTCAAAACCAATATACATCCTGCTATATCTCCCACATGGAAAGTGCCAGGAGGGAGAAGTGGGGATTATGTTTAGACTTTCTCGGAACTGCTTCAAATCAACTAGATATCTTTGTGCTGTAAATCTCCCAACAGCCAAACGCAAAAGCAGCAAACATCTCGCTGTATGTCCCACATCCAAAGTGCCAAGAGAGAGCTTGCTCTCCCTGTCTTTGAGTACTGTTTTCACTGTCCCGGTTACCTCTTTGCTAACATTCTCTTCAGAGCCGCAGTGAAACCAGGAACCACGTGGAGGAGGCACCCACACTGAAAGTGCCTGGAGGGAACATTAGGGCTTCTTCTCAGTGTCTCTGACATAGGGTTTCACTGTCCCGGGAAAGTCTCTGCTAACACCGTGCAGAGCGCTGTGCCCAATATACAGAAACGTCTTGCGCTATCTCCTACAGGGAAAGTGCCAGGAGGGAATTGTCGAGCTTGTTCTCAGTGTCTCTGAGAATTGCTCTGATTATCTGTGTGACCTCTTTGCTAAGACTCTCCAGAGAGCCGTCCTCAAAACAAACACACATCTTGACATATCTCCCACGTTGATCGCAGTGTCTCCAGAAACAGCATTCAAGGAGCCAGGACCTTTTCTCCCTACACTGTCCATTGAGTTGTCCTCAAAACCAATATACATCCTGCTATATCTCCCACATGGAAAGTGCCAGGAGGGAGAAGTGGGGATTATGTTTAGACTTTCTCGGAACTGCTTCAAATCAACTAGATATCTTTGTGCTGTAAATCTCCCAACAGCCAAACGCAAAAGCAGCAAACATCTCGCTGTATGTCCCACATCCAAAGTGCCAAGAGAGAGCTTGCTCTCCCTGTCTTTGAGTACTGTTTTCACTGTCCCGGTTACCTCTTTGCTAACATTCTCTTCAGAGCCGCAGTGAAACCAGGAACCACGTGGAGAAGGCACCCACACTGAAAGTGCCTGGAGGGAACATTGGGGCTTCTTCTCAGTGTCTCTGACATAGGGTTTCACTGTCCCGGGAAAGTCTCTGCTAACACCGTGCAGAGCGCTGTGCCCAATATACAGAAACGTCTTGCGGTATCTCCTACAGGGAAAGTGCCAGGAGGGAATTGTCGAGCTTGTTCTCAGTGTCTCTGAGAATTGCTCTGATTATCCCTGTGACCTCTTTGCTAAGACTCTCCAGAGAGCCGTCCTCAAAACAAACACACATCTTGACATATCTCCCACGTTGATCGCAGTGTCTCCAGAAACAGCATTCAAGGAGCCAGGACCTTTTCTCCCTACACTGTCCATTGAGTTGTCCTCAAAACCAATATACATCCTGCTATATCTCCCACATGGAAAGTGCCAGGAGGGAGAAGTGGGGATTATGTTTAGACTTTCTCGGAACTGCTTCAAATCAACTAGATATCTTTGTGCTGTAAATCTCCCAACAGCCAAACGCAAAAGCAGCAAACATCTCGCTGTATGTCCCACATCCAAAGTGCCAAGAGAGAGCTTGCTCTCCCTGTCTTTGAGTACTGTTTTCACTGTCCCGGTTACCTCTTTGCTAACATTCTCTTCAGAGCCGCAGTGAAACCAGGAACCACGTGGAGAAGGCACCCACACTGAAAGTGCCTCGAGGGAACATTGGGGCTTCTTCTCAGTGTCTCTGACATAGGGTTTCACTGTCCCGGGAAAGTCTCTGCTAACACCGTGCAGAGCGCTGTGCCCAATATACAGAAACGTCTTGCGGTATCTCCTACAGGGAAAGTGCCAGGAGGGAATTGTCGAGCTTGTTCTCAGTGTCTCTGAGAATTGCTCTGATTTTCTGTGTAACCTCTTTGCTAAGACTCTCCAGAGAGCCGTCGTCAAAACCAACACACATCTTGACATATCTCCCACATTGATCGCAGTGTCTCCAGAAACGGCATTCAAGGAGCCAGGACCTTTTCTCCCTACACTGTCCATTGAGTTGTCCTCAAAACCAATATACATCCTGCTATATCTCCCACATGGAAAGTGCCAGGAGGGAGAAGTGGGGATTATGTTTAGACTTTCTCGGAACTGCTTCAAATCAACTAGATATCTTTGTGCTGTAAATCTCCCAACAGCCAAACGCAAAAGCAGCAAACATCTCGCTGTATGTCCCACATCCAAAGTGCCAAGAGAGAGCTTGCTCTCCCTGTCTTTGAGTACTGTTTTCACTGTCCCGGTTACCTCTTTGCTAACATTCTCTTCAGAGCCGCAGTGAAACCAGGAACCACGTGGAGGAGGCACCCACACTGAAAGTGCCTGGAGGGAACATTAGGGCTTCTTCTCAGTGTCTCTGACATAGGGTTTCACTGTCCCGGGAAAGTCTCTGCTAACACCGTGCAGAGCGCTGTGCCCAATATACAGAAACGTCTTGCGGTATCTCCTACAGGGAAAGTGCCAGGAGGGAATTGTCGAGCTTGTTCTCAGTGTCTCTGAGAATTGCTCTGATTATCTGTGTGACCTCTTTGCTAAGACTCTCCAGAGAGCCGTCCTCAAAACAAACACACATCTTGACATATCTCCCACGTTGATCGCAGTGTCTCCAGAAACAGCATTCAAGGAGCCAGGACCTTTTCTCCCTACACTGTCCATTGAGTTGTCCTCAAAACCAATATACATCCTGCTATATCTCCCACATGGAAAGTGCCAGGAGGGAGAAGTGGGGATTATGTTTAGACTTTCTCGGAACTGCTTCAAATCAACTAGATATCTTTGTGCTGTAAATCTCCCAACAGCCAAACGCAAAAGCAGCAAACATCTCGCTGTATGTCCCACATCCAAAGTGCCAAGAGAGAGCTTGCTCTCCCTGTCTTTGAGTACTGTTTTCACTGTCCCGGTTACCTCTTTGCTAACATTCTCTTCAGAGCCGCAGTGAAACCAGGAACCACGTGGAGAAGGCACCCACACTGAAAGTGCCTGGAGGGAACATTGGGGCTTCTTCTCAGTGTCTCTGACATAGGGTTTCACTGTCCCGGGAAAGTCTCTGCTAACACCGTGCAGAGCGCTGTGCCCAATATACAGAAACGTCTTGCGGTATCTCCTACAGGGAAAGTGCCAGGAGGGAATTGTCGAGCTTGTTCTCAGTGTCTCTGAGAATTGCTCTGATTATCCCTGTGACCTCTTTGCTAAGACTCTCCAGAGAGCCGTCCTCAAAACAAACACACATCTTGACATATCTCCCACATTGATCGCAGTGTCTCCAGAAACGGCATTCAAGGAGCCAGGACCTTTTCTCCCTACACTGTCCATTGAGTTGTCCTCAAAACCAATATACATCCTGCTATATCTCCCACATGGAAAGTGCCAGGAGGGAGAAGTGGGGATTATGTTTAGACTTTCTCGGAACTGCTTCAAATCAACTAGATATCTTTGTGCTGTAAATCTCCCAACAGCCAAACGCAAAAGCAGCAAACATCTCGCTGTATGTCCCACATCCAAAGTGCCAAGGGAGAGCTTGCTCTCCCTGTCTTTGAGTACTGTTTTCACTGTCCCGGTTACCTCTTTGCTAACGTTCTCTTCAGAGCCGCAGTGAAACCAGGAACCACGTGGAGAAGGCACCCACACTGAAAGTGCCTGGAGGGAACATTGGGGCTTCTTCTCAGTGTCTCTGACATAGGGTTTCACTGTCCCGGGAAAGTCTCTGCTAACACCGTGCAGAGCGCTGTGCCCAATATACAGAAACGTCTTGCGCTATCTCCTACAGGGAAAGTGCCAGGAGGGAATTGTCGAGCTTGCTCTCAGTGTCTCTGAGAATTGCTCTGGTTATCTGTGTGACTCTTTGCTAAGACTCTCCAGAGAGCCGTCCTCAAAACCAACACACATCTTGACATATCTCCCACATTGATCGCAGTGTCTCCAGAAACGGCATTCAAGGAGCCAGGACCTTTTCTCCCTACACTGTCCATTGAGTTGTCCTCAAAACCAATATACATCCTGCTAGATCTCCCACATGGAAAGTGCCAGGAGGGAGAAGTGGGGATTATGTTTAGACTTTCTCGGAACTGCTTCAAATCAACTAGATATCTTTGTGCTGTAAATCTCCCAACAGCCAAACGCAAAAGCAGCAAACATCTCGCTGTATGTCCCACATCCAAAGTGCCAAGAGAGAGCTTGCTCTCCCTGTCTTTGAGTACTGTTTTCACTGTCCCGGTTACCTCTTTGCTAACATTCTCTTCAGAGCCGCAGTGAAACCAGGAACCACGTGGAGAAGGCACCCACACTGAAAGTGCCTGGAGGGAACATTGGGGCTTCTTCTCAGTGTCTCTGACATAGGGTTTCACTGTCCCGGGAAAGTCTCTGCTAACACCCTGCAAAGCGCTGTGCCCAATGTACAGAAACGTCTTGCGGTATCTCCTACAGGGAAAGTGCCAGGAGGGAATTGTCGAGCTTGCTCTCAGTGTCTCTGAGAATTGCTCTGATTATCTGTGTGAGCTCTTTGCTAAGACTCTCCAGAGAGCCGTCCTCAAAACAAACACACATCTTGACATATCTCCCACATTGATCGCAGTGTCTCCAGAAACGGCATTCAAGGAGCCAGGACCTTTTCTCCCTACACTGTCCATTGAGTTGTCCTCAAAACCAATATACATCCTGCTAGATCTCCCACATGGAAAGTGCCAGGAGGGAGAAGTGGGGATTATGTTTAGACTTTCTCGGAACTGCTTCAAATCAACTAGATATCTTTGTGCTCTAAATCGCCCAACAGCCAAACGCAAAAGCAGCAAACATCTCGCTGTATGTCCCACATCCAAAGTGCCAAGAGAGAGCTTGCTCTCCCTGTCTTTGAGTACTGTTTTCACTGTCCCGGTTACCTCTTTGCTAACATTCTCTTCAGAGCCGCAGTGAAACCAGGAACCACGTGGAGAAGGCACCCACACTGAAAGTGCCTGGAGGGAACATTGGGGCTTCTTCTCAGTGTCTCTGACATAGGGTTTCACTGTCCCGGGAAAGTCTCTGCTAACACCGTGCAGAGCGCTGTGCCCAATATACAGAAACGTCTTGCGGTATCTCCTACAGGGAAAGTGCCAGGAGGGAATTGTCGAGCTTGTTCTCAGTGTCTCTGAGAATTGCTCTGGTTATCTGTGTGAGCTCTTTGCTAAGACTCTCCAGAGAGCCGTCCTCAAAACAAACACACATCTTGACATATCTCCCACATTGATCGCAGTGTCTCCAGAAACGGCATTCAAGGAGCCAGGACCTTTTCTCCCTACACTGTCCATTGAGTTGTCCTCAAAACCAATATACATCCTGCTATATCTCCCACATGGAAAGTGCCAGGAGGGAGAAGTGGGGATTATGTTTAGACTTTCTCGGAACTGCTTCAAATCAACTAGATACCTCTGTGCTGTAAATCTCCCAACAGCCAAACGCAAAAGCAGCAAACATCTCGCTGTATGTCCCACATCCAAAGTGCCAAGAGAGAGCTTGCTCTCCCTGTCTTTGAGTACTGTTTTCACTGTCCCGGTTACCTCTTTGCTAACATTCTCTTCAGAGACGCAGTGAAACCAGGAACCACGTGGAGAAGGCACCCACACTGAAAGTGCCTCGAGGGAACATTGGGGCTTCTTCTCAGTGTCTCTGACATAGGGTTTCACTGTCCCGGGAAAGTCTCTGCTAACACCCTGCAGAGCGCTGTGCCCAATATACAGAAACGTCTTGCGGTATCTCCTACAGGGAAAGTGCCAGGAGGGAATTGTCGAGCTTGTTCTCAGTGTCTCTGAGAATTGCTCTGATTTTCTGTGTAACCTCTTTGCTAAGACTCTCCAGAGAGCCGTCCTCAAAACAAACACACATCTTGACATATCTCCCACATTGATCGCAGTGTCTCCAGAAACGGCATTCAAGGAGCCAGGACCTTTTCTCCCTACACTGTCCATTGAGTTGTCCTCAAAACCAATATACATCCTGCTAGATCTCCCACATGGAAAGTGCCAGGAGGGAGAAGTGGGGATTATGTTTAGACTTTCTCGGAACTGCTTCAAATCAACTAGATATCTTTGTGCTGTAAATCTCCCAACAGCCAAACGCAAAAGCAGCAAACATCTCGCTGTATGTCCCACATCCAAAGTGCCAAGAGAGAGCTTGCTCTCCCTGTCTTTGAGTACTGTTTTCACTGTCCCGGTTACCTCTTTGCTAACATTCTCTTCAGAGCCGCAGTGAAACCAGGAACCACGTGGAGGAGGCACCCACACTGAAAGTGCCTGGAGGGAACATTGGGGCTTCTTCTCAGTGTCTCTGACATAGGGTTTCACTGTCCCGGGAAAGTCTCTGCTAACACCCTGCAGAGCGCTGTGCCCAATATACAGAAACGTCTTGCGGTATCTCCTACAGGGAAAGTGCCAGGAGGGAATTGTCGAGCTTGTTCTCAGTGTCTCTGAGAATTGCTCTGATTATCCGTGTGACCTCTTTGCTAAGACTCTCCAGAGAGCCGTCCTCAAAACAAACACACATCTTGACATATCTCCCACGTTGATCGCAGTGTCTCCAGAAACAGCATTCAAGGAGCCAGGACCTTTTCTCCCTACACTGTCCATTGAGTTGTCCTCAAAACCAATATACATCCTGCTATATCTCCCACATGGAAAGTGCCAGGAGGGAGAAGTGGGGATTATGTTTAGACTTTCTCGGAACTGCTTCAAATCAACTAGATATCTTTGTGCTGTAAATCTCCCAACAGCCAAACGCAAAAGCAGCAAACATCTCGCTGTATGTCCCACATCCAAAGTGCCAAGAGAGAGCTTGCTCTCCCTGTCTTTGAGTACTGTTTTCACTGTCCCGGTTACCTCTTTGCTAACATTCTCTTCAGAGCCGCAGTGAAACCAGGAACCACGTGGAGAAGGCACCCACACTGAAAGTGCCTCGAGGG
Source organism: Chroicocephalus ridibundus (assembly GCF_963924245.1). Lineage (NCBI taxonomy): Eukaryota > Metazoa > Chordata > Aves > Charadriiformes > Laridae > Chroicocephalus > Chroicocephalus ridibundus. The sequence continues at coordinate 403,065 of NW_026961241.1, read as the reverse complement.
AACATTGGGGCTTCTTCTCAGTGTCTCTGACATAGGGTTTCACTGTCCCGGGAAAGTCTCTGCTAACACCGTGCAGAGCGCTGTGCCCAATATACAGAAACATCTTGCGCTATCTCCTACAGGGAAAGTGCCAGGAGGGAATTGTCGAGCTTGTTCTCAGTGTCTCTGAGAATTGCTCTGGTTATCTGTGTGACCTCTTTGCTAAGACTCTCCAGAGAGCCGTCCTCAAAACAAACACACATCTTGACATATCTCCCACATTGATCGCAGTGTCTCCAGAAACAGCATTCAAGGAGCCAGGACCTTTTCTCCCTACACTGTCCATTGAGTTGTCCTCAAAACCAATATACATCCTGCTATATCTCCCACATGGAAAGTGCCAGGAGGGAGAAGTGGGGATTATGTTTAGACTTTCTCGGAACTGCTTCAAATCAACTAGATATCTTTGTGCTGTAAATCTCCCAACAGCCAAACGCAAAAGCAGCAAACATCTCGCTGTATGTCCCACATCCAAAGTGCCAAGAGAGAGCTTGCTCTCCCTGTCTTTGAGTACTGTTTTCACTGTCCCGGTTACCTCTTTGCTAACATTCTCTTCAGAGCCGCAGTGAAACCAGGAACCACGTGGAGAAGGCACCCACACTGAAAGTGCCTGGAGGGAACATTGGGGCTTCTTCTCAGTGTCTCTGACATAGGGTTTCACTGTCCCGGGAAAGTCTCTGCTAACACCGTGCAGAGCGCTGTGCCCAATATACAGAAACGTCTTGCGGTATCTCCTACAGGGAAAGTGCCAGGAGGGAATTGTCGAGCTTGTTCTCAGTGTCTCTGAGAATTGCTCTGATTATCCCTGTGACCTCTTTGCTAAGACTCTCCAGAGAGCCGTCCTCAAAACAAACACACATCTTGACATATCTCCCACATTGATCGCAGTGTCTCCAGAAACGGCATTCAAGGAGCCAGGACCTTTTCTCCCTACACTGTCCATTGAGTTGTCCTCAAAACCAATATACATCCTGCTATATCTCCCACATGGAAAGTGCCAGGAGGGAGAAGTGGGGATTATGTTTAGACTTTCTCGGAACTGCTTCAAATCAACTAGATATCTTTGTGCTGTAAATCTCCCAACAGCCAAACGCAAAAGCAGCAAACATCTCGCTGTATGTCCCACATCCAAAGTGCCAAGGGAGAGCTTGCTCTCCCTGTCTTTGAGTACTGTTTTCACTGTCCCGGTTACCTCTTTGCTAACGTTCTCTTCAGAGCTGCAGTGAAAGCAGGAACCACGTGGAGAAGGCACCCACACTGAAAGTGCCTGGAGGGAACATTGGGGCTTCTTCTCAGTGTCTCTGACATAGGGTTTCACTGTCCCGGGAAAGTCTCTGCTAACACCCTGCAGAGCGCTGTGCCCAATGTACAGAAACGTCTTGCGGTATCTCCTACAGGGAAAGTGCCAGGAGGGAATTGTCGAGCTTGCTCTCAGTGTCTCTGAGAATTGCTCTGATTATCTGTGTGAGCTCTTTGCTAAGACTCTCCAGAGAGCCGTCCTCAAAACAAACACACATCTTGACATATCTCCCACATTGATCGCAGTGTCTCCAGAAACGGCATTCAAGGAGCCAGGACCTTTTCTCCCTACACTGTCCATTGAGTTGTCCTCAAAACCAATATACATCCTGCTAGATCTCCCACATGGAAAGTGCCAGGAGGGAGAAGTGGGGATTATGTTTAGACTTTCTCGGAACTGCTTCAAATCAACTAGATATCTTTGTGCTCTAAATCGCCCAACAGCCAAACGCAAAAGCAGCAAACATCTCGCTGTATGTCCCACATCCAAAGTGCCAAGAGAGAGCTTGCTCTCCCTGTCTTTGAGTACTGTTTTCACTGTCCCGGTTACCTCTTTGCTAACATTCTCTTCAGAGCCGCAGTGAAACCAGGAACCACGTGGAGAAGGCACCCACACTGAAAGTGCCTGGAGGGAACATTGGGGCTTCTTCTCAGTGTCTCTGACATAGGGTTTCACTGTCCCGGGAAAGTCTCTGCTAACACCGTGCAGAGCGCTGTGCCCAATATACAGAAACGTCTTGCGGTATCTCCTACAGGGAAAGTGCCAGGAGGGAATTGTGGAGCTTGTTCTCAGTGTCTCTGAGAATTGCTCTGGTTATCTGTGTGAGCTCTTTGCTAAGACTCTCCAGAGAGCCGTCCTCAAAACAAACACACATCTTGACATATCTCCCACATTGATCGCAGTGTCTCCAGAAACGGCATTCAAGGAGCCAGGACCTTTTCTCCCTACACTGTCCATTGAGTTGTCCTCAAAACCAATATACATCCTGCTATATCTCCCACATGGAAAGTGCCAGGAGGGAGAAGTGGGGATTATGTTTAGACTTTCTCGGAACTGCTTCAAATCAACTAGATACCTCTGTGCTGTAAATCTCCCAACAGCCAAACGCAAAAGCAGCAAACATCTCGCTGTATGTCCCACATCCAAAGTGCCAAGAGAGAGCTTGCTCTCCCTGTCTTTGAGTACTGTTTTCACTGTCCCGGTTACCTCTTTGCTAACATTCTCTTCAGAGACGCAGTGAAACCAGGAACCACGTGGAGAAGGCACCCACACTGAAAGTGCCTGGAGGGAACATTGGGGCTTCTTCTCAGTGTCTCTGACATAGGGTTTCACTGTCCCGGGAAAGTCTCTGCTAACACCCTGCAGAGCGCTGTGCCCAATATACAGAAACGTCTTGCGGTATCTCCTACAGGGAAAGTGCCAGGAGGGAATTGTCGAGCTTGTTCTCAGTGTCTCTGAGAATTGCTCTGATTTTCTGTGTAACCTCTTTGCTAAGACTCTCCAGAGAGCCGTCCTCAAAACCAACACACATCTTGACATATCTCCCACATTGATCGCAGTGTCTCCAGAAACGGCATTCAAGGAGCCAGGACCTTTTCTCCCTACACTGTCCATTGAGTTGTCCTCAAAACCAATATACATCCTGCTAGATCTCCCACATGGAAAGTGCCAGGAGGGAGAAGTGGGGATTATGTTTAGACTTTCTCGGAACTGCTTCAAATCAACTAGATATCTTTGTGCTGTAAATCTCCCAACAGCCAAACGCAAAAGCAGCAAACATCTCGCTGTATGTCCCACATCCAAAGTGCCAAGAGAGAGCTTGCTCTCCCTGTCTTTGAGTACTGTTTTCACTGTCCCGGTTACCTCTTTGCTAACATTCTCTTCAGAGCCGCAGTGAAACCAGGAACCACGTGGAGGAGGCACCCACACTGAAAGTGCCTGGAGGGAACATTGGGGCTTCTTCTCAGTGTCTCTGACATAGGGTTTCACTGTCCCGGGAAAGTCTCTGCTAACACCCTGCAGAGCGCTGTGCCCAATATACAGAAACGTCTTGCGGTATCTCCTACAGGGAAAGTGCCAGGAGGGAATTGTCGAGCTTGTTCTCAGTGTCTCTGAGAATTGCTCTGATTATCCGTGTGACCTCTTTGCTAAGACTCTCCAGAGAGCCGTCCTCAAAACAAACACACATCTTGACATATCTCCCACGTTGATCGCAGTGTCTCCAGAAACAGCATTCAAGGAGCCAGGACCTTTTCTCCCTACACTGTCCATTGAGTTGTCCTCAAAACCAATATACATCCTGCTATATCTCCCACATGGAAAGTGCCAGGAGGGAGAAGTGGGGATTATGTTTAGACTTTCTCGGAACTGCTTCAAATCAACTAGATATCTTTGTGCTGTAAATCTCCCAACAGCCAAACGCAAAAGCAGCAAACATCTCGCTGTATGTCCCACATCCAAAGTGCCAAGAGAGAGCTTGCTCTCCCTGTCTTTGAGTACTGTTTTCACTGTCCCGGTTACCTCTTTGCTAACATTCTCTTCAGAGCCGCAGTGAAACCAGGAACCACGTGGAGAAGGCACCCACACTGAAAGTGCCTGGAGGGAACATTGGGGCTTCTTCTCAGTGTCTCTGACATAGGGTTTCACTGTCCCGGGAAAGTCTCTGCTAACACCGTGCAGAGCGCTGTGCCCAATATACAGAAACATCTTGCGCTATCTCCTACAGGGAAAGTGCCAGGAGGGAATTGTCGAGCTTGTTCTCAGTGTCTCTGAGAATTGCTCTGGTTATCTGTGTGACCTCTTTGCTAAGACTCTCCAGAGAGCCGTCCTCAAAACAAACACACATCTTGACATATCTCCCACATTGATCGCAGTGTCTCCAGAAACAGCATTCAAGGAGCCAGGACCTTTTCTCCCTACACTGTCCATTGAGTTGTCCTCAAAACCAATATACATCCTGCTATATCTCCCACATGGAAAGTGCCAGGAGGGAGAAGTGGGGATTATGTTTAGACTTTCTCGGAACTGCTTCAAATCAACTAGATATCTTTGTGCTGTAAATCTCCCAACAGCCAAACGCAAAAGCAGCAAACATCTCGCTGTATGTCCCACATCCAAAGTGCCAAGAGAGAGCTTGCTCTCCCTGTCTTTGAGTACTGTTTTCACTGTCCCGGTTACCTCTTTGCTAACATTCTCTTCAGAGCCGCAGTGAAACCAGGAACCACGTGGAGAAGGCACCCACACTGAAAGTGCCTGGAGAGAACATTGGGGCTTCTTCTCAGTGTCTCTGACATAGGGTTTCACTGTCCCGGGAAACTCTCTGCTAACACCGTGCAGAGCGCTGTGCCCAATATACAGAAACGTCTTGCGCTATCTCCTACAGGGAAAGTGCCAGGAGGGAATTGTCGAGCTTGCTCTCAGTGTCTCTGAGAATTGCTCTGGTTATCTGTGTGACTCTTTGCTAAGACTCTCCAGAGAGCCGTCCTCAAAACAAACACACATCTTGACATATCTCCCTCATTGATCGCAGTGTCTCCAGAAACGGCATTCAAAGAGCCAGGACCTTTTCTCCCTACACTGTCCATTGAGTTGTCCTCAAAACCAATATACATCCTGCTATATCTCCCACATGGAAAGTGCCAGGAGGGAGAAGTGGGGATTATGTTTAGACTTTCTCGGAACTGCTTCAAATCAACTAGATATCTTTGTGCTGTAAATCTCCCAACAGCCAAACGCAAAAGCAGCAAACATCTCGCTGTATGTCCCACATCCAAAGTGCCAAGAGAGAGCTTGCTCTCCCTGTCTTTGAGTACTGTTTTCACTGTCCCGGTTACCTCTTTGCTAACATTCTCTTCAGAGCCGCAGTGAAACCAGGAACCACGTGGAGAAGGCACCCACACTGAAAGTGCCTGGAGGGAACATTGGGGCTTCTTCTCAGTGTCTCTGACATAGGGTTCCACTGTCCCGGGAAAGTCTCTGCTAACACCGTGCAGAGCGCTGTGCCCAATGTACAGAAACGTCTTGCGGTATCTCCTACAGGGAAAGTGCCAGGACGGAATTGTCGAGCTTGTTCTCAGTGTCTCTGAGAATTGCTCTGATTATCCCTGTGACCTCTTTGCTAAGACTCTCCAGAGAGACGTCCTCAAAACAAACACACATCTTGACATATCTCCCACATTGATCGCAGTGTCTCCAGAAACGGCATTCAAGGAGCCAGGACCTTTTCTCCCTACACTGTCCATTGAGTTGTCCTCAAAACCAATATACATCCTGCTATATCTCCCACATGGAAAGTGCCAGGAGGGAGAAGTGGGGATTATGTTTAGACTTTCTCGGAACTGCTTCAAATCAACTAGATATCTTTGTGCTGTAAATCTCCCAACAGCCAAATGCAAAAGCAGCAAACATCTCGCTGTATGTCCCACATCCAAAGTGCCAAGAGAGAGCTTGCTCTCCCTGTCTTTGAGTACTGTTTTCACTGTCCCGGTTACCTCTTTGCTAACATTCTCTTCAGAGCCGCAGTGAAACCAGGAACCACGTGGAGAAGGCACCCACACTGAAAGTGCCTGGAGGGAACATTGGGGCTTCTTCTCAGTGTCTCTGACATAGGGTTTCACTGTCCCGGGAAAGTCTCTGCTAACACCGTGCAGAGCGCTGTGCCCAATGTACAGAAACGTCTTGCGGTATCTCCTACAGGGAAAGTGCCAGGAGGGAATTGTCGAGCTTGCTCTCAGTGTCTCTGAGAATTGCTCTGATTATCTGTGTGAGCTCTTTGCTAAGACTCTCCAGAGAGACGTCCTCAAAACAAACACACATCTTGACATATCTCCCACATTGATCGCAGTGTCTCCAGAAACGGCATTCAAGGAGCCAGGACCTTTTCTCCCTACACTGTCCATTGAGTTGTCCTCAAAACCAATATACATCCTGCTATATCTCCCACATGGAAAGTGCCAGGAGGGAGAAGTGGGGATTATGTTTAGACTTTCTCGGAACTGCTTCAAATCAACTAGATATCTTTGTGCTGTAAATCTCCCAACAGCCAAACGCAAAAGCAGCAAACATCTCGCTGTATGTCCCACATCCAAAGTGCCAAGAGAGAGCTTGCTCTCCCTGTCTTTGAGTACTGTTTTCACTGTCCCGGTTACCTCTTTGCTAACATTCTCTTCAGAGCCGCAGTGAAACCAGGAACCACGTGGAGAAGGCACCCACACTGAAAGTGCCTGGAGGGAACATTGGGGCTTCTTCTCAGTGTCTCTGACATAGGGTTTCACTGTCCCGGGAAAGTCTCTGCTAACACCGTGCAGAGCGCTGTGCCCAATCTACAGAAACGTCTTGCGGTATCTCCTACAGGGAAAGTGCCAGGAGGGAATTGTCGAGCTTGTTCTCAGTGTCTCTGAGAATTGCTCTGGTTATCTGTGTGAGCTCTTTGCTAAGACTCTCCAGAGAGCCGTCCTCAAAACCAACACACATCTTGACATATCTCCCACATTGATCGCAGTGTCTCCAGAAACAGCATTCAAGGAGCCAGGACCTTTTCTCCCTACACTGTCCATTGAGTTGTCCTCAAAACCAATATACATCCTGCTATATCTCCCACATGGAAAGTGCCAGGAGGGAGAAGTGGGGATTATGTTTAGACTTTCTCGGAACTGCTTCAAATCAACTAGATATCTTTGTGCTGTAAATCTCCCAACAGCCAAACGCAAAAGCAGCAAACATCTCGCTGTATGTCCCACATCCAAAGTGCCAAGAGAGAGCTTGCTCTCCCTGTCTTTGAGTACTGTTTTCACTGTCCCGGTTACCTCTTTGCTAACATTCTCTTCAGAGCCGCAGTGAAAGCAGGAACCACGTGGAGAAGGCACCCACACTGAAAGTGCCTGGAGGGAACATTGGGGCTTCTTCTCAGTGTCTCTGACATAGGGTTTCACTGTCCCGGGAAAGTCTCTGCTAACACCGTGCAGAGCGCTGTGCCCAATGTACAGAAACGTCTTGCGGTATCTCCTACAGGGAAAGTGCCAGGAGGGAATTGTCGAGCTTGCTCTCAGTGTCTCTGAGAATTGCTCTGATTATCCCTGTGACCTCTTTGCTAAGACTCTCCAGAGAGACGTCCTCAAAACAAACACACATCTTGACATATCTCCCACATTGATCGCAGTGTCTCCAGAAACGGCATTCAAGGAGCCAGGACCTTTTCTCCCTACACTGTCCATTGAGTTGTCCTCAAAACCAATATACATCCTGCTATATCTCCCACATGGAAAGTGCCAGGAGGGAGAAGTGGGGATTATGTTTAGACTTTCTCGGAACTGCTTCAAATCAACTAGATATCTTTGTGCTGTAAATCTCCCAACAGCCAAACGCAAAAGCAGCAAACATCTCGCTGTATGTCCCACATCCAAAGTGCCAAGAGAGAGCTTGCTCTCCCTGTCTTTGAGTACTGTTTTCACTGTCCCGGTTACCTCTTTGCTAACATTCTCTTCAGAGCCGCAGTGAAACCAGGAACCACGTGGAGGAGGCACCCACACTGAAAGTGCCTGGAGGGAACATTGGGGCTTCTTCTCAGTGTCTCTGACATAGGGTTTCACTGTCCCGGGAAAGTCTCTGCTAACACCCTGCAGAGCGCTGTGCCCAATATACAGAAACGTCTTGCGGTATCTCCTACAGGGAAAGTGCCAGGAGGGAATTGTCGAGCTTGTTCTCAGTGTCTCTGAGAATTGCTCTGGTTATCTGTGTGACCTCTTTGCTAAGACTCTCCAGAGAGCCGTCCTCAAAACAAACACACATCTTGACATATCTCCCACATTGATCGCAGTGTCTCCAGAAACGGCATTCAAGGAGCCAGGACCTTTTCTCCCTACACTGTCCATTGAGTTGTCCTCAAAACCAATATACATCCTGCTATATCTCCCACATGGAAAGTGCCAGGAGGGAGAAGTGGGGATTATGTTTAGACTTTCTCGGAACTGCTTCAAATCAACTAGATATCTTTGTGCTGTAAATCTCCCAACAGCCAAACGCAAAAGCAGCAAACATCTCGCTGTATGTCCCACATCCAAAGTGCCAAGAGAGAGCTTGCTCTCCCTGTCTTTGAGTACTGTTTTCACTGTCCCGGTTACCTCTTTGCTAACATTCTCTTCAGAGCCGCAGTGAAACCAGGAACCACGTGGAGGAGGCACCCACACTGAAAGTGCCTGGAGGGAACATTGGGGCTTCTTCTCAGTGTCTCTGACATAGGGTTTCACTGTCCCGGGAAAGTCTCTGCTAACACCGTGCAGAGCGCTGTGCCCAATGTACAGAAACGTCTTGCGGTATCTCCTACAGGGAAAGTGCCAGGAGGGAATTGTCGAGCTTGCTCTCAGTGTCTCTGAGAATTGCTCTGATTATCCCTGTGACCTCTTTGCTAAGACTCTCCAGAGAGACGTCCTCAAAACAAACACACATCTTGACATATCTCCCACATTGATCGCAGTGTCTCAAGAAACGGCATTCAAGGAGCCAGGACCTTTTCTCCCTACACTGTCCATTGAGTTGTCCTCAAAACCAATATACATCCTGCTATATCTCCCACATGGAAAGTGCCAGGAGGGAGAAGTGGGGATTATGTTTAGACTTTCTCGGAACTGCTTCAAATCAACTAGATATCTTTGTGCTGTAAATCTCCCAACAGCCAAACGCAAAAGCAGCAAACATCTCGCTGTATGTCCCACATCCAAAGTGCCAAGAGAGAGCTTGCTCTCCCTGTCTTTGAGTACTGTTTTCACTGTCCCAGTTACCTCTTTGCTAACATTCTCTTCAGAGCCGCAGGGAAACCAGGAACCACGTGGAGAAGGCACCCACACTGAAAGTGCCTGGAGGGAACATTGGGGCTTCTTCTCAGTGTCTCCGACATAGGGTTTCACTGTCCCGGGAAAGTCTCTGCTAACACCGTGCAGAGCGCTGTGCCCAATATACAGAAACGTCTTGCGGTATCTCCTACAGGGAAAGTGCCAGGAGGGAATTGTCGAGCTTGTTCTCAGTGTCTCTGAGAATTGCTCTGGTTATCTGTGTGACCTCTTTGCTAAGACTCTCCAGAGAGACGTCCTCAAAACAAACACACATCTTGACATATCTCCCACATTGATCGCAGTGTCTCCAGAAACGGCATTCAAGGAGCCAGGACCTTTTCTCCCTACACTGTCCATTGAGTTGTCCTCAAAACCAATATACATCCTGCTATATCTCCCACATGGAAAGTGCCAGGAGGGAGAAGTGGGGATTATGTTTAGACTTTCTCGGAACTGCTTCAAATCAACTAGATATCTTTGTGCTGTAAATCTCCCAACAGCCAAACGCAAAAGCAGCAAACATCTCGCTGTATGTCCCACATCCAAAGTGCCAAGAGAGAGCTTGCTCTCCCTGTCTTTGAGTACTGTTTTCACTGTCCCGGATACCTCTTTGCTAACATTCTCTTCAGAGCCGCAGTGAAACCAGGAACCACGTGGAGAAGGCACCCACACTGAAAGTGCCTGGAGGGAACATTGGGGCTTCTTCTCAGTGTCTCTGACATAGGGTTTCACTGTCCCGGGAAAGTCTCTGCTAACACCGTGCAGAGCGCTGTGCCCAATGTACAGAAACGTCTTGCGGTATCTCCTACAGGGAAAGTGCCAGGAGGGAATTGTCGAGCTTGCTCTCAGTGTCTCTGAGAATTGCTCTGATTGTCTGTGTGACCTCTTTGCTAAGACTCTCCAGAGAGACGTCCTCAAAACAAACACACATCTTGACATATCTCCCACATTGATCGCAGTGTCTCCAGAAACGGCATTCAAGGAGCCAGGACCTTTTCTCCCTACACTGTCCATTGAGTTGTCCTCAAAACCAATATACATCCTGCTATATCTCCCACATGGAAAGTGCCAGGAGGGAGAAGTGGGGATTATGTTTAGACTTTCTCGGAACTGCTTCAAATCAACTAGATATCTTTGTGCTGTAAATCTCCCAACAGACAAACGCAAAAGCAGCAAACATCTCGCTGTATGTCCCACATCCAAAGTGCCAAGAGAGAGCTTGCTCTCCCTGTCTTTGAGTACTGTTTTCACTGTCCCGGTTACCTCTTTGCTAACATTCTCTTCAGAGCCGCAGTGAAAGCAGGAACCACGTGGAGAAGGCACCCACACTGAAAGTGCCTGGAGGGAACATTGGGGCTTCTTCTCAGTGTCTCTGACATAGGGTTTCACTGTCCCGGGAAAGTCTCTGCTAACACCGTGCAGAGCGCTGTGCCCAATATACAGAAACGTCTTGCGGTATCTCCTACAGGGAAAGTGCCAGGAGGGAATTGTCGAGCTTGTTCTCAGTGTCTCTGAGAATTGCTCTGGTTATCTGTGTGACCTCTTTGCTAAGACTCTCCAGAGAGACGTCCTCAAAACAAACACACATCTTGACATATCTCCCACATTGATCGCAGTGTCTCCAGAAACGGCATTCAAGGAGCCAGGACCTTTTCTCCCTACACTGTCCATTGAGTTGTCCTCAAAACCAATATACATCCTGCTAGATCTCCCACATGGAAAGTGCCAGGAGGAGAAGTGGGGATTATGTTTAGACTTTCTCGGAACTGCTTCAAATCAACTAGATATCTTTGTGCTGTAAATCTCCCAACAGCCAAACGCAAAAGCAGCAAACATCTCGCTGTATGTCCCACATCCAAAGTGCCAAGAGAGAGCTTGCTCTCCCTGTCTTTGAGTACTGTTTTCACTGTCCCGGTTACCTCTTTGCTAACATTCTCTTCAGAGCCGCAGTGAAACCAGGAACCACGTGGAGAAGGCACCCACACTGAAAGTGCCTGGAGGGAACATTGGGGCTTCTTCTCAGTGTCTCTGACATAGGGTTTCACTGTCCCGGGAAAGTCTCTGCTAACACCGTGCAGAGCGCTGTGCCCAATATACAGAAACATCTTGCGCTATCTCCTACAGGGAAAGTGCCAGGAGGGAATTGTCGAGCTTGTTCTCAGTGTCTCTGAGAATTGCTCTGGTTATCTGTGTGACCTCTTTGCTAAGACTCTCCAGAGAGCCGTCCTCAAAACAAACACACATCTTGACATATCTCCCACATTGATCGCAGTGTCTCCAGAAACGGCATTCAAGGAGCCAGGACCTTTTCTCCCTACACTGTCCATTGAGTTGTCCTCAAAACCAATATACATCCTGCTATATCTCCCACATGGAAAGTGCCAGGAGGGAGAAGTGGGGATTATGTTTAGACTTTCTCGGAACTGCTTCAAATCAACTAGATATCTTTGTGCTGTAAATCTCCCAACAGCCAAACGCAAAAGCAGCAAACATCTCGCTGTATGTCCCACATCCAAAGTGCCAAGAGAGAGCTTGCTCTCCCTGTCTTTGAGTACTGTTTTCACTGTCCCGGTTACCTCTTTGCTAACATTCTCTTCAGAGCTGCAGTGAAACCAGGAACCACGTGGAGAAGGCACCCACACTGAAAGTGCCTGGAGGGAACATTGGGGCTTCTTCTCAGTGTCTCTGACATAGGGTTTCACTGTCCCGGGAAAGTCTCTGCTAACACCCTGCAGAGCGCTGTGCCCAATGTACAGAAACGTCTTGCGGTATCTCCTACAGGGAAAGTGCCAGGAGGGAATTGTCGAGCTTGTTCTCAGTGTCTCTGAGAATTGCTCTGGTTATCTGTGTGACCTCTTTGCTAAGACTCTCCAGAGAGCCGTCCTCAAAACAAACACACATCTTGACATATCTAACATTGATCGCAGTGTCTCCAGAAACAGCATTCAAGGAGCCAGGACCTTTTCTCCCTACACTGTCCATTGAGTTGTCCTCAAAACCAATATACATCCTGCTATATCTCCCACATGGAAAGTGCCAGGAGGAGAAGTGGGGATTATGTTTAGACTTTCTCGGAACTGCTTCAAATCAACTAGATATCTTTGTGCTGTAAATCTCCCAACAGCCAAACGCAAAAGCAGCAAACATCTCGCTGTATGTCCCACATCCAAAGTGCCAAGAGAGAGCTTGCTCTCCCTGTCTTTGAGTACTGTTTTCACTGTCCCGGTTACCTCTTTGCTAACATTCTCTTCAGAGACGCAGTGAAACCAGGAACCACGTGGAGAAGGCACCCACACTGAAAGTGCCTGGAGGGAACATTGGGGCTTCTTCTCAGTGTCTCTGACATAGGGTTTCACTGTCCCGGGAAAGTCTCTGCTAACACCGTGCAGAGCGCTGTGCCCAATATACAGAAACATCTTGCGGTATCTCCTACAGGGAAAGTGCCAGGAGGGAATTGTCGAGCTTGTTCTCAGTGTCTCTGAGAATTGCTCTGGTTATCTGTGTGAGCTCTTTGCTAAGACTCTCCAGAGAGCCGTCCTCAAAACAAACACACATCTTGACATATCTCCCACATTGATCGCAGTGTCTCCAGAAACAGCATTCAAGGAGCCAGGACCTTTTCTCCCTACACTGTCCATTGAGTTGTCCTCAAAACCAATATACATCCTGCTATATCTCCCACATGGAAAGTGCCAGGAGGGAGAAGTGGGGATTATGTTTAGACTTTCTCGGAACTGCTTCAAATCAACTAGATATCTTTGTGCTGTAAATCTCCCAACAGCCAAACGCAAAAGCAGCAAACATCTCGCTGTATGTCCCACATCCAAAGTGCCAAGAGAGAGCTTGCTCTCCCTGTCTTTGAGTACTGTTTTCACTGTCCCGGTTACCTCTTTGCTAACATTCTCTTCAGAGCCGCAGTGAAACCAGGAACCACGTGGAGAAGGCACCCACACTGAAAGTGCCTGGAGGGAACATTGGGGCTTCTTCTCAGTGTCTCTGACATAGGGTTTCACTGTCCCGGGAAAGTCTCTGCTAACACCGTGCAGAGCGCTGTGCCCAATATACAGAAACGTCTTGCGGTATCTCCTACAGGGAAAGTGCCAGGAGGGAATTGTGGAGCTTGTTCTCAGTGTCTCTGAGAATTGCTCTGATTTTCTGTGTAACCTCTTTGCTAAGACTCTCCAGAGAGCCGTCCTCAAAACAAACACACATCTTGACATATCTCCCACATTGATCGCAGTGTCTCCAGAAACAGCATTCAAGGAGCCAGGACCTTTTCTCCCTACACTGTCCATTGAGTTGTCCTCAAAACCAATATACATCCTGCTATATCTCCCACATGGAAAGTGCCAGGAGGAGAAGTGGGGATTATGTTTAGACTTTCTCGGAACTGCTTCAAATCAACTAGATATCTTTGTGCTGTAAATCTCCCAACAGCCAAACGCAAAAGCAGCAAACATCTCGCTGTATGTCCCACATCCAAAGTGCCAAGAGAGAGCTTGCTCTCCCTGTCTTTGAGTACTGTTTTCACTGTCCCGGTTACCTCTTTGCTAACATTCTCTTCAGAGCCGCAGTGAAACCAGGAACCACGTGGAGAAGGCACCCACACTGAAAGTGCCTGGAGGGAACATTGGGGCTTCTTCTCAGTGTCTCTGACATAGGGTTTCACTGTCCCGGGAAAGTCTCTGCTAACACCGTGCAGAGCGCTGTGCCCAATATACAGAAACATCTTGCGGTATCTCCTACAGGGAAAGTGCCAGGAGGGAATTGTCGAGCTTGTTCTCAGTGTCTCTGAGAATTGCTCTGGTTATCTGTGTGAGCTCTTTGCTAAGACTCTCCAGAGAGCCGTCCTCAAAACAAACACACATCTTGACATATCTCCCACATTGATCGCAGTGTCTCCAGAAACAGCATTCAAGGAGCCAGGACCTTTTCTCCCTACACTGTCCATTGAGTTGTCCTCAAAACCAATATACATCCTGCTATATCTCCCACATGGAAAGTGCCAGGAGGGAGAAGTGGGGATTATGTTTAGACTTTCTCGGAACTGCTTCAAATCAACTAGATATCTTTGTGCTGTAAATCTCCCAACAGCCAAACGCAAAAGCAGCAAACATCTCGCTGTATGTCCCACATCCAAAGTGCCAAGAGAGAGCTTGCTCTCCCTGTCTTTGAGTACTGTTTTCACTGTCCCGGTTACCTCTTTGCTAACATTCTCTTCAGAGCCGCAGTGAAACCAGGAACCACGTGGAGAAGGCACCCACACTGAAAGTGCCTGGAGGGAACATTGGGGCTTCTTCTCAGTGTCTCTGACATAGGGTTTCACTGTCCCGGGAAAGTCTCTGCTAACACCGTGCAGAGCGCTGTGCCCAATATACAGAAACGTCTTGCGCTATCTCCTACAGGGAAAGTGCCAGGAGGGAATTGTCGAGCTTGCTCTCAGTGTCTCTGAGAATTGCTCTGGTTATCTGTGTGACTCTTTGCTAAGACTCTCCAGAGAGCCGTCCTCAAAACAAACACACATCTTGACATATCTCCCACATTGATCGCAGTGTCTCCAGAAACGGCATTCAAGGAGCCAGGACCTTTTCTCCCTACACTGTCCATTGAGTTGTCCTCAAAACCAATATACATCCTGCTATATCTCCCACATGGAAAGTGCCAGGAGGGAGAAGTGGGGATTATGTTTAGACTTTCTCGGAACTGCTTCAAATCAACTAGATATCTTTGTGCTGTAAATCTCCCAACAGCCAAACGCAAAAGCAGCAAACATCTCGCTGTATGTCCCACATCCAAAGTGCCAAGAGAGAGCTTGCTCTCCCTGTCTTTGAGTACTGTTTTCACTGTCCCGGTTACCTCTTTGCTAACATTCTCTTCAGAGCCGCAGTGAAACCAGGAACCACGTGGAGAAGGCACCCACACTGAAAGTGCCTGGAGGGAACATTGGGGCTTCTTCTCAGTGTCTCTGACATAGGGTTTCACTGTCCCGGGAAAGTCTCTGCTAACACCGTGCAGAGCGCTGTGCCCAATGTACAGAAACGTCTTGCGGTATCTCCTACAGGGAAAGTGCCAGGAGGGAATTGTGGAGCTTGTTCTCAGTGTCTCTGAGAATTGCTCTGATTTTCTGTGTAACCTCTTTGCTAAGACTCTCCAGAGAGCCGTCCTCAAAACAAACACACATCTTGACATATCTCCCACATTGATCGCAGTGTCTCCAGAAACAGCATTCAAGGAGCCAGGACCTTTTCTCCCTACACTGTCCATTGAGTTGTCCTCAAAACCAATATACATCCTGCTATATCTCCCACATGGAAAGTGCCAGGAGGAGAAGTGGGGATTATGTTTAGACTTTCTCGGAACTGCTTCAAATCAACTAGATATCTTTGTGCTGTAAATCTCCCAACAGCCAAACGCAAAAGCAGCAAACATCTCGCTGTATGTCCCACATCCAAAGTGCCAAGAGAGAGCTTGCTCTCCCTGTCTTTGAGTACTGTTTTCACTGTCCCGGTTACCTCTTTGCTAACATTCTCTTCAGAGCCGCAGTGAAACCAGGAACCACGTGGAGAAGGCACCCACACTGAAAGTGCCTGGAGGGAACATTGGGGCTTCTTCTCAGTGTCTCTGACATAGGGTTTCACTGTCCCGGGAAAGTCTCTGCTAACACCGTGCAGAGCGCTGTGCCCAATATACAGAAACATCTTGCGCTATCTCCTACAGGGAAAGTGCCAGGAGGGAATTGTCGAGCTTGTTCTCAGTGTCTCTGAGAATTGCTCTGGTTATCTGTGTGACCTCTTTGCTAAGACTCTCCAGAGAGACGTCCTCAAAACAAACACACATCTTGACATATCTCCCACATTGATCGCAGTGTCTCCAGAAACAGCATTCAAGGAGCCAGGACCTTTTCTCCCTACACTGTCCATTGAGTTGTCCTCAAAACCAATATACATCCTGCTATATCTCCCACATGGAAAGTGCCAGGAGGGAGAAGTGGGGATTATGTTTAGACTTTCTCGGAACTGCTTCAAATCAACTAGATATCTTTGTGCTGTAAATCTCCCAACAGCCAAACGCAAAAGCAGCAAACATCTCGCTGTATGTCCCACATCCAAAGTGCCAAGAGAGAGCTTGCTCTCCCTGTCTTTGAGTACTGTTTTCACTGTCCCGGTTACCTCTTTGCTAACATTCTCTTCAGAGCCGCAGGGAAACCAGGAACCACGTGGAGAAGGCACCCACACTGAAAGTGCCTGGAGGGAACATTGGGGCTTCTTCTCAGTGTCTCTGACATAGGGTTTCACTGTCCCGGGAAAGTCTCTGCTAACACCGTGCAGAGCGCTGTGCCCAATATACAGAAACGTCTTGCGGAATCTCCTACAGGGAAAGTGCCAGGAGGGAATTGTCGAGCTTGCTCTCAGTGTCTCTGAGAATTGCTCTGGTTATCTGTGTGACTCTTTGCTAAGACTCTCCAGAGAGCCGTCCTCAAAACAAACACACATCTTGACATATCTCCCACATTGATCGCAGTGTCTCCAGAAACGGCATTCAAGGAGCCAGGACCTTTTCTCCCTACACTGTCCATTGAGTTGTCCTCAAAACCAATATACATCCTGCTATATCTCCCACATGGAAAGTGCCAGGAGGGAGAAGTGGGGATTATGTTTAGACTTTCTCGGAACTGCTTCAAATCAACTAGATATCTTTGTGCTGTAAATCTCCCAACAGCCAAACGCAAAAGCAGCAAACATCTCGCTGTATGTCCCACATCCAAAGTGCCAAGAGAGAGCTTGCTCTCCCTGTCTTTGAGTACTGTTTTCACTGTCCCGGTTACCTCTTTGCTAACATTCTCTTCAGAGCTGCAGTGAAACCAGGAACCACGTGGAGAAGGCACCCACACTGAAAGTGCCTGGAGGGAACATTGGGGCTTCTTCTCAGTGTCTCTGACATAGGGTTTCACTGTCCCGGGAAAGTCTCTGCTAACACCGTGCAGAGCGCTGTGCCCAATATACAGAAACGTCTTGCGGTATCTCCTACAGGGAAAGTGCCAGGAGGGAATTGTCGAGCTTGTTCTCAGTGTCTCTGAGAATTGCTCTGGTTATCTGTGTGACCTCTTTGCTAAGACTCTCCAGAGAGCCGTCCTCAAAACCAACACACATCTTGACATATCTCCCACATTGATCGCAGTGTCTCCAGAAACGGCATTCAAGGAGCCAGGACCTTTTCTCCCTACACTGTCCATTGAGTTGTCCTCAAAACCAATATACATCCTGCTATATCTCCCACATGGAAAGTGCCAGGAGGGAGAAGTGGGGATTATGTTTAGACTTTCTCGGAACTGCTTCAAATCAACTAGATATCTTTGTGCTGTAAATCTCCCAACAGCCAAACGCAAAAGCAGCAAACATCTCGCTGTATGTCCCACATCCAAAGTGCCAAGAGAGAGCTTGCTCTCCCTGTCTTTGAGTACTGTTTTCACTGTCCCGGTTACCTCTTTGCTAACATTCTCTTCAGAGCCGCAGGGAAACCAGGAACCACGTGGAGAAGGCACCCACACTGAAAGTGCCTGGAGGGAACATTGGGGCTTCTTCTCAGTGTCTCTGACATAGGGTTTCACTGTCCCGGGAAAGTCTCTGCTAACACCGTGCAGAGCGCTGTGCCCAATATACAGAAACGTCTTGCGGTATCTCCTACAGGGAAAGTGCCAGGAGGGAATTGTCGAGCTTGCTCTCAGTGTCTCTGAGAATTGCTCTGATTATCTGTGTGACCTCTTTGCTAAGACTCTCCAGAGAGACGTCCTCAAAACAAACACACATCTTGACATATCTCCCACATTGATCGCAGTGTCTCCAGAAACGGCATTCAAGGAGCCAGGACCTTTTCTCCCTACACTGTCCATTGAGTTGTCCTCAAAACCAATATACATCCTGCTATATCTCCCACATGGAAAGTGCCAGGAGGGAGAAGTGGGGATTATGTTTAGACTTTCTCGGAACTGCTTCAAATCAACTAGATATCTTTGTGCTGTAAATCTCCCAACAGCCAAACGCAAAAGCAGCAAACATCTCGCTGTATGTCCCACATCCAAAGTGCCAAGAGAGAGCTTGCTCTCCCTGTCTTTGAGTACTGTTTTCACTGTCCCGGTTACCTCTTTGCTAACATTCTCTTCAGAGCCGCAGTGAAACCAGGAACCACGTGGAGAAGGCACCCACACTGAAAGTGCCTGGAGGGAACATTGGGGCTTCTTCTCAGTGTCTCTGACATAGGGTTTCACTGTCCCGGGAAAGTCTCTGCTAACACCGTGCAGAGCGCTGTGCCCAATATACAGAAACGTCTTGCGGTATCTCCTACAGGGAAAGTGCCAGGAGGGAATTGTCGAGCTTGTTCTCAGTGTCTCTGAGAATTGCTCTGGTTATCTGTGTGACCTCTTTGCTAAGACTCTCCGGAGAGCCGTCCTCAAAACAAACACACATCTTGACATATCTCCCACATTGATCGCAGTGTCTCCAGAAACGGCATTCAAGGAGCCAGGACCTTTTCTCCCTACACTGTCCATTGAGTTGTCCTCAAAACCAATATACATCCTGCTATATCTCCCACATGGAAAGTGCCAGGAGGGAGAAGTGGGGATTATGTTTAGACTTTCTCGGAACTGCTTCAAATCAACTAGATATCTTTGTGCTGTAAATCTCCCAACAGCCAAACGCAAAAGCAGCAAACATCTCGCTGTATGTCCCACATCCAAAGTGCCAAGAGAGAGCTTGCTCTCCCTGTCTTTGAGTACTGTTTTCACTGTCCCGGTTACCTCTTTGCTAACATTCTCTTCAGAGCCGCAGTGAAACCAGGAACCACGTGGAGAAGGCACCCACACTGAAAGTGCCTGGAGGGAACATTGGGGCTTCTTCTCAGTGTCTCTGACATAGGGTTTCACTGTCCCGGGAAAGTCTCTGCTAACACCGTGCAGAGCGCTGTGCCCAATATACAGAAACGTCTTGCGCTATCTCCTATAGGGAAAGTGCCAGGAGGGAATTGTCGAGCTTGCTCTCAGTGTCTCTGAGAATTGCTCTGATTATCCCTGTGACCTCTTTGCTAAGACTCTCCAGAGAGACGTCCTCAAAACAAACACACATCTTGACATATCTCCCACATTGATCGCAGTGTCTCCAGAAACGGCATTCAAGGAGCCAGGACCTTTTCTCCCTACACTGTCCATTGAGTTGTCCTCAAAACCAATATACATCCTGCTATATCTCCCACATGGAAAGTGCCAGGAGGGAGAAGTGGGGATTATGTTTAGACTTTCTCGGAACTGCTTCAAATCAACTAGATATCTTTGTGCTGTAAATCTCCCAACAGCCAAACGCAAAAGCAGCAAACATCTCGCTGTATGTCCCACATCCAAAGTGCCAAGAGAGAGCTTGCTCTCCCTGTCTTTGAGTACTGTTTTCACTGTCCCGGTTACCTCTTTGCTAACATTCTCTTCAGAGCCGCAGTGAAAGCAGGAACCACGTGGAGAAGGCACCCACACTGAAAGTGCCTGGAGGGAACATTGGGGCTTCTTCTCAGTGTCTCTGACATAGGGTTTCACTGTCCCGGGAAAGTCTCTGCTAACACCGTGCAGAGCGCTGTGCCCAATATACAGAAACGTCTTGCGGTATCTCCTACAGGGAAAGTGCCAGGAGGGAATTGTCGAGCTTGTTCTCAGTGTCTCTGAGAATTGCTCTGGTTATCTGTGTGACCTCTTTGCTAAGACTCCCCGGAGAGCCGTCCTCAAAACAAACACACATCTTGACATATCTCCCACATTGATCGCAGTGTCTCCAGAAACGGCATTCAAGGAGCCAGGACCTTTTCTCCCTACACTGTCCATTGAGTTGTCCTCAAAACCAATATACATCCTGCTATATCTCCCACATGGAAAATGCCAGGAGCGAGAAGTGGGGATTATGTTTAGACTTTCTCGGAACTGCTTCAAATCAACTAGATATCTTTGTGCTGTAAATCTCCCAACAGCCAAACGCAAAAGCAGCAAACATCTCGCTGTATGTCCCACATCCAAAGTGCCAAGAGAGAGCTTGCTCTCCCTGTCTTTGAGTACTGTTTTCACTGTCCCGGTTACCTCTTTGCTAACATTCTCTTCAGAGCTGCAGTGAAAGCAGGAACCACGTGGAGAAGGCACCCACACTGAAAGTGCCTGGAGGGAACATTGGGGCTTCTGCTCAGTGTCTCTGACATAGGGTTTCACTGTCCCGGGAAAGTCTCTCCTAACACCGTGCAGAGCGCTGTGCCAAATATACAGAAACGTCTTGCGGTATCTCCTACAGGGAAAGTGCCAGGAGGGAATTGTGGAGCTTGTTCTCAGTGTCTCTGAGAATTGCTCTGATTATCTGTGTGACCTCTTTGCTAAGACTCTCCAGAGAGCCGTCCTCAAAACCAACACACATCTTGACATATCTCCCACATTGATCGCAGTGTCTCCAGAAACGGCATTCAAGGAGCCAGGACCTTTTCTCCCTACACTGTCCATTGAGTTGTCCTCAAAACCAATATACATCCTGCTATATCTCCCACATGGAAAGTGCCAGGAGGGAGAAGTGGGGATTATGTTTAGACTTTCTCGGAACTGCTTCAAATCAACTAGATATCTTTGTGCTGTAAATCTCCCAACAGCCAAACGCAAAAGCAGCAAACATCTCGCTGTATGTCCCACATCCAAAGTGCCAAGAGAGAGCTTGCTCTCCCTGTCTTTGAGTACTGTTTTCACTGTCCCGGTTACCTCTTTGCTAACATTCTCTTCAGAGCTGCAGTGAAAGCAGGAACCACGTGGAGGAGGCACCCACACTGAAAGTGCCTGGAGGGAACATTGGGGCTTCTTCTCAGTGTCTCTGACATAGGGTTTCACTGTCCCGGGAAAGTCTCTGCTAACACCCTGCAGAGCGCTGTGCCCAATATACAGAAACGTCTTGCGGTATCTCCTACAGGGAAAGTGCCAGGAGGGAATTGTCGAGCTTGTTCTCAGTGTCTCTGAGAATTGCTCTGGTTATCTGTGTGAGCTCTTTGCTAAGACTCTCCAGAGAGCCGTCCTCAAAACCAACACACATCTTGACATATCTCCCACATTGATCGCAGTGTCTCCAGAAACGGCATTCAAGGAGCCAGGACCTTTTCTCCCTACACTGTCCATTGAGTTGTCCTCAAAACCAATATACATCCTGCTATATCTCCCACATGGAAAGTGCCAGGAGGGAGAAGTGGGGATTATGTTTAGACTTTCTCGGAACTGCTTCAAATCAACTAGATATCTTTGTGCTGTAAATCTCCCAACAGCCAAACGCAAAAGCAGCAAACATCTCGCTGTATGTCCCACATCCAAAGTGCCAAGAGAGAGCTTGCTCTCCCTGTCTTTGAGTACTGTTTTCACTGTCCCGGTTACCTCTTTGCTAACATTCTCTTCAGAGCTGCAGTGAAAGCAGGAACCACGTGGAGAAGGCACCCACACTGAAAGTGCCTGGAGGGAACATTGGGGCTTCTTCTCAGTGTCTCTGACATAGGGTTTCACTGTCCCGGGAAAGTCTCTGCTAACACCGTGCAGAGCGCTGTGCCCAATATACAGAAACATCTTGCGGTATCTCCTACAGGGAAAGTGCCAGGAGGGAATTGTCGAGCTTGTTCTCAGTGTCTCTGAGAATTGCTCTGATTATCTGTGTGACCTCTTTGCTAAGACTCTCCAGAGAGCCGTCCTCAAAACAAACACACATCTTGACATATCTCCCACACTGATCGCAGTGTCTCCAGAAACGGCATTCAAGGAGCCAGGACCTTTTCTCCCTACACTGTCCATTGAGTTGTCCTCAAAACCAATATACATCCTGCTATATCTCCCACATGGAAAATGCCAGGAGGGAGAAGTGGCGATTATGTTTAGACTTTCTCGGAACTGCTTCAAATCAACTAGATATCTTTGTGCTGTAAATCTCCCAACAGCCAAACGCAAAAGCAGCAAACATCTCGCTGTATGTCCCACATCCAAAGTGCCAAGAGAGAGCTTGCTCTCCCTGTCTTTGAGTACTGTTTTCACTGTCCCGGTTACCTCTTTGCTAACATTCTCTTCAGAGCCGCAGTGAAACCAGGAACCACGTGGAGGAGGCACCCACACTGAAAGTGCCTGGAGGGAACATTGGGGCTTCTTCTCAGTGTCTCTGACATAGGGTTTCACTGTCCCGGGAAAGTCTCTGCTAACACCGTGCAGAGCGCTGTGCCCAATATACAGAAACGTCTTGCGGTATCTCCTACAGGGAAAGTGCCAGGAGGGAATTGTCGAGCTTGTTCTCAGTGTCTCTGAGAATTGCTCTGGTTATCTGTGTGACCTCTTTGCTTAGACTCTCCAGAGAGACGTCCTCAAAACCAACACACATCTTGACATATCTCCCACATTGATCGCAGTGTCTCCAGAAACGGCATTCAAGGAGCCAGGACCTTTTCTCCCTACACTGTCCATTGAGTTGTCCTCAAAACCAATATACATCCTGCTATATCTCCCACATGGAAAATGCCAGGAGGGAGAAGTGGCGATTATGTTTAGACTTTCTCGGAACTGCTTCAAATCAACTAGATATCTTTGTGCTGTAAATCTCCCAACAGCCAAACGCAAAAGCAGCAAACATCTCGCTGTATGTCCCACATCCAAAGTGCCAAGAGAGAGCTTGCTCTCCCTGTCTTTGAGTACTGTTTTCACTGTCCCGGTTACCTCTTTGCTAACATTCTCTTCAGAGCCGCAGTGAAACCAGGAACCACGTGGAGGAGGCACCCACACTGAAAGTGCCTGGAGGGAACATTGGGGCTTCTTCTCAGTGTCTCTGACATAGGGTTTCACTGTCCCGGGAAAGTCTCTGCTAACACCGTGCAGAGCGCTGTGCCCAATATACAGAAACGTCTTGCGGTATCTCCTACAGGGAAAGTGCCAGGAGGGAATTGTCGAGCTTGTTCTCAGTGTCTCTGAGAATTGCTCTGGTTATCTGTGTGACCTCTTTGCTAAGACTCTCCAGAGAGCCGTCCTCAAAACCAACACACATCTTGACATATCTCCCACATTGATCGCAGTGTCTCCAGAAACGGCATTCAAGGAGCCAGGACCTTTTCTCCCTACACTGTCCATTGAGTTGTCCTCAAAACCAATATACATCCTGCTAGATCTCCCACATGGAAAGTGCCAGGAGGGAGAAGTGGGGATTATGTTTAGACTTTCTCGGAACTGCTTCAAATCAACTAGATATCTTTGTGCTGTAAATCTCCCAACAGCCAAACGCAAAAGCAGCAAACATCTCGCTGTATGTCCCACATCCAAAGTGCCAAGAGAGAGCTTGCTCTCCCTGTCTTTGAGTACTGTTTTCACTGTCCCGGTTACCTCTTTGCTAACATTCTCTTCAGAGCCGCAGGGAAACCAGGAACCACGTGGAGAAGGCACCCACACTGAAAGTGCCTGGAGAGAACATTGGGGCTTCTGCTCAGTGTCTCTGACATAGGGTTTCACTGTCCCGGGAAAGTCTCTCCTAACACCGTGCAGAGCGCTGTGCCCAATATACAGAAACGTCTTGCGGTATCTCCTACAGGGAAAGTGCCAGGAGGGAATTGTGGAGCTTGTTCTCAGTGTCTCTGAGAATTGCTCTGATTATCTGTGTGACCTCTTTGCTAAGACTCTCCAGAGAGCCGTCCTCAAAACCAACACACATCTTGACATATCTCCCACATTGATCGCAGTGTCTCCAGAAACGGCATTCAAGGAGCCAGGACCTTTTCTCCCTACACTGTCCATTGAGTTGTCCTCAAAACCAATATACATCCTGCTATATCTCCCACATGGAAAGTGCCAGGAGGGAGAAGTGGGGATTATGTTTAGACTTTCTAGGAACTGCTTCAAATCAACTAGATATCTTTGTGCTGTAAATCTCCCAACTGCCAAACGCAAAAGCAGCAAACATCTCGCTGTATGTCCCACATCCAAAGTGCCAAGAGAGAGCTTGCTCTCCCTGTCTTTGAGTACTGTTTTCACTGTCCCGGTTACCTCTTTGCTAACATTCTCTTCAGAGCCGCAGTGAAACCAGGAACCACGTGGAGGAGGCACCCACACTGAAAGTGCCTGGAGGGAACATTGGGGCTTCTTCTCAGTGTCTCTGACATAGGGTTTCACTGTCCCGGGAAAGTCTCTGCTAACACCCTGCAGAGCGCTGTGCCCAATATACAGAAACGTCTTGCGGTATCTCCTACAGGGAAAGTGCCAGGAGGGAATTGTCGAGCTTGTTCTCAGTGTCTCTGAGAATTGCTCTGGTTATCTGTGTGACCTCTTTGCTAAGACTCTCCAGAGAGACGTCCTCAAAACCAACACACATCTTGACATATCTCCCACATTGATCGCAGTGTCTCCAGAAACGGCATTCAAGGAGCCAGGACCTTTTCTCCCTACACTGTCCATTGAGTTGTCCTCAAAACCAATATACATCCTGCTATATCTCCCACATGGAAAGTGCCAGGAGGGAGAAGTGGGGATTATGTTTAGACTTTCTCGGAACTGCTTCAAATCAACTAGATATCTTTGTGCTGTAAATCTCCCAACAGCCAAACGCAAAAGCAGCAAACATCTCGCTGTATGTCCCACATCCAAAGTGCCAAGAGAGAGCTTGCTCTCCCTGTCTTTGAGTACTGTTTTCACTGTCCCGGTTACCTCTTTGCTAACATTCTCTTCAGAGCTGCAGTGAAAGCAGGAACCACGTGGAGAAGGCACCCACACTGAAAGTGCCTGGAGGGAACATTGGGGCTTCTTCTCAGTGTCTCTGACATAGGGTTTCACTGTCCCGGGAAAGTCTCTGCTAACACCGTGCAGAGCGCTGTGCCCAATATACAGAAACGTCTTGCGGTATCTCCTACAGGGAAAGTGCCAGGAGGGAATTGTCGAGCTTGTTCTCAGTGTCTCTGAGAATTGCTCTGGTTATCTGTGTGAGCTCTTTGCTAAGACTCTCCAGAGAGCCGTCCTCAAAACCAACACACATCTTGACATATCTCCCACATTGATCGCAGTGTCTCCAGAAACGGCATTCAAGGAGCCAGGACCTTTTCTCCCTACACTGTCCATTGAGTTGTCCTCAAAACCAATATACATCCTGCTATATCTCCCACATGGAAAGTGCCAGGAGGGAGAAGTGGGGATTATGTTTAGACTTTCTCGGAACTGCTTCAAATCAACTAGATATCTTTGTGCTGTAAATCTCCCAACAGCCAAACGCAAAAGCAGCAAACATCTCGCTGTATGTCCCACATCCAAAGTGCCAAGAGAGAGCTTGCTCTCCCTGTCTTTGAGTACTGTTTTCACTGTCCCGGTTACCTCTTTGCTAACATTCTCTTCAGAGCCGCAGGGAAACCAGGAACCACGTGGAGAAGGCACCCACACTGAAAGTGCCTGGAGGGAACATTGGGGCTTCTTCTCAGTGTCTCTGACATAGGGTTTCACTGTCCCGGGAAAGTCTCTGCTAACACCCTGCAGAGCGCTGTGCCCAATGTACAGAAACGTCTTGCGGAATCTCCTACAGGGAAAGTGCCAGGAGGGAATTGTCGAGCTTGCTCTCAGTGTCTCTGAGAATTGCTCTGGTTATCTGTGTGAGCTCTTTGCTAAGACTCTCCAGAGAGCCGTCCTCAAAACAAACACACATCTTGACATATCTCCCACACTGATCGCAGTGTCTCCAGAAACGGCATTCAAGGAGCCAGGACCTTTTCTCCCTACACTGTCCATTGAGTTGTCCTCAAAACCAATATACATCCTGCTATATCTCCCACATGGAAAGTGCCAGGAGGGAGAAGTGGGGATTATGTTTAGACTTTCTCGGAACTGCTTCAAATCAACTAGATATCTTTGTGCTGTAAATCTCCCAACAGCCAAACGCAAAAGCAGCAAACATCTCGCTGTATGTCCCACATCCAAAGTGCCAAGAGAGAGCTTGCTCTCCCTGTCTTTGAGTACTGTTTTCACTGTCCCGGTTACCTCTTTGCTAACATTCTCTTCAGAGCCGCAGTGAAGCAGGAACCACGTGGAGAAGGCACCCACACTGAAAGTGCCTGGAGGGAACATTGGGGCTTCTTCTCAGTGTCTCTGACATAGGGTTTCACTGTCCCGGGAAAGTCTCTGCTAACACCCTGCAGAGCGCTGTGCCCAATATACAGAAACGTCTTGCGGTATCTCCTACAGGGAAAGTGCCAGGAGGGAATTGTCGAGCTTGCTCTCAGTGTCTCTGAGAATTGCTCTGGTTATCTGTGTGACCTCTTTGCTAAGACTCTCCAGAGAGCCGTCCTCAAAACAAACACACATCTTGACATATCTCCCACATTGATCGCAGTGTCTCCAGAAACGGCATTCAAGGAGCCAGGACCTTTTCTCCCTACACTGTCCATTGAGTTGTCCTCAAAACCAATATACATCCTGCTATATCTCCCACATGGAAAGTGCCAGGAGGGAGAAGTGGGGATTATGTTTAGACTTTCTCGGAACTGCTTCAAATCAACTAGATATCTTTGTGCTGTAAATCTCCCAACAGCCAAACGCAAAAGCAGCAAACATCTCGCTGTATGTCCCACATCCAAAGTGCCAAGAGAGAGCTTGCTCTCCCTGTCTTTGAGTACTGTTTTCACTGTCCCGGTTACCTCTTTGCTAACATTCTCTTCAGAGCTGCAGTGAAAGCAGGAACCACGTGGAGAAGGCACCCACACTGAAAGTGCCTGGAGGGAACATTGGGGCTTCTTCTCAGTGTCTCTGACATAGGGTTTCACTGTCCCGGGAAAGTCTCTGCTAACACCGTGCAGAGCGCTGTGCCCAATGTACAGAAACGTCTTGCGGTATCTCCTACAGGGAAAGTGCCAGGAGGGAATTGTCGAGCTTGCTCTCAGTGTCTCTGAGAATTGCTCTGGTTATCTGTGTGAGCTCTTTGCTAAGACTCTCCAGAGAGCCGTCCTCAAAACAAACACACATCTTGACATATCTCCCACATTGATCGCAGTGTCTCCAGAAACGGCATTCAAGGAGCCAGGACCTTTTCTCCCTACACTGTCCATTGAGTTGTCCTCAAAACCAATATACATCCTGCTATATCTCCCACATGGAAAATGCCAGGAGGGAGAAGTGGCGATTATGTTTAGACTTTCTCGGAACTGCTTCAAATCAACTAGATATCTTTGTGCTGTAAATCTCCCAACAGCCAAACGCAAAAGCAGCAAACATCTCGCTGTATGTCCCACATCCAAAGTGCCAAGAGAGAGCTTGCTCTCCCTGTCTTTGAGTACTGTTTTCACTGTCCCGGTTACCTCTTTGCTAACATTCTCTTCAGAGCCGCAGTGAAACCAGGAACCACGTGGAGGAGGCACCCACACTGAAAGTGCCTGGAGGGAACATTGGGGCTTCTTCTCAGTGTCTCTGACATAGGGTTTCACTGTCCCGGGAAAGTCTCTGCTAACACCGTGCAGAGCGCTGTGCCCAATATACAGAAACGTCTTGCGGTATCTCCTACAGGGAAAGTGCCAGGAGGGAATTGTCGAGCTTGTTCTCAGTGTCTCTGAGAATTGCTCTGGTTATCTGTGTGACCTCTTTGCTAAGACTCTCCAGAGAGCCGTCCTCAAAACCAACACACATCTTGACATATCTCCCACATTGATCGCAGTGTCTCCAGAAACGGCATTCAAGGAGCCAGGACCTTTTCTCCCTACACTGTCCATTGAGTTGTCCTCAAAACCAATATACATCCTGCTAGATCTCCCACATGGAAAGTGCCAGGAGGGAGAAGTGGGGATTATGTTTAGACTTTCTCGGAACTGCTTCAAATCAACTAGATATCTTTGTGCTGTAAATCTCCCAACAGCCAAACGCAAAAGCAGCAAACATCTCGCTGTATGTCCCACATCCAAAGTGCCAAGAGAGAGCTTGCTCTCCCTGTCTTTGAGTACTGTTTTCACTGTCCCGGTTACCTCTTTGCTAACATTCTCTTCAGAGCCGCAGGGAAACCAGGAACCACGTGGAGAAGGCACCCACACTGAAAGTGCCTGGAGAGAACATTGGGGCTTCTGCTCAGTGTCTCTGACATAGGGTTTCACTGTCCCGGGAAAGTCTCTCCTAACACCGTGCAGAGCGCTGTGCCCAATATACAGAAACGTCTTGCGGTATCTCCTACAGGGAAAGTGCCAGGAGGGAATTGTGGAGCTTGTTCTCAGTGTCTCTGAGAATTGCTCTGATTATCTGTGTGACCTCTTTGCTAAGACTCTCCAGAGAGCCGTCCTCAAAACCAACACACATCTTGACATATCTCCCACATTGATCGCAGTGTCTCCAGAAACGGCATTCAAGGAGCCAGGACCTTTTCTCCCTACACTGTCCATTGAGTTGTCCTCAAAACCAATATACATCCTGCTATATCTCCCACATGGAAAGTGCCAGGAGGGAGAAGTGGGGATTATGTTTAGACTTTCTAGGAACTGCTTCAAATCAACTAGATATCTTTGTGCTGTAAATCTCCCAACTGCCAAACGCAAAAGCAGCAAACATCTCGCTGTATGTCCCACATCCAAAGTGCCAAGAGAGAGCTTGCTCTCCCTGTCTTTGAGTACTGTTTTCACTGTCCCGGTTACCTCTTTGCTAACATTCTCTTCAGAGCCGCAGTGAAACCAGGAACCACGTGGAGAAGGCACCCACACTGAAAGTGCCTGGAGGGAACATTGGGGCTTCTTCTCAGTGTCTCTGACATAGGGTTTCACTGTCCCGGGAAAGTCTCTGCTAACACCGTGCAGAGCGCTGTGCCCAATATACAGAAACGTCTTGCGCTATCTCCTATAGGGAAAGTGCCAGGAGGGAATTGTCGAGCTTGCTCTCAGTGTCTCTGAGAATTGCTCTGATTATCCCTGTGACCTCTTTGCTAAGACTCTCCAGAGAGACGTCCTCAAAACAAACACACATCTTGACATATCTCCCACATTGATCGCAGTGTCTCCAGAAACGGCATTCAAGGAGCCAGGACCTTTTCTCCCTACACTGTCCATTGAGTTGTCCTCAAAACCAATATACATCCTGCTATATCTCCCACATGGAAAGTGCCAGGAGGGAGAAGTGGGGATTATGTTTAGACTTTCTCGGAACTGCTTCAAATCAACTAGATATCTTTGTGCTGTAAATCTCCCAACAGCCAAACGCAAAAGCAGCAAACATCTCGCTGTATGTCCCACATCCAAAGTGCCAAGAGAGAGCTTGCTCTCCCTGTCTTTGAGTACTGTTTTCACTGTCCCGGTTACCTCTTTGCTAACATTCTCTTCAGAGCCGCAGTGAAAGCAGGAACCACGTGGAGAAGGCACCCACACTGAAAGTGCCTGGAGGGAACATTGGGGCTTCTTCTCAGTGTCTCTGACATAGGGTTTCACTGTCCCGGGAAAGTCTCTGCTAACACCGTGCAGAGCGCTGTGCCCAATATACAGAAACGTCTTGCGGTATCTCCTACAGGGAAAGTGCCAGGAGGGAATTGTCGAGCTTGTTCTCAGTGTCTCTGAGAATTGCTCTGGTTATCTGTGTGACCTCTTTGCTAAGACTCCCCGGAGAGCCGTCCTCAAAACAAACACACATCTTGACATATCTCCCACATTGATCGCAGTGTCTCCAGAAACGGCATTCAAGGAGCCAGGACCTTTTCTCCCTACACTGTCCATTGAGTTGTCCTCAAAACCAATATACATCCTGCTATATCTCCCACATGGAAAATGCCAGGAGCGAGAAGTGGGGATTATGTTTAGACTTTCTCGGAACTGCTTCAAATCAACTAGATATCTTTGTGCTGTAAATCTCCCAACAGCCAAACGCAAAAGCAGCAAACATCTCGCTGTATGTCCCACATCCAAAGTGCCAAGAGAGAGCTTGCTCTCCCTGTCTTTGAGTACTGTTTTCACTGTCCCGGTTACCTCTTTGCTAACATTCTCTTCAGAGCTGCAGTGAAAGCAGGAACCACGTGGAGAAGGCACCCACACTGAAAGTGCCTGGAGGGAACATTGGGGCTTCTGCTCAGTGTCTCTGACATAGGGTTTCACTGTCCCGGGAAAGTCTCTCCTAACACCGTGCAGAGCGCTGTGCCAAATATACAGAAACGTCTTGCGGTATCTCCTACAGGGAAAGTGCCAGGAGGGAATTGTGGAGCTTGTTCTCAGTGTCTCTGAGAATTGCTCTGATTATCTGTGTGACCTCTTTGCTAAGACTCTCCAGAGAGCCGTCCTCAAAACCAACACACATCTTGACATATCTCCCACATTGATCGCAGTGTCTCCAGAAACGGCATTCAAGGAGCCAGGACCTTTTCTCCCTACACTGTCCATTGAGTTGTCCTCAAAACCAATATACATCCTGCTATATCTCCCACATGGAAAGTGCCAGGAGGGAGAAGTGGGGATTATGTTTAGACTTTCTCGGAACTGCTTCAAATCAACTAGATATCTTTGTGCTGTAAATCTCCCAACAGCCAAACGCAAAAGCAGCAAACATCTCGCTGTATGTCCCACATCCAAAGTGCCAAGAGAGAGCTTGCTCTCCCTGTCTTTGAGTACTGTTTTCACTGTCCCGGTTACCTCTTTGCTAACATTCTCTTCAGAGCTGCAGTGAAAGCAGGAACCACGTGGAGGAGGCACCCACACTGAAAGTGCCTGGAGGGAACATTGGGGCTTCTTCTCAGTGTCTCTGACATAGGGTTTCACTGTCCCGGGAAAGTCTCTGCTAACACCCTGCAGAGCGCTGTGCCCAATATACAGAAACGTCTTGCGGTATCTCCTACAGGGAAAGTGCCAGGAGGGAATTGTCGAGCTTGTTCTCAGTGTCTCTGAGAATTGCTCTGGTTATCTGTGTGAGCTCTTTGCTAAGACTCTCCAGAGAGCCGTCCTCAAAACCAACACACATCTTGACATATCTCCCACATTGATCGCAGTGTCTCCAGAAACGGCATTCAAGGAGCCAGGACCTTTTCTCCCTACACTGTCCATTGAGTTGTCCTCAAAACCAATATACATCCTGCTATATCTCCCACATGGAAAGTGCCAGGAGGGAGAAGTGGGGATTATGTTTAGACTTTCTCGGAACTGCTTCAAATCAACTAGATATCTTTGTGCTGTAAATCTCCCAACAGCCAAACGCAAAAGCAGCAAACATCTCGCTGTATGTCCCACATCCAAAGTGCCAAGAGAGAGCTTGCTCTCCCTGTCTTTGAGTACTGTTTTCACTGTCCCGGTTACCTCTTTGCTAACATTCTCTTCAGAGCTGCAGTGAAAGCAGGAACCACGTGGAGAAGGCACCCACACTGAAAGTGCCTGGAGGGAACATTGGGGCTTCTTCTCAGTGTCTCTGACATAGGGTTTCACTGTCCCGGGAAAGTCTCTGCTAACACCGTGCAGAGCGCTGTGCCCAATATACAGAAACATCTTGCGGTATCTCCTACAGGGAAAGTGCCAGGAGGGAATTGTCGAGCTTGTTCTCAGTGTCTCTGAGAATTGCTCTGATTATCTGTGTGACCTCTTTGCTAAGACTCTCCAGAGAGCCGTCCTCAAAACAAACACACATCTTGACATATCTCCCACACTGATCGCAGTGTCTCCAGAAACGGCATTCAAGGAGCCAGGACCTTTTCTCCCTACACTGTCCATTGAGTTGTCCTCAAAACCAATATACATCCTGCTATATCTCCCACATGGAAAATGCCAGGAGGGAGAAGTGGCGATTATGTTTAGACTTTCTCGGAACTGCTTCAAATCAACTAGATATCTTTGTGCTGTAAATCTCCCAACAGCCAAACGCAAAAGCAGCAAACATCTCGCTGTATGTCCCACATCCAAAGTGCCAAGAGAGAGCTTGCTCTCCCTGTCTTTGAGTACTGTTTTCACTGTCCCGGTTACCTCTTTGCTAACATTCTCTTCAGAGCCGCAGTGAAACCAGGAACCACGTGGAGGAGGCACCCACACTGAAAGTGCCTGGAGGGAACATTGGGGCTTCTTCTCAGTGTCTCTGACATAGGGTTTCACTGTCCCGGGAAAGTCTCTGCTAACACCGTGCAGAGCGCTGTGCCCAATATACAGAAACGTCTTGCGGTATCTCCTACAGGGAAAGTGCCAGGAGGGAATTGTCGAGCTTGTTCTCAGTGTCTCTGAGAATTGCTCTGGTTATCTGTGTGACCTCTTTGCTTAGACTCTCCAGAGAGACGTCCTCAAAACCAACACACATCTTGACATATCTCCCACATTGATCGCAGTGTCTCCAGAAACGGCATTCAAGGAGCCAGGACCTTTTCTCCCTACACTGTCCATTGAGTTGTCCTCAAAACCAATATACATCCTGCTATATCTCCCACATGGAAAATGCCAGGAGGGAGAAGTGGCGATTATGTTTAGACTTTCTCGGAACTGCTTCAAATCAACTAGATATCTTTGTGCTGTAAATCTCCCAACAGCCAAACGCAAAAGCAGCAAACATCTCGCTGTATGTCCCACATCCAAAGTGCCAAGAGAGAGCTTGCTCTCCCTGTCTTTGAGTACTGTTTTCACTGTCCCGGTTACCTCTTTGCTAACATTCTCTTCAGAGCCGCAGTGAAACCAGGAACCACGTGGAGGAGGCACCCACACTGAAAGTGCCTGGAGGGAACATTGGGGCTTCTTCTCAGTGTCTCTGACATAGGGTTTCACTGTCCCGGGAAAGTCTCTGCTAACACCGTGCAGAGCGCTGTGCCCAATATACAGAAACGTCTTGCGGTATCTCCTACAGGGAAAGTGCCAGGAGGGAATTGTCGAGCTTGTTCTCAGTGTCTCTGAGAATTGCTCTGGTTATCTGTGTGACCTCTTTGCTAAGACTCTCCAGAGAGCCGTCCTCAAAACCAACACACATCTTGACATATCTCCCACATTGATCGCAGTGTCTCCAGAAACGGCATTCAAGGAGCCAGGACCTTTTCTCCCTACACTGTCCATTGAGTTGTCCTCAAAACCAATATACATCCTGCTAGATCTCCCACATGGAAAGTGCCAGGAGGGAGAAGTGGGGATTATGTTTAGACTTTCTCGGAACTGCTTCAAATCAACTAGATATCTTTGTGCTGTAAATCTCCCAACAGCCAAACGCAAAAGCAGCAAACATCTCGCTGTATGTCCCACATCCAAAGTGCCAAGAGAGAGCTTGCTCTCCCTGTCTTTGAGTACTGTTTTCACTGTCCCGGTTACCTCTTTGCTAACATTCTCTTCAGAGCCGCAGGGAAACCAGGAACCACGTGGAGAAGGCACCCACACTGAAAGTGCCTGGAGAGAACATTGGGGCTTCTGCTCAGTGTCTCTGACATAGGGTTTCACTGTCCCGGGAAAGTCTCTCCTAACACCGTGCAGAGCGCTGTGCCCAATATACAGAAACGTCTTGCGGTATCTCCTACAGGGAAAGTGCCAGGAGGGAATTGTGGAGCTTGTTCTCAGTGTCTCTGAGAATTGCTCTGATTATCTGTGTGACCTCTTTGCTAAGACTCTCCAGAGAGCCGTCCTCAAAACCAACACACATCTTGACATATCTCCCACATTGATCGCAGTGTCTCCAGAAACGGCATTCAAGGAGCCAGGACCTTTTCTCCCTACACTGTCCATTGAGTTGTCCTCAAAACCAATATACATCCTGCTATATCTCCCACATGGAAAGTGCCAGGAGGGAGAAGTGGGGATTATGTTTAGACTTTCTAGGAACTGCTTCAAATCAACTAGATATCTTTGTGCTGTAAATCTCCCAACTGCCAAACGCAAAAGCAGCAAACATCTCGCTGTATGTCCCACATCCAAAGTGCCAAGAGAGAGCTTGCTCTCCCTGTCTTTGAGTACTGTTTTCACTGTCCCGGTTACCTCTTTGCTAACATTCTCTTCAGAGCCGCAGTGAAACCAGGAACCACGTGGAGGAGGCACCCACACTGAAAGTGCCTGGAGGGAACATTGGGGCTTCTTCTCAGTGTCTCTGACATAGGGTTTCACTGTCCCGGGAAAGTCTCTGCTAACACCCTGCAGAGCGCTGTGCCCAATATACAGAAACGTCTTGCGGTATCTCCTACAGGGAAAGTGCCAGGAGGGAATTGTCGAGCTTGTTCTCAGTGTCTCTGAGAATTGCTCTGGTTATCTGTGTGACCTCTTTGCTAAGACTCTCCAGAGAGACGTCCTCAAAACCAACACACATCTTGACATATCTCCCACATTGATCGCAGTGTCTCCAGAAACGGCATTCAAGGAGCCAGGACCTTTTCTCCCTACACTGTCCATTGAGTTGTCCTCAAAACCAATATACATCCTGCTATATCTCCCACATGGAAAGTGCCAGGAGGGAGAAGTGGGGATTATGTTTAGACTTTCTCGGAACTGCTTCAAATCAACTAGATATCTTTGTGCTGTAAATCTCCCAACAGCCAAACGCAAAAGCAGCAAACATCTCGCTGTATGTCCCACATCCAAAGTGCCAAGAGAGAGCTTGCTCTCCCTGTCTTTGAGTACTGTTTTCACTGTCCCGGTTACCTCTTTGCTAACATTCTC
Organism: Chroicocephalus ridibundus; assembly: GCF_963924245.1. Taxonomy (NCBI): domain Eukaryota; kingdom Metazoa; phylum Chordata; class Aves; order Charadriiformes; family Laridae; genus Chroicocephalus; species Chroicocephalus ridibundus. The sequence goes on along the minus strand of NW_026961241.1, from coordinate 368,319 downwards.
TTCAGAGCTGCAGTGAAAGCAGGAACCACGTGGAGAAGGCACCCACACTGAAAGTGCCTGGAGGGAACATTGGGGCTTCTTCTCAGTGTCTCTGACATAGGGTTTCACTGTCCCGGGAAAGTCTCTGCTAACACCGTGCAGAGCGCTGTGCCCAATATACAGAAACGTCTTGCGGTATCTCCTACAGGGAAAGTGCCAGGAGGGAATTGTCGAGCTTGTTCTCAGTGTCTCTGAGAATTGCTCTGGTTATCTGTGTGAGCTCTTTGCTAAGACTCTCCAGAGAGCCGTCCTCAAAACCAACACACATCTTGACATATCTCCCACATTGATCGCAGTGTCTCCAGAAACGGCATTCAAGGAGCCAGGACCTTTTCTCCCTACACTGTCCATTGAGTTGTCCTCAAAACCAATATACATCCTGCTATATCTCCCACATGGAAAGTGCCAGGAGGGAGAAGTGGGGATTATGTTTAGACTTTCTCGGAACTGCTTCAAATCAACTAGATATCTTTGTGCTGTAAATCTCCCAACAGCCAAACGCAAAAGCAGCAAACATCTCGCTGTATGTCCCACATCCAAAGTGCCAAGAGAGAGCTTGCTCTCCCTGTCTTTGAGTACTGTTTTCACTGTCCCGGTTACCTCTTTGCTAACATTCTCTTCAGAGCCGCAGGGAAACCAGGAACCACGTGGAGAAGGCACCCACACTGAAAGTGCCTGGAGGGAACATTGGGGCTTCTTCTCAGTGTCTCTGACATAGGGTTTCACTGTCCCGGGAAAGTCTCTGCTAACACCCTGCAGAGCGCTGTGCCCAATGTACAGAAACGTCTTGCGGAATCTCCTACAGGGAAAGTGCCAGGAGGGAATTGTCGAGCTTGCTCTCAGTGTCTCTGAGAATTGCTCTGGTTATCTGTGTGAGCTCTTTGCTAAGACTCTCCAGAGAGCCGTCCTCAAAACAAACACACATCTTGACATATCTCCCACACTGATCGCAGTGTCTCCAGAAACGGCATTCAAGGAGCCAGGACCTTTTCTCCCTACACTGTCCATTGAGTTGTCCTCAAAACCAATATACATCCTGCTATATCTCCCACATGGAAAGTGCCAGGAGGGAGAAGTGGGGATTATGTTTAGACTTTCTCGGAACTGCTTCAAATCAACTAGATATCTTTGTGCTGTAAATCTCCCAACAGCCAAACGCAAAAGCAGCAAACATCTCGCTGTATGTCCCACATCCAAAGTGCCAAGAGAGAGCTTGCTCTCCCTGTCTTTGAGTACTGTTTTCACTGTCCCGGTTACCTCTTTGCTAACATTCTCTTCAGAGCCGCAGTGAAGCAGGAACCACGTGGAGAAGGCACCCACACTGAAAGTGCCTGGAGGGAACATTGGGGCTTCTTCTCAGTGTCTCTGACATAGGGTTTCACTGTCCCGGGAAAGTCTCTGCTAACACCCTGCAGAGCGCTGTGCCCAATATACAGAAACGTCTTGCGGTATCTCCTACAGGGAAAGTGCCAGGAGGGAATTGTCGAGCTTGCTCTCAGTGTCTCTGAGAATTGCTCTGGTTATCTGTGTGACCTCTTTGCTAAGACTCTCCAGAGAGCCGTCCTCAAAACAAACACACATCTTGACATATCTCCCACATTGATCGCAGTGTCTCCAGAAACGGCATTCAAGGAGCCAGGACCTTTTCTCCCTACACTGTCCATTGAGTTGTCCTCAAAACCAATATACATCCTGCTATATCTCCCACATGGAAAGTGCCAGGAGGGAGAAGTGGGGATTATGTTTAGACTTTCTCGGAACTGCTTCAAATCAACTAGATATCTTTGTGCTGTAAATCTCCCAACAGCCAAACGCAAAAGCAGCAAACATCTCGCTGTATGTCCCACATCCAAAGTGCCAAGAGAGAGCTTGCTCTCCCTGTCTTTGAGTACTGTTTTCACTGTCCCGGTTACCTCTTTGCTAACATTCTCTTCAGAGCTGCAGTGAAAGCAGGAACCACGTGGAGAAGGCACCCACACTGAAAGTGCCTGGAGGGAACATTGGGGCTTCTTCTCAGTGTCTCTGACATAGGGTTTCACTGTCCCGGGAAAGTCTCTGCTAACACCGTGCAGAGCGCTGTGCCCAATGTACAGAAACGTCTTGCGGTATCTCCTACAGGGAAAGTGCCAGGAGGGAATTGTCGAGCTTGCTCTCAGTGTCTCTGAGAATTGCTCTGGTTATCTGTGTGAGCTCTTTGCTAAGACTCTCCAGAGAGCCGTCCTCAAAACAAACACACATCTTGACATATCTCCCACATTGATCGCAGTGTCTCCAGAAACGGCATTCAAGGAGCCAGGACCTTTTCTCCCTACACTGTCCATTGAGTTGTCCTCAAAACCAATATACATCCTGCTATATCTCCCACATGGAAAATGCCAGGAGGGAGAAGTGGCGATTATGTTTAGACTTTCTCGGAACTGCTTCAAATCAACTAGATATCTTTGTGCTGTAAATCTCCCAACAGCCAAACGCAAAAGCAGCAAACATCTCGCTGTATGTCCCACATCCAAAGTGCCAAGAGAGAGCTTGCTCTCCCTGTCTTTGAGTACTGTTTTCACTGTCCCGGTTACCTCTTTGCTAACATTCTCTTCAGAGCCGCAGTGAAACCAGGAACCACGTGGAGGAGGCACCCACACTGAAAGTGCCTGGAGGGAACATTGGGGCTTCTTCTCAGTGTCTCTGACATAGGGTTTCACTGTCCCGGGAAAGTCTCTGCTAACACCGTGCAGAGCGCTGTGCCCAATATACAGAAACGTCTTGCGGTATCTCCTACAGGGAAAGTGCCAGGAGGGAATTGTCGAGCTTGTTCTCAGTGTCTCTGAGAATTGCTCTGGTTATCTGTGTGACCTCTTTGCTAAGACTCTCCAGAGAGCCGTCCTCAAAACCAACACACATCTTGACATATCTCCCACATTGATCGCAGTGTCTCCAGAAACGGCATTCAAGGAGCCAGGACCTTTTCTCCCTACACTGTCCATTGAGTTGTCCTCAAAACCAATATACATCCTGCTAGATCTCCCACATGGAAAGTGCCAGGAGGGAGAAGTGGGGATTATGTTTAGACTTTCTCGGAACTGCTTCAAATCAACTAGATATCTTTGTGCTGTAAATCTCCCAACAGCCAAACGCAAAAGCAGCAAACATCTCGCTGTATGTCCCACATCCAAAGTGCCAAGAGAGAGCTTGCTCTCCCTGTCTTTGAGTACTGTTTTCACTGTCCCGGTTACCTCTTTGCTAACATTCTCTTCAGAGCCGCAGGGAAACCAGGAACCACGTGGAGAAGGCACCCACACTGAAAGTGCCTGGAGAGAACATTGGGGCTTCTGCTCAGTGTCTCTGACATAGGGTTTCACTGTCCCGGGAAAGTCTCTCCTAACACCGTGCAGAGCGCTGTGCCCAATATACAGAAACGTCTTGCGGTATCTCCTACAGGGAAAGTGCCAGGAGGGAATTGTGGAGCTTGTTCTCAGTGTCTCTGAGAATTGCTCTGATTATCTGTGTGACCTCTTTGCTAAGACTCTCCAGAGAGCCGTCCTCAAAACCAACACACATCTTGACATATCTCCCACATTGATCGCAGTGTCTCCAGAAACGGCATTCAAGGAGCCAGGACCTTTTCTCCCTACACTGTCCATTGAGTTGTCCTCAAAACCAATATACATCCTGCTATATCTCCCACATGGAAAGTGCCAGGAGGGAGAAGTGGGGATTATGTTTAGACTTTCTAGGAACTGCTTCAAATCAACTAGATATCTTTGTGCTGTAAATCTCCCAACTGCCAAACGCAAAAGCAGCAAACATCTCGCTGTATGTCCCACATCCAAAGTGCCAAGAGAGAGCTTGCTCTCCCTGTCTTTGAGTACTGTTTTCACTGTCCCGGTTACCTCTTTGCTAACATTCTCTTCAGAGCCGCAGTGAAACCAGGAACCACGTGGAGGAGGCACCCACACTGAAAGTGCCTGGAGGGAACATTGGGGCTTCTTCTCAGTGTCTCTGACATAGGGTTTCACTGTCCCGGGAAAGTCTCTGCTAACACCCTGCAGAGCGCTGTGCCCAATATACAGAAACGTCTTGCGGTATCTCCTACAGGGAAAGTGCCAGGAGGGAATTGTCGAGCTTGTTCTCAGTGTCTCTGAGAATTGCTCTGGTTATCTGTGTGACCTCTTTGCTAAGACTCTCCAGAGAGACGTCCTCAAAACCAACACACATCTTGACATATCTCCCACATTGATCGCAGTGTCTCCAGAAACGGCATTCAAGGAGCCAGGACCTTTTCTCCCTACACTGTCCATTGAGTTGTCCTCAAAACCAATATACATCCTGCTATATCTCCCACATGGAAAGTGCCAGGAGGGAGAAGTGGGGATTATGTTTAGACTTTCTCGGAACTGCTTCAAATCAACTAGATATCTTTGTGCTGTAAATCTCCCAACAGCCAAACGCAAAAGCAGCAAACATCTCGCTGTATGTCCCACATCCAAAGTGCCAAGAGAGAGCTTGCTCTCCCTGTCTTTGAGTACTGTTTTCACTGTCCCGGTTACCTCTTTGCTAACATTCTCTTCAGAGCTGCAGTGAAAGCAGGAACCACGTGGAGAAGGCACCCACACTGAAAGTGCCTGGAGGGAACATTGGGGCTTCTTCTCAGTGTCTCTGACATAGGGTTTCACTGTCCCGGGAAAGTCTCTGCTAACACCGTGCAGAGCGCTGTGCCCAATATACAGAAACGTCTTGCGGTATCTCCTACAGGGAAAGTGCCAGGAGGGAATTGTCGAGCTTGTTCTCAGTGTCTCTGAGAATTGCTCTGGTTATCTGTGTGAGCTCTTTGCTAAGACTCTCCAGAGAGCCGTCCTCAAAACCAACACACATCTTGACATATCTCCCACATTGATCGCAGTGTCTCCAGAAACGGCATTCAAGGAGCCAGGACCTTTTCTCCCTACACTGTCCATTGAGTTGTCCTCAAAACCAATATACATCCTGCTATATCTCCCACATGGAAAGTGCCAGGAGGGAGAAGTGGGGATTATGTTTAGACTTTCTCGGAACTGCTTCAAATCAACTAGATATCTTTGTGCTGTAAATCTCCCAACAGCCAAACGCAAAAGCAGCAAACATCTCGCTGTATGTCCCACATCCAAAGTGCCAAGAGAGAGCTTGCTCTCCCTGTCTTTGAGTACTGTTTTCACTGTCCCGGTTACCTCTTTGCTAACATTCTCTTCAGAGCCGCAGGGAAACCAGGAACCACGTGGAGAAGGCACCCACACTGAAAGTGCCTGGAGGGAACATTGGGGCTTCTTCTCAGTGTCTCTGACATAGGGTTTCACTGTCCCGGGAAAGTCTCTGCTAACACCCTGCAGAGCGCTGTGCCCAATGTACAGAAACGTCTTGCGGAATCTCCTACAGGGAAAGTGCCAGGAGGGAATTGTCGAGCTTGCTCTCAGTGTCTCTGAGAATTGCTCTGGTTATCTGTGTGAGCTCTTTGCTAAGACTCTCCAGAGAGCCGTCCTCAAAACAAACACACATCTTGACATATCTCCCACACTGATCGCAGTGTCTCCAGAAACGGCATTCAAGGAGCCAGGACCTTTTCTCCCTACACTGTCCATTGAGTTGTCCTCAAAACCAATATACATCCTGCTATATCTCCCACATGGAAAGTGCCAGGAGGGAGAAGTGGGGATTATGTTTAGACTTTCTCGGAACTGCTTCAAATCAACTAGATATCTTTGTGCTGTAAATCTCCCAACAGCCAAACGCAAAAGCAGCAAACATCTCGCTGTATGTCCCACATCCAAAGTGCCAAGAGAGAGCTTGCTCTCCCTGTCTTTGAGTACTGTTTTCACTGTCCCGGTTACCTCTTTGCTAACATTCTCTTCAGAGCCGCAGTGAAGCAGGAACCACGTGGAGAAGGCACCCACACTGAAAGTGCCTGGAGGGAACATTGGGGCTTCTTCTCAGTGTCTCTGACATAGGGTTTCACTGTCCCGGGAAAGTCTCTGCTAACACCCTGCAGAGCGCTGTGCCCAATATACAGAAACGTCTTGCGGTATCTCCTACAGGGAAAGTGCCAGGAGGGAATTGTCGAGCTTGCTCTCAGTGTCTCTGAGAATTGCTCTGGTTATCTGTGTGACCTCTTTGCTAAGACTCTCCAGAGAGCCGTCCTCAAAACAAACACACATCTTGACATATCTCCCACATTGATCGCAGTGTCTCCAGAAACGGCATTCAAGGAGCCAGGACCTTTTCTCCCTACACTGTCCATTGAGTTGTCCTCAAAACCAATATACATCCTGCTATATCTCCCACATGGAAAGTGCCAGGAGGGAGAAGTGGGGATTATGTTTAGACTTTCTCGGAACTGCTTCAAATCAACTAGATATCTTTGTGCTGTAAATCTCCCAACAGCCAAACGCAAAAGCAGCAAACATCTCGCTGTATGTCCCACATCCAAAGTGCCAAGAGAGAGCTTGCTCTCCCTGTCTTTGAGTACTGTTTTCACTGTCCCGGTTACCTCTTTGCTAACATTCTCTTCAGAGCTGCAGTGAAAGCAGGAACCACGTGGAGAAGGCACCCACACTGAAAGTGCCTGGAGGGAACATTGGGGCTTCTTCTCAGTGTCTCTGACATAGGGTTTCACTGTCCCGGGAAAGTCTCTGCTAACACCGTGCAGAGCGCTGTGCCCAATGTACAGAAACGTCTTGCGGTATCTCCTACAGGGAAAGTGCCAGGAGGGAATTGTCGAGCTTGCTCTCAGTGTCTCTGAGAATTGCTCTGGTTATCTGTGTGAGCTCTTTGCTAAGACTCTCCAGAGAGCCGTCCTCAAAACAAACACACATCTTGACATATCTCCCACATTGATCGCAGTGTCTCCAGAAACGGCATTCAAGGAGCCAGGACCTTTTCTCCCTACACTGTCCATTGAGTTGTCCTCAAAACCAATATACATCCTGCTAGATCTCCCACATGGAAAGTGCCAGGAGGGAGAAGTGGGGATTATGTTTAGACTTTCTCGGAACTGCTTCAAATCAACTAGATATCTTTGTGCTGTAAATCTCCCAACAGCCAAACGCAAAAGCAGCAAACATCTCGCTGTATGTCCCACATCCAAAGTGCCAAGAGAGAGCTTGCTCTCCCTGTCTTTGAGTACTGTTTTCACTGTCCCGGTTACCTCTTTGCTAACATTCTCTTCAGAGCTGCAGTGAAAGCAGGAACCACGTGGAGAAGGCACCCACACTGAAAGTGCCTGGAGGGAACATTGGGGCTTCTTCTCAGTGTCTCTGACATAGGGTTTCACTGTCCCGGGAAAGTCTCTGCTAACACCGTGCAGAGCGCTGTGCCCAATATACAGAAACGTCTTGCGGTATCTCCTACAGGGAAAGTGCCAGGAGGGAATTGTCGAGCTTGTTCTCAGTGTCTCTGAGAATTGCTCTGATTATCTGTGTGACCTCTTTGCTAAGACTCTCCAGAGAGCCGTCCTCAAAACAAACACACATCTTGACATATCTCCCACATTGATCGCAGTGTCTCCAGAAACGGCATTCAAGGAGCCAGGACCTTTTCTCCCTACACTGTCCATTGAGTTGTCCTCAAAACCAATATACATCCTGCTATATCTCCCACATGGAAAGTGCCAGGAGGGAGAAGTGGGGATTATGTTTAGACTTTCTCGGAACTGCTTCAAATCAACTAGATATCTTTGTGCTGTAAATCTCCCAACAGCCAAACGCAAAAGCAGCAAACATCTCGCTGTATGTCCCACATCCAAAGTGCCAAGAGAGAGCTTGCTCTCCCTGTCTTTGAGTACTGTTTTCACTGTCCCGGTTACCTCTTTGCTAACATTCTCTTCAGAGCCGCAGGGAAACCAGGAACCACGTGGAGAAGGCACCCACACTGAAAGTGCCTGGAGGGAACATTGGGGCTTCTTCTCAGTGTCTCTGACATAGGGTTTCACTGTCCCGGGAAAGTCTCTGCTAACACCCTGCAGAGCGCTGTGCCCAATGTACAGAAACGTCTTGCGGAATCTCCTACAGGGAAAGTGCCAGGAGGGAATTGTCGAGCTTGCTCTCAGTGTCTCTGAGAATTGCTCTGGTTATCTGTGTGAGCTCTTTGCTAAGACTCTCCAGAGAGCCGTCCTCAAAACAAACACACATCTTGACATATCTCCCACGTTGATCGCAGTGTCTCCAGAAACGGCATTCAAGGAGCCAGGACCTTTTCTCCCTACACTGTCCATTGAGTTGTCCTCAAAACCAATATACATCCTGCTAGATCTCCCACATGGAAAGTGCCAGGAGGGAGAAGTGGGGATTATGTTTAGACTTTCTCGGAACTGCTTCAAATCAACTAGATACCTCTGTGCTGTAAATCTCCCAACAGCCAAACGCAAAAGCAGCAAACATCTCGCTGTATGTCCCACATCCAAAGTGCCAAGAGAGAGCTTGCTCTCCCTGTCTTTGAGTACTGTTTTCACTGTCCCGGTTACCTCTTTGCTAACATTCTCTTCAGAGCCGCAGTGAAACCAGGAACCACGTGGAGAAGGCACCCACACTGAAAGTGCCTGGAGGGAACATTGGGGCTTCTTCTCAGTGTCTCTGACATAGGGTTTCACTGTCCCGGGAAAGTCTCTGCTAACACCCTGCAGAGCGCTGTGCCCAATATACAGAAACGTCTTGCGGTATCTCCTACAGGGAAAGTGCCAGGAGGGAATTGTCGAGCTTGTTCTCAGTGTCTCTGAGAATTGCTCTGGTTATCTGTGTGACCTCTTTGCTAAGACTCTCCAGAGAGCCGTCCTCAAAACAAACACACATCTTGACATATCTCCCACATTGATCGCAGTGTCTCCAGAAACGGCATTCAAGGAGCCAGGACCTTTTCTCCCTACACTGTCCATTGAGTTGTCCTCAAAACCAATATACATCCTGCTAGATCTCCCACATGGAAAGTGCCAGGAGGGAGAAGTGGGGATTATGTTTAGACTTTCTCGGAACTGCTTCAAATCAACTAGATATCTTTGTGCTGTAAATCTCCCAACAGCCAAACGCAAAAGCAGCAAACATCTCGCTGTATGTCCCACATCCAAAGTGCCAAGAGAGAGCTTGCTCTCCCTGTCTTTGAGTACTGTTTTCACTGTCCCGGTTACCTCTTTGCTAACATTCTCTTCAGAGCCGCAGTGAAACCAGGAACCACGTGGAGAAGGCACCCACACTGAAAGTGCCTGGAGGGAACATTGGGGCTTCTTCTCAGTGTCTCTGACATAGGGTTTCACTGTCCCGGGAAAGTCTCTGCTAACACCGTGCAGAGCGCTGTGCCCAATATACAGAAACGTCTTGCGGTATCTCCTACAGGGAAAGTGCCAGGAGGGAATTGTCGAGCTTGTTCTCAGTGTCTCTGAGAATTGCGCTGGTTATCTGTGTGACCTCTTTGCTAAGACTCTCCAGAGAGCCGTCCTCAAAACAAACACACATCTTGACATATCTCCCACATTGATCGCAGTGTCTCCAGAAACGGCATTCAAGGAGCCAGGACCTTTTCTCCCTACACTGTCCATTGAGTTGTCCTCAAAACCAATATACATCCTGCTATATCTCCCACATGGAAAGTGCCAGGAGGGAGAAGTGGGGATTATGTTTAGACTTTCTCGGAACTGCTTCAAATCAACTAGATACCTCTGTGCTGTAAATCTCCCAACAGCCAAACGCAAAAGCAGCAAACATCTCGCTGTATGTCCCACATCCAAAGTGCCAAGAGAGAGCTTGCTCTCCCTGTCTTTGAGTACTGTTTTCACTGTCCCGGTTACCTCTTTGCTAACATTCTCTTCAGAGCCGCAGGGAAACCAGGAACCACGTGGAGAAGGCACCCACACTGAAAGTGCCTGGAGGGAACATTGGGGCTTCTTCTCAGTGTCTCTGACATAGGGTTTCACTGTCCCGGGAAAGTCTCTGCTAACACCCTGCAGAGCGCTGTGCCCAATGTACAGAAACGTCTTGCGGAATCTCCTACAGGGAAAGTGCCAGGAGGGAATTGTCGAGCTTGCTCTCAGTGTCTCTGAGAATTGCTCTGGTTATCTGTGTGAGCTCTTTGCTAAGACTCTCCAGAGAGCCGTCCTCAAAACAAACACACATCTTGACATATCTCCCACATTGATCGCAGTGTCTCCAGAAACGGCATTCAAGGAGCCAGGACCTTTTCTCCCTACACTGTCCATTGAGTTGTCCTCAAAACCAATATACATCCTGCTAGATCTCCCACATGGAAAGTGCCAGGAGGGAGAAGTGGGGATTATGTTTAGACTTTCTCGGAACTGCTTCAAATCAACTAGATATCTTTGTGCTGTAAATCTCCCAACAGCCAAACGCAAAAGCAGCAAACATCTCGCTGTATGTCCCACATCCAAAGTGCCAAGAGAGAGCTTGCTCTCCCTGTCTTTGAGTACTGTTTTCACTGTCCCGGTTACCTCTTTGCTAACATTCTCTTCAGAGCCGCAGGGAAACCAGGAACCACGTGGAGAAGGCACCCACACTGAAAGTGCCTGGAGGGAACATTGGGGCTTCTTCTCAGTGTCTCTGACATAGGGTTTCACTGTCCCGGGAAAGTCTCTGCTAACACCGTGCAGAGCGCTGTGCCCAATGTACAGAAACGTCTTGCGGTATCTCCTACAGGGAAAGTGCCAGGAGGGAATTGTCGAGCTTGCTCTCAGTGTCTCTGAGAATTGCTCTGGTTATCTGTGTGAGCTCTTTGCTAAGACTCTCCAGAGAGCCGTCCTCAAAACAAACACACATCTTGACATATCTCCCACACTGATCGCAGTGTCTCCAGAAACGGCATTCAAGGAGCCAGGACCTTTTCTCCCTACACTGTCCATTGAGTTGTCCTCAAAACCAATATACATCCTGCTATATCTCCCACATGGAAAGTGCCAGGAGGGAGAAGTGGGGATTATGTTTAGACTTTCTCGGAACTGCTTCAAATCAACTAGATATCTTTGTGCTGTAAATCTCCCAACAGCCAAACGCAAAAGCAGCAAACATCTCGCTGTATGTCCCACATCCAAAGTGCCAAGAGAGAGCTTGCTCTCCCTGTCTTTGAGTACTGTTTTCACTGTCCCGGTTACCTCTTTGCTAACATTCTCTTCAGAGCCGCAGTGAAGCAGGAACCACGTGGAGAAGGCACCCACACTGAAAGTGCCTGGAGGGAACATTGGGGCTTCTTCTCAGTGTCTCTGACATAGGGTTTCACTGTCCCGGGAAAGTCTCTCCTAACACCGTGCAGAGCGCTGTGCCCAATATACAGAAACGTCTTGCGGTATCTCCTACAGGGAAAGTGCCAGGAGGGAATTGTCGAGCTTGCTCTCAGTGTCTCTGAGAATTGCTCTGGTTATCTGTGTGACCTCTTTGCTAAGACTCTCCAGAGAGCCGTCCTCAAAACAAACACACATCTTGACATATCTCCCACATTGATCGCAGTGTCTCCAGAAACGGCATTCAAGGAGCCAGGACCTTTTCTCCCTACACTGTCCATTGAGTTGTCCTCAAAACCAATATACATCCTGCTATATCTCCCACATGGAAAGTGCCAGGAGGGAGAAGTGGGGATTATGTTTAGACTTTCTCGGAACTGCTTCAAATCAACTAGATATCTTTGTGCTGTAAATCTCCCAACAGCCAAACGCAAAAGCAGCAAACATCTCGCTGTATGTCCCACATCCAAAGTGCCAAGAGAGAGCTTGCTCTCCCTGTCTTTGAGTACTGTTTTCACTGTCCCGGTTACCTCTTTGCTAACATTCTCTTCAGAGCCGCAGGGAAACCAGGAACCACGTGGAGAAGGCACCCACACTGAAAGTGCCTGGAGGGAACATTGGGGCTTCTTCTCAGTGTCTCTGACATAGGGTTTCACTGTCCCGGGAAAGTCTCTGCTAACACCCTGCAGAGCGCTGTGCCCAATGTACAGAAACGTCTTGCGGAATCTCCTACAGGGAAAGTGCCAGGAGGGAATTGTCGAGCTTGCTCTCAGTGTCTCTGAGAATTGCTCTGGTTATCTGTGTGAGCTCTTTGCTAAGACTCTCCAGAGAGCCGTCCTCAAAACAAACACACATCTTGACATATCTCCCACATTGATCGCAGTGTCTCCAGAAACGGCATTCAAGGAGCCAGGACCTTTTCTCCCTACACTGTCCATTGAGTTGTCCTCAAAACCAATATACATCCTGCTATATCTCCCACATGGAAAGTGCCAGGAGGGAGAAGTGGGGATTATGTTTAGACTTTCTCGGAACTGCTTCAAATCAACTAGATATCTTTGTGCTGTAAATCTCCCAACAGCCAAACGCAAAAGCAGCAAACATCTCGCTGTATGTCCCACATCCAAAGTGCCAAGAGAGAGCTTGCTCTCCCTGTCTTTGAGTACTGTTTTCACTGTCCCGGTTACCTCTTTGCTAACGTTCTCTTCAGAGCTGCAGTGAAAGCAGGAACCACGTGGAGAAGGCACCCACACTGAAAGTGCCTGGAGGGAACATTGGGGCTTCTTCTCAGTGTCTCTGACATAGGGTTTCACTGTCCCGGGAAAGTCTCTGCTAACACCGTGCAGAGCGCTGTGCCCAATATACAGAAACGTCTTGCGGTATCTCCTACAGGGAAAGTGCCAGGAGGGAATTGTCGAGCTTGTTCTCAGTGTCTCTGAGAATTGCTCTGATTATCTGTGTGACCTCTTTGCTAAGACTCTCCAGAGAGCCGTCCTCAAAACAAACACACATCTTGACATATCTCCCACATTGATCGCAGTGTCTCCAGAAACGGCATTCAAGGAGCCAGGACCTTTTCTCCCTACACTGTCCATTGAGTTGTCCTCAAAACCAATATACATCCTGCTATATCTCCCACATGGAAAGTGCCAGGAGGGAGAAGTGGGGATTATGTTTAGACTTTCTCGGAACTGCTTCAAGTCAACTAGATACCTCTGTGCTGTAAATCTCCCAACAGCCAAACGCAAAAGCAGCAAACATCTCGCTGTATGTCCCACATCCAAAGTGCCAAGAGAGAGCTTGCTCTCCCTGTCTTTGAGTACTGTTTTCACTGTCCCGGTTACCTCTTTGCTAACATTCTCTTCAGAGCCGCAGTGAAACCAGGAACCACGTGGAGAAGGCACCCACACTGAAAGTGCCTGGAGGGAACATTGGGGCTTCTTCTCAGTGTCTCTGACATAGGGTTTCACTGTCCCGGGAAAGTCTCTGCTAACACCCTGCAGAGCGCTGTGCCCAATATACAGAAACGTCTTGCGGTATCTCCTACAGGGAAAGTGCCAGGAGGGAATTGTCGAGCTTGTTCTCAGTGTCTCTGAGAATTGCTCTGGTTATCTGTGTGACCTCTTTGCTAAGACTCTCCAGAGAGCCGTCCTCAAAACAAACACACATCTTGACATATCTCCCACATTGATCGCAGTGTCTCCAGAAACGGCATTCAAGGAGCCAGGACCTTTTCTCCCTACACTGTCCATTGAGTTGTCCTCAAAACCAATATACATCCTGCTATATCTCCCACATGGAAAGTGCCAGGAGGGAGAAGTGGGGATTATGTTTAGACTTTCTCGGAACTGCTTCAAATCAACTAGATATCTTTGTGCTGTAAATCTCCCAACAGCCAAACGCAAAAGCAGCAAACATCTCGCTGTATGTCCCACATCCAAAGTGCCAAGAGAGAGCTTGCTCTCCCTGTCTTTGAGTACTGTTTTCACTGTCCCGGTTACCTCTTTGCTAACATTCTCTTCAGAGCCGCAGGGAAACCAGGAACCACGTGGAGAAGGCACCCACACTGAAAGTGCCTGGAGGGAACATTGGGGCTTCTTCTCAGTGTCTCTGACATAGGGTTTCACTGTCCCGGGAAAGTCTCTGCTAACACCCTGCAGAGCGCTGTGCCCAATGTACAGAAACGTCTTGCGGAATCTCCTACAGGGAAAGTGCCAGGAGGGAATTGTCGAGCTTGCTCTCAGTGTCTCTGAGAATTGCTCTGGTTATCTGTGTGAGCTCTTTGCTAAGACTCTCCAGAGAGCCGTCCTCAAAACAAACACACATCTTGACATATCTCCCACATTGATCGCAGTGTCTCCAGAAACGGCATTCAAGGAGCCAGGACCTTTTCTCCCTACACTGTCCATTGAGTTGTCCTCAAAACCAATATACATCCTGCTATATCTCCCACATGGAAAGTGCCAGGAGGGAGAAGTGGGGATTATGTTTAGACTTTCTCGGAACTGCTTCAAATCAACTAGATATCTTTGTGCTGTAAATCTCCCAACAGCCAAACGCAAAAGCAGCAAACATCTCGCTGTATGTCCCACATCCAAAGTGCCAAGAGAGAGCTTGCTCTCCCTGTCTTTGAGTACTGTTTTCACTGTCCCGGTTACCTCTTTGCTAACATTCTCTTCAGAGCTGCAGTGAAAGCAGGAACCACGTGGAGAAGGCACCCACACTGAAAGTGCCTGGAGGGAACATTGGGGCTTCTTCTCAGTGTCTCTGACATAGGGTTTCACTGTCCCGGGAAAGTCTCTGCTAACACCCTGCAGAGCGCTGTGCCCAATATACAGAAACGTCTTGCGGTATCTCCTACAGGGAAAGTGCCAGGAGGGAATTGTCGAGCTTGTTCTCAGTGTCTCTGAGAATTGCTCTGATTATCTGTGTGACCTCTTTGCTAAGACTCTCCAGAGAGCCGTCCTCAAAACAAACACACATCTTGACATATCTCCCACATTGATCGCAGTGTCTCCAGAAACGGCATTCAAGGAGCCAGGACCTTTTCTCCCTACACTGTCCATTGAGTTGTCCTCAAAACCAATATACATCCTGCTAGATCTCCCACATGGAAAGTGCCAGGAGGGAGAAGTGGGGATTATGTTTAGACTTTCTCGGAACTGCTTCAAATCAACTAGATACCTCTGTGCTGTAAATCTCCCAACAGCCAAACGCAAAAGCAGCAAACATCTCGCTGTATGTCCCACATCCAAAGTGCCAAGAGAGAGCTTGCTCTCCCTGTCTTTGAGTACTGTTTTCACTGTCCCGGTTACCTCTTTGCTAACATTCTCTTCAGAGCCGCAGTGAAACCAGGAACCACGTGGAGAAGGCACCCACACTGAAAGTGCCTGGAGGGAACATTGGGGCTTCTTCTCAGTGTCTCTGACATAGGGTTTCACTGTCCCGGGAAAGTCTCTGCTAACACCCTGCAGAGCGCTGTGCCCAATATACAGAAACGTCTTGCGGTATCTCCTACAGGGAAAGTGCCAGGAGGGAATTGTCGAGCTTGCTCTCAGTGTCTCTGAGAATTGCTCTGATTATCTGTGTGACCTCTTTGCTAAGACTCTCCAGAGAGCCGTCCTCAAAACAAACACACATCTTGACATATCTCCCACATTGATCGCAGTGTCTCCAGAAACGGCATTCAAGGAGCCAGGACCTTTTCTCCCTACACTGTCCATTGAGTTGTCCTCAAAACCAATATACATCCTGCTAGATCTCCCACATGGAAAGTGCCAGGAGGGAGAAGTGGGGATTATGTTTAGACTTTCTCGGAACTGCTTCAAATCAACTAGATACCTCTGTGCTGTAAATCTCCCAACAGCCAAACGCAAAAGCAGCAAACATCTCGCTGTATGTCCCACATCCAAAGTGCCAAGAGAGAGCTTGCTCTCCCTGTCTTTGAGTACTGTTTTCACTGTCCCGGTTACCTCTTTGCTAACATTCTCTTCAGAGCCGCAGTGAAACCAGGAACCACGTGGAGAAGGCACCCACACTGAAAGTGCCTGGAGGGAACATTGGGGCTTCTTCTCAGTGTCTCTGACATAGGGTTTCACTGTCCCGGGAAAGTCTCTGCTAACACCCTGCAGAGCGCTGTGCCCAATATACAGAAACGTCTTGCGGTATCTCCTACAGGGAAAGTGCCAGGAGGGAATTGTCGAGCTTGTTCTCAGTGTCTCTGAGAATTGCTCTGGTTATCTGTGTGAGCTCTTTGCTAAGACTCTCCAGAGAGCCGTCCTCAAAACAAACACACATCTTGACATATCTCCCACATTGATCGCAGTGTCTCCAGAAACGGCATTCAAGGAGCCAGGACCTTTTCTCCCTACGCTGTCCATTGAGTTGTCCTCAAAACCAATATACATCCTGCTATATCTCCCACATGGAAAGTGCCAGGAGGGAGAAGTGGGGATTATGTTTAGACTTTCTCGGAACTGCTTCAAATCAACTAGATACCTCTGTGCTGTAAATCTCCCAACAGCCAAACGCAAAAGCAGCAAACATCTCGCTGTATGTCCCACATCCAAAGTGCCAAGAGAGAGCTTGCTCTCCCTGTCTTTGAGTACTGTTTTCACTGTCCCGGTTACCTCTTTGCTAACATTCTCTTCAGAGCCGCAGTGAAACCAGGAACCACGTGGAGAAGGCACCCACACTGAAAGTGCCTGGAGGGAACATTGGGGCTTCTTCTCAGTGTCTCTGACATAGGGTTTCACTGTCCCGGGAAAGTCTCTGCTAACACCCTGCAGAGCGCTGTGCCCAATATACAGAAACGTCTTGCGGTATCTCCTACAGGGAAAGTGCCAGGAGGGAATTGTCGAGCTTGTTCTCAGTGTCTCTGAGAATTGCGCTGGTTATCTGTGTGACCTCTTTGCTAAGACTCTCCAGAGAGCCGTCCTCAAAACAAACACACATCTTGACATATCTCCCACATTGATCGCAGTGTCTCCAGAAACGGCATTCAAGGAGCCAGGACCTTTTCTCCCTACACTGTCCATTGAGTTGTCCTCAAAACCAATATACATCCTGCTATATCTCCCACATGGAAAGTGCCAGGAGGGAGAAGTGGGGATTATGTTTAGACTTTCTCGGAACTGCTTCAAATCAACTAGATACCTCTGTGCTGTAAATCTCCCAACAGCCAAACGCAAAAGCAGCAAACATCTCGCTGTATGTCCCACATCCAAAGTGCCAAGAGAGAGCTTGCTCTCCCTGTCTTTGAGTACTGTTTTCACTGTCCCGGTTACCTCTTTGCTAACATTCTCTTCAGAGCCGCAGGGAAACCAGGAACCACGTGGAGAAGGCACCCACACTGAAAGTGCCTGGAGGGAACATTGGGGCTTCTTCTCAGTGTCTCTGACATAGGGTTTCACTGTCCCGGGAAAGTCTCTGCTAACACCCTGCAGAGCGCTGTGCCCAATGTACAGAAACGTCTTGCGGAATCTCCTACAGGGAAAGTGCCAGGAGGGAATTGTCGAGCTTGCTCTCAGTGTCTCTGAGAATTGCTCTGGTTATCTGTGTGAGCTCTTTGCTAAGACTCTCCAGAGAGCCGTCCTCAAAACAAACACACATCTTGACATATCTCCCACATTGATCGCAGTGTCTCCAGAAACGGCATTCAAGGAGCCAGGACCTTTTCTCCCTACACTGTCCATTGAGTTGTCCTCAAAACCAATATACATCCTGCTATATCTCCCACATGGAAAGTGCCAGGAGGGAGAAGTGGGGATTATGTTTAGACTTTCTCGGAACTGCTTCAAATCAACTAGATATCTTTGTGCTGTAAATCTCCCAACAGCCAAACGCAAAAGCAGCAAACATCTCGCTGTATGTCCCACATCCAAAGTGCCAAGAGAGAGCTTGCTCTCCCTGTCTTTGAGTACTGTTTTCACTGTCCCGGTTACCTCTTTGCTAACATTCTCTTCAGAGCTGCAGTGAAGCAGGAACCACGTGGAGAAGGCACCCACACTGAAAGTGCCTGGAGGGAACATTGGGGCTTCTTCTCAGTGTCTCTGACATAGGGTTTCACTGTCCCGGGAAAGTCTCTGCTAACACCCTGCAGAGCGCTGTGCCCAATATACAGAAACGTCTTGCGGTATCTCCTACAGGGAAAGTGCCAGGAGGGAATTGTCGAGCTTGTTCTCAGTGTCTCTGAGAATTGCTCTGGTTATCTGTGTGACCTCTTTGCTAAGACTCTCCAGAGAGACGTCCTCAAAACAAACACACATCTTGACATATCTCCCACACTGATCGCAGTGTCTCCAGAAACGGCATTCAAGGAGCCAGGACCTTTTCTCCCTACACTGTCCATTGAGTTGTCCTCAAAACCAATATACATCCTGCTATATCTCCCACATGGAAAATGCCAGGAGGGAGAAGTGGGGATTATGTTTAGACTTTCTCGGAACTGCTTCAAATCAACTAGATATCTTTGTGCTGTAAATCTCCCAACAGCCAAACGCAAAAGCAGCAAACATCTCGCTGTATGTCCCACATCCAAAGTGCCAAGAGAGAGCTTGCTCTCCCTGTCTTTGAGTACTGTTTTCACTGTCCCGGTTACCTCTTTGCTAACATTCTCTTCAGAGCCGCAGTGAAACCAGGAACCACGTGGAGAAGGCACCCACACTGAAAGTGCCTGGAGGGAACATTGGGGCTTCTTCTCAGTGTCTCTGACATAGGGTTTCACTGTCCCGGGAAAGTCTCTGCTAACACCGTGCAGAGCGCTGTGCCCAATATACAGAAACGTCTTGCGCTATCTCCTACAGGGAAAGTGCCAGGAGGGAATTGTCGAGCTTGTTCTCAGTGTCTCTGAGAATTGCTCTGGTTATCTGTGTGAGCTCTTTGCTAAGACTCTCCAGAGAGCCGTCCTCAAAACCAACACACATCTTGACATATCTCCCACATTGATCGCAGTGTCTCCAGAAACGGCATTCAAGGAGCCAGGACCTTTTCTCCCTACACTGTCCATTGAGTTGTCCTCAAAACCAATATACATCCTGCTATATCTCCCACATGGAAAGTGCCAGGAGGGAGAAGTGGGGATTATGTTTAGACTTTCTCGGAACTGCTTCAAATCAACTCGATATCTTTGTGCTGTAAATCTCCCAACAGCCAAACGCAAAAGCAGCAAACATCTCGCTGTATGTCCCACATCCAAAGTGCCAAGAGAGAGCTTGCTCTCCCTGTCTTTGAGTACTGTTTTCACTGTCCCGGTTACCTCTTTGCTAACATTCTCTTCAGAGCCGCAGTGAAGCAGGAACCACGTGGAGAAGGCACCCACACTGAAAGTGCCTGGAGGGAACATTGGGGCTTCTTCTCAGTGTCTCTGACATAGGGTTTCACTGTCCCCGGAAAGTCTCTCCTAACACCGTGCAGAGCGCTGTGCCCAATATACAGAAACGTCTTGCGGTATCTCCTACAGGGAAAGTGCCAGGAGGGAATTGTCGAGCTTGCTCTCAGTGTCTCTGAGAATTGCTCTGGTTATCTGTGTGACCTCTTTGCTAAGACTCTCCAGAGAGCCGTCCTCAAAACAAACACACATCTTGACATATCTCCCACATTGATCGCAGTGTCTCCAGAAACGGCATTCAAGGAGCCAGGACCTTTTCTCCCTACACTGTCCATTGAGTTGTCCTCAAAACCAATATACATCCTGCTATATCTCCCACATGGAAAGTGCCAGGAGGGAGAAGTGGGGATTATGTTTAGACTTTCTCGGAACTGCTTCAAATCAACTAGATATCTTTGTGCTGTAAATCTCCCAACAGCCAAACGCAAAAGCAGCAAACATCTCGCTGTATGTCCCACATCCAAAGT
Organism: Chroicocephalus ridibundus; assembly: GCF_963924245.1. Lineage (NCBI taxonomy): Eukaryota > Metazoa > Chordata > Aves > Charadriiformes > Laridae > Chroicocephalus > Chroicocephalus ridibundus. Next base: position 348,689 of record NW_026961241.1, on the reverse strand, counting down.
GCCAAGAGAGAGCTTGCTCTCCCTGTCTTTGAGTACTGTTTTCACTGTCCCGGTTACCTCTTTGCTAACATTCTCTTCAGAGCCGCAGTGAAACCAGGAACCACGTGGAGAAGGCACCCACACTGAAAGTGCCTGGAGGGAACATTGGGGCTTCTTCTCAGTGTCTCTGACATAGGGTTTCACTGTCCCGGGAAAGTCTCTGCTAACACCCTGCAGAGCGCTGTGCCCAATGTACAGAAACGTCTTGCGGAATCTCCTACAGGGAAAGTGCCAGGAGGGAATTGTCGAGCTTGCTCTCAGTGTCTCTGAGAATTGCTCTGGTTATCTGTGTGAGCTCTTTGCTAAGACTCTCCAGAGAGCCGTCCTCAAAACAAACACACATCTTGACATATCTCCCACATTGATCGCAGTGTCTCCAGAAACGGCATTCAAGGAGCCAGGACCTTTTCTCCCTACACTGTCCATTGAGTTGTCCTCAAAACCAATATACATCCTGCTATATCTCCCACATGGAAAGTGCCAGGAGGGAGAAGTGGGGATTATGTTTAGACTTTCTCGGAACTGCTTCAAATCAACTAGATATCTTTGTGCTGTAAATCTCCCAACAGCCAAACGCAAAAGCAGCAAACATCTCGCTGTATGTCCCACATCCAAAGTGCCAAGAGAGAGCTTGCTCTCCCTGTCTTTGAGTACTGTTTTCACTGTCCCGGTTACCTCTTTGCTAACATTCTCTTCAGAGCTGCAGTGAAAGCAGGAACCACGTGGAGAAGGCACCCACACTGAAAGTGCCTGGAGGGAACATTGGGGCTTCTTCTCAGTGTCTCTGACATAGGGTTTCACTGTCCCGGGAAAGTCTCTGCTAACACCGTGCAGAGCGCTGTGCCCAATATACAGAAACGTCTTGCGGTATCTCCTACAGGGAAAGTGCCAGGAGGGAATTGTCGAGCTTGTTCTCAGTGTCTCTGAGAATTGCTCTGATTATCTGTGTGACCTCTTTGCTAAGACTCTCCAGAGAGCCGTCCTCAAAACAAACACACATCTTGACATATCTCCCACATTGATCGCAGTGTCTCCAGAAACGGCATTCAAGGAGCCAGGACCTTTTCTCCCTACACTGTCCATTGAGTTGTCCTCAAAACCAATATACATCCTGCTATATCTCCCACATGGAAAGTGCCAGGAGGGAGAAGTGGGGATTATGTTTAGACTTTCTCGGAACTGCTTCAAATCAACTAGATACCTCTGTGCTGTAAATCTCCCAACAGCCAAACGCAAAAGCAGCAAACATCTCGCTGTATGTCCCACATCCAAAGTGCCAAGAGAGAGCTTGCTCTCCCTGTCTTTGAGTACTGTTTTCACTGTCCCGGTTACCTCTTTGCTAACATTCTCTTCAGAGCCGCAGTGAAACCAGGAACCACGTGGAGAAGGCACCCACACTGAAAGTGCCTGGAGGGAACATTGGGGCTTCTTCTCAGTGTCTCTGACATAGGGTTTCACTGTCCCGGGAAAGTCTCTGCTAACACCCTGCAGAGCGCTGTGCCCAATATACAGAAACGTCTTGCGGTATCTCCTACAGGGAAAGTGCCAGGAGGGAATTGTCGAGCTTGTTCTCAGTGTCTCTGAGAATTGCTCTGGTTATCTGTGTGACCTCTTTGCTAAGACTCTCCAGAGAGCCGTCCTCAAAACAAACACACATCTTGACATATCTCCCACATTGATCGCAGTGTCTCCAGAAACGGCATTCAAGGAGCCAGGACCTTTTCTCCCTACACTGTCCATTGAGTTGTCCTCAAAACCAATATACATCCTGCTATATCTCCCACATGGAAAGTGCCAGGAGGGAGAAGTGGGGATTATGTTTAGACTTTCTCGGAACTGCTTCAAATCAACTAGATATCTTTGTGCTGTAAATCTCCCAACAGCCAAACGCAAAAGCAGCAAACATCTCGCTGTATGTCCCACATCCAAAGTGCCAAGAGAGAGCTTGCTCTCCCTGTCTTTGAGTACTGTTTTCACTGTCCCGGTTACCTCTTTGCTAACATTCTCTTCAGAGCCGCAGGGAAACCAGGAACCACGTGGAGAAGGCACCCACACTGAAAGTGCCTGGAGGGAACATTGGGGCTTCTTCTCAGTGTCTCTGACATAGGGTTTCACTGTCCCGGGAAAGTCTCTGCTAACACCCTGCAGAGCGCTGTGCCCAATGTACAGAAACGTCTTGCGGAATCTCCTACAGGGAAAGTGCCAGGAGGGAATTGTCGAGCTTGCTCTCAGTGTCTCTGAGAATTGCTCTGGTTATCTGTGTGAGCTCTTTGCTAAGACTCTCCAGAGAGCCGTCCTCAAAACAAACACACATCTTGACATATCTCCCACATTGATCGCAGTGTCTCCAGAAACGGCATTCAAGGAGCCAGGACCTTTTCTCCCTACACTGTCCATTGAGTTGTCCTCAAAACCAATATACATCCTGCTATATCTCCCACATGGAAAGTGCCAGGAGGGAGAAGTGGGGATTATGTTTAGACTTTCTCGGAACTGCTTCAAATCAACTAGATATCTTTGTGCTGTAAATCTCCCAACAGCCAAACGCAAAAGCAGCAAACATCTCGCTGTATGTCCCACATCCAAAGTGCCAAGAGAGAGCTTGCTCTCCCTGTCTTTGAGTACTGTTTTCACTGTCCCGGTTACCTCTTTGCTAACATTCTCTTCAGAGCTGCAGTGAAAGCAGGAACCACGTGGAGAAGGCACCCACACTGAAAGTGCCTGGAGGGAACATTGGGGCTTCTTCTCAGTGTCTCTGACATAGGGTTTCACTGTCCCGGGAAAGTCTCTGCTAACACCGTGCAGAGCGCTGTGCCCAATATACAGAAACGTCTTGCGGTATCTCCTACAGGGAAAGTGCCAGGAGGGAATTGTCGAGCTTGTTCTCAGTGTCTCTGAGAATTGCTCTGATTATCTGTGTGACCTCTTTGCTAAGACTCTCCAGAGAGCCGTCCTCAAAACAAACACACATCTTGACATATCTCCCACATTGATCGCAGTGTCTCCAGAAACGGCATTCAAGGAGCCAGGACCTTTTCTCCCTACACTGTCCATTGAGTTGTCCTCAAAACCAATATACATCCTGCTAGATCTCCCACATGGAAAGTGCCAGGAGGGAGAAGTGGGGATTATGTTTAGACTTTCTCGGAACTGCTTCAAATCAACTAGATACCTCTGTGCTGTAAATCTCCCAACAGCCAAACGCAAAAGCAGCAAACATCTCGCTGTATGTCCCACATCCAAAGTGCCAAGAGAGAGCTTGCTCTCCCTGTCTTTGAGTACTGTTTTCACTGTCCCGGTTACCTCTTTGCTAACATTCTCTTCAGAGCCGCAGTGAAACCAGGAACCACGTGGAGAAGGCACCCACACTGAAAGTGCCTGGAGGGAACATTGGGGCTTCTTCTCAGTGTCTCTGACATAGGGTTTCACTGTCCCGGGAAAGTCTCTGCTAACACCCTGCAGAGCGCTGTGCCCAATATACAGAAACGTCTTGCGGTATCTCCTACAGGGAAAGTGCCAGGAGGGAATTGTCGAGCTTGTTCTCAGTGTCTCTGAGAATTGCTCTGGTTATCTGTGTGACCTCTTTGCTAAGACTCTCCAGAGAGCCGTCCTCAAAACAAACACACATCTTGACATATCTCCCACATTGATCGCAGTGTCTCCAGAAACGGCATTCAAGGAGCCAGGACCTTTTCTCCCTACACTGTCCATTGAGTTGTCCTCAAAACCAATATACATCCTGCTATATCTCCCACATGGAAAGTGCCAGGAGGGAGAAGTGGGGATTATGTTTAGACTTTCTCGGAACTGCTTCAAATCAACTAGATATCTTTGTGCTGTAAATCTCCCAACAGCCAAACGCAAAAGCAGCAAACATCTCGCTGTATGTCCCACATCCAAAGTGCCAAGAGAGAGCTTGCTCTCCCTGTCTTTGAGTACTGTTTTCACTGTCCCGGTTACCTCTTTGCTAACATTCTCTTCAGAGCCGCAGTGAAACCAGGAACCACGTGGAGAAGGCACCCACACTGAAAGTGCCTGGAGGGAACATTGGGGCTTCTTCTCAGTGTCTCTGACATAGGGTTTCACTGTCCCGGGAAAGTCTCTGCTAACACCCTGCAGAGCGCTGTGCCCAATATACAGAAACGTCTTGCGGTATCTCCTACAGGGAAAGTGCCAGGAGGGAATTGTCGAGCTTGTTCTCAGTGTCTCTGAGAATTGCTCTGGTTATCTGTGTGAGCTCTTTGCTAAGACTCTCCAGAGAGCCGTCCTCAAAACAAACACACATCTTGACATATCTCCCACATTGATCGCAGTGTCTCCAGAAACGGCATTCAAGGAGCCAGGACCTTTTCTCCCTACGCTGTCCATTGAGTTGTCCTCAAAACCAATATACATCCTGCTATATCTCCCACATGGAAAGTGCCAGGAGGGAGAAGTGGGGATTATGTTTAGACTTTCTCGGAACTGCTTCAAATCAACTAGATACCTCTGTGCTGTAAATCTCCCAACAGCCAAACGCAAAACAGCAAACATCTCGCTGTATGTCCCACATCCAAAGTGCCAAGAGAGAGCTTGCTCTCCCTGTCTTTGAGTACTGTTTTCACTGTCCCGGTTACCTCTTTGCTAACATTCTCTTCAGAGCCGCAGTGAAACCAGGAACCACGTGGAGAAGGCACCCACACTGAAAGTGCCTGGAGGGAACATTGGGGCTTCTTCTCAGTGTCTCTGACATAGGGTTTCACTGTCCCGGGAAAGTCTCTGCTAACACCCTGCAGAGCGCTGTGCCCAATGTACAGAAACGTCTTGCGGAATCTCCTACAGGGAAAGTGCCAGGAGGGAATTGTCGAGCTTGCTCTCAGTGTCTCTGAGAATTGCTCTGGTTATCTGTGTGAGCTCTTTGCTAAGACTCTCCAGAGAGCCGTCCTCAAAACAAACACACATCTTGACATATCTCCCACATTGATCGCAGTGTCTCCAGAAACGGCATTCAAGGAGCCAGGACCTTTTCTCCCTACACTGTCCATTGAGTTGTCCTCAAAACCAATATACATCCTGCTATATCTCCCACATGGAAAGTGCCAGGAGGGAGAAGTGGGGATTATGTTTAGACTTTCTCGGAACTGCTTCAAATCAACTAGATATCTTTGTGCTGTAAATCTCCCAACAGCCAAACGCAAAAGCAGCAAACATCTCGCTGTATGTCCCACATCCAAAGTGCCAAGAGAGAGCTTGCTCTCCCTGTCTTTGAGTACTGTTTTCACTGTCCCGGTTACCTCTTTGCTAACATTCTCTTCAGAGCTGCAGTGAAGCAGGAACCACGTGGAGAAGGCACCCACACTGAAAGTGCCTGGAGGGAACATTGGGGCTTCTTCTCAGTGTCTCTGACATAGGGTTTCACTGTCCCGGGAAAGTCTCTGCTAACACCGTGCAGAGCGCTGTGCCCAATATACAGAAACGTCTTGCGGTATCTCCTACAGGGAAAGTGCCAGGAGGGAATTGTCGAGCTTGTTCTCAGTGTCTCTGAGAATTGCTCTGGTTATCTGTGTGACCTCTTTGCTAAGACTCTCCAGAGAGCCGTCCTCAAAACAAACACACATCTTGACATATCTCCCACATTGATCGCAGTGTCTCCAGAAACGGCATTCAAGGAGCCAGGACCTTTTCTCCCTACACTGTCCATTGAGTTGTCCTCAAAACCAATATACATCCTGCTATATCTCCCACATGGAAAGTGCCAGGAGGGAGAAGTGGGGATTATGTTTAGACTTTCTCGGAACTGCTTCAAATCAACTAGATATCTTTGTGCTGTAAATCTCCCAACAGCCAAACGCAAAAGCAGCAAACATCTCGCTGTATGTCCCACATCCAAAGTGCCAAGAGAGAGCTTGCTCTCCCTGTCTTTGAGTACTGTTTTCACTGTCCCGGTTACCTCTTTGCTAACATTCTCTTCAGAGCCGCAGTGAAAGCAGGAACCACGTGGAGAAGGCACCCACACTGAAAGTGCCTGGAGGGAACATTGGGGCTTCTTCTCAGTGTCTCTGACATAGGGTTTCACTGTCCCGGGAAAGTCTCTGCTAACACCGTGCAGAGCGCTGTGCCCAATATACAGAAACGTCTTGCGGTATCTCCTACAGGGAAAGTGCCAGGAGGGAATTGTCGAGCTTGTTCTCAGTGTCTCTGAGAATTGCTCTGGTTATCTGTGTGACCTCTTTGCTAAGACTCTCCGGAGAGCCGTCCTCAAAACAAACACACATCTTGACATATCTCCCACATTGATCGCAGTGTCTCCAGAAACGGCATTCAAGGAGCCAGGACCTTTTCTCCCTACACTGTCCATTGAGTTGTCCTCAAAACCAATATACATCCTGCTATATCTCCCACATGGAAAGTGCCAGGAGGGAGAAGTGGGGATTATGTTTAGACTTTCTCGGAACTGCTTCAAATCAACTAGATATCTTTGTGCTGTAAATCTCCCAACAGCCAAACGCAAAAGCAGCAAACATCTCGCTGTATGTCCCACATCCAAAGTGCCAAGAGAGAGCTTGCTCTCCCTGTCTTTGAGTACTGTTTTCACTGTCCCGGTTACCTCTTTGCTAACATTCTCTTCAGAGCTGCAGTGAAAGCAGGAACCACGTGGAGAAGGCACCCACACTGAAAGTGCCTGGAGGGAACATTGGGGCTTCTTCTCAGTGTCTCTGACATAGGGTTTCACTGTCCCGGGAAAGTCTCTGCTAACACCCTGCAGAGCGCTGTGCCCAATATACAGAAACGTCTTGCGGTATCTCCTACAGGGAAAGTGCCAGGAGGGAATTGTCGAGCTTGTTCTCAGTGTCTCTGAGAATTGCTCTGATTATCTGTGTGACCACTTTGCTAAGACTCTCCAGAGAGCCGTCCTCAAAACAAACACACATCTTGACATATCTCCCACATTGATCGCAGTGTCTCCAGAAACGGCATTCAAGGAGCCAGGACCTTTTCTCCCTACACTGTCCATTGAGTTGTCCTCAAAACCAATATACATCCTGCTATATCTCCCACATGGAAAGTGCCAGGAGGGAGAAGTGGGGATTATGTTTAGACTTTCTCGGAACTGCTTCAAATCAACTAGATACCTCTGTGCTGTAAATCTCCCAACAGCCAAACGCAAAAGCAGCAAACATCTCGCTGTATGTCCCACATCCAAAGTGCCAAGAGAGAGCTTGCTCTCCCTGTCTTTGAGTACTGTTTTCACTGTCCCGGTTACCTCTTTGCTAACATTCTCTTCAGAGCCGCAGTGAAACCAGGAACCACGTGGAGAAGGCACCCACACTGAAAGTGCCTGGAGGGAACATTGGGGCTTCTTCTCAGTGTCTCTGACATAGGGTTTCACTGTCCCGGGAAAGTCTCTGCTAACACCCTGCAGAGCGCTGTGCCCAATATACAGAAACGTCTTGCGGTATCTCCTACAGGGAAAGTGCCAGGAGGGAATTGTCGAGCTTGTTCTCAGTGTCTCTGAGAATTGCTCTGGTTATCTGTGTGACCTCTTTGCTAAGACTCTCCGGAGAGCCGTCCTCAAAACAAACACACATCTTGACATATCTCCCACATTGATCGCAGTGTCTCCAGAAACGGCATTCAAGGAGCCAGGACCTTTTCTCCCTACACTGTCCATTGAGTTGTCCTCAAAACCAATATACATCCTGCTATATCTCCCACATGGAAAGTGCCAGGAGGGAGAAGTGGGGATTATGTTTAGACTTTCTCGGAACTGCTTCAAATCAACTAGATATCTTTGTGCTGTAAATCTCCCAACAGCCAAACGCAAAAGCAGCAAACATCTCGCTGTATGTCCCACATCCAAAGTGCCAAGAGAGAGCTTGCTCTCCCTGTCTTTGAGTACTGTTTTCACTGTCCCGGTTACCTCTTTGCTAACATTCTCTTCAGAGCTGCAGTGAAAGCAGGAACCACGTGGAGAAGGCACCCACACTGAAAGTGCCTGGAGGGAACATTGGGGCTTCTTCTCAGTGTCTCTGACATAGGGTTTCACTGTCCCGGGAAAGTCTCTGCTAACACCGTGCAGAGCGCTGTGCCCAATATACAGAAACGTCTTGCGGTATCTCCTACAGGGAAAGTGCCAGGAGGGGATTGTCGAGCTTGTTCTCAGTGTCTCTGAGAATTGCTCTGATTATCTGTGTGACCACTTTGCTAAGACTCTCCAGAGAGCCGTCCTCAAAACAAACACACATCTTGACATATCTCCCACATTGATCGCAGTGTCTCCAGAAACGGCATTCAAGGAGCCAGGACCTTTTCTCCCTACACTGTCCATTGAGTTGTCCTCAAAACCAATATACATCCTGCTATATCTCCCACATGGAAAGTGCCAGGAGGGAGAAGTGGGGATTATGTTTAGACTTTCTCGGAACTGCTTCAAATCAACTAGATACCTCTGTGCTGTAAATCTCCCAACAGCCAAACGCAAAAGCAGCAAACATCTCGCTGTATGTCCCACATCCAAAGTGCCAAGAGAGAGCTTGCTCTCCCTGTCTTTGAGTACTGTTTTCACTGTCCCGGTTACCTCTTTGCTAACATTCTCTTCAGAGCCGCAGTGAAACCAGGAACCACGTGGAGAAGGCACCCACACTGAAAGTGCCTGGAGGGAACATTGGGGCTTCTTCTCAGTGTCTCTGACATAGGGTTTCACTGTCCCGGGAAAGTCTCTGCTAACACCCTGCAGAGCGCTGTGCCCAATATACAGAAACGTCTTGCGGTATCTCCTACAGGGAAAGTGCCAGGAGGGGATTGTCGAGCTTGTTCTCAGTGTCTCTGAGAATTGCTCTGGTTATCTGTGTGAGCTCTTTGCTAAGACTCTCCAGAGAGCCGTCCTCAAAACAAACACACATCTTGACATATCTCCCACATTGATCGCAGTGTCTCCAGAAACGGCATTGAAGGAGCCAGGACCTTTTCTCCCTACACTGTCCATTGAGTTGTCCTCAAAACCAATATACATCCTGCTATATCTCCCACATGGAAAGTGCCAGGAGGGAGAAGTGGGGATTATGTTTAGACTTTCTCGGAACTGCTTCAAATCAACTAGATACCTCTGTGCTGTAAATCTCCCAACAGCCAAACGCAAAAGCAGCAAACATCTCGCTGTATGTCCCACATCCAAAGTGCCAAGAGAGAGCTTGCTCTCCCTGTCTTTGAGTACTGTTTTCACTGTCCCGGTTACCTCTTTGCTAACATTCTCTTCAGAGCCGCAGTGAAACCAGGAACCACGTGGAGAAGGCACCCACACTGAAAGTGCCTGGAGGGAACATTGGGGCTTCTTCTCAGTGTCTCTGACATAGGGTTTCACTGTCCCGGGAAAGTCTCTGCTAACACCCTGCAGAGCGCTGTGCCCAATATACAGAAACGTCTTGCGGTATCTCCTACAGGGAAAGTGCCAGGAGGGAATTGTCGAGCTTGTTCTCAGTGTCTCTGAGAATTGCGCTGGTTATCTGTGTGACCTCTTTGCTAAGACTCTCCAGAGAGCCGTCCTCAAAACAAACACACATCTTGACATATCTCCCACATTGATCGCAGTGTCTCCAGAAACGGCATTCAAGGAGCCAGGACCTTTTCTCCCTACACTGTCCATTGAGTTGTCCTCAAAACCAATATACATCCTGCTATATCTCCCACATGGAAAGTGCCAGGAGGGAGAAGTGGGGATTATGTTTAGACTTTCTCGGAACTGCTTCAAATCAACTAGATATCTTTGTGCTGTAAATCTCCCAACAGCCAAACGCAAAAGCAGCAAACATCTCGCTGTATGTCCCACATCCAAAGTGCCAAGAGAGAGCTTGCTCTCCCTGTCTTTGAGTACTGTTTTCACTGTCCCGGTTACCTCTTTGCTAACATTCTCTTCAGAGCCGCAGTGAAACCAGGAACCACGTGGAGAAGGCACCCACACTGAAAGTGCCTGGAGGGAACATTGGGGCTTCTTCTCAGTGTCTCTGACATAGGGTTTCACTGTCCCGGGAAAGTCTCTGCTAACACCCTGCAGAGCGCTGTGCCCAATATACAGAAACGTCTTGCGGTATCTCCTACAGGGAAAGTGCCAGGAGGGAATTGTCGAGCTTGTTCTCAGTGTCTCTGAGAATTGCTCTGGTTATCTGTGTGACCTCTTTGCTAAGACTCTCCGGAGAGCCGTCCTCAAAACAAACACACATCTTGACATATCTCCCACATTGATCGCAGTGTCTCCAGAAACGGCATTCAAGGAGCCAGGACCTTTTCTCCCTACACTGTCCATTGAGTTGTCCTCAAAACCAATATACATCCTGCTATATCTCCCACATGGAAAGTGCCAGGAGGGAGAAGTGGGGATTATGTTTAGACTTTCTCGGAACTGCTTCAAATCAACTAGATATCTTTGTGCTGTAAATCTCCCAACAGCCAAACGCAAAAGCAGCAAACATCTCGCTGTATGTCCCACATCCAAAGTGCCAAGAGAGAGCTTGCTCTCCCTGTCTTTGAGTACTGTTTTCACTGTCCCGGTTACCTCTTTGCTAACATTCTCTTCAGAGCTGCAGTGAAAGCAGGAACCACGTGGAGAAGGCACCCACACTGAAAGTGCCTGGAGGGAACATTGGGGCTTCTTCTCAGTGTCTCTGACATAGGGTTTCACTGTCCCGGGAAAGTCTCTGCTAACACCGTGCAGAGCGCTGTGCCCAATATACAGAAACGTCTTGCGGTATCTCCTACAGGGAAAGTGCCAGGAGGGAATTGTCGAGCTTGTTCTCAGTGTCTCTGAGAATTGCTCTGATTATCTGTGTGACCACTTTGCTAAGACTCTCCAGAGAGCCGTCCTCAAAACAAACACACATCTTGACATATCTCCCACATTGATCGCAGTGTCTCCAGAAACGGCATTCAAGGAGCCAGGACCTTTTCTCCCTACACTGTCCATTGAGTTGTCCTCAAAACCAATATACATCCTGCTATATCTCCCACATGGAAAGTGCCAGGAGGGAGAAGTGGGGATTATGTTTAGACTTTCTCGGAACTGCTTCAAATCAACTAGATACCTCTGTGCTGTAAATCTCCCAACAGCCAAACGCAAAAGCAGCAAACATCTCGCTGTATGTCCCACATCCAAAGTGCCAAGAGAGAGCTTGCTCTCCCTGTCTTTGAGTACTGTTTTCACTGTCCCGGTTACCTCTTTGCTAACATTCTCTTCAGAGCCGCAGGGAAACCAGGAACCACGTGGAGAAGGCACCCACACTGAAAGTGCCTGGAGGGAACATTGGGGCTTCTTCTCAGTGTCTCTGACATAGGGTTTCACTGTCCCGGGAAAGTCTCTGCTAACACCCTGCAGAGCGCTGTGCCCAATATACAGAAACGTCTTGCGGTATCTCCTACAGGGAAAGTGCCAGGAGGGAATTGTCGAGCTTGTTCTCAGTGTCTCTGAGAATTGCTCTGGTTATCTGTGTGACCTCTTTGCTAAGACTCTCCGGAGAGCCGTCCTCAAAACAAACACACATCTTGACATATCTCCCACATTGATCGCAGTGTCTCCAGAAACGGCATTCAAGGAGCCAGGACCTTTTCTCCCTACACTGTCCATTGAGTTGTCCTCAAAACCAATATACATCCTGCTATATCTCCCACATGGAAAGTGCCAGGAGGGAGAAGTGGGGATTATGTTTAGACTTTCTCGGAACTGCTTCAAATCAACTAGATATCTTTGTGCTGTAAATCTCCCAACAGCCAAACGCAAAAGCAGCAAACATCTCGCTGTATGTCCCACATCCAAAGTGCCAAGAGAGAGCTTGCTCTCCCTGTCTTTGAGTACTGTTTTCACTGTCCCGGTTACCTCTTTGCTAACATTCTCTTCAGAGCTGCAGTGAAAGCAGGAACCACGTGGAGAAGGCACCCACACTGAAAGTGCCTGGAGGGAACATTGGGGCTTCTTCTCAGTGTCTCTGACATAGGGTTTCACTGTCCCGGGAAAGTCTCTGCTAACACCGTGCAGAGCGCTGTGCCCAATATACAGAAACGTCTTGCGGTATCTCCTACAGGGAAAGTGCCAGGAGGGAATTGTCGAGCTTGTTCTCAGTGTCTCTGAGAATTGCTCTGATTATCTGTGTGACCACTTTGCTAAGACTCTCCAGAGAGCCGTCCTCAAAACAAACACACATCTTGACATATCTCCCACATTGATCGCAGTGTCTCCAGAAACGGCATTCAAGGAGCCAGGACCTTTTCTCCCTACACTGTCCATTGAGTTGTCCTCAAAACCAATATACATCCTGCTATATCTCCCACATGGAAAGTGCCAGGAGGGAGAAGTGGGGATTATGTTTAGACTTTCTCGGAACTGCTTCAAATCAACTAGATACCTCTGTGCTGTAAATCTCCCAACAGCCAAACGCAAAAGCAGCAAACATCTCGCTGTATGTCCCACATCCAAAGTGCCAAGAGAGAGCTTGCTCTCCCTGTCTTTGAGTACTGTTTTCACTGTCCCGGTTACCTCTTTGCTAACATTCTCTTCAGAGCTGCAGTGAAAGCAGGAACCACGTGGAGAAGGCACCCACACTGAAAGTGCCTGGAGGGAACATTGGGGCTTCTTCTCAGTGTCTCTGACATAGGGTTTCACTGTCCCGGGAAAGTCTCTGCTAACACCGTGCAGAGCGTTGTGCCCAATATACAGAAACGTCTTGCGGTATCTCCTACAGGGAAAGTGCCAGGAGGGAATTGTCGAGCTTGTTCTCAGTGTCTCTGAGAATTGCTCTGATTATCTGTGTGACCACTTTGCTAAGACTCTCCAGAGAGCCGTCCTCAAAACAAACACACATCTTGACATATCTCCCACATTGATCGCAGTGTCTCCAGAAACGGCATTCAAGGAGCCAGGACCTTTTCTCCCTACACTGTCCATTGAGTTGTCCTCAAAACCAATATACATCCTGCTATATCTCCCACATGGAAAGTGCCAGGAGGGAGAAGTGGGGATTATGTTTAGACTTTCTCGGAACTGCTTCAAATCAACTAGATACCTCTGTGCTGTAAATCTCCCAACAGCCAAACGCAAAAGCAGCAAACATCTCGCTGTATGTCCCACATCCAAAGTGCCAAGAGAGAGCTTGCTCTCCCTGTCTTTGAGTACTGTTTTCACTGTCCCGGTTACCTCTTTGCTAACATTCTCTTCAGAGCCGCAGTGAAACCAGGAACCACGTGGAGAAGGCACCCACACTGAAAGTGCCTGGAGGGAACATTGGGGCTTCTTCTCAGTGTCTCTGACATAGGGTTTCACTGTCCCGGGAAAGTCTCTGCTAACACCCTGCAGAGCGCTGTGCCCAATATACAGAAACGTCTTGCGGTATCTCCTACAGGGAAAGTGCCAGGAGGGAATTGTCGAGCTTGTTCTCAGTGTCTCTGAGAATTGCTCTGGTTATCTGTGTGACCTCTTTGCTAAGACTCTCCGGAGAGCCGTCCTCAAAACAAACACACATCTTGACATATCTCCCACATTGATCGCAGTGTCTCCAGAAACGGCATTCAAGGAGCCAGGACCTTTTCTCCCTACACTGTCCATTGAGTTGTCCTCAAAACCAATATACATCCTGCTATATCTCCCACATGGAAAGTGCCAGGAGGGAGAAGTGGGGATTATGTTTAGACTTTCTCGGAACTGCTTCAAATCAACTAGATATCTTTGTGCTGTAAATCTCCCAACAGCCAAACGCAAAAGCAGCAAACATCTCGCTGTATGTCCCACATCCAAAGTGCCAAGAGAGAGCTTGCTCTCCCTGTCTTTGAGTACTGTTTTCACTGTCCCGGTTACCTCTTTGCTAACATTCTCTTCAGAGCTGCAGTGAAAGCAGGAACCACGTGGAGAAGGCACCCACACTGAAAGTGCCTGGAGGGAACATTGGGGCTTCTTCTCAGTGTCTCTGACATAGGGTTTCACTGTCCCGGGAAAGTCTCTGCTAACACCGTGCAGAGCGCTGTGCCCAATATACAGAAACGTCTTGCGGTATCTCCTACAGGGAAAGTGCCAGGAGGGAATTGTCGAGCTTGTTCTCAGTGTCTCTGAGAATTGCTCTGATTATCTGTGTGACCACTTTGCTAAGACTCTCCAGAGAGCCGTCCTCAAAACAAACACACATCTTGACATATCTCCCACATTGATCGCAGTGTCTCCAGAAACGGCATTCAAGGAGCCAGGACCTTTTCTCCCTACACTGTCCATTGAGTTGTCCTCAAAACCAATATACATCCTGCTATATCTCCCACATGGAAAGTGCCAGGAGGGAGAAGTGGGGATTATGTTTAGACTTTCTCGGAACTGCTTCAAATCAACTAGATACCTCTGTGCTGTAAATCTCCCAACAGCCAAACGCAAAAGCAGCAAACATCTCGCTGTATGTCCCACATCCAAAGTGCCAAGAGAGAGCTTGCTCTCCCTGTCTTTGAGTACTGTTTTCACTGTCCCGGTTACCTCTTTGCTAACATTCTCTTCAGAGCCGCAGTGAAACCAGGAACCACGTGGAGAAGGCACCCACACTGAAAGTGCCTGGAGGGAACATTGGGGCTTCTTCTCAGTGTCTCTGACATAGGGTTTCACTGTCCCGGGAAAGTCTCTGCTAACACCCTGCAGAGCGCTGTGCCCAATATACAGAAACGTCTTGCGGTATCTCCTACAGGGAAAGTGCCAGGAGGGAATTGTCGAGCTTGTTCTCAGTGTCTCTGAGAATTGCTCTGGTTATCTGTGTGACCTCTTTGCTAAGACTCTCCAGAGAGCCGTCCTCAAAACAAACACACATCTTGACATATCTCCCACATTGATCGCAGTGTCTCCAGAAACGGCATTCAAGGAGCCAGGACCTTTTCTCCCTACACTGTCCATTGAGTTGTCCTCAAAACCAATATACATCCTGCTATATCTCCCACATGGAAAGTGCCAGGAGGGAGAAGTGGGGATTATGTTTAGACTTTCTCGGAACTGCTTCAAATCAACTAGATATCTTTGTGCTGTAAATCTCCCAACAGCCAAACGCAAAAGCAGCAAACATCTCGCTGTATGTCCCACATCCAAAGTGCCAAGAGAGAGCTTGCTCTCCCTGTCTTTGAGTACTGTTTTCACTGTCCCGGTTACCTCTTTGCTAACATTCTCTTCAGAGCCGCAGTGAAACCAGGAACCACGTGGAGGAGGCACCCACACTGAAAGTGCCTGGAGGGAACATTGGGGCTTCTTCTCAGTGTCTCTGACATAGGGTTTCACTGTCCCGGGAAAGTCTCTGCTAACACCCTGCAGAGCGCTGTGCCCAATATACAGAAACGTCTTGCGGTATCTCCTACAGGGAAAGTGCCAGGAGGGAATTGTCGAGCTTGTTCTCAGTGTCTCTGAGAATTGCTCTGGTTATCTGTGTGACCTCTTTGCTAAGACTCTCCAGAGAGCCGTCCTCAAAACAAACACACATCTTGACATATCTCCCACATTGATCGCAGTGTCTCCAGAAACGGCATTGAAGGAGCCAGGACCTTTTCTCCCTACACTGTCCATTGAGTTGTCCTCAAAACCAATATACATCCTGCTATATCTCCCACATGGAAAGTGCCAGGAGGGAGAAGTGGGGATTATGTTTAGACTTTCTCGGAACTGCTTCAAATCAACTAGATACCTCTGTGCTGTAAATCTCCCAACAGCCAAACGCAAAAGCAGCAAACATCTCGCTGTATGTCCCACATCCAAAGTGCCAAGAGAGAGCTTGCTCTCCCTGTCTTTGAGTACTGTTTTCACTGTCCCGGTTACCTCTTTGCTAACATTCTCTTCAGAGCCGCAGTGAAACCAGGAACCACGTGGAGGAGGCACCCACACTGAAAGTGCCTGGAGGGAACATTGGGGCTTCTTCTCAGTGTCTCTGACATAGGGTTTCACTGTCCCGGGAAAGTCTCTGCTAACACCCTGCAGAGCGCTGTGCCCAATATACAGAAACGTCTTGCGGTATCTCCTACAGGGAAAGTGCCAGGAGGGAATTGTCGAGCTTGCTCTCAGTGTCTCTGAGAATTGCTCTGATTATCCCTGTGACCTCTTTGCTAAGACTCTCCAGAGAGACGTCCTCAAAACAAACACACATCTTGACATATCTCCCACATTGATCGCAGTGTCTCCAGAAACGGCATTCAAGGAGCCAGGACCTTTTCTCCCTACACTGTCCATTGAGTTGTCCTCAAAACCAATATACATCCTGCTATATCTCCCACATGGAAAGTGCCAGGAGGGAGAAGTGGGGATTATGTTTAGACTTTTCGGAACTGCTTCAAATCAACTAGATACCTCTGTGCTGTAAATCTCCCAACAGCCAAACGCAAAAGCAGCAAACATCTCGCTGTATGTCCCACATCCAAAGTGCCAAGAGAGAGCTTGCTCTCCCTGTCTTTGAGTACTGTTTTCACTGTCCCGGTTACCTCTTTGCTAACATTCTCTTCAGAGCCGCAGTGAAAGCAGGAACCACGTGGAGAAGGCACCCACACTGAAAGTGCCTGGAGGGAACATTGGGGCTTCTTCTCAGTGTCTCTGACATAGGGTTTCACTGTCCCGGGAAAGTCTCTGTTAACACCGTGCAGAGCGCTGTGCCCAATATACAGAAACGTCTTGCGGTATCTCCTACAGGGAAAGTGCCAGGAGGGAATTGTCGAGCTTGTTCTCAGTGTCTCTGAGAATTGCTCTGTTTATCCCTGTGACCTCTTTGCTAAGACTCTCCAGAGAGACGTCCTCAAAACAAACACACATCTTGACATATCTCCCACATTGATCGCAGTGTCTCCAGAAACGGCATTCAAGGAGCCAGGACCTTTTCTCCCTACACTGTCCATTGAGTTGTCCTCAAAACCAATATACATCCTGCTATATCTCCCACATGGAAAGTGCCAGGAGGGAGAAGTGGGGATTATGTTTAGACTTTTCGGAACTGCTTCAAATCAACTAGATACCTCTGTGCTGTAAATCTCCCAACAGCCAAACGCAAAAGCAGCAAACATCTCGCTGTATGTCCCACATCCAAAGTGCCAAGAGAGAGCTTGCTCTCCCTGTCTTTGAGTACTGTTTTCACTGTCCCGGTTACCTCTTTGCTAACATTCTCTTCAGAGCTGCAGTGAAAGCAGGAACCACGTGGAGAAGGCACCCACACTGAAAGTGCCTGGAGGGAACATTGGGGCTTCTTCTCAGTGTCTCTGACATAGGGTTTCACTGTCCCGGGAAAGTCTCTCCTAACACCGTGCAGAGCGCTGTGCCCAATATACAGAAACGTCTTGCGGTATCTCCTACAGGGAAAGTGCCAGGAGGGAATTGTCGAGCTTGTTCTCAGTGTCTCTGAGAATTGCTCTGGTTATCTGTGTGAGCTCTTTGCTAAGACTCTCCAGAGAGACGTCCTCAAAACAAACACACATCTTGACATATCTCCCACATTGATCGCAGTGTCTCCAGAAACGGCATTCAAGGAGCCAGGACCTTTTCTCCCTACACTGTCCATTGAGTTGTCCTCAAAACCAATATACATCCTGCTATATCTCCCACGTGGAAAGTGCCAGGAGGGAGAAGTGGGGATTATGTTTAGACTTTCTCGGAACTGCTTCAAATCAACTAGATACCTCTGTGCTGTAAATCTCCCAACAGCCAAACGCAAAAGCAGCAAACATCTCGCTGTATGTCCCACATCCAAAGTGCCAAGAGAGAGCTTGCTCTCCCTGTCTTTGAGTACTGTTTTCACTGTCCCGGTTACCTCTTTGCTAACGTTCTCTTCAGAGCCGCAGTGAAACCAGGAACCACGTGGAGAAGGCACCCACACTGAAAGTGCCTGGAGGGAACATTGGGGCTTCTTCTCAGTGTCTCTGACATAGGGTTCCACTGTCCCGGGAAAGTCTCTGCTAACACCGTGCAGAGCGCTGTGCCCAATGTACAGAAACGTCTTGCGGTATCTCCTACAGGGAAAGTGCCAGGAGGGAATTGTCGAGCTTGTTCTCAGTGTCTCTGAGAATTGCTCTGGTTATCTGTGTGAGCTCTTTGCTAAGACTCTCCAGAGAGACGTCCTCAAAACAAACACACATCTTGACATATCTCCCACATTGATCGCAGTGTCTCCAGAAACGGCATTCAAGGAGCCAGGACCTTTTCTCCCTACACTGTCCATTGAGTTGTCCTCAAAACCAATATACATCCTGCTATATCTCCCACATGGAAAGTGCCAGGAGGGAGAAGTGGGGATTATGTTTAGACTTTCTCGGAACTGCTTCAAATCAACTAGATATCTTTGTGCTGTAAATCTCCCAACAGCCAAACGCAAAAGCAGCAAACATCTCGCTGTATGTCCCACATCCAAAGTGCCAAGAGAGAGCTTGCTCTCCCTGTCTTTGAGTACTGTTTTCACTGTCCCGGTTACCTCTTTGCTAACATTCTCTTCAGAGCTGCAGTGAAAGCAGGAACCACGTGGAGAAGGCACCCACACTGAAAGTGCCTGGAGGGAACATTGGGGCTTCTTCTCAGTGTCTCTGACATAGGGTTTCACTGTCCCGGGAAAGTCTCTGCTAACACCCTGCAGAGCGCTGTGCCTAATATACAGAAACGTCTTGCGGTATCTCCTACAGGGAAAGTGCCAGGAGGGAATTGTCGAGCTTGTTCTCAGTGTCTCTGAGAATTGCTCTGATTATCTGTGTGACCTCTTTGCTAAGACTCTCCAGAGAGCCGTCCTCAAAACAAACACACATCTTGACATATCTCCCACATTGATCGCAGTGTCTCCTGAAACGGCATTCAAGGAGCCAGGACCTTTTCTCCCTACACTGTCCATTGAGTTGTCCTCAAACCCAATATACATCCCGCTATATCTCCCACATGGAAAATGCCAGGAGGGAGAAGTGGGGATTATGTTTAGACTTTCTCGGAACTGCTTCAAATCAACTAGATACCTCTGTGCTGTAAATCTCCCAACAGCCAAACGCAAAAGCAGCAAACATCTCGCTGTATGTCCCACATCCAAAGTGCCAAGAGAGAGCTTGCTCTCCCTGTCTTTGAGTACTGTTTTCACTGTCCCGGTTACCTCTTTGCTAACGTTCTCTTCAGAGCCGCAGTGAAACCAGGAACCACGTGGAGAAGGCACCCACACTGAAAGTGCCTGGAGGGAACATTGGGGCTTCTTCTCAGTGTCTCTGACATAGGGTTCCACTGTCCCGGGAAAGTCTCTGCTAACACCGTGCAGAGCGCTGTGCCCAATGTACAGAAACGTCTTGCGGTATCTCCTACAGGGAAAGTGCCAGGAGGGAATTGTCGAGCTTGTTCTCAGTGTCTCTGAGAATTGCTCTGGTTATCTGTGTGAGCTCTTTGCTAAGACTCTCCAGAGAGACGTCCTCAAAACAAACACACATCTTGACATATCTCCCACATTGATCGCAGTGTCTCCAGAAACGGCATTCAAGGAGCCAGGACCTTTTCTCCCTACACTGTCCATTGAGTTGTCCTCAAAACCAATATACATCCTGCTATATCTCCCACATGGAAAGTGCCAGGAGGGAGAAGTGGGGATTATGTTTAGACTTTCTCGGAACTGCTTCAAATCAACTAGATACCTCTGTGCTGTAAATCTCCCAAAAGCCAAACGCAAAAGCAGCAAACATCTCGCTGTATGTCCCACATCCAAAGTGCCAAGAGAGAGCTTGCTCTCCCTGTCTTTGAGTACTGTTTTCACTGTCCCGGTTACCTCTTTGCTAACGTTCTCTTCAGAGCCGCAGTGAAACCAGGAACCACGTGGAGAAGGCACCCACACTGAAAGTGCCTGGAGGGAACATTGGGGCTTCTTCTCAGTGTCTCTGACATAGGGTTCCACTGTCCCGGGAAAGTCTCTGCTAACACCGTGCAGAGCGCTGTGCCCAATGTACAGAAACGTCTTGCGGTATCTCCTACAGGGAAAGTGCCAGGAGGGAATTGTCGAGCTTGTTCTCAGTGTCTCTGAGAATTGCTCTGGTTATCTGTGTGAGCTCTTTGCTAAGACTCTCCAGAGAGACGTCCTCAAAACAAACACACATCTTGACATATCTCCCACATTGATCGCAGTGTCTCCAGAAACGGCATTCAAGGAGCCAGGACCTTTTCTCCCTACACTGTCCATTGAGTTGTCCTCAAAACCAATATACATCCTGCTATATCTCCCACATGGAAAGTGCCAGGAGGGAGAAGTGGGGATTATGTTTAGACTTTCTCGGAACTGCTTCAAATCAACTAGATATCTTTGTGCTGTAAATCTCCCAACAGCCAAACGCAAAAGCAGCAAACATCTCGCTGTATGTCCCACATCCAAAGTGCCAAGAGAGAGCTTGCTCTCCCTGTCTTTGAGTACTGTTTTCACTGTCCCGGTTACCTCTTTGCTAACATTCTCTTCAGAGCTGCAGTGAAAGCAGGAACCACGTGGAGAAGGCACCCACACTGAAAGTGCCTGGAGGGAACATTGGGGCTTCTTCTCAGTGTCTCTGACATAGGGTTTCACTGTCCCGGGAAAGTCTCTGCTAACACCCTGCAGAGCGCTGTGCCTAATATACAGAAACGTCTTGCGGTATCTCCTACAGGGAAAGTGCCAGGAGGGAATTGTCGAGCTTGTTCTCAGTGTCTCTGAGAATTGCTCTGATTATCTGTGTGACCTCTTTGCTAAGACTCTCCAGAGAACCGTCCTCAAAACAAACACACATCTTGACATATCTCCCACATTGATCGCAGTGTCTCCTGAAACGGCATTCAAGGAGCCAGGACCTTTTCTCCCTACACTGTCCATTGAGTTGTCCTCAAACCCAATATACATCCCGCTATATCTCCCACATGGAAAATGCCAGGAGGGAGAAGTGGGGATTATGTTTAGACTTTCTCGGAACTGCTTCAAATCAACTAGATACCTCTGTGCTGTAAATCTCCCAACAGCCAAACGCAAAAGCAGCAAACATCTCGCTGTATGTCCCACATCCAAAGTGCCAAGAGAGAGCTTGCTCTCCCTGTCTTTGAGTACTGTTTTCACTGTCCCGGTTACCTCTTTGCTAACGTTCTCTTCAGAGCCGCAGTGAAACCAGGAACCACGTGGAGAAGGCACCCACACTGAAAGTGCCTGGAGGGAACATTGGGGCTTCTTCTCAGTGTCTCTGACATAGGGTTCCACTGTCCCGGGAAAGTCTCTGCTAACACCGTGCAGAGCGCTGTGCCCAATGTACAGAAACGTCTTGCGGTATCTCCTACAGGGAAAGTGCCAGGAGGGAATTGTCGAGCTTGTTCTCAGTGTCTCTGAGAATTGCTCTGGTTATCTGTGTGACCTCTTTGCTAAGACTCTCCAGAGAGACGTCCTCAAAACAAACACACATCTTGACATATCTCCCACATTGATCGCAGTGTCTCCAGAAACGGCATTCAAGGAGCCAGGACCTTTTCTCCCTACACTGTCCATTGAGTTGTCCTCAAAACCAATATACATCCTGCTATATCTCCCACATGGAAAGTGCCAGGAGGGAGAAGTGGGGATTATGTTTAGACTTTCTCGGAACTGCTTCAAATCAACTAGATATCTTTGTGCTGTAAATCTCCCAACAGCCAAACGCAAAAGCAGCAAACATCTCGCTGTATGTCCCACATCCAAAGTGCCAAGAGAGAGCTTGCTCTCCCTGTCTTTGAGTACTGTTTTCACTGTCCCGGTTACCTCTTTGCTAACATTCTCTTCAGAGCCGCAGTGAAACCAGGAACCACGTGGAGGAGGCACCCACACTGAAAGTGCCTGGAGGGAACATTGGGGCTTCTTCTCAGTGTCTCTGACATAGGGTTTCACTGTCCCGGGAAAGTCTCTGCTAACACCCTGCAGAGCGCTGTGCCCAATATACAGAAACGTCTTGCGGTATCTCCTACAGGGAAAGTGCCAGGAGGGAATTGTCGAGCTTGCTCTCAGTGTCTCTGAGAATTGCTCTGATTATCCCTGTGACCTCTTTGCTAAGACTCTCCAGAGAGACGTCCTCAAAACAAACACACATCTTGACATATCTCCCACATTGATCGCAGTGTCTCCAGAAACGGCATTCAAGGAGCCAGGACCTTTTCTCCCTACACTGTCCATTGAGTTGTCCTCAAAACCAATATACATCCTGCTATATCTCCCACATGGAAAGTGCCAGGAGGGAGAAGTGGGGATTATGTTTAGACTTTTCGGAACTGCTTCAAATCAACTAGATACCTCTGTGCTGTAAATCTCCCAACAGCCAAACGCAAAAGCAGCAAACATCTCGCTGTATGTCCCACATCCAAAGTGCCAAGAGAGAGCTTGCTCTCCCTGTCTTTGAGTACTGTTTTCACTGTCCCGGTTACCTCTTTGCTAACATTCTCTTCAGAGCTGCAGTGAAAGCAGGAACCACGTGGAGAAGGCACCCACACTGAAAGTGCCTGGAGGGAACATTGGGGCTTCTTCTCAGTGTCTCTGACATAGGGTTTCACTGTCCCGGGAAAGTCTCTCCTAACACCGTGCAGAGCGCTGTGCCCAATATACAGAAACGTCTTGCGGTATCTCCTACAGGGAAAGTGCCAGGAGGGAATTGTCGAGCTTGTTCTCAGTGTCTCTGAGAATTGCTCTGATTATCCCTGTGACCTCTTTGCTAAGACTCTCCAGAGAGACGTCCTCAAAACAAACACACATCTTGACATATCTCCCACATTGATCGCAGTGTCTCCAGAAACGGCATTCAAGGAGCCAGGACCTTTTCTCCCTACACTGTCCATTGAGTTGTCCTCAAAACCAATATACATCCTGCTATATCTCCCACATGGAAAGTGCCAGGAGGGAGAAGTGGGGATTATGTTTAGACTTTCTCGGAACTGCTTCAAATCAACTAGATATCTTTGTGCTGTAAATCTCCCAACAGCCAAACGCAAAAGCAGCAAACATCTCGCTGTATGTCCCACATCCAAAGTGCCAAGAGAGAGCTTGCTCTCCCTGTCTTTGAGTACTGTTTTCACTGTCCCGGTTACCTCTTTGCTAACATTCTCTTCAGAGCTGCAGTGAAAGCAGGAACCACGTGGAGAAGGCACCCACACTGAAAGTGCCTGGAGGGAACATTGGGGCTTCTTCTCAGTGTCTCTGACATAGGGTTTCACTGTCCCGGGAAAGTCTCTGCTAACACCGTGCAGAGCGCTGTGCCCAATGTACAGAAACGTCTTGCGGAATCTCCTACAGGGAAAGTGCCAGGAGGGAATTGTCGAGCTTGTTCTCAGTGTCTCTGAGAATTGCTCTGATTATCTGTGTGACCTCTTTGCTAAGACTCTCCAGAGAGCCGTCCTCAAAACAAACACACATCTTGACATATCTCCCACATTGATCGCAGTGTCTCCAGAAACGGCATTCAAGGAGCCAGGACCTTTTCTCCCTACACTGTCCATTGAGTTGTCCTCAAACCCAATATACATCCTGCTATATCTCCCACATGGAAAATGCCAGGAGGGAGAAGTGGGGATTATGTTTAGACTTTCTCGGAACTGCTTCAAATCAACTAGATATCTTTGTGCTGTAAATCTCCCAACAGCCAAACGCAAAAGCAGCAAACATCTCGCTGTATGTCCCACATCCAAAGTGCCAAGAGAGAGCTTGCTCTCCCTGTCTTTGAGTACTGTTTTCACTGTCCCGGTTACCTCTTTGCTAACGTTCTCTTCAGAGCCGCAGTGAAACCAGGAACCACGTGGAGAAGGCACCCACACTGAAAGTGCCTGGAGGGAACATTGGGGCTTCTTCTCAGTGTCTCTGACATAGGGTTCCACTGTCCCGGGAAAGTCTCTGCTAACACCGTGCAGAGCGCTGTGCCCAATGTACAGAAACGTCTTGCGGTATCTCCTACAGGGAAAGTGCCAGGAGGGAATTGTCGAGCTTGTTCTCAGTGTCTCTGAGAATTGCTCTGGTTATCTGTGTGAGCTCTTTGCTAAGACTCTCCAGAGAGACGTCCTCAAAACAAACACACATCTTGACATATCTCCCACATTGATCGCAGTGTCTCCAGAAACGGCATTCAAGGAGCCAGGACCTTTTCTCCCTACACTGTCCATTGAGTTGTCCTCAAAACCAATATACATCCTGCTATATCTCCCACATGGAAAGTGCCAGGAGGGAGAAGTGGGGATTATGTTTAGACTTTCTCGGAACTGCTTCAAATCAACTAGATATCTTTGTGCTGTAAATCTCCCAACAGCCAAACGCAAAAGCAGCAAACATCTCGCTGTATGTCCCACATCCAAAGTGCCAAGAGAGAGCTTGCTCTCCCTGTCTTTGAGTACTGTTTTCACTGTCCCGGTTACCTCTTTGCTAACATTCTCTTCAGAGCCGCAGTGAAACCAGGAACCACGTGGAGGAGGCACCCACACTGAAAGTGCCTGGAGGGAACATTGGGGCTTCTTCTCAGTGTCTCTGACATAGGGTTTCACTGTCCCGGGAAAGTCTCTGCTAACACCCTGCAGAGCGCTGTGCCCAATATACAGAAACGTCTTGCGGTATCTCCTACAGGGAAAGTGCCAGGAGGGAATTGTCGAGCTTGCTCTCAGTGTCTCTGAGAATTGCTCTGATTATCCCTGTGACCTCTTTGCTAAGACTCTCCAGAGAGACGTCCTCAAAACAAACACACATCTTGACATATCTCCCACATTGATCGCAGTGTCTCCAGAAACGGCATTCAAGGAGCCAGGACCTTTTCTCCCTACACTGTCCATTGAGTTGTCCTCAAAACCAATATACATCCTGCTATATCTCCCACATGGAAAGTGCCAGGAGGGAGAAGTGGGGATTATGTTTAGACTTTTCGGAACTGCTTCAAATCAACTAGATACCTCTGTGCTGTAAATCTCCCAACAGCCAAACGCAAAAGCAGCAAACATCTCGCTGTATGTCCCACATCCAAAGTGCCAAGAGAGAGCTTGCTCTCCCTGTCTTTGAGTACTGTTTTCACTGTCCCGGTTACCTCTTTGCTAACATTCTCTTCAGAGCTGCAGTGAAAGCAGGAACCACGTGGAGAAGGCACCCACACTGAAAGTGCCTGGAGGGAACATTGGGGCTTCTTCTCAGTGTCTCTGACATAGGGTTTCACTGTCCCGGGAAAGTCTCTGCTAACACCGTGCAGAGCGCTGTGCCCAATATACAGAAACGTCTTGCGGTATCTCCTACAGGGAAAGTGCCAGGAGGGAATTGTCGAGCTTGTTCTCAGTGTCTCTGAGAATTGCTCTGATTATCCCTGTGACCTCTTTGCTAAGACTCTCCAGAGAGACGTCCTCAAAACAAACACACATCTTGACATATCTCCCACATTGATCGCAGTGTCTCCAGAAATGGCATTCAAGGAGCCAGGACCTTTTCTCCCTACACTGTCCATTGAGTTGTCCTCAAAACCAATATACATCCTGCTATATCTCCCACATGGAAAGTGCCAGGAGGGAGAAGTGGGGATTATGTTTAGACTTTCTCGGAACTGCTTCAAATCAACTAGATACCTCTGTGCTGTAAATCTCCCAACAGCCAAACGCAAAAGCAGCAAACATCTCGCTGTATGTCCCACATCCAAAGTGCCAAGAGAGAGCTTGCTCTCCCTGTCTTTGAGTACTGTTTTCACTGTCCCGGTTACCTCTTTGCTAACATTCTCTTCAGAGCTGCAGTGAAAGCAGGAACCACGTGGAGAAGGCACCCACACTGAAAGTGCCTGGAGGGAACATTGGGGCTTCTTCTCAGTGTCTCTGACATAGGGTTTCACTGTCCCGGGAAAGTCTCTCCTAACACCGTGCAGAGCGCTGTGCCCAATATACAGAAACGTCTTGCGGTATCTCCTACAGGGAAAGTGCCAGGAGGGAATTGTCGAGCTTGTTCTCAGTGTCTCTGAGAATTGCTCTGATTATCCCTGTGACCTCTTTGCTAAGACTCTCCAGAGAGACGTCCTCAAAACAAACACACATCTTGACATATCTCCCACATTGATCGCAGTGTCTCCAGAAACGGCATTCAAGGAGCCAGGACCTTTTCTCCCTACACTGTCCATTGAGTTGTCCTCAAAACCAATATACATCCTGCTATATCTCCCACATGGAAAGTGCCAGGAGGGAGAAGTGGGGATTATGTTTAGACTTTCTCGGAACTGCTTCAAATCAACTAGATACCTCTGTGCTGTAAATCTCCCAACAGCCAAACGCAAAAGCAGCAAACATCTCGCTGTATGTCCCACATCCAAAGTGCCAAGAGAGAGCTTGCTCTCCCTGTCTTTGAGTACTGTTTTCACTGTCCCGGTTACCTCTTTGCTAACGTTCTCTTCAGAGCCGCAGTGAAACCAGGAACCACGTGGAGAAGGCACCCACACTGAAAGTGCCTGGAGGGAACATTGGGGCTTCTTCTCAGTGTCTCTGACATAGGGTTCCACTGTCCCGGGAAAGTCTCTGCTAACACCGTGCAGAGCGCTGTGCCCAATGTACAGAAACGTCTTGCGGTATCTCCTACAGGGAAAGTGCCAGGAGGGAATTGTCGAGCTTGTTCTCAGTGTCTCTGAGAATTGCTCTGGTTATCTGTGTGACCTCTTTGCTAAGACTCTCCAGAGAGACGTCCTCAAAACAAACACACATCTTGACATATCTCCCACATTGATCGCAGTGTCTCCAGAAACGGCATTCAAGGAGCCAGGACCTTTTCTCCCTACACTGTCCATTGAGTTGTCCTCAAAACCAATATACATCCTGCTATATCTCCCACATGGAAAGTGCCAGGAGGGAGAAGTGGGGATTATGTTTAGACTTTCTCGGAACTGCTTCAAATCAACTAGATATCTTTGTGCTGTAAATCTCCCAACAGCCAAACGCAAAAGCAGCAAACATCTCGCTGTATGTCCCACATCCAAAGTGCCAAGAGAGAGCTTGCTCTCCCTGTCTTTGAGTACTGTTTTCACTGTCCCGGTTACCTCTTTGCTAACATTCTCTTCAGAGCTGCAGTGAAAGCAGGAACCACGTGGAGAAGGCACCCACACTGAAAGTGCCTGGAGGGAACATTGGGGCTTCTTCTCAGTGTCTCTGACATAGGGTTTCACTGTCCCGGGAAAGTCTCTGCTAACACCCTGCAGAGCGCTGTGCCTAATATACAGAAACGTCTTGCGGTATCTCCTACAGGGAAAGTGCCAGGAGGGAATTGTCGAGCTTGTTCTCAGTGTCTCTGAGAATTGCTCTGGTTATCTGTGTGAGCTCTTTGCTAAGACTCTCCAGAGAGACGTCCTCAAAACAAACACACATCTTGACATATCTCCCACATTGATCGCAGTGTCTCCAGAAACGGCATTCAAGGAGCCAGGACCTTTTCTCCCTACACTGTCCATTGAGTTGTCCTCAAAACCAATATACATCCTGCTATATCTCCCACATGGAAAGTGCCAGGAGGGAGAAGTGGGGATTATGTTTAGACTTTCTCGGAACTGCTTCAAATCAACTAGATACCTCTGTGCTGTAAATCTCCCAACAGCCAAACGCAAAAGCAGCAAACATCTCGCTGTATGTCCCACATCCAAAGTGCCAAGAGAGAGCTTGCTCTCCCTGTCTTTGAGTACTGTTTTCACTGTCCCGGTTACCTCTTTGCTAACGTTCTCTTCAGAGCCGCAGTGAAACCAGGAACCACGTGGAGAAGGCACCCACACTGAAAGTGCCTGGAGGGAACATTGGGGCTTCTTCTCAGTGTCTCTGACATAGGGTTCCACTGTCCCGGGAAAGTCTCTGCTAACACCGTGCAGAGCGCTGTGCCCAATGTACAGAAACGTCTTGCGGTATCTCCTACAGGGAAAGTGCCAGGAGGGAATTGTCGAGCTTGTTCTCAGTGTCTCTGAGAATTGCTCTGATTATCCCTGTGACCTCTTTGCTAAGACTCTCCAGAGAGACGTCCTCAAAACAAACACACATCTTGACATATCTCCCACATTGATCGCAGTGTCTCCAGAAACGGCATTCAAGGAGCCAGGACCTTTTCTCCCTACACTGTCCATTGAGTTGTCCTCAAAACCAATATACATCCTGCTATATCTCCCACATGGAAAGTGCCAGGAGGGAGAAGTGGGGATTATGTTTAGACTTTCTCGGAACTGCTTCAAATCAACTAGATACCTCTGTGCTGTAAATCTCCCAACAGCCAAACGCAAAAGCAGCAAACATCTCGCTGTATGTCCCACATCCAAAGTGCCAAGAGAGAGCTTGCTCTCCCTGTCTTTGAGTACTGTTTTCACTGTCCCGGTTACCTCTTGGCTAACATTCTCTTCAGAGCTGCAGTGAAACCAGGAACCACGTGGAGAAGGCACCCACACTGAAAGTGCCTGGAGGGAACATTGGGGCTTCTTCTCAGTGTCTCTGACATAGGGTTTCACTGTCCCGGGAAAGTCTCTGCTAACACCCTGCAGAGCGCTGTGCCTAATATACAGAAACGTCTTGCGGTATCTCCTACAGGGAAAGTGCCAGGAGGGAATTGTCGAGCTTGTTCTCAGTGTCTCTGAGAATTGCTCTGGTTATCTGTGTGACCTCTTTGCTAAGACTCTCCAGAGAGCCGTCCTCAAAACAAACACACATCTTGACATATCTCCCACATTGATCGCAGTGTCTCCAGAAACGGCATTCAAGGAGCCAGGACCTTTTCTCCCTACACTGTCCATTGAGTTGTCCTCAAAACCAATATACATCCTGCTATATCTCCCACATGGAAAGTGCCAGGAGGGAGAAGTGGGGATTATGTTTAGACTTTCTCGGAACTGCTTCAAATCAACTAGATATCTTTGTGCTGTAAATCTCCCAACAGCCAAACGCAAAAGCAGCAAACATCTCGCTGTATGTCCCACATCCAAAGTGCCAAGAGAGAGCTTGCTCTCCCTGTCTTTGAGTACTGTTTTCACTGTCCCGGTTACCTCTTGGCTAACATTCTCTTCAGAGCTGCAGTGAAACCAGGAACCACGTGGAGAAGGCACCCACACTGAAAGTGCCTGGAGGGAACATTGGGGCTTCTTCTCAGTGTCTCTGACATAGGGTTTCACTGTCCCGGGAAAGTCTCTGCTAACACCGTGCAGAGCGCTGTGCCCAATGTACAGAAACGTCTTGCGGAATCTCCTACAGGGAAAGTGCCAGGAGGGAATTGTCGAGCTTGTTCTCAGTGTCTCTGAGAATTGCTCTGGTTATCTGTGTGAGCTCTTTGCTAAGACTCTCCAGAGAGACGTCCTCAAAACAAACACACATCTTGACATATCTCCCACATTGATCGCAGTGTCTCCAGAAACGGCATTCAAGGAGCCAGGACCTTTTCTCCCTACACTGTCCATTGAGTTGTCCTCAAAACCAATATACATCCTGCTATATCTCCCACATGGAAAGTGCCAGGAGGGAGAAGTGGGGATTATGTTTAGACTTTCTCGGAACTGCTTCAAATCAACTAGATATCTTTGTGCTGTAAATCTCCCAACAGCCAAACGCAAAAGCAGCAAACATCTCGCTGTATGTCCCACATCCAAAGTGCCAAGAGAGAGCTTGCTCTCCCTGTCTTTGAGTACTGTTTTCACTGTCCCGGTTACCTCTTTGCTAACATTCTCTTCAGAGCTGCAGTGAAAGCAGGAACCACGTGGAGAAGGCACCCACACTGAAAGTGCCTGGAGGGAACATTGGGGCTTCTTCTCAGTGTCTCTGACATAGGGTTTCACTGTCCCGGGAAAGTCTCTCCTAACACCGTGCAGAGCGCTGTGCCCAATATACAGAAACGTCTTGCGGTATCTCCTACAGGGAAAGTGCCAGGAGGGAATTGTCGAGCTTGTTCTCAGTGTCTCTGAGAATTGCTCTGATTATCCCTGTGACCTCTTTGCTAAGACTCTCCAGAGAGACGTCCTCAAAACAAACACACATCTTGACATATCTCCCACATTGATCGCAGTGTCTCCAGAAACGGCATTCAAGGAGCCAGGACCTTTTCTCCCTACACTGTCCATTGAGTTGTCCTCAAAACCAATATACATCCTGCTATATCTCCCACATGGAAAGTGCCAGGAGGGAGAAGTGGGGATTATGTTTAGACTTTCTCGGAACTGCTTCAAATCAACTAGATATCTTTGTGCTGTAAATCTCCCAACAGCCAAACGCAAAAGCAGCAAACATCTCGCTGTATGTCCCACATCCAAAGTGCCAAGAGAGAGCTTGCTCTCCCTGTCTTTGAGTACTGTTTTCACTGTCCCGGTTACCTCTTTGCTAACATTCTCTTCAGAGCTGCAGTGAAAGCAGGAACCACGTGGAGAAGGCACCCACACTGAAAGTGCCTGGAGGGAACATTGGGGCTTCTTCTCAGTGTCTCTGACATAGGGTTTCACTGTCCCGGGAAAGTCTCTGCTAACACCGTGCAGAGCGCTGTGCCCAATGTACAGAAACGTCTTGCGGAATCTCCTACAGGGAAAGTGCCAGGAGGGAATTGTCGAGCTTGTTCTCAGTGTCTCTGAGAATTGCTCTGATTATCTGTGTGACCTCTTTGCTAAGACTCTCCAGAGAGCCGTCCTCAAAACAAACACACATCTTGACATATCTCCCACATTGATCGCAGTGTCTCCAGAAACGGCATTCAAGGAGCCAGGACCTTTTCTCCCTACACTGTCCATTGAGTTGTCCTCAAACCCAATATACATCCTGCTATATCTCCCACATGGAAAATGCCAGGAGGGAGAAGTGGGGATTATGTTTAGACTTTCTCGGAACTGCTTCAAATCAACTAGATATCTTTGTGCTGTAAATCTCCCAACAGCCAAACGCAAAAGCAGCAAACATCTCGCTGTATGTCCCACATCCAAAGTGCCAAGAGAGAGCTTGCTCTCCCTGTCTTTGAGTACTGTTTTCACTGTCCCGGTTACCTCTTTGCTAACGTTCTCTTCAGAGCCGCAGTGAAACCAGGAACCACGTGGAGAAGGCACCCACACTGAAAGTGCCTGGAGGGAACATTGGGGCTTCTTCTCAGTGTCTCTGACATAGGGTTCCACTGTCCCGGGAAAGTCTCTGCTAACACCGTGCAGAGCGCTGTGCCCAATGTACAGAAACGTCTTGCGGTATCTCCTACAGGGAAAGTGCCAGGAGGGAATTGTCGAGCTTGTTCTCAGTGTCTCTGAGAATTGCTCTGGTTATCTGTGTGAGCTCTTTGCTAAGACTCTCCAGAGAGACGTCCTCAAAACAAACACACATCTTGACATATCTCCCACATTGATCGCAGTGTCTCCAGAAACGGCATTCAAGGAGCCAGGACCTTTTCTCCCTACACTGTCCATTGAGTTGTCCTCAAAACCAATATACATCCTGCTATATCTCCCACATGGAAAGTGCCAGGAGGGAGAAGTGGGGATTATGTTTAGACTTTCTCGGAACTGCTTCAAATCAACTAGATATCTTTGTGCTGTAAATCTCCCAACAGCCAAACGCAAAAGCAGCAAACATCTCGCTGTATGTCCCACATCCAAAGTGCCAAGAGAGAGCTTGCTCTCCCTGTCTTTGAGTACTGTTTTCACTGTCCCGGTTACCTCTTTGCTAACATTCTCTTCAGAGCCGCAGTGAAACCAGGAACCACGTGGAGGAGGCACCCACACTGAAAGTGCCTGGAGGGAACATTGGGGCTTCTTCTCAGTGTCTCTGACATAGGGTTTCACTGTCCCGGGAAAGTCTCTGCTAACACCCTGCAGAGCGCTGTGCCCAATATACAGAAACGTCTTGCGGTATCTCCTACAGGGAAAGTGCCAGGAGGGAATTGTCGAGCTTGCTCTCAGTGTCTCTGAGAATTGCTCTGATTATCCCTGTGACCTCTTTGCTAAGACTCTCCAGAGAGACGTCCTCAAAACAAACACACATCTTGACATATCTCCCACATTGATCGCAGTGTCTCCAGAAACGGCATTCAAGGAGCCAGGACCTTTTCTCCCTACACTGTCCATTGAGTTGTCCTCAAAACCAATATACATCCTGCTATATCTCCCACATGGAAAGTGCCAGGAGGGAGAAGTGGGGATTATGTTTAGACTTTTCGGAACTGCTTCAAATCAACTAGATACCTCTGTGCTGTAAATCTCCCAACAGCCAAACGCAAAAGCAGCAAACATCTCGCTGTATGTCCCACATCCAAAGTGCCAAGAGAGAGCTTGCTCTCCCTGTCTTTGAGTACTGTTTTCACTGTCCCGGTTACCTCTTTGCTAACATTCTCTTCAGAGCTGCAGTGAAAGCAGGAACCACGTGGAGAAGGCACCCACACTGAAAGTGCCTGGAGGGAACATTGGGGCTTCTTCTCAGTGTCTCTGACATAGGGTTTCACTGTCCCGGGAAAGTCTCTGCTAACACCGTGCAGAGCGCTGTGCCCAATATACAGAAACGTCTTGCGGTATCTCCTACAGGGAAAGTGCCAGGAGGGAATTGTCGAGCTTGTTCTCAGTGTCTCTGAGAATTGCTCTGATTATCCCTGTGACCTCTTTGCTAAGACTCTCCAGAGAGACGTCCTCAAAACAAACACACATCTTGACATATCTCCCACATTGATCGCAGTGTCTCCAGAAATGGCATTCAAGGAGCCAGGACCTTTTCTCCCTACACTGTCCATTGAGTTGTCCTCAAAACCAATATACATCCTGCTATATCTCCCACATGGAAAGTGCCAGGAGGGAGAAGTGGGGATTATGTTTAGACTTTCTCGGAACTGCTTCAAATCAACTAGATACCTCTGTGCTGTAAATCTCCCAACAGCCAAACGCAAAAGCAGCAAACATCTCGCTGTATGTCCCACATCCAAAGTGCCAAGAGAGAGCTTGCTCTCCCTGTCTTTGAGTACTGTTTTCACTGTCCCGGTTACCTCTTTGCTAACATTCTCTTCAGAGCTGCAGTGAAAGCAGGAACCACGTGGAGAAGGCACCCACACTGAAAGTGCCTGGAGGGAACATTGGGGCTTCTTCTCAGTGTCTCTGACATAGGGTTTCACTGTCCCGGGAAAGTCTCTCCTAACACCGTGCAGAGCGCTGTGCCCAATATACAGAAACGTCTTGCGGTATCTCCTACAGGGAAAGTGCCAGGAGGGAATTGTCGAGCTTGTTCTCAGTGTCTCTGAGAATTGCTCTGATTATCCCTGTGACCTCTTTGCTAAGACTCTCCAGAGAGACGTCCTCAAAACAAACACACATCTTGACATATCTCCCACATTGATCGCAGTGTCTCCAGAAACGGCATTCAAGGAGCCAGGACCTTTTCTCCCTACACTGTCCATTGAGTTGTCCTCAAAACCAATATACATCCTGCTATATCTCCCACATGGAAAGTGCCAGGAGGGAGAAGTGGGGATTATGTTTAGACTTTCTCGGAACTGCTTCAAATCAACTAGATACCTCTGTGCTGTAAATCTCCCAACAGCCAAACGCAAAAGCAGCAAACATCTCGCTGTATGTCCCACATCCAAAGTGCCAAGAGAGAGCTTGCTCTCCCTGTCTTTGAGTACTGTTTTCACTGTCCCGGTTACCTCTTTGCTAACGTTCTCTTCAGAGCCGCAGTGAAACCAGGAACCACGTGGAGAAGGCACCCACACTGAAAGTGCCTGGAGGGAACATTGGGGCTTCTTCTCAGTGTCTCTGACATAGGGTTCCACTGTCCCGGGAAAGTCTCTGCTAACACCGTGCAGAGCGCTGTGCCCAATGTACAGAAACGTCTTGCGGTATCTCCTACAGGGAAAGTGCCAGGAGGGAATTGTCGAGCTTGTTCTCAGTGTCTCTGAGAATTGCTCTGGTTATCTGTGTGACCTCTTTGCTAAGACTCTCCAGAGAGACGTCCTCAAAACAAACACACATCTTGACATATCTCCCACATTGATCGCAGTGTCTCCAGAAACGGCATTCAAGGAGCCAGGACCTTTTCTCCCTACACTGTCCATTGAGTTGTCCTCAAAACCAATATACATCCTGCTATATCTCCCACATGGAAAGTGCCAGGAGGGAGAAGTGGGGATTATGTTTAGACTTTCTCGGAACTGCTTCAAATCAACTAGATATCTTTGTGCTGTAAATCTCCCAACAGCCAAACGCAAAAGCAGCAAACATCTCGCTGTATGTCCCACATCCAAAGTGCCAAGAGAGAGCTTGCTCTCCCTGTCTTTGAGTACTGTTTTCACTGTCCCGGTTACCTCTTTGCTAACATTCTCTTCAGAGCTGCAGTGAAAGCAGGAACCACGTGGAGAAGGCACCCACACTGAAAGTGCCTGGAGGGAACATTGGGGCTTCTTCTCAGTGTCTCTGACATAGGGTTTCACTGTCCCGGGAAAGTCTCTGCTAACACCCTGCAGAGCGCTGTGCCTAATATACAGAAACGTCTTGCGGTATCTCCTACAGGGAAAGTGCCAGGAGGGAATTGTCGAGCTTGTTCTCAGTGTCTCTGAGAATTGCTCTGGTTATCTGTGTGAGCTCTTTGCTAAGACTCTCCAGAGAGACGTCCTCAAAACAAACACACATCTTGACATATCTCCCACATTGATCGCAGTGTCTCCAGAAACGGCATTCAAGGAGCCAGGACCTTTTCTCCCTACACTGTCCATTGAGTTGTCCTCAAAACCAATATACATCCTGCTATATCTCCCACATGGAAAGTGCCAGGAGGGAGAAGTGGGGATTATGTTTAGACTTTCTCGGAACTGCTTCAAATCAACTAGATACCTCTGTGCTGTAAATCTCCCAACAGCCAAACGCAAAAGCAGCAAACATCTCGCTGTATGTCCCACATCCAAAGTGCCAAGAGAGAGCTTGCTCTCCCTGTCTTTGAGTACTGTTTTCACTGTCCCGGTTACCTCTTTGCTAACGTTCTCTTCAGAGCCGCAGTGAAACCAGGAACCACGTGGAGAAGGCACCCACACTGAAAGTGCCTGGAGGGAACATTGGGGCTTCTTCTCAGTGTCTCTGACATAGGGTTCCACTGTCCCGGGAAAGTCTCTGCTAACACCGTGCAGAGCGCTGTGCCCAATGTACAGAAACGTCTTGCGGTATCTCCTACAGGGAAAGTGCCAGGAGGGAATTGTCGAGCTTGTTCTCAGTGTCTCTGAGAATTGCTCTGATTATCCCTGTGACCTCTTTGCTAAGACTCTCCAGAGAGACGTCCTCAAAACAAACACACATCTTGACATATCTCCCACATTGATCGCAGTGTCTCCAGAAACGGCATTCAAGGAGCCAGGACCTTTTCTCCCTACACTGTCCATTGAGTTGTCCTCAAAACCAATATACATCCTGCTATATCTCCCACATGGAAAGTGCCAGGAGGGAGAAGTGGGGATTATGTTTAGACTTTCTCGGAACTGCTTCAAATCAACTAGATACCTCTGTGCTGTAAATCTCCCAACAGCCAAACGCAAAAGCAGCAAACATCTCGCTGTATGTCCCACATCCAAAGTGCCAAGAGAGAGCTTGCTCTCCCTGTCTTTGAGTACTGTTTTCACTGTCCCGGTTACCTCTTGGCTAACATTCTCTTCAGAGCTGCAGTGAAACCAGGAACCACGTGGAGAAGGCACCCACACTGAAAGTGCCTGGAGGGAACATTGGGGCTTCTTCTCAGTGTCTCTGACATAGGGTTTCACTGTCCCGGGAAAGTCTCTGCTAACACCCTGCAGAGCGCTGTGCCTAATATACAGAAACGTCTTGCGGTATCTCCTACAGGGAAAGTGCCAGGAGGGAATTGTCGAGCTTGTTCTCAGTGTCTCTGAGAATTGCTCTGGTTATCTGTGTGACCTCTTTGCTAAGACTCTCCAGAGAGCCGTCCTCAAAACAAACACACATCTTGACATATCTCCCACATTGATCGCAGTGTCTCCAGAAACGGCATTCAAGGAGCCAGGACCTTTTCTCCCTACACTGTCCATTGAGTTGTCCTCAAAACCAATATACATCCTGCTATATCTCCCACATGGAAAGTGCCAGGAGGGAGAAGTGGGGATTATGTTTAGACTTTCTCGGAACTGCTTCAAATCAACTAGATATCTTTGTGCTGTAAATCTCCCAACAGCCAAACGCAAAAGCAGCAAACATCTCGCTGTATGTCCCACATCCAAAGTGCCAAGAGAGAGCTTGCTCTCCCTGTCTTTGAGTACTGTTTTCACTGTCCCGGTTACCTCTTGGCTAACATTCTCTTCAGAGCTGCAGTGAAACCAGGAACCACGTGGAGAAGGCACCCACACTGAAAGTGCCTGGAGGGAACATTGGGGCTTCTTCTCAGTGTCTCTGACATAGGGTTTCACTGTCCCGGGAAAGTCTCTGCTAACACCGTGCAGAGCGCTGTGCCCAATGTACAGAAACGTCTTGCGGAATCTCCTACAGGGAAAGTGCCAGGAGGGAATTGTCGAGCTTGTTCTCAGTGTCTCTGAGAATTGCTCTGGTTATCTGTGTGAGCTCTTTGCTAAGACTCTCCAGAGAGACGTCCTCAAAACAAACACACATCTTGACATATCTCCCACATTGATCGCAGTGTCTCCAGAAACGGCATTCAAGGAGCCAGGACCTTTTCTCCCTACACTGTCCATTGAGTTGTCCTCAAAACCAATATACATCCTGCTATATCTCCCACATGGAAAGTGCCAGGAGGGAGAAGTGGGGATTATGTTTAGACTTTCTCGGAACTGCTTCAAATCAACTAGATATCTTTGTGCTGTAAATCTCCCAACAGCCAAACGCAAAAGCAGCAAACATCTCGCTGTATGTCCCACATCCAAAGTGCCAAGAGAGAGCTTGCTCTCCCTGTCTTTGAGTACTGTTTTCACTGTCCCGGTTACCTCTTTGCTAACATTCTCTTCAGAGCTGCAGTGAAAGCAGGAACCACGTGGAGAAGGCACCCACACTGAAAGTGCCTGGAGGGAACATTGGGGCTTCTTCTCAGTGTCTCTGACATAGGGTTTCACTGTCCCGGGAAAGTCTCTGCTAACACCCTGCAGAGCGCTGTGCCCAATATACAGAAACGTCTTGCGGTATCTCCTACAGGGAAAGTGCCAGGAGGGAATTGTCGAGCTTGTTCTCAGTGTCTCTGAGAATTGCTCTGGTTATCTGTGTGACCTCTTTGCTAAGACTCTCCAGAGAGACGTCCTCAAAACAAACACACATCTTGACATATCTCCCACATTGATCGCAGTGTCTCCAGAAACGGCATTCAAGGAGCCAGGACCTTTTCTCCCTACACTGTCCATTGAGTTGTCCTCAAAACCAATATACATCCTGCTATATCTCCCACATGGAAAGTGCCAGGAGGGAGAAGTGGGGATTATGTTTAGACTTTCTCGGAACTGCTTCAAATCAACTAGATACCTCTGTGCTGTAAATCTCCCAACAGCCAAACGCAAAAGCAGCAAACATCTCGCTGTATGTCCCACATCCAAAGTGCCAAGAGAGAGCTTGCTCTCCCTGTCTTTGAGTACTGTTTTCACTGTCCCGGTTACCTCTTGGCTAACATTCTCTTCAGAGCTGCAGTGAAACCAGGAACCACGTGGAGAAGGCACCCACACTGAAAGTGCCTGGAGGGAACATTGGGGCTTCTTCTCAGTGTCTCTGACATAGGGTTTCACTGTCCCGGGAAAGTCTCTGCTAACACCCTGCAGAGCGCTGTGCCTAATATACAGAAACGTCTTGCGGTATCTCCTACAGGGAAAGTGCCAGGAGGGAATTGTCGAGCTTGTTCTCAGTGTCTCTGAGAATTGCTCTGGTTATCTGTGTGACCTCTTTGCTAAGACTCTCCAGAGAGCCGTCCTCAAAACAAACACACATCTTGACATATCTCCCACATTGATCGCAGTGTCTCCAGAAACGGCATTCAAGGAGCCAGGACCTTTTCTCCCTACACTGTCCATTGAGTTGTCCTCAAAACCAATATACATCCTGCTATATCTCCCACATGGAAAGTGCCAGGAGGGAGAAGTGGGGATTATGTTTAGACTTTCTCGGAACTGCTTCAAATCAACTAGATATCTTTGTGCTGTAAATCTCCCAACAGCCAAACGCAAAAGCAGCAAACATCTCGCTGTATGTCCCACATCCAAAGTGCCAAGAGAGAGCTTGCTCTCCCTGTCTTTGAGTACTGTTTTCACTGTCCCGGTTACCTCTTGGCTAACATTCTCTTCAGAGCTGCAGTGAAACCAGGAACCACGTGGAGAAGGCACCCACACTGAAAGTGCCTGGAGGGAACATTGGGGCTTCTTCTCAGTGTCTCTGACATAGGGTTTCACTGTCCCGGGAAAGTCTCTGCTAACACCGTGCAGAGCGCTGTGCCCAATGTACAGAAACGTCTTGCGGAATCTCCTACAGGGAAAGTGCCAGGAGGGAATTGTCGAGCTTGTTCTCAGTGTCTCTGAGAATTGCTCTGGTTATCTGTGTGAGCTCTTTGCTAAGACTCTCCAGAGAGACGTCCTCAAAACAAACACACATCTTGACATATCTCCCACATTGATCGCAGTGTCTCCAGAAACGGCATTCAAGGAGCCAGGACCTTTTCTCCCTACACTGTCCATTGAGTTGTCCTCAAAACCAATATACATCCTGCTATATCTCCCACATGGAAAGTGCCAGGAGGGAGAAGTGGGGATTATGTTTAGACTTTCTCGGAACTGCTTCAAATCAACTAGATATCTTTGTGCTGTAAATCTCCCAACAGCCAAACGCAAAAGCAGCAAACATCTCGCTGTATGTCCCACATCCAAAGTGCCAAGAGAGAGCTTGCTCTCCCTGTCTTTGAGTACTGTTTTCACTGTCCCGGTTACCTCTTTGCTAACATTCTCTTCAGAGCTGCAGTGAAAGCAGGAACCACGTGGAGAAGGCACCCACACTGAAAGTGCCTGGAGGGAACATTGGGGCTTTTTCTCAGTGTCTCTGACATAGGGTTTCACTGTCCCGGGAAAGTCTCTCCTAACACCGTGCAGAGCGCTGTGCCCAATATACAGAAACGTCTTGCGGTATCTCCTACAGGGAAAGTGCCAGGAGGGAATTGTCGAGCTTGTTCTCAGTGTCTCTGAGAATTGCTCTGATTATCCCTGTGACCTCTTTGCTAAGACTCTCCAGAGAGACGTCCTCAAAACAAACACACATCTTGACATATCTCCCACATTGATCGCAGTGTCTCCAGAAACGGCATTCAAGGAGCCAGGACCTTTTCTCCCTACACTGTCCATTGAGTTGTCCTCAAAACCAATATACATCCTGCTATATCTCCCACATGGAAAGTGCCAGGAGGGAGAAGTGGGGATTATGTTTAGACTTTCTCGGAACTGCTTCAAATCAACTAGATACCTCTGTGCTGTAAATCTCCCAACAGCCAAACGCAAAAGCAGCAAACATCTCGCTGTATGTCCCACATCCAAAGTGCCAAGAGAGAGCTTGCTCTCCCTGTCTTTGAGTACTGTTTTCACTGTCCCGGTTACCTCTTTGCTAACGTTCTCTTCAGAGCCGCAGTGAAACCAGGAACCACGTGGAGAAGGCACCCACACTGAAAGTGCCTGGAGGGAACATTGGGGCTTCTTCTCAGTGTCTCTGACATAGGGTTCCACTGTCCCGGGAAAGTCTCTGCTAACACCGTGCAGAGCGCTGTGCCCAATGTACAGAAACGTCTTGCGGTATCTCCTACAGGGAAAGTGCCAGGAGGGAATTGTCGAGCTTGTTCTCAGTGTCTCTGAGAATTGCTCTGGTTATCTGTGTGACCTCTTTGCTAAGACTCTCCAGAGAGACGTCCTCAAAACAAACACACATCTTGACATATCTCCCACATTGATCGCAGTGTCTCCAGAAACGGCATTCAAGGAGCCAGGACCTTTTCTCCCTACACTGTCCATTGAGTTGTCCTCAAAACCAATATACATCCTGCTATATCTCCCACATGGAAAGTGCCAGGAGGGAGAAGTGGGGATTATGTTTAGACTTTCTCGGAACTGCTTCAAATCAACTAGATATCTTTGTGCTGTAAATCTCCCAACAGCCAAACGCAAAAGCAGCAAACATCTCGCTGTATGTCCCACATCCAAAGTGCCAAGAGAGAGCTTGCTCTCCCTGTCTTTGAGTACTGTTTTCACTGTCCCGGTTACCTCTTTGCTAACATTCTCTTCAGAGCTGCAGTGAAAGCAGGAACCACGTGGAGAAGGCACCCACACTGAAAGTGCCTGGAGGGAACATTGGGGCTTCTTCTCAGTGTCTCTGACATAGGGTTTCACTGTCCCGGGAAAGTCTCTGCTAACACCCTGCAGAGCGCTGTGCCTAATATACAGAAACGTCTTGCGGTATCTCCTACAGGGAAAGTGCCAGGAGGGAATTGTCGAGCTTGTTCTCAGTGTCTCTGAGAATTGCTCTGGTTATCTGTGTGAGCTCTTTGCTAAGACTCTCCAGAGAGCCGTCCTCA
Source organism: Chroicocephalus ridibundus (assembly GCF_963924245.1). Lineage (NCBI taxonomy): Eukaryota > Metazoa > Chordata > Aves > Charadriiformes > Laridae > Chroicocephalus > Chroicocephalus ridibundus. The sequence goes on along the minus strand of NW_026961241.1, from coordinate 308,251 downwards.
AAACAAACACACATCTTGACATATCTCCCACATTGATCGCAGTGTCTCCAGAAACGGCATTCAAGGAGCCAGGACCTTTTCTCCCTACACTGTCCATTGAGTTGTCCTCAAAACCAATATACATCCTGCTATATCTCCCACATGGAAAGTGCCAGGAGGGAGAAGTGGGGATTATGTTTAGACTTTCTCGGAACTGCTTCAAATCAACTAGATACCTCTGTGCTGTAAATCTCCCAACAGCCAAACGCAAAAGCAGCAAACATCTCGCTGTATGTCCCACATCCAAAGTGCCAAGAGAGAGCTTGCTCTCCCTGTCTTTGAGTACTGTTTTCACTGTCCCGGTTACCTCTTTGCTAACGTTCTCTTCAGAGCCGCAGTGAAACCAGGAACCACGTGGAGAAGGCACCCACACTGAAAGTGCCTGGAGGGAACATTGGGGCTTCTTCTCAGTGTCTCTGACATAGGGTTCCACTGTCCCGGGAAAGTCTCTGCTAACACCGTGCAGAGCGCTGTGCCCAATGTACAGAAACGTCTTGCGGTATCTCCTACAGGGAAAGTGCCAGGAGGGAATTGTCGAGCTTGTTCTCAGTGTCTCTGAGAATTGCTCTGATTATCCCTGTGACCTCTTTGCTAAGACTCTCCAGAGAGACGTCCTCAAAACAAACACACATCTTGACATATCTCCCACATTGATCGCAGTGTCTCCAGAAACGGCATTCAAGGAGCCAGGACCTTTTCTCCCTACACTGTCCATTGAGTTGTCCTCAAAACCAATATACATCCTGCTATATCTCCCACATGGAAAGTGCCAGGAGGGAGAAGTGGGGATTATGTTTAGACTTTCTCGGAACTGCTTCAAATCAACTAGATACCTCTGTGCTGTAAATCTCCCAACAGCCAAACGCAAAAGCAGCAAACATCTCGCTGTATGTCCCACATCCAAAGTGCCAAGAGAGAGCTTGCTCTCCCTGTCTTTGAGTACTGTTTTCACTGTCCCGGTTACCTCTTGGCTAACATTCTCTTCAGAGCTGCAGTGAAACCAGGAACCACGTGGAGAAGGCACCCACACTGAAAGTGCCTGGAGGGAACATTGGGGCTTCTTCTCAGTGTCTCTGACATAGGGTTTCACTGTCCCGGGAAAGTCTCTGCTAACACCCTGCAGAGCGCTGTGCCTAATATACAGAAACGTCTTGCGGTATCTCCTACAGGGAAAGTGCCAGGAGGGAATTGTCGAGCTTGTTCTCAGTGTCTCTGAGAATTGCTCTGGTTATCTGTGTGACCTCTTTGCTAAGACTCTCCAGAGAGCCGTCCTCAAAACAAACACACATCTTGACATATCTCCCACATTGATCGCAGTGTCTCCAGAAACGGCATTCAAGGAGCCAGGACCTTTTCTCCCTACACTGTCCATTGAGTTGTCCTCAAAACCAATATACATCCTGCTATATCTCCCACATGGAAAGTGCCAGGAGGGAGAAGTGGGGATTATGTTTAGACTTTCTCGGAACTGCTTCAAATCAACTAGATATCTTTGTGCTGTAAATCTCCCAACAGCCAAACGCAAAAGCAGCAAACATCTCGCTGTATGTCCCACATCCAAAGTGCCAAGAGAGAGCTTGCTCTCCCTGTCTTTGAGTACTGTTTTCACTGTCCCGGTTACCTCTTGGCTAACATTCTCTTCAGAGCTGCAGTGAAACCAGGAACCACGTGGAGAAGGCACCCACACTGAAAGTGCCTGGAGGGAACATTGGGGCTTCTTCTCAGTGTCTCTGACATAGGGTTTCACTGTCCCGGGAAAGTCTCTGCTAACACCGTGCAGAGCGCTGTGCCCAATGTACAGAAACGTCTTGCGGAATCTCCTACAGGGAAAGTGCCAGGAGGGAATTGTCGAGCTTGTTCTCAGTGTCTCTGAGAATTGCTCTGGTTATCTGTGTGAGCTCTTTGCTAAGACTCTCCAGAGAGACGTCCTCAAAACAAACACACATCTTGACATATCTCCCACATTGATCGCAGTGTCTCCAGAAACGGCATTCAAGGAGCCAGGACCTTTTCTCCCTACACTGTCCATTGAGTTGTCCTCAAAACCAATATACATCCTGCTATATCTCCCACATGGAAAGTGCCAGGAGGGAGAAGTGGGGATTATGTTTAGACTTTCTCGGAACTGCTTCAAATCAACTAGATATCTTTGTGCTGTAAATCTCCCAACAGCCAAACGCAAAAGCAGCAAACATCTCGCTGTATGTCCCACATCCAAAGTGCCAAGAGAGAGCTTGCTCTCCCTGTCTTTGAGTACTGTTTTCACTGTCCCGGTTACCTCTTGGCTAACATTCTCTTCAGAGCTGCAGTGAAAGCAGGAACCACGTGGAGAAGGCACCCACACTGAAAGTGCCTGGAGGGAACATTGGGGCTTCTTCTCAGTGTCTCTGACATAGGGTTTCACTGTCCCGGGAAAGTCTCTGCTAACACCCTGCAGAGCGCTGTGCCCAATATACAGAAACGTCTTGCGGTATCTCCTACAGGGAAAGTGCCAGGAGGGAATTGTCGAGCTTGTTCTCAGTGTCTCTGAGAATTGCTCTGGTTATCTGTGTGACCTCTTTGCTAAGACTCTCCAGAGAGACGTCCTCAAAACAAACACACATCTTGACATATCTCCCACATTGATCGCAGTGTCTCCAGAAACGGCATTCAAGGAGCCAGGACCTTTTCTCCCTACACTGTCCATTGAGTTGTCCTCAAAACCAATATACATCCTGCTATATCTCCCACATGGAAAGTGCCAGGAGGGAGAAGTGGGGATTATGTTTAGACTTTCTCGGAACTGCTTCAAATCAACTAGATACCTCTGTGCTGTAAATCTCCCAACAGCCAAACGCAAAAGCAGCAAACATCTCGCTGTATGTCCCACATCCAAAGTGCCAAGAGAGAGCTTGCTCTCCCTGTCTTTGAGTACTGTTTTCACTGTCCCGGTTACCTCTTGGCTAACATTCTCTTCAGAGCTGCAGTGAAACCAGGAACCACGTGGAGAAGGCACCCACACTGAAAGTGCCTGGAGGGAACATTGGGGCTTCTTCTCAGTGTCTCTGACATAGGGTTTCACTGTCCCGGGAAAGTCTCTGCTAACACCCTGCAGAGCGCTGTGCCTAATATACAGAAACGTCTTGCGGTATCTCCTACAGGGAAAGTGCCAGGAGGGAATTGTCGAGCTTGTTCTCAGTGTCTCTGAGAATTGCTCTGGTTATCTGTGTGACCTCTTTGCTAAGACTCTCCAGAGAGCCGTCCTCAAAACAAACACACATCTTGACATATCTCCCACATTGATCGCAGTGTCTCCAGAAACGGCATTCAAGGAGCCAGGACCTTTTCTCCCTACACTGTCCATTGAGTTGTCCTCAAAACCAATATACATCCTGCTATATCTCCCACATGGAAAGTGCCAGGAGGGAGAAGTGGGGATTATGTTTAGACTTTCTCGGAACTGCTTCAAATCAACTAGATATCTTTGTGCTGTAAATCTCCCAACAGCCAAACGCAAAAGCAGCAAACATCTCGCTGTATGTCCCACATCCAAAGTGCCAAGAGAGAGCTTGCTCTCCCTGTCTTTGAGTACTGTTTTCACTGTCCCGGTTACCTCTTGGCTAACATTCTCTTCAGAGCTGCAGTGAAACCAGGAACCACGTGGAGAAGGCACCCACACTGAAAGTGCCTGGAGGGAACATTGGGGCTTCTTCTCAGTGTCTCTGACATAGGGTTTCACTGTCCCGGGAAAGTCTCTGCTAACACCGTGCAGAGCGCTGTGCCCAATGTACAGAAACGTCTTGCGGAATCTCCTACAGGGAAAGTGCCAGGAGGGAATTGTCGAGCTTGTTCTCAGTGTCTCTGAGAATTGCTCTGGTTATCTGTGTGAGCTCTTTGCTAAGACTCTCCAGAGAGCCGTCCTCAAAACAAACACACATCTTGACATATCTCCCACATTGATCGCAGTGTCTCCAGAAACGGCATTCAAGGAGCCAGGACCTTTTCTCCCTACACTGTCCATTGAGTTGTCCTCAAAACCAATATACATCCTGCTATATCTCCCACATGGAAAGTGCCAGGAGGGAGAAGTGGGGATTATGTTTAGACTTTCTCGGAACTGCTTCAAATCAACTAGATATCTTTGTGCTGTAAATCTCCCAACAGCCAAACGCAAAAGCAGCAAACATCTCGCTGTATGTCCCACATCCAAAGTGCCAAGAGAGAGCTTGCTCTCCCTGTCTTTGAGTACTGTTTTCACTGTCCCGGTTACCTCTTTGCTAACATTCTCTTCAGAGCTGCAGTGAAAGCAGGAACCACGTGGAGAAGGCACCCACACTGAAAGTGCCTGGAGGGAACATTGGGGCTTCTTCTCAGTGTCTCTGACATAGGGTTTCACTGTCCCGGGAAAGTCTCTGCTAACACCCTGCAGAGCGCTGTGCCCAATATACAGAAACGTCTTGCGGTATCTCCTACAGGGAAAGTGCCAGGAGGGAATTGTCGAGCTTGTTCTCAGTGTCTCTGAGAATTGCTCTGGTTATCTGTGTGACCTCTTTGCTAAGACTCTCCAGAGAGACGTCCTCAAAACAAACACACATCTTGACATATCTCCCACATTGATCGCAGTGTCTCCAGAAACGGCATTCAAGGAGCCAGGACCTTTTCTCCCTACACTGTCCATTGAGTTGTCCTCAAAACCAATATACATCCTGCTATATCTCCCACATGGAAAGTGCCAGGAGGGAGAAGTGGGGATTATGTTTAGACTTTCTCGGAACTGCTTCAAATCAACTAGATATCTTTGTGCTGTAAATCTCCCAACAGCCAAACGCAAAAGCAGCAAACATCTCGCTGTATGTCCCACATCCAAAGTGCCAAGAGAGAGCTTGCTCTCCCTGTCTTTGAGTACTGTTTTCACTGTCCCGGTTACCTCTTTGCTAACATTCTCTTCAGAGCTGCAGTGAAACCAGGAACCACGTGGAGAAGGCACCCACACTGAAAGTGCCTGGAGGGAACATTGGGGCTTCTTCTCAGTGTCTCTGACATAGGGTTTCACTGTCCCGGGAAAGTCTCTGCTAACACCCTGCAGAGCGCTGTGCCCAATGTACAGAAACGTCTTGCGGAATCTCCTACAGGGAAAGTGCCAGGAGGGAATTGTCGAGCTTGTTCTCAGTGTCTCTGAGAATTGCTCTGATTATCCCTGTGACCTCTTTGCTAAGACTCTCCAGAGAGCCGTCCTCAAAACAAACACACATCTTGACATATCTCCCACATTGATCGCAGTGTCTCCAGAAACGGCATTCAAGGAGCCAGGACCTTTTCTCCCTACACTGTCCATTGAGTTGTCCTCAAAACCAATATACATCCTGCTATATCTCCCACATGGAAAGTGCCAGGAGGGAGAAGTGGGGATTATGTTTAGACTTTCTCGGAACTGCTTCAAATCAACTAGATATCTTTGTGCTGTAAATCTCCCAACAGCCAAACGCAAAAGCAGCAAACATCTCGCTGTATGTCCCATATCCAAAGTGCCAAGAGAGAGCTTGCTCTCCCTGTCTTTGAGTACTGTTTTCACTGTCCCGGTTACCTCTTTGCTAACATTCTCTTCAGAGCTGCAGTGAAACCAGGAACCACGTGGAGAAGGCACCCACACTGAAAGTGCCTGGAGGGAACATTGGGGCTTCTTCTCAGTGTCTCTGACATAGGGTTTCACTGTCCCGGGAAAGTCTCTGCTAACACCGTGCAGAGCGCTGTGCCCAATGTACAGAAACGTCTTGCGGAATCTCCTACAGGGAAAGTGCCAGGAGGGAATTGTCGAGCTTGTTCTCAGTGTCTCTGAGAATTGCTCTGATTATCCCTGTGACCTCTTTGCTAAGACTCTCCAGAGAGCCGTCCTCAAAACAAACACACATCTTGACATATCTCCCACATTGATCGCAGTGTCTCCAGAAACGGCATTCAAGGAGCCAGGACCTTTTCTCCCTACACTGTCCATTGCGTTGTCCTCAAAACCAATATACATCCTGCTATATCTCCCACATGGAAAGTGCCAGGAGGGAGAAGTGGGGATTATGTTTAGACTTTCTCGGAACTGCTTCAAATCAACTAGATACCTCTGTGCTGTAAATCTCCCAACAGCCAAACGCAAAAGCAGCAAACATCTCGCTGTATGTCCCACATCCAAAGTGCCAAGAGAGAGCTTGCTCTCCCTGTCTTTGAGTACTGTCTTAACTGTCCCGGTTACCTCTTTGCTAACATTCTCTTCAGAGCTGCAGTGAAAGCAGGAACCATGTGGAGAAGGCACCCACACTGAAAGTGCCTGGAGGGAACATTGGGGCTTCTTCTCAGTGTCTCTGACATAGGGTTTCACTGTCCCGGTAAAGTCTCTCCTAACACCGTGCAGAGCGCTGTGCCCAATATACAGAAACGTCTTGCGGTATCTCCTACAGGGAAAGTGCCAGGAGGGAATTGTGGAGCTTGTTCTCAGTGTCTCTGAGAATTGCTCTGATTATCTGTGTGACCTCTTTTGCTAAGACTCTCCAGAGAGCCGTCCTCAAAACAAACACACATCTTGACATATCTCCCACATTGATCGCAGTGTCTCCAGAAACGGCATTCAAGGAGCCAGGACCTTTTCTCCCTACACTGTCCATTGAGTTGTCCTCAAAACCAATATACATCCTGCTATATCTCCCACATGGAAAGTGCCAGGAGGGAGAAGTGGGGATTATGTTTAGACTTTCTCGGAACTGCTTCAAATCAACTAGATACCTCTGTGCTGTAAATCTCCCAACAGCCAAACGCAAAAGCAGCAAACATCTCGCTGTATGTCCCACATCCAAAGTGCCAAGAGAGAGCTTGCTCTCCCTGTCTTTGAGTACTGTTTTCACTGTCCCGGTTACCTCTTTGCTAACATTCTCTTCAGAGCTGCAGTGAAACCAGGAACCACGTGGAGAAGGCACCCACACTGAAAGTGCCTGGAGGGAACATTGGGGCTTCTTCTCAGTGTCTCTGACATAGGGTTTCACTGTCCCGGGAAAGTCTCTGCTAACACCCTGCAGAGCGCTGTGCCCAATCTACAGAAACGTCTTGCGGTATCTCCTACAGGGAAAGTGCCAGGAGGGAATTGTCGAGCTTGCTCTCAGTGTCTCTGAGAATTGCTCTGATTATCCCTGTGACCTCTTTGCTAAGACTCTCCAGAGAGACGTCCTCAAAACAAACACACATCTTGACATATCTCCCACATTGATCGCAGTGTCTCCAGAAACGGCATTCAAGGAGCCAGGACCTTTTCTCCCTACACTGTCCATTGAGTTGTCCTCAAAACCAATATACATCCTGCTATATCTCCCACATGGAAAGTGCCAGGAGGGAGAAGTGGGGATTATGTTTAGACTTTCTCGGAACTGCTTCAAATCAACTAGATATCTTTGTGCTGTAAATCTCCCAACAGCCAAACGCAAAAGCAGCAAACATCTCGCTGTATGTCCCACATCCAAAGTGCCAAGAGAGAGCTTGCTCTCCCTGTCTTTGAGTACTGTTTTCACTGTCCCGGTTACCTCTTTGCTAACATTCTCTTCAGAGCTGCAGTGAAAGCAGGAACCACGTGGAGAAGGCACCCACACTGAAAGTGCCTGGAGGGAACATTGGGGCTTCTTCTCAGTGTCTCTGACATAGGGTTTCACTGTCCCGGGAAAGTCTCTGCTAACACCGTGCAGAGCGCTGTGCCCAATATACAGAAACGTCTTGCGGTATCTCCTACAGGGAAAGTGCCAGGAGGGAATTGTCGAGCTTGCTCTCAGTGTCTCTGAGAATTGCTCTGATTATCCCTGTGACCTCTTTGCTAAGACTCTCCAGAGAGACGTCCTCAAAACAAACACACATCTTGACATATCTCCCACATTGATCGCAGTGTCTCCAGAAACGGCATTCAAGGAGCCAGGACCTTTTCTCCCTACACTGTCCATTGAGTTGTCCTCAAAACCAATATACATCCTGCTATATCTCCCACATGGAAAGTGCCAGGAGGGAGAAGTGGGGATTATGTTTAGACTTTCTCGGAACTGCTTCAAATCAACTAGATATCTTTGTGCTGTAAATCTCCCAACAGCCAAACGCAAAAGCAGCAAACATCTCGCTGTATGTCCCACATCCAAAGTGCCAAGAGAGAGCTTGCTCTCCCTGTCTTTGAGTACTGTTTTCACTGTCCCGGTTACCTCTTTGCTAACATTCTCTTCAGAGCCGCAGTGAAACCAGGAACCACGTGGAGAAGGCACCCACACTGAAAGTGCCTGGAGGGAACATTGGGGCTTCTTCTCAGTGTCTCTGACATAGGGTTTCACTGTCCCGGGAAAGTCTCTGCTAACACCGTGCAGAGCGCTGTGCCCAATATACAGAAACGTCTTGCGGTATCTCCTACAGGGAAAGTGCCAGGAGGGAATTGTCGAGCTTGCTCTCAGTGTCTCTGAGAATTGCTCTGATTATCCCTGTGACCTCTTTGCTAAGACTCTCCAGAGAGACGTCCTCAAAACAAACACACATCTTGACATATCTCCCACATTGATCGCAGTGTCTCCAGAAACGGCATTCAAGGAGCCAGGACCTTTTCTCCCTACACTGTCCATTGAGTTGTCCTCAAAACCAATATACATCCTGCTATATCTCCCACATGGAAAGTGCCAGGAGGGAGAAGTGGGGATTATGTTTAGACTTTCTCGGAACTGCTTCAAATCAACTAGATATCTTTGTGCTGTAAATCTCCCAACAGCCAAACGCAAAAGCAGCAAACATCTCGCTGTATGTCCCACATCCAAAGTGCCAAGAGAGAGCTTGCTCTCCCTGTCTTTGAGTACTGTTTTCACTGTCCCGGTTACCTCTTTGCTAACATTCTCTTCAGAGCCGCAGTGAAACCAGGAACCACGTGGAGAAGGCACCCACACTGAAAGTGCCTGGAGGGAACATTGGGGCTTCTTCTCAGTGTCTCTGACATAGGGTTTCACTGTCCCGGGAAAGTCTCTGCTAACACCGTGCAGAGCGCTGTGCCCAATATACAGAAACGTCTTGCGGTATCTCCTACAGGGAAAGTGCCAGGAGGGAATTGTCGAGCTTGTTCTCAGTGTCTCTGAGAATTGCTCTGGTTATCTGTGTGACCTCTTTGCTAAGACTCTCCGGAGAGCCGTCCTCAAAACAAACACACATCTTGACATATCTCCCACATTGATCGCAGTGTCTCCAGAAACGGCATTCAAGGAGCCAGGACCTTTTCTCCCTACACTGTCCATTGAGTTGTCCTCAAAACCAATATACATCCTGCTATATCTCCCACATGGAAAATGCCAGGAGCGAGAAGTGGGGATTATGTTTAGACTTTCTCGGAACTGCTTCAAATCAACTAGATATCTTTGTGCTGTAAATCTCCCAACAGCCAAACGCAAAAGCAGCAAACATCTCGCTGTATGTCCCACATCCAAAGTGCCAAGAGAGAGCTTGCTCTCCCTGTCTTTGAGTACTGTTTTCACTGTCCCGGTTACCTCTTTGCTAACATTCTCTTCAGAGCCGCAGTGAAACCAGGAACCACGTGGAGAAGGCACCCACACTGAAAGTGCCTGGAGGGAACATTGGGGCTTCTGCTCAGTGTCTCTGACATAGGGTTTCACTGTCCCGGGAAAGTCTCTCCTAACACCGTGCAGAGCGCTGTGCCCAATATACAGAAACGTCTTGCGGTATCTCCTACAGGGAAAGTGCCAGGAGGGAATTGTCGAGCTTGTTCTCAGTGTCTCTGAGAATTGCTCTGATTATCTGTGTGACCTCTTTGCTAAGACTCTCCAGAGAGCCGTCCTCAAAACCAACACACATCTTGACATATCTCCCACATTGATCGCAGTGTCTCCAGAAACGGCATTCAAGGAGCCAGGACCTTTTCTCCCTACACTGTCCATTGAGTTGTCCTCAAAACCAATATACATCCTGCTATATCTCCCACATGGAAAGTGCCAGGAGGGAGAAGTGGGGATTATGTTTAGACTTTCTCGGAACTGCTTCAAATCAACTAGATATCTTTGTGCTGTAAATCTCCCAACAGCCAAACGCAAAAGCAGCAAACATCTCGCTGTATGTCCCACATCCAAAGTGCCAAGAGAGAGCTTGCTCTCCCTGTCTTTGAGTACTGTTTTCACTGTCCCGGTTACCTCTTTGCTAACATTCTCTTCAGAGCCGCAGTGAAACCAGGAACCACGTGGAGGAGGCACCCACACTGAAAGTGCCTGGAGGGAACATTGGGGCTTCTTCTCAGTGTCTCTGACATAGGGTTTCACTGTCCCGGGAAAGTCTCTGCTAACACCCTGCAGAGCGCTGTGCCCAATATACAGAAACGTCTTGCGGTATCTCCTACAGGGAAAGTGCCAGGAGGGAATTGTCGAGCTTGTTCTCAGTGTCTCTGAGAATTGCTCTGGTTATCTGTGTGAGCTCTTTGCTAAGACTCTCCAGAGAGCCGTCCTCAAAACCAACACACATCTTGACATATCTCCCACATTGATCGCAGTGTCTCCAGAAACGGCATTCAAGGAGCCAGGACCTTTTCTCCCTACACTGTCCATTGAGTTGTCCTCAAAACCAATATACATCCTGCTATATCTCCCACATGGAAAGTGCCAGGAGGGAGAAGTGGGGATTATGTTTAGACTTTCTCGGAACTGCTTCAAATCAACTAGATATCTTTGTGCTGTAAATCTCCCAACAGCCAAACGCAAAAGCAGCAAACATCTCGCTGTATGTCCCACATCCAAAGTGCCAAGAGAGAGCTTGCTCTCCCTGTCTTTGAGTACTGTTTTCACTGTCCCGGTTACCTCTTTGCTAACATTCTCTTCAGAGCTGCAGTGAAAGCAGGAACCACGTGGAGAAGGCACCCACACTGAAAGTGCCTGGAGGGAACATTGGGGCTTCTTCTCAGTGTCTCTGACATAGGGTTTCACTGTCCCGGGAAAGTCTCTGCTAACACCGTGCAGAGCGCTGTGCCCAATATACAGAAACATCTTGCGGTATCTCCTACAGGGAAAGTGCCAGGAGGGAATTGTCAAGCTTGTTCTCAGTGTCTCTGAGAATTGCTCTGATTATCTGTGTGACCTCTTTGCTAAGACTCTCCAGAGAGCCGTCCTCAAAACAAACACACATCTTGACATATCTCCCACATTGATCGCAGTGTCTCCAGAAACGGCATTCAAGGAGCCAGGACCTTTTCTCCCTACACTGTCCATTGAGTTGTCCTCAAAACCAATATACATCCTGCTATATCTCCCACATGGAAAGTGCCAGGAGGGAGAAGTGGGGATTATGTTTAGACTTTCTCGGAACTGCTTCAAATCAACTAGATATCTTTGTGCTGTAAATCTCCCAACAGCCAAACGCAAAAGCAGCAAACATCTCGCTGTATGTCCCACATCCAAAGTGCCAAGAGAGAGCTTGCTCTCCCTGTCTTTGAGTACTGTTTTCACTGTCCCGGTTACCTCTTTGCTAACATTCTCTTCAGAGCCGCAGTGAAACCAGGAACCACGTGGAGAAGGCACCCACACTGAAAGTGCCTGGAGGGAACATTGGGGCTTCTTCTCAGTGTCTCTGACATAGGGTTTCACTGTCCCGGGAAAGTCTCTGCTAACACCCTGCAGAGCGCTGTGCCCAATGTACAGAAACGTCTTGCGGAATCTCCTACAGGGAAAGTGCCAGGAGGGAATTGTCGAGCTTGCTCTCAGTGTCTCTGAGAATTGCTCTGGTTATCTGTGTGAGCTCTTTGCTAAGACTCTCCAGAGAGCCGTCCTCAAAACAAACACACATCTTGACATATCTCCCACATTGATCGCAGTGTCTCCAGAAACGGCATTCAAGGAGCCAGGACCTTTTCTCCCTACACTGTCCATTGAGTTGTCCTCAAAACCAATATACATCCTGCTATATCTCCCACATGGAAAGTGCCAGGAGGGAGAAGTGGGGATTATGTTTAGACTTTCTCGGAACTGCTTCAAATCAACTAGATATCTTTGTGCTGTAAATCTCCCAACAGCCAAACGCAAAAGCAGCAAACATCTCGCTGTATGTCCCACATCCAAAGTGCCAAGAGAGAGCTTGCTCTCCCTGTCTTTGAGTACTGTTTTCACTGTCCCGGTTACCTCTTTGCTAACATTCTCTTCAGAGCCGCAGTGAAACCAGGAACCACGTGGAGAAGGCACCCACACTGAAAGTGCCTGGAGGGAACATTGGGGCTTCTCAGTGTCTCTGACATAGGGTTTCACTGTCCCGGGAAAGTCTCTGCTAACACCGTGCAGAGCGCTGTGCCCAATATACAGAAACGTCTTGCGGTATCTCCTACAGGGAAAGTGCCAGGAGGGAATTGTGGAGCTTGTTCTCAGTGTCTCTGAGAATTGCTCTGATTATCTGTGTGACCTCTTTGCTAAGACTCTCCAGAGAGCCGTCCTCAAAACCAACACACATCTTGACATATCTCCCACATTGATCGCAGTGTCTCCAGAAACGGCATTCAAGGAGCCAGGACCTTTTCTCCCTACACTGTCCATTGAGTTGTCCTCAAAACCAATATACATCCTGCTATATCTCCCACATGGAAAGTGCCAGGAGGGAGAAGTGGGGATTATGTTTAGACTTTCTCGGAACTGCTTCAAATCAACTAGATATCTTTGTGCTGTAAATCTCCCAACAGCCAAACGCAAAAGCAGCAAACATCTCGCTGTATGTCCCACATCCAAAGTGCCAAGAGAGAGCTTGCTCTCCCTGTCTTTGAGTACTGTTTTCACTGTCCCGGTTACCTCTTTGCTAACATTCTCTTCAGAGCCGCAGTGAAACCAGGAACCACGTGGAGGAGGCACCCACACTGAAAGTGCCTGGAGGGAACATTGGGGCTTCTTCTCAGTGTCTCTGACATAGGGTTTCACTGTCCCGGGAAAGTCTCTGCTAACACCCTGCAGAGCGCTGTGCCCAATATACAGAAACGTCTTGCGGTATCTCCTACAGGGAAAGTGCCAGGAGGGAATTGTCGAGCTTGTTCTCAGTGTCTCTGAGAATTGCTCTGGTTATCTGTGTGAGCTCTTTGCTAAGACTCTCCAGAGAGCCGTCCTCAAAACCAACACACATCTTGACATATCTCCCACATTGATCGCAGTGTCTCCAGAAACGGCATTCAAGGAGCCAGGACCTTTTCTCCCTACACTGTCCATTGAGTTGTCCTCAAAACCAATATACATCCTGCTATATCTCCCACATGGAAAGTGCCAGGAGGGAGAAGTGGGGATTATGTTTAGACTTTCTCGGAACTGCTTCAAATCAACTAGATATCTTTGTGCTGTAAATCTCCCAACAGCCAAACGCAAAAGCAGCAAACATCTCGCTGTATGTCCCACATCCAAAGTGCCAAGAGAGAGCTTGCTCTCCCTGTCTTTGAGTACTGTTTTCACTGTCCCGGTTACCTCTTTGCTAACATTCTCTTCAGAGCTGCAGTGAAAGCAGGAACCACGTGGAGAAGGCACCCACACTGAAAGTGCCTGGAGGGAACATTGGGGCTTCTTCTCAGTGTCTCTGACATAGGGTTTCACTGTCCCGGGAAAGTCTCTGCTAACACCGTGCAGAGCGCTGTGCCCAATATACAGAAACATCTTGCGGTATCTCCTACAGGGAAAGTGCCAGGAGGGAATTGTCAAGCTTGTTCTCAGTGTCTCTGAGAATTGCTCTGATTATCTGTGTGACCTCTTTGCTAAGACTCTCCAGAGAGCCGTCCTCAAAACAAACACACATCTTGACATATCTCCCACATTGATCGCAGTGTCTCCAGAAACGGCATTCAAGGAGCCAGGACCTTTTCTCCCTACACTGTCCATTGAGTTGTCCTCAAAACCAATATACATCCTGCTATATCTCCCACATGGAAAGTGCCAGGAGGGAGAAGTGGGGATTATGTTTAGACTTTCTCGGAACTGCTTCAAATCAACTAGATATCTTTGTGCTGTAAATCTCCCAACAGCCAAACGCAAAAGCAGCAAACATCTCGCTGTATGTCCCACATCCAAAGTGCCAAGAGAGAGCTTGCTCTCCCTGTCTTTGAGTACTGTTTTCACTGTCCCGGTTACCTCTTTGCTAACATTCTCTTCAGAGCCGCAGGGAAACCAGGAACCACGTGGAGAAGGCACCCACACTGAAAGTGCCTGGAGGGAACATTGGGGCTTCTTCTCAGTGTCTCTGACATAGGGTTTCACTGTCCCGGGAAAGTCTCTGCTAACACCCTGCAGAGCGCTGTGCCCAATGTACAGAAACGTCTTGCGGAATCTCCTACAGGGAAAGTGCCAGGAGGGAATTGTCGAGCTTGCTCTCAGTGTCTCTGAGAATTGCTCTGGTTATCTGTGTGAGCTCTTTGCTAAGACTCTCCAGAGAGCCGTCCTCAAAATAAACACACATCTTGACATATCTCCCACATTGATCGCAGTGTCTCCAGAAACGGCATTCAAGGAGCCAGGAACTTTTCTCCCTACACTGTCCATTGAGTTGTCCTCAAAACCAATATACATCCTGCTATATCTCCCACATGGAAAGTGCCAGGAGGGAGAAGTGGGGATTATGTTTAGACTTTCTCGGAACTGCTTCAAATCAACTAGATATCTTTGTGCTGTAAATCTCCCAACAGCCAAACGCAAAAGCAGCAAACATCTCGCTGTATGTCCCACATCCAAAGTGCCAAGAGAGAGCTTGCTCTCCCTGTCTTTGAGTACTGTTTTCACTGTCCCGGTTACCTCTTTGCTAACATTCTCTTCAGAGCCGCAGTGAAGCAGGAACCACGTGGAGAAGGCACCCACACTGAAAGTGCCTGGAGGGAACATTGGGGCTTCTTCTCAGTGTCTCTGACATAGGGTTTCACTGTCCCGGGAAAGTCTCTGCTAACACCGTGCAGAGCGCTGTGCCCAATATACAGAAACGTCTTGCGGTATCTCCTACAGGGAAAGTGCCAGGAGGGAATTGTCGAGCTTGTTCTCAGTGTCTCTGAGAATTGCTCTGGTTATCTGTGTGACCTCTTTGCTAAGACTCTCCAGAGAGCCGTCCTCAAAACAAACACACATCTTGACATATCTCCCACATTGATCGCAGTGTCTCCAGAAACGGCATTCAAGGAGCCAGGACCTTTTCTCCCTACACTGTCCATTGAGTTGTCCTCAAAACCAATATACATCCTGCTATATCTCCCACATGGAAAGTGCCAGGAGGGAGAAGTGGGGATTATGTTTAGACTTTCTCGGAACTGCTTCAAATCAACTAGATACCTCTGTGCTGTAAATCTCCCAACAGCCAAACGCAAAAGCAGCAAACATCTCGCTGTATGTCCCACATCCAAAGTGCCAAGAGAGAGCTTGCTCTCCCTGTCTTTGAGTACTGTTTTCACTGTCCCGGTTACCTCTTTGCTAACATTCTCTTCAGAGCCGCAGTGAAACCAGGAACCACGTGGAGAAGGCACCCACACTGAAAGTGCCTGGAGGGAACATTGGGGCTTCTTCTCAGTGTCTCTGACATAGGGTTTCACTGTCCCGGGAAAGTCTCTGCTAACACCGTGCAGAGCGCAGTGCCCAATGTACAGAAACGTCTTGCGGAATCTCCTACAGGGAAAGTGCCAGGAGGGAATTGTCGAGCTTGTTCTCAGTGTCTCTGAGAATTGCTCTGATTATCTGTGTGACCTCTTTGCTAAGACTCTCCAGAGAGCCGTCCTCAAAACAAACACACATCTTGACATATCTCCCACATTGATCGCAGTGTCTCCAGAAACGGCATTCAAGGAGCCAGGACCTTTTCTCCCTACACTGTCCATTGAGTTGTCCTCAAACCCAATATACATCCTGCTATATCTCCCACATGGAAAATGCCAGGAGGGAGAAGTGGGGATTATGTTTAGACTTTCTCGGAACTGCTTCAAATCAACTAGATACCTCTGTGCTGTAAATCTCCCAACAGCCAAACGCAAAAGCAGCAAACATCTCGCTGTATGTCCCACATCCAAAGTGCCAAGAGAGAGCTTGCTCTCCCTGTCTTTGAGTACTGTTTTCACTGTCCCGGTTACCTCTTTGCTAACGTTCTCTTCAGAGCCGCAGTGAAAGCAGGAACCACGTGGAGAAGGCACCCACACTGAAAGTGCCTGGAGGGAACATTGGGGCTTCTTCTCAGTGTCTCTGACATAGGGTTCCACTGTCCCGGGAAAGTCTCTGCTAACACCGTGCAGAGCGCTGTGCCCAATGTACAGAAACGTCTTGCGGTATCTCCTACAGGGAAAGTGCCAGGAGGGAATTGTCGAGCTTGTTCTCAGTGTCTCTGAGAATTGCTCTGGTTATCTGTGTGAGCTCTTTGCTAAGACTCTCCAGAGAGCCGTCCTCAAAACAAACACACATCTTGACATATCTCCCACATTGATCGCAGTGTCTCCAGAAACGGCATTCAAGGAGCCAGGACCTTTTCTCCCTACA
This sequence comes from Chroicocephalus ridibundus, assembly GCF_963924245.1. Classification (NCBI taxonomy): domain Eukaryota; kingdom Metazoa; phylum Chordata; class Aves; order Charadriiformes; family Laridae; genus Chroicocephalus; species Chroicocephalus ridibundus. The sequence continues at coordinate 291,740 of NW_026961241.1, read as the reverse complement.
CTGTCCATTGAGTTGTCCTCAAAACCAATATACATCCTGCTATATCTCCCACATGGAAAGTGCCAGGAGGGAGAAGTGGGGATTATGTTTAGACTTTCTCGGAACTGCTTCAAATCAACTAGATACCTCTGTGCTGTAAATCTCCCAACAGCCAAACGCAAAAGCAGCAAACATCTCGCTGTATGTCCCACATCCAAAGTGCCAAGAGAGAGCTTGCTCTCCCTGTCTTTGAGTACTGTTTTCACTGTCCCGGTTACCTCTTTGCTAACATTCTCTTCAGAGCCGCAGTGAAACCACGAACCACGTGGAGAAGGCACCCACACTGAAAGTGCCTGGAGGGAACATTGGGGCTTCTTCTCAGTGTCTCTGACATAGGGTTTCACTGTCCCGGGAAAGTCTCTGCTAACACCGTGCAGAGCGCTGTGCCCAATGTACAGAAACGTCTTGCGGAATCTCCTACAGGGAAAGTGCCAGGAGGGAATTGTCGAGCTTGTTCTCAGTGTCTCTGAGAATTGCTCTGATTATCTGTGTGACCTCTTTGCTAAGACTCTCCAGAGAGCCGTCCTCAAAACAAACACACATCTTGACATATCTCCCACATTGATCGCAGTGTCTCCAGAAACGGCATTCAAGGAGCCAGGACCTTTTCTCCCTACACTGTCCATTGAGTTGTCCTCAAACCCAATATACATCCTGCTATATCTCCCACATGGAAAATGCCAGGAGGGAGAAGTGGGGATTATGTTTAGACTTTCTCGGAACTGCTTCAAATCAACTAGATACCTCTGTGCTGTAAATCTCCCAACAGCCAAACGCAAAAGCAGCAAACATCTCGCTGTATGTCCCACATCCAAAGTGCCAAGAGAGAGCTTGCTCTCCCTGTCTTTGAGTACTGTTTTCACTGTCCCGGTTACCTCTTTGCTAACGTTCTCTTCAGAGCCGCAGTGAAACCAGGAACCACGTGGAGAAGGCACCCACACTGAAAGTGCCTGGAGGGAACATTGGGGCTTCTTCTCAGTGTCTCTGACATAGGGTTCCACTGTCCCGGGAAAGTCTCTGCTAACACCGTGCAGAGCGCTGTGCCCAATGTACAGAAACGTCTTGCGGTATCTCCTACAGGGAAAGTGCCAGGAGGGAATTGTCGAGCTTGTTCTCAGTGTCTCTGAGAATTGCTCTGGTTATCTGTGTGAGCTCTTTGCTAAGACTCTCCAGAGAGCCGTCCTCAAAACAAACACACATCTTGACATATCTCCCACATTGATCGCAGTGTCTCCAGAAACGGCATTCAAGGAGCCAGGACCTTTTCTCCCTACACTGTCCATTGAGTTGTCCTCAAAACCAATATACATCCTGCTATATCTCCCACATGGAAAGTGCCAGGAGGGAGAAGTGGGGATTATGTTTAGACTTTCTCGGAACTGCTTCAAATCAACTAGATACCTCTGTGCTGTAAATCTCCCAACAGCCAAACGCAAAAGCAGCAAACATCTCGCTGTATGTCCCACATCCAAAGTGCCAAGAGAGAGCTTGCTCTCCCTGTCTTTGAGTACTGTTTTCACTGTCCCGGTTACCTCTTTGCTAACGTTCTCTTCAGAGCCGCAGTGAAACCAGGAACCACGTGGAGAAGGCACCCACACTGAAAGTGCCTGGAGGGAACATTGGGGCTTCTTCTCAGTGTCTCTGACATAGGGTTCCACTGTCCCGGGAAAGTCTCTGCTAACACCGTGCAGAGCGCTGTGCCCAATGTACAGAAACGTCTTGCGGTATCTCCTACAGGGAAAGTGCCAGGAGGGAATTGTCGAGCTTGTTCTCAGTGTCTCTGAGAATTGCTCTGGTTATCTGTGTGAGCTCTTTGCTAAGACTCTCCAGAGAGCCGTCCTCAAAACAAACACACATCTTGACATATCTCCCACATTGATCGCAGTGTCTCCAGAAACGGCATTCAAGGAGCCAGGACCTTTTCTCCCTACACTGTCCATTGAGTTGTCCTCAAAACCAATATACATCCTGCTAGATCTCCCACATGGAAAGTGCCAGGAGGGAGAAGTGGGGATTATGTTTAGACTTTCTCGGAACTGCTTCAAATCAACTAGATATCTTTGTGCTGTAAATCTCCCAACAGCCAAACGCAAAAGCAGCAAACATCTCGCTGTATGTCCCACATCCAAAGTGCCAAGAGAGAGCTTGCTCTCCCTGTCTTTGAGTACTGTTTTCACTGTCCCGGTTACCTCTTTGCTAACATTCTCTTCAGAGCTGCAGTGAAAGCAGGAACCACGTGGAGAAGGCACCCACACTGAAAGTGCCTGGAGGGAACATTGGGGCTTCTTCTCAGTGTCTCTGACATAGGGTTTCACTGTCCCGGGAAAGTCTCTGCTAACACCCTGCAGAGCGCTGTGCCTAATATACAGAAACGTCTTGCGGTATCTCCTACAGGGAAAGTGCCAGGAGGGAATTGTCGAGCTTGTTCTCAGTGTCTCTGAGAATTGCTCTGGTTATCTGTGTGACCTCTTTGCTAAGACTCTCCAGAGAGCCGTCCTCAAAACAAACACACATCTTGACATATCTCCCACATTGATCGCAGTGTCTCCAGAAACGGCATTCAAGGAGCCAGGACCTTTTCTCCCTACACTGTCCATTGAGTTGTCCTCAAAACCAATATACATCCTGCTATATCTCCCACATGGAAAGTGCCAGGAGGGAGAAGTGGGGATTATGTTTAGACTTTCTCGGAACTGCTTCAAATCAACTAGATATCTTTGTGCTGTAAATCTCCCAACAGCCAAACGCAAAAGCAGCAAACATCTCGCTGTATGTCCCACATCCAAAGTGCCAAGAGAGAGCTTGCTCTCCCTGTCTTTGAGTACTGTTTTCACTGTCCCGGTTACCTCTTGGCTAACATTCTCTTCAGAGCTGCAGTGAAACCAGGAACCACGTGGAGAAGGCACCCACACTGAAAGTGCCTGGAGGGAACATTGGGGCTTCTTCTCAGTGTCTCTGACATAGGGTTCCACTGTCCCGGGAAAGTCTCTGCTAACACCGTGCAGAGCGCTGTGCCCAATGTACAGAAACGTCTTGCGGTATCTCCTACAGGGAAAGTGCCAGGAGGGAATTGTCGAGCTTGTTCTCAGTGTCTCTGAGAATTGCTCTGGTTATCTGTGTGAGCTCTTTGCTAAGACTCTCCAGAGAGCCGTCCTCAAAACAAACACACATCTTGACATATCTCCCACATTGATCGCAGTGTCTCCAGAAACGGCATTCAAGGAGCCAGGACCTTTTCTCCCTACACTGTCCATTGAGTTGTCCTCAAAACCAATATACATCCTGCTATATCTCCCACATGGAAAGTGCCAGGAGGGAGAAGTGGGGATTATGTTTAGACTTTCTCGGAACTGCTTCAAATCAACTAGATATCTTTGTGCTGTAAATCTCCCAACAGCCAAACGCAAAAGCAGCAAACATCTCGCTGTATGTCCCACATCCAAAGTGCCAAGAGAGAGCTTGCTCTCCCTGTCTTTGAGTACTGTTTTCACTGTCCCGGTTACCTCTTTGCTAACATTCTCTTCAGAGCTGCAGTGAAAGCAGGAACCACGTGGAGAAGGCACCCACACTGAAAGTGCCTGGAGGGAACATTGGGGCTTCTTCTCAGTGTCTCTGACATAGGGTTTCACTGTCCCGGGAAAGTCTCTGCTAACACCCTGCAGAGCGCTGTGCCTAATATACAGAAACGTCTTGCGGTATCTCCTACAGGGAAAGTGCCAGGAGGGAATTGTCGAGCTTGTTCTCAGTGTCTCTGAGAATTGCTCTGGTTATCTGTGTGACCTCTTTGCTAAGACTCTCCAGAGAGCCGTCCTCAAAACAAACACACATCTTGACATATCTCCCACATTGATCGCAGTGTCTCCAGAAACGGCATTCAAGGAGCCAGGACCTTTTCTCCCTACACTGTCCATTGAGTTGTCCTCAAAACCAATATACATCCTGCTATATCTCCCACATGGAAAGTGCCAGGAGGGAGAAGTGGGGATTATGTTTAGACTTTCTCGGAACTGCTTCAAATCAACTAGATATCTTTGTGCTGTAAATCTCCCAACAGCCAAACGCAAAAGCAGCAAACATCTCGCTGTATGTCCCACATCCAAAGTGCCAAGAGAGAGCTTGCTCTCCCTGTCTTTGAGTACTGTTTTCACTGTCCCGGTTACCTCTTGGCTAACATTCTCTTCAGAGCTGCAGTGAAACCAGGAACCACGTGGAGAAGGCACCCACACTGAAAGTGCCTGGAGGGAACATTGGGGCTTCTTCTCAGTGTCTCTGACATAGGGTTCCACTGTCCCGGGAAAGTCTCTGCTAACACCGTGCAGAGCGCTGTGCCCAATGTACAGAAACGTCTTGCGGTATCTCCTACAGGGAAAGTGCCAGGAGGGAATTGTCGAGCTTGTTCTCAGTGTCTCTGAGAATTGCTCTGGTTATCTGTGTGAGCTCTTTGCTAAGACTCTCCAGAGAGCCGTCCTCAAAACAAACACACATCTTGACATATCTCCCACATTGATCGCAGTGTCTCCAGAAACGGCATTCAAGGAGCCAGGACCTTTTCTCCCTACACTGTCCATTGAGTTGTCCTCAAAACCAATATACATCCTGCTATATCTCCCACATGGAAAGTGCCAGGAGGGAGAAGTGGGGATTATGTTTAGACTTTCTCGGAACTGCTTCAAATCAACTAGATATCTTTGTGCTGTAAATCTCCCAACAGCCAAACGCAAAAGCAGCAAACATCTCGCTGTATGTCCCACATCCAAAGTGCCAAGAGAGAGCTTGCTCTCCCTGTCTTTGAGTACTGTTTTCACTGTCCCGGTTACCTCTTTGCTAACATTCTCTTCAGAGCTGCAGTGAAAGCAGGAACCACGTGGAGAAGGCACCCACACTGAAAGTGCCTGGAGGGAACATTGGGGCTTCTTCTCAGTGTCTCTGACATAGGGTTTCACTGTCCCGGGAAAGTCTCTGCTAACACCCTGCAGAGCGCTGTGCCCAATATACAGAAACGTCTTGCGGTATCTCCTACAGGGAAAGTGCCAGGAGGGAATTGTCGAGCTTGTTCTCAGTGTCTCTGAGAATTGCTCTGGTTATCTGTGTGACCTCTTTGCTAAGACTCTCCAGAGAGACGTCCTCAAAACAAACACACATCTTGACATATCTCCCACATTGATCGCAGTGTCTCCAGAAACGGCATTCAAGGAGCCAGGACCTTTTCTCCCTACACTGTCCATTGAGTTGTCCTCAAAACCAATATACATCCTGCTATATCTCCCACATGGAAAGTGCCAGGAGGGAGAAGTGGGGATTATGTTTAGACTTTCTCGGAACTGCTTCAAATCAACTAGATATCTTTGTGCTGTAAATCTCCCAACAGCCAAACGCAAAAGCAGCAAACATCTCGCTGTATGTCCCACATCCAAAGTGCCAAGAGAGAGCTTGCTCTCCCTGTCTTTGAGTACTGTTTTCACTGTCCCGGTTACCTCTTTGCTAACATTCTCTTCAGAGCTGCAGTGAAACCAGGAACCACGTGGAGAAGGCACCCACACTGAAAGTGCCTGGAGGGAACATTGGGGCTTCTTCTCAGTGTCTCTGACATAGGGTTTCACTGTCCCGGGAAAGTCTCTGCTAACACCGTGCAGAGCGCTGTGCCCAATATACAGAAACGTCTTGCGGTATCTCCTACAGGGAAAGTGCCAGGAGGGAATTGTCGAGCTTGCTCTCAGTGTCTCTGAGAATTGCTCTGATTATCCCTGTGACCTCTTTGCTAAGACTCTCCAGAGAGACGTCCTCAAAACAAACACACATCTTGACATATCTCCCACATTGATCGCAGTGTCTCCAGAAACGGCATTCAAGGAGCCAGGACCTTTTCTCCCTACACTGTCCATTGAGTTGTCCTCAAAACCACTATACATCCTGCTATATCTCCCACATGGAAAATGCCAGGAGGGAGAAGTGGGGATTATGTTTAGACTTTCTCGGAACTGCTTCAAATCAACTAGATATCTTTGTGCTGTAAATCTCCCAACAGCCAAACGCAAAAGCAGCAAACATCTCGCTGTATGTCCCACATCCAAAGTGCCAAGAGAGAGCTTGCTCTCCCTGTCTTTGAGTACTGTTTTCACTGTCCCGGTTACCTCTTTGCTAACATTCTCTTCAGAGCTGCAGTGAAAGCAGGAACCACGTGGAGAAGGCACCCACACTGAAAGTGCCTGGAGGGAACATTGGGGCTTCTTCTCAGTGTCTCTGACATAGGGTTTCACTGTCCCGGGAAAGTCTCTGCTAACACCCTGCAGAGCGCTGTGCCCAATATACAGAAACGTCTTGCGGTATCTCCTACAGGGAAAGTGCCAGGAGGGAATTGTCGAGCTTGTTCTCAGTGTCTCTGAGAATTGCTCTGGTTATCTGTGTGACCTCTTTGCTAAGACTCTCCAGAGAGACGTCCTCAAAACAAACACACATCTTGACATATCTCCCACATTGATCGCAGTGTCTCCAGAAACGGCATTCAAGGAGCCAGGACCTTTTCTCCCTACACTGTCCATTGAGTTGTCCTCAAAACCAATATACATCCTGCTATATCTCCCACATGGAAAGTGCCAGGAGGGAGAAGTGGGGATTATGTTTAGACTTTCTCGGAACTGCTTCAAATCAACTAGATATCTTTGTGCTGTAAATCTCCCAACAGCCAAACGCAAAAGCAGCAAACATCTCGCTGTATGTCCCACATCCAAAGTGCCAAGAGAGAGCTTGCTCTCCCTGTCTTTGAGTACTGTCTTAACTGTCCCGGTTACCTCTTTGCTAAAATTCTCTTCAGAGCTGCAGTGAAAGCAGGAACCACGTGGAGAAGGCACCCACACTGAAAGTGCCTGGAGGGAACATTGGGGCTTCTTCTCAGTGTCTCTGACATAGGGTTTCACTGTCCCGGGAAAATCTCTGCTAACACCCTGCAGAGCGCTGTGCCCAATGTACAGAAACGTCTTGCGGTATCTCCTACAGGGAAAGTGCCAGGAGGGAATTGTCGAGCTTGTTCTCAGTGTCTCTGAGAATTGCTCTGATTATCTGTGTGACCTCTTTGCTAAGACTCTCCAGAGAGACGTCCTCAAAACAAACACACATCTTGACATATCTCCCACATTGATCGCAGTGTCTCCAGAAACGGCATTCAAGGAGCCAGGACCTTTTCTCCCTACACTGTCCATTGAGTTGTCCTCAAAACCAATATACATCCTGCTAGATCTCCCACATGGAAAGTGCCAGGAGGGAGAAGTGGGGATTATGTTTAGACTTTCTCGGAACTGCTTCAAATCAACTAGATATCTTTGTGCTGTAAATCTCCCAACAGCCAAACGCAAAAGCAGCAAACATCTCGCTGTATGTCCCACATCCAAAGTGCCAAGAGAGAGCTTGCTCTCCCTGTCTTTGAGTACTGTTTTCACTGTCCCGGTTACCTCTTTGCTAACATTCTCTTCAGAGCTGCAGTGAAACCAGGAACCACGTGGAGAAGGCACCCACACTGAAAGTGCCTGGAGGGAACATTGGGGCTTCTTCTCAGTGTCTCTGACATAGGGTTTCACTGTCCCGGGAAAGTCTCTGCTAACACCCTGCAGAGCGCTGTGCCCAATATACAGAAACGTCTTGCGGTATCTCCTACAGGGAAAGTGCCAGGAGGGAATTGTCGAGCTTGTTCTCAGTGTCTCTGAGAATTGCTCTGATTATCCCTGTGACCTCTTTGCTAAGACTCTCCAGAGAGCCGTCCTCAAAACAAACACACATCTTGACATATCTCCCACATTGATCGCAGTGTCTCCAGAAACGGCATTCAAGGAGCCAGGACCTTTTCTCCCTACACTGTCCATTGAGTTGTCCTCAAAACCAATATACATCCTGCTATATCTCCCACATGGAAAGTGCCAGGAGGGAGAAGTGGGGATTATGTTTAGACTTTCTCGGAACTGCTTCAAATCAACTAGATATCTTTGTGCTGTAAATCTCCCAACAGCCAAACGCAAAAGCAGCAAACATCTCGCTGTATGTCCCACATCCAAAGTGCCAAGAGAGAGCTTGCTCTCCCTGTCTTTGAGTACTGTTTTCACTGTCCCGGTTACCTCTTTGCTAACATTCTCTTCAGAGCTGCAGTGAAACCAGGAACCACGTGGAGAAGGCACCCACACTGAAAGTGCCTGGAGGGAACATTGGGGCTTCTTCTCAGTGTCTCTGACATAGGGTTTCACTGTCCCGGGAAAGTCTCTGCTAACACCGTGCAGAGCGCTGTGCCCAATATACAGAAACGTCTTGCGGTATCTCCTACAGGGAAAGTGCCAGGAGGGAATTGTGGAGCTTGTTCTCAGTGTCTCTGAGAATTGCTCTGATTATCCCTGTGACCTATTTGCTAAGACTCTCCAGAGAGACGTCCTCAAAACAAACACACATCTTGACATATCTCCCACATTGATCGCAGTGTCTCCGGAAACGGCATTCAAGGAGCCAGGACCTTTTCTCCCTACACTGTCCATTGAGTTGTCCTCAAAACCAATATACATCCTGCTATATCTCCCACATGGCAAGTGCCAGGAGGGAGAAGTGGGGATTATGTTTAGACTTTCTCGGAACTGCTTCAAATCAACTAGATATCTTTGTGCTGTAAATCTCCCAACAGCCAAACGCAAAAGCAGCAAACATCTCGCTGTATGTCCCACATCCAAAGTGCCAAGAGAGAGCTTGCTCTCCCTGTCTTTGAGTACTGTTTTCACTGTCCCGGTTACCTCTTTGCTAACATTCTCTTCAGAGCCGCAGTGAAAGCAGGAACCACGTGGAGAAGGCACCCACACTGAAAGTGCCTGGAGGGAACATTGGGGCTTCTTCTCAGTGTCTCTGACATAGGGTTCCACTGTCCCGGGAAAGTCTCTGCTAACACCCTGCAGAGCGCTGTGCCCAATGTACAGAAACGTCTTGCGGTATCTCCTACAGGGAAAGTGCCAGGAGGGAATTGTCGAGCTTGTTCTCAGTGTCTCTGAGAATTGCTCTGGTTATCTGTGTGACCTCTTTGCTAAGACTCTCCAGAGAGACGTCCTCAAAACAAACACACATCTTGACATATCTCCCACATTGATCGCAGTGTCTCCAGAAACGACATTCAAGGAGCCAGGACCTTTTCTCCCTACACTGTCCATTGAGTTGTCCTCAAAACCAATATACATCCTGCTATATCTCCCACATGGAAAATGCCAGGAGGGAGAAGTGGGGATTATGTTTAGACTTTCTCGGAACTGCTTCAAATCAACTAGATACCTCTGTGCTGTAAATCTCCCAACAGCCAAACGCAAAAGCAGCAAACATCTCGCTGTATGTCCCACATCCAAAGTGCCAAGAGAGAGCTTGCTCTCCCTGTCTTTGAGTACTGTTTTCACTGTCCCGGTTACCTCTTTGCTAACATTCTCTTCAGAGCCGCAGTGAAACCAGGAACCACGTGGAGAAGGCACCCACACTGAAAGTGCCTGGAGGGAACATTGGGGCTTCTTCTCAGTGTCTCTGACATAGGGTTCCACTGTCCCGGGAAAGTCTCTGCTAACACCGTGCAGAGCGCTGTGCCCAATGTACAGAAACGTCTTGCGGTATCTCCTACAGGGAAAGTGCCAGGAGGGAATTGTGGAGCTTGTTCTCAGTGTCTCTGAGAATTGCTCTGATTATCTGTGTGAGCTCTTTGCTAAGACTCTCCAGAGAGCCGTCCTCAAAACAAACACACATCTTGACATATCTCCCACATTGATCGCAGTGTCTCCAGAAACGGCATTCAAGGAGCCAGGACCTTTTCTCCCTACACTGTCCATTGAGTTGTCCTCAAAACCAATATACATCCTGCTATATCTCCCACATGGAAAGTGCCAGGAGGGAGAAGTGGGGATTATGTTTAGACTTTCTCGGAACTGCTTCAAATCAACTAGATATCTTTGTGCTGTAAATCTCCCAACAGCCAAACGCAAAAGCAGCAAACATCTCGCTGTATGTCCCACATCCAAAGTGCCAAGAGAGAGCTTGCTCTCCCTGTCTTTGAGTACTGTTTTCACTGTCCCGGTTACCTCTTTGCTAACATTCTCTTCAGAGCTGCAGTGAAACCAGGAACCACGTGGAGAAGGCACCCACACTGAAAGTGCCTGGAGGGAACATTGGGGCTTCTTCTCAGTGTCTCTGACATAGGGTTTCACTGTCCCGGGAAAGTCTCTCCTAACACCGTGCAGAGCGCTGTGCCCAATATACAGAAACGTCTTGCGGTATCTCCTACAGGGAAAGTGCCAGGAGGGAATTGTGGAGCTTGTTCTCAGTGTCTCTGAGAATTGCTCTGATTATCCCTGTGACCTATTTGCTAAGACTCTCCAGAGAGACGTCCTCAAAACAAACACACATCTTGACATATCTCCCACATTGATCGCAGTGTCTCCGGAAACGGCATTCAAGGAGCCAGGACCTTTTCTCCCTACACTGTCCATTGAGTTGTCCTCAAAACCAATATACATCCTGCTATATCTCCCACATGGCAAGTGCCAGGAGGGAGAAGTGGGGATTATGTTTAGACTTTCTCGGAACTGCTTCAAATCAACTAGATATCTTTGTGCTGTAAATCTCCCAACAGCCAAACGCAAAAGCAGCAAACATCTCGCTGTATGTCCCACATCCAAAGTGCCAAGAGAGAGCTTGCTCTCCCTGTCTTTGAGTACTGTTTTCACTGTCCCGGTTACCTCTTTGCTAACATTCTCTTCAGAGCCGCAGTGAAACCAGGAACCACGTGGAGAAGGCACCCACACTGAAAGTGCCTGGAGGGAACATTGGGGCTTCTTCTCAGTGTCTCTGACATAGGGTTTCACTGTCCCGGGAAAGTCTCTGCTAACACCGTGCAGAGCGCTGTGCCCAATATACAGAAACGTCTTGCGGTATCTCCTACAGGGAAAGTGCCAGGAGGGAATTGTCGAGCTTGCTCTCAGTGTCTCTGAGAATTGCTCTGATTATCTGTGTGACCTCTTTGCTAAGACTCTCCAGAGAGACGTCCTCAAAACAAACACACATCTTGACATATCTCCCACATTGATCGCAGTGTCTCCAGAAACGACATTCAAGGAGCCAGGACCTTTTCTCCCTACACTGTCCATTGAGTTGTCCTCAAAACCAATATACATCCTGCTATATCTCCCACATGGAAAATGCCAGGAGGGAGAAGTGGGGATTATGTTTAGACTTTCTCGGAACTGCTTCAAATCAACTAGATACCTCTGTGCTGTAAATCTCCCAACAGCCAAACGCAAAAGCAGCAAACATCTCGCTGTATGTCCCACATCCAAAGTGCCAAGAGAGAGCTTGCTCTCCCTGTCTTTGAGTACTGTTTTCACTGTCCCGGTTACCTCTTTGCTAACATTCTCTTCAGAGCCGCAGTGAAAGCAGGAACCACGTGGAGAAGGCACCCACACTGAAAGTGCCTGGAGGGAACATTGGGGCTTCTTCTCAGTGTCTCTGACATAGGGTTCCACTGTCCCGGGAAAGTCTCTGCTAACACCGTGCAGAGCGCTGTGCCCAATGTACAGAAACGTCTTGCGGTATCTCCTACAGGGAAAGTGCCAGGAGGGAATTGTCGAGCTTGTTCTCAGTGTCTCTGAGAATTGCTCTGATTATCTGTGTGAGCTCTTTGCTAAGACTCTCCAGAGAGCCGTCCTCAAAACAAACACACATCTTGACATATCTCCCACATTGATCGCAGTGTCTCCAGAAACGGCATTCAAGGAGCCAGGACCTTTTCTCCCTACACTGTCCATTGAGTTGTCCTCAAAACCAATATACATCCTGCTAGATCTCCCACATGGAAAGTGCCAGGAGGGAGAAGTGGGGATTATGTTTAGACTTTCTCGGAACTGCTTCAAATCAACTAGATATCTTTGTGCTGTAAATCTCCCAACAGCCAAACGCAAAAGCAGCAAACATCTCGCTGTATGTCCCACATCCAAAGTGCCAAGAGAGAGCTTGCTCTCCCTGTCTTTGAGTACTGTTTTCACTGTCCCGGTTACCTCTTTGCTAACATTCTCTTCAGAGCTGCAGTGAAAGCAGGAACCACGTGGAGAAGGCACCCACACTGAAAGTGCCTGGAGGGAACATTGGGGCTTCTTCTCAGTGTCTCTGACATAGGGTTTCACTGTCCCGGGAAAGTCTCTGCTAACACCCTGCAGAGCGCTGTGCCCAATATACAGAAACGTCTTGCGGTATCTCCTACAGGGAAAGTGCCAGGAGGGAATTGTCGAGCTTGTTCTCAGTGTCTCTGATAATTGCTCTGGTTATCTGTGTGAGCTCTTTGCTAAGACTCTCCAGAGAGCCGTCCTCAAAACAAACACACATCTTGACATATCTCCCACATTGATCGCAGTGTCTCCAGAAACGGCATTCAAGGAGCCAGGACCTTTTCTCCCTACACTGTCCATTGAGTTGTCCTCAAAACCAATATACATCCTGCTATATCTCCCACATGGAAAGTGCCAGGAGGGAGAAGTGGGGATTATGTTTAGACTTTCTCGGAACTGCTTCAAATCAACTAGATATCTTTGTGCTGTAAATCTCCCAACAGCCAAACGCAAAAGCAGCAAACATCTCGCTGTATGTCCCACATCCAAAGTGCCAAGAGAGAGCTTGCTCTCCCTGTCTTTGAGTACTGTTTTCACTGTCCCGGTTACCTCTTTGCTAACATTCTCTTCAGAGCTGCAGTGAAACCAGGAACCACGTGGAGAAGGCACCCACACTGAAAGTGCCTGGAGGGAATATTGGGGCTTCTTCTCAGTGTCTCTGACATAGGGTTTCACTGTCCCGGGAAAGTCTCTGCTAACACCGTGCAGAGCGCTGTGCCCAATCTACAGAAACGTCTTGCGGAATCTCCTACAGGGAAAGTGCCAGGAGGGAATTGTCGAGCTTGTTCTCAGTGTCTCTGAGAATTGCTCTGGTTATCTGTGTGACCTCTTTGCTAAGACTCTCCAGAGAGCCGTCCTCAAAACAAGCACACATCTTGACATATCTCCCACATTGATCGCAGTGTCTCCAGAAACGGCATTCAAGGAGCCAGGACCTTTTCTCCCTACACTGTCCATTGAGTTGTCCTCAAAACCAATATACATCCTGCTATATCTCCCACATGGAAAGTGCCAGGAGGGAGAAGTGGGGATTATGTTTAGACTTTCTCGGAACTGCTTCAAATCAACTAGATACCTCTGTGCTGTAAATCTCCCAACAGCCAAACGCAAAAGCAGCAAACATCTCGCTGTATGTCCCACATCCAAAGTGCCAAGAGAGAGCTTGCTCTCCCTGTCTTTGAGTACTGTTTTCACTGTCCCGGTTACCTCTTTGCTAACGTTCTCTTCAGAGCTGCAGTGAAACCAGGAACCACGTGGAGAAGGCACCCACACTGAAAGTGCCTGGAGGGAACATTGGGGCTTCTTCTCAGTGTCTCTGACATAGGGTTTCACTGTCCCGGGAAAGTCTCTGCTAACACCGTGCAGAGCGCTGTGCCCAATGTACAGAAACGTCTTGCGGTATCTCCTACAGGGAAAGTGCCAGGAGGGAATTGTCGAGCTTGTTCTCAGTGTCTCTGAGAATTGCTCTGATTATCTGTGTGACCTCTTTGCTAAGACTCTCCAGAGAGCCGTCCTCAAAACAAACACACATCTTGACATATCTCCCACATTGATCGCAGTGTCTCCAGAAACGGCATTCAAGGAGCCAGGACCTTTTCTCCCTACACTGTCCATTGAGTTGTCCTCAAACCCAATATACATCCTGCTATATCTCCCACATGGAAAATGCCAGGAGGGAGAAGTGGGGATTATGTTTAGACTTTCTCGGAACTGCTTCAAATCAACTAGATATCTTTGTGCTGTAAATCTCCCAACAGCCAAACGCAAAAGCAGCAAACATCTCGCTGTATGTCCCACATCCAAAGTGCCAAGAGAGAGCTTGCTCTCCCTGTCTTTGAGTACTGTTTTCACTGTCCCGGTTACCTCTTTGCTAACGTTCTCTTCAGAGCCGCAGTGAAACCAGGAACCACGTGGAGAAGGCACCCACACTGAAAGTGCCTGGAGGGAACATTGGGGCTTCTTCTCAGTGTCTCTGACATAGGGTTCCACTGTCCCGGGAAAGTCTCTGCTAACACCGTGCAGAGCGCTGTGCCCAATGTACAGAAACGTCTTGCGGTATCTCCTACAGGGAAAGTGCCAGGAGGGAATTGTCGAGCTTGTTCTCAGTGTCTCTGAGAATTGCTCTGGTTATCTGTGTGAGCTCTTTGCTAAGACTCTCCAGAGAGCCGTCCTCAAAACAAACACACATCTTGACATATCTCCCACATTGATCGCAGTGTCTCCAGAAACGGCATTCAAGGAGCCAGGACCTTTTCTCCCTACACTGTCCATTGAGTTGTCCTCAAAACCAATATACATCCTGCTATATCTCCCACATGGAAAGTGCCAGGAGGGAGAAGTGGGGATTATGTTTAGACTTTCTCGGAACTGCTTCAAATCAACTAGATATCTTTGTGCTGTAAATCTCCCAACAGCCAAACGCAAAAGCAGCAAACATCTCGCTGTATGTCCCACATCCAAAGTGCCAAGAGAGAGCTTGCTCTCCCTGTCTTTGAGTACTGTTTTCACTGTCCCGGTTACCTCTTTGCTAACATTCTCTTCAGAGCTGCAGTGAAAGCAGGAACCACGTGGAGAAGGCACCCACACTGAAAGTGCCTGGAGGGAACATTGGGGCTTCTTCTCAGTGTCTCTGACATAGGGTTCCACTGTCCCGGGAAAGTCTCTGCTAACACCGTGCAGAGCGCTGTGCCCAATGTACAGAAACGTCTTGCGGTATCTCCTACAGGGAAAGTGCCAGGAGGGAATTGTCGAGCTTGTTCTCAGTGTCTCTGAGAATTGCTCTGGTTATCTGTGTGAGCTCTTTGCTAAGACTCTCCAGAGAGACGTCCTCAAAACAAACACACATCTTGACATATCTCCCACATTGATCGCAGTGTCTCCAGAAACGGCATTCAAGGAGCCAGGACCTTTTCTCCCTACACTGTCCATTGAGTTGTCCTCAAAACCAATATACATCCTGCTAGATCTCCCACATGGAAAGTGCCAGGAGGGAGAAGTGGGGATTATGTTTAGACTTTCTCGGAACTGCTTCAAATCAACTAGATATCTTTGTGCTGTAAATCTCCCAACAGCCAAACGCAAAAGCAGCAAACATCTCGCTGTATGTCCCACATCCAAAGTGCCAAGAGAGAGCTTGCTCTCCCTGTCTTTGAGTACTGTTTTCACTGTCCCGGTTACCTCTTTGCTAACGTTCTCTTCAGAGCTGCAGTGAAAGCAGGAACCACGTGGAGAAGGCACCCACACTGAAAGTGCCTGGAGGGAACATTGGGGCTTCTTCTCAGTGTCTCTGACATAGGGTTCCACTGTCCCGGGAAAGGCTCTGCTAACACCGTGCAGAGCGCTGTGCCCAATGTACAGAAACGTCTTGCGGTATCTCCTACAGGGAAAGTGCCAGGAGGGAATTGTCGAGCTTGTTCTCAGTGTCTCTGAGAATTGCTCTGGTTATCTGTGTGACCTCTTTGCTAAGACTCTCCAGAGAGACGTCCTCAAAACAAACACACATCTTGACATATCTCCCACATTGATCGCAGTGTCTCCAGAAACGGCATTCAAGGAGCCAGGACCTTTTCTCCCTACACTGTCCATTGAGTTGTCCTCAAAACCAATATACATCCTGCTATATCTCCCACATGGAAAGTGCCAGGAGGGAGAAGTGGGGATTATGTTTAGACTTTCTCGGAACTGCTTCAAATCAACTAGATATCTTTGTGCTGTAAATCTCCCAACAGCCAAACGCAAAAGCAGCAAACATCTCGCTGTATGTCCCACATCCAAAGTGCCAAGAGAGAGCTTGCTCTCCCTGTCTTTGAGTACTGTTTTCACTGTCCCGGTTACCTCTTTGCTAACATTCTCTTCAGAGCTGCAGTGAAAGCAGGAACCACGTGGAGAAGGCACCCACACTGAAAGTGCCTGGAGGGAACATTGGGGCTTCTTCTCAGTGTCTCTGACATAGGGTTTCACTGTCCCGGGAAAGTCTCTGCTAACACCGTGCAGAGCGCTGTGCCCAATGTACAGAAACGTCTTGCGGAATCTCCTACAGGGAAAGTGCCAGGAGGGAATTGTCGAGCTTGTTCTCAGTGTCTCTGAGAATTGCTCTGGTTATCTGTGTGACCTCTTTGCTAAGACTCTCCAGAGAGACGTCCTCAAAACAAACACACATCTTGACATATCTCCCACATTGATCGCAGTGTCTCCAGAAACGGCATTCAAGGAGCCAGGACCTTTTCTCCCTACACTGTCCATTGAGTTGTCCTCAAAACCAATATACATCCTGCTATATCTCCCACATGGAAAGTGCCAGGAGGGAGAAGTGGGGATTATGTTTAGACTTTCTCGGAACTGCTTCAAATCAACTAGATATCTTTGTGCTGTAAATCTCCCAACAGCCAAACGCAAAAGCAGCAAACATCTCGCTGTATGTCCCACATCCAAAGTGCCAAGAGAGAGCTTGCTCTCCCTGTCTTTGAGTACTGTTTTCACTGTCCCGGTTACCTCTTTGCTAACGTTCTCTTCAGAGCTGCAGTGAAAGCAGGAACCACGTGGAGAAGGCACCCACACTGAAAGTGCCTGGAGGGAACATTGGGGCTTCTTCTCAGTGTCTCTGACATAGGGTTTCACTGTCCTGGGAAAGTCTCTGCTAACACCGTGCAGAGCGCTGTGCCCAATATACAGAAACGTCTTGCGGTATCTCCTACAGGGAAAGTGCCAGGAGGGAATTGTCGAGCTTGCTCTCAGTGTCTCTGAGAATTGCTCTGATTATCCCTCTGACCTCTTTGCTAAGACTCTCCAGAGAGCCGTCCTCAAAACCAACACACATCTTGACATATCTCCCACATTGATCGCAGTGTCTCCAGAAACGGCATTCAAGGAGCCAGGACCTTTTCTCCCTACACTGTCCATTGAGTTGTCCTCAAAACCAATATACATCCTGCTAGATCTCCCACATGGAAAGTGCCAGGAGGGAGAAGTGGGGATTATGTTTAGACTTTCTCGGAACTGCTTCAAATCAACTAGATATCTTTGTGCTGTAAATCTCCCAACAGCCAAACGCAAAAGCAGCAAACATCTCGCTGTATGTCCCACATCCAAAGTGCCAAGAGAGAGCTTGCTCTCCCTGTCTTTGAGTACTGTTTTCACTGTCCCGGTTACCTCTTTGCTAACATTCTCTTCAGAGCTGCAGTGAAACCAGGAACCACGTGGAGAAGGCACCCACACTGAAAGTGCCTGGAGGGAACATTGGGGCTTCTTCTCAGTGTCTCTGACATAGGGTTTCACTGTCCCGGGAAAGTCTCTGCTAACACCGTGCAGAGCGCTGTGCCCAATGTACAGAAACGTCTTGCGGAATCTCCTACAGGGAAAGTGCCAGGAGGGAATTGTCGAGCTTGTTCTCAGTGTCTCTGAGAATTGCTCTGATTATCTGTGTGACCTCTTTGCTAAGACTCTCCAGAGAGCCGTCCTCAAAACAAACACACATCTTGACATATCTCCCACATTGATCGCAGTGTCTCCAGAAACGGCATTCAAGGAGCCAGGACCTTTTCTCCCTACACTGTCCATTGAGTTGTCCTCAAAACCAATATACATCCTGCTATATCTCCCACATGGAAAATGCCAGGAGGGAGAAGTGGGGATTATGTTTAGACTTTCTCGGAACTGCTTCAAATCAACTAGATACCTCTGTGCTGTAAATCTCCCAACAGCCAAACGCAAAAGCAGCAAACATCTCGCTGTATGTCCCACATCCAAAGTGCCAAGAGAGAGCTTGCTCTCCCTGTCTTTGAGTACTGTTTTCACTGTCCCGGTTACCTCTTTTCTAACATTCTCTTCAGAGCTGCAGTGAAACCAGGAACCACGTGGAGAAGGCACCCACACTGAAAGTGCCTGGAGGGAACATTGGGGCTTCTTCTCAGTGTCTCTGACATAGGGTTTCACTGTCCCGGGAAAGTCTCTGCTAACACCGTGCAGAGCGCTGTGCCCAATATACAGAAACGTCTTGCGGTATCTCCTACAGGGAAAGTGCCAGGAGGGAATTGTCGAGCTTGTTCTCAGTGTCTCTGAGAATTGCTCTGGTTATCTGTGTGACCTCTTTGCTAAGACTCTCCAGAGAGACGTCCTCAAAACAAACACACATCTTGACATATCTCCCACATTGATCGCAGTGTCTCCAGAAACGGCATTCAAGGAGCCAGGACCTTTTCTCCCTACACTGTCCATTGAGTTGTCCTCAAAACCAATATACATCCTGCTATATCTCCCACATGGAAAGTGCCAGGAGGGAGAAGTGGGGATTATGTTTAGACTTTCTCGGAACTGCTTCAAATCAACTAGATATCTTTGTGCTGTAAATCTCCCAACAGCCAAACGCAAAAGCAGCAAACATCTCGCTGTATGTCCCACATCCAAAGTGCCAAGAGAGAGCTTGCTCTCCCTGTCTTTGAGTACTGTTTTCACTGTCCCGGTTACCTCTTGGCTAACATTCTCTTCAGAGCTGCAGTGAAACCAGGAACCACGTGGAGAAGGCACCCACACTGAAAGTGCCTGGAGGGAACATTGGGGCTTCTTCTCAGTGTCTCTGACATAGGGTTTCACTGTCCCGGGAAAGTCTCTGCTAACACCGTGCAGAGCGCTGTGCCCAATGTACAGAAACGTCTTGCGGAATCTCCTACAGGGAAAGTGCCAGGAGGGAATTGTGGAGCTTGTTCTCAGTGTCTCTGAGAATTGCTCTGATTATCTGTGTGACCTCTTTGCTAAGACTCTCCAGAGAGCCGTCCTCAAAACAAACACACATCTTGACATATCTCCCACATTGATCGCAGTGTCTCCAGAAACGGCATTCAAGGAGCCAGGACCTTTTCTCCCTACACTGTCCATTGAGTTGTCCTCAAAACCAATATACATCCTGCTAGATCTCCCACATGGAAAGTGCCAGGAGGGAGAAGTGGGGATTATGTTTAGACTTTCTCGGAACTGCTTCAAATCAACTAGATATCTTTGTGCTGTAAATCTCCCAACAGCCAAACGCAAAAGCAGCAAACATCTCGCTGTATGTCCCACATCCAAAGTGCCAAGAGAGAGCTTGCTCTCCCTGTCTTTGAGTACTGTTTTCACTGTCCCGGTTACCTCTTTGCTAACATTCTCTTCAGAGCTGCAGTGAAACCAGGAACCACGTGGAGAAGGCACCCACACTGAAAGTGCCTGGAGGGAACATTGGGGCTTCTTCTCAGTGTCTCTGACATAGGGTTTCACTGTCCCGGGAAAGTCTCTGCTAACACCGTGCAGAGCGCTGTGCCCAATGTACAGAAACGTCTTGCGGAATCTCCTACAGGGAAAGTGCCAGGAGGGAATTGTCGAGCTTGTTCTCAGTGTCTCTGAGAATTGCTCTGATTATCTGTGTGACCTCTTTGCTAAGACTCTCCGGAGAGACGTCCTCAAAACAAACACACATCTTGACATATCTCCCACATTGATCGCAGTGTCTCCAGAAACGGCATTCAAGGAGCCAGGACCTTTTCTCCCTACACTGTCCATTGAGTTGTCCTCAAAACCAATATACATCCTGCTATATCTCCCACATGGAAAGTGCCAGGAGGGAGAAGTGGGGATTATGTTTAGACTTTCTCGGAACTGCTTCAAATCAACTAGATATCTTTGTGCTGTAAATCTCCCAACAGCCAAACGCAAAAGCAGCAAACATCTCGCTGTATGTCCCACATCCAAAGTGCCAAGAGAGAGCTTGCTCTCCCTGTCTTTGAGTACTGTTTTCACTGTCCCGGTTACCTCTTTGCTAACGTTCTCTTCAGAGCTGCAGTGAAAGCAGGAACCACGTGGAGAAGGCACCCACACTGAAAGTGCCTGGAGGGAACATTGGGGCTTCTTCTCAGTGTCTCTGACATAGGGTTTCACTGTCCTGGGAAAGTCTCTGCTAACACCGTGCAGAGCGCTGTGCCCAATATACAGAAACGTCTTGCGGTATCTCCTACAGGGAAAGTGCCAGGAGGGAATTGTCGAGCTTGCTCTCAGTGTCTCTGAGAATTGCTCTGATTATCCCTCTGACCTCTTTGCTAAGACTCTCCAGAGAGACGTCCTCAAAACAAACACACATCTTGACATATCTCCCACATTGATCGCAGTGTCTCCAGAAACGGCATTCAAGGAGCCAGGACCTTTTCTCCCTACACTGTCCATTGAGTTGTCCTCAAAACCAATATACATCCTGCTATATCTCCCACATGGAAAATGCCAGGAGTGAGAAGTGGGGATTATGTTTAGACTTTCTCGGAACTGCTTCAAATCAACTAGATACCTCTGTGCTGTAAATCTCCCAACAGCCAAACGCAAAAGCAGCAAACATCTCGCTGTATGTCCCACATCCAAAGTGCCAAGAGAGAGCTTGCTCTCCCTGTCTTTGAGTACTGTTTTCACTGTCCCGGTTACCTCTTTGCTAACGTTCTCTTCAGAGCCGCAGTGAAAGCAGGAACCACGTGGAGAAGGCACCCACACTGAAAGTGCCTGGAGGGAACATTGGGGCTTCTTCTCAGTGTCTCTGACATAGGGTTTCACTGTCCCGGGAAAGTCTCTGCTAACACCGTGCAGAGCGCTGTGCCCAATGTACAGAAACGTCTTGCGGTATCTCCTACAGGGAAAGTGCCAGGAGGGAATTGTCGAGCTTGTTCTCAGTGTCTCTGAGAATTGCTCTGGTTATCTGTGTGACCTCTTTGCTAAGACTCTCCAGAGAGCCGTCCTCAAAACAAACACACATCTTGACATATCTCCCACATTGATCGCAGTGTCTCCAGAAACGGCATTCAAGGAGCCAGGACCTTTTCTCCCTACACTGTCCATTGAGTTGTCCTCAAAACCAATATACATCCTGCTATATCTCCCACATGGAAAGTGCCAGGAGGGAGAAGTGGGGATTATGTTTAGACTTTCTCGGAACTGCTTCAAATCAACTAGATATCTTTGTGCTGTAAATCTCCCAACAGCCAAACGCAAAAGCAGCAAACATCTCGCTGTATGTCCCACATCCAAAGTGCCAAGAGAGAGCTTGCTCTCCCTGTCTTTGAGTACTGTTTTCACTGTCCCGGTTACCTCTTTGCTAACGTTCTCTTCAGAGCTGCAGTGAAAGCAGGAACCACGTGGAGAAGGCACCCACACTGAAAGTGCCTGGAGGGAACATTGGGGCTTCTTCTCAGTGTCTCTGACATAGGGTTTCACTGTCCTGGGAAAGTCTCTGCTAACACCCTGCAGAGCGCTGTGCCCAATATACAGAAACGTCTTGCGGTATCTCCTACAGGGAAAGTGCCAGGAGGGAATTGTCGAGCTTGCTCTCAGTGTCTCTGAGAATTGCTCTGATTATCCCTCTGACCTCTTTGCTAAGACTCTCCAGAGAGCCGTCCTCAAAACAAACACACATCTTGACATATCTCCCACATTGATCGCAGTGTCTCCAGAAACGGCATTCAAGGAGCCAGGACCTTTTCTCCCTACACTGTCCATTGAGTTGTCCTCAAAACCAATATACATCCTGCTAGATCTCCCACATGGAAAGTGCCAGGAGGGAGAAGTGGGGATTATGTTTAGACTTTCTCGGAACTGCTTCAAATCAACTAGATATCTTTGTGCTGTAAATCTCCCAACAGCCAAACGCAAAAGCAGCAAACATCTCGCTGTATGTCCCACATCCAAAGTGCCAAGAGAGAGCTTGCTCTCCCTGTCTTTGAGTACTGTTTTCACTGTCCCGGTTACCTCTTGGCTAACATTCTCTTCAGAGCTGCAGTGAAACCAGGAACCACGTGGAGAAGGCACCCACACTGAAAGTGCCTGGAGGGAACATTGGGGCTTCTTCTCAGTGTCTCTGACATAGGGTTTCACTGTCCCGGGAAAGTCTCTGCTAACACCGTGCAGAGCGCTGTGCCCAATGTACAGAAACGTCTTGCGGTATCTCCTACAGGGAAAGTGCCAGGAGGGAATTGTCGAGCTTGTTCTCAGTGTCTCTGAGAATTGCTCTGATTATCTGTGTGACCTCTTTGCTAAGACTCTCCAGAGAGCCGTCCTCAAAACAAACACACATCTTGACATATCTCCCACATTGATCGCAGTGTCTCCAGAAACGGCATTCAAGGAGCCAGGACCTTTTCTCCCTACACTGTCCATTGAGTTGTCCTCAAAACCAATATACATCCTGCTAGATCTCCCACATGGAAAGTGCCAGGAGGGAGAAGTGGGGATTATGTTTAGACTTTCTCGGAACTGCTTCAAATCAACTAGATATCTTTGTGCTGTAAATCTCCCAACAGCCAAACGCAAAAGCAGCAAACATCTCGCTGTATGTCCCACATCCAAAGTGCCAAGAGAGAGCTTGCTCTCCCTGTCTTTGAGTACTGTTTTCACTGTCCCGGTTACCTCTTTGCTAACGTTCTCTTCAGAGCTGCAGTGAAAGCAGGAACCACGTGGAGAAGGCACCCACACTGAAAGTGCCTGGAGGGAACATTGGGGCTTCTTCTCAGTGTCTCTGACATAGGGTTTCACTGTCCTGGGAAAGTCTCTGCTAACACCGTGCAGAGCGCTGTGCCCAATATACAGAAACGTCTTGCGGTATCTCCTACAGGGAAAGTGCCAGGAGGGAATTGTCGAGCTTGCTCTCAGTGTCTCTGAGAATTGCTCTGATTATCCCTCTGACCTCTTTGCTAAGACTCTCCAGAGAGACGTCCTCAAAACAAACACACATCTTGACATATCTCCCACATTGATCGCAGTGTCTCCAGAAACGGCATTCAAGGAGCCAGGACCTTTTCTCCCTACACTGTCCATTGAGTTGTCCTCAAAACCAATATACATCCTGCTATATCTCCCACATGGAAAATGCCAGGAGTGAGAAGTGGGGATTATGTTTAGACTTTCTCGGAACTGCTTCAAATCAACTAGATACCTCTGTGCTGTAAATCTCCCAACAGCCAAATGCAAAAGCAGCAAACATCTCGCTGTATGTCCCACATCCAAAGTGCCAAGAGAGAGCTTGCTCTCCCTGTCTTTGAGTACTGTTTTCACTGTCCCGGTTACCTCTTTGCTAACGTTCTCTTCAGAGCCGCAGTGAAACCAGGAACCACGTGGAGAAGGCACCCACACTGAAAGTGCCTGGAGGGAACATTGGGGCTTCTTCTCAGTGTCTCTGACATAGGGTTTCACTGTCCCGGGAAAGTCTCTGCTAACACCGTGCAGAGCGCTGTGCCCAATGTACAGAAACGTCTTGCGGTATCTCCTACAGGGAAAGTGCCAGGAGGGAATTGTCGAGCTTGTTCTCAGTGTCTCTGAGAATTGCTCTGGTTATCTGTGTGAGCTCTTTGCTAAGACTCTCCAGAGAGCCGTCCTCAAAACAAACACACATCTTGACATATCTCCCACATTGATCGCAGTGTCTCCAGAAACGGCATTCAAGGAGCCAGGACCTTTTCTCCCTACACTGTCCATTGAGTTGTCCTCAAAACCAATATACATCCTGCTATATCTCCCACATGGAAAGTGCCAGGAGGGAGAAGTGGGGATTATGTTTAGACATTCTCGGAACTGCTTCAAATCAACTAGATATCTTTGTGCTGTAAATCTCCCAACAGCCAAACGCAAAAGCAGCAAACATCTCGCTGTATGTCCCACATCCAAAGTGCCAAGAGAGAGCTTGCTCTCCCTGTCTTTGAGTACTGTTTTCACTGTCCCGGTTACCTCTTTGCTAACGTTCTCTTCAGAGCTGCAGTGAAACCAGGAACCACGTGGAGAAGGCACCCACACTGAAAGTGCCTGGAGGGAACATTGGGGCTTCTTCTCAGTGTCTCTGACATAGGGTTCCACTGTCCCGGGAAAGTCTCTGCTAACACCGTGCAGAGCGCTGTGCCCAATGTACAGAAACGTCTTGCGGTATCTCCTACAGGGAAAGTGCCAGGAGGGAATTGTCGAGCTTGTTCTCAGTGTCTCTGAGAATTGCTCTGGTTATCTGTGTGACCTCTTTGCTAAGACTCTCCAGAGAGACGTCCTCAAAACAAACACACATCTTGACATATCTCCCACATTGATCGCAGTGTCTCCAGAAACGGCATTCAAGGAGCCAGGACCTTTTCTCCCTACACTGTCCATTGAGTTGTCCTCAAAACCAATATACATCCTGCTATATCTCCCACATGGAAAGTGCCAGGAGGGAGAAGTGGGGATTATGTTTAGACTTTCTCGGAACTGCTTCAAATCAACTAGATATCTTTGTGCTGTAAATCTCCCAACAGCCAAACGCAAAAGCAGCAAACATCTCGCTGTATGTCCCACATCCAAAGTGCCAAGAGAGAGCTTGCTCTCCCTGTCTTTGAGTACTGTTTTCACTGTCCCGGTTACCTCTTTGCTAACATTCTCTTCAGAGCCGCAGTGAAACCAGGAACCACGTGGAGAAGGCACCCACACTGAAAGTGCCTGGAGGGAACATTGGGGCTTCTTCTCAGTGTCTCTGACATAGGGTTTCACTGTCCCGGGAAAGTCTCTGCTAACACCGTGCAGAGCGCTGTGCCCAATGTACAGAAACGTCTTGCGGTATCTCCTACAGGGAAAGTGCCAGGAGGGAATTGTCGAGCTTGTTCTCAGTGTCTCTGAGAATTGCTCTGATTATCTGTGTGACCTCTTTGCTAAGACTCTCCAGAGAGACGTCCTCAAAACAAACACACATCTTGACATATCTCCCACATTGATCGCAGTGTCTCCAGAAACGGCATTCAAGGAGCCAGGACCTTTTCTCCCTACACTGTCCATTGAGTTGTCCTCAAAACCAATATACATCCTGCTAGATCTCCCACATGGAAAGTGCCAGGAGGGAGAAGTGGGGATTATGTTTAGACTTTCTCGGAACTGCTTCAAATCAACTAGATATCTTTGTGCTGTAAATCTCCCAACAGCCAAACGCAAAAGCAGAAAACATCTCGCTGTATGTCCCACATCCAAAGTGCCAAGAGAGAGCTTGCTCTCCCTGTCTTTGAGTACTGTTTTCACTGTCCCGGTTACCTCTTTGCTAACATTCTCTTCAGAGCCGCAGTGAAACCAGGAACCACGTGGAGAAGGCACCCACACTGAAAGTGCCTGGAGGGAACATTGGGGCTTCTTCTCAGTGTCTCTGACATAGGGTTTCACTGTCCCGGGAAAGTCTCTGCTAACACCGTGCAGAGCGCTGTGCCCAATGTACAGAAACGTCTTGCGGAATCTCCTACAGGGAAAGTGCCAGGAGGGAATTGTGGAGCTTGTTCTCAGTGTCTCTGAGAATTGCTCTGATTATCTGTGTGACCTCTTTGCTAAGACTCTCCAGAGAGACGTCCTCAAAACAAACACACATCTTGACATATCTCCCACATTGATCGCAGTGTCTCCAGAAACGGCATTCAAGGAGCCAGGACCTTTTCTCCCTACACTGTCCATTGAGTTGTCCTCAAAACCAATATACATCCTGCTATATCTCCCACATGGAAAGTGCCAGGAGGGAGAAGTGGGGATTATGTTTAGACTTTCTCGGAACTGCTTCAAATCAACTAGATACCTCTGTGCTGTAAATCTCCCAACAGCCAAACGCAAAAGCAGCAAACATCTCGCTGTATGTCCCACATCCAAAGTGCCAAGAGAGAGCTTGCTCTCCCTGTCTTTGAGTACTGTTTTCACTGTCCCGGTTACCTCTTTGCTAACGTTCTCTTCAGAGCTGCAGTGAAACCAGGAACCACGTGGAGAAGGCACCCACACTGAAAGTGCCTGGAGGGAACATTGGGGCTTCTTCTCAGTGTCTCTGACATAGGGTTTCACTGTCCCGGGAAAGTCTCTGCTAACACCGTGCAGAGCGCTGTGCCCAATGTACAGAAACGTCTTGCGGTATCTCCTACAGGGAAAGTGCCAGGAGGGAATTGTCGAGCTTGTTCTCAGTGTCTCTGAGAATTGCTCTGATTATCTGTGTGACCTCTTTGCTAAGACTCTCCAGAGAGCCGTCCTCAAAACAAACACACATCTTGACATATCTCCCACATTGATCGCAGTGTCTCCAGAAACGGCATTCAAGGAGCCAGGACCTTTTCTCCCTACACTGTCCATTGAGTTGTCCTCAAACCCAATATACATCCTGCTATATCTCCCACATGGAAAATGCCAGGAGGGAGAAGTGGGGATTATGTTTAGACTTTCTCGGAACTGCTTCAAATCAACTAGATATCTTTGTGCTGTAAATCTCCCAACAGCCAAACGCAAAAGCAGCAAACATCTCGCTGTATGTCCCACATCCAAAGTGCCAAGAGAGAGCTTGCTCTCCCTGTCTTTGAGTACTGTTTTCACTGTCCCGGTTACCTCTTTGCTAACGTTCTCTTCAGAGCCGCAGTGAAACCAGGAACCACGTGGAGAAGGCACCCACACTGAAAGTGCCTGGAGGGAACATTGGGGCTTCTTCTCAGTGTCTCTGACATAGGGTTCCACTGTCCCGGGAAAGTCTCTGCTAACACCGTGCAGAGCGCTGTGCCCAATGTACAGAAACGTCTTGCGGTATCTCCTACAGGGAAAGTGCCAG
Source organism: Chroicocephalus ridibundus (assembly GCF_963924245.1). Classification (NCBI taxonomy): domain Eukaryota; kingdom Metazoa; phylum Chordata; class Aves; order Charadriiformes; family Laridae; genus Chroicocephalus; species Chroicocephalus ridibundus. Next base: position 264,986 of record NW_026961241.1, on the reverse strand, counting down.
GAGGGAATTGTCGAGCTTGTTCTCAGTGTCTCTGAGAATTGCTCTGGTTATCTGTGTGAGCTCTTTGCTAAGACTCTCCAGAGAGACGTCCTCAAAACAAACACACATCTTGACATATCTCCCACATTGATCGCAGTGTCTCCAGAAACGGCATTCAAGGAGCCAGGACCTTTTCTCCCTACACTGTCCATTGAGTTGTCCTCAAAACCAATATACATCCTGCTAGATCTCCCACATGGAAAGTGCCAGGAGGGAGAAGTGGGGATTATGTTTAGACTTTCTCGGAACTGCTTCAAATCAACTAGATATCTTTGTGCTGTAAATCTCCCAACAGCCAAACGCAAAAGCAGCAAACATCTCGCTGTATGTCCCACATCCAAAGTGCCAAGAGAGAGCTTGCTCTCCCTGTCTTTGAGTACTGTTTTCACTGTCCCGGTTACCTCTTGGCTAACATTCTCTTCAGAGCTGCAGTGAAACCAGGAACCACGTGGAGAAGGCACCCACACTGAAAGTGCCTGGAGGGAACATTGGGGCTTCTTCTCAGTGTCTCTGACATAGGGTTTCACTGTCCCGGGAAAGTCTCTGCTAACACCGTGCAGAGCGCTGTGCCCAATGTACAGAAACGTCTTGCGGTATCTCCTACAGGGAAAGTGCCAGGAGGGAATTGTCGAGCTTGTTCTCAGTGTCTCTGAGAATTGCTCTGATTATCTGTGTGACCTCTTTGCTAAGACTCTCCAGAGAGCCGTCCTCAAAACAAACACACATCTTGACATATCTCCCACATTGATCGCAGTGTCTCCAGAAACGGCATTCAAGGAGCCAGGACCTTTTCTCCCTACACTGTCCATTGAGTTGTCCTCAAAACCAATATACATCCTGCTAGATCTCCCACATGGAAAGTGCCAGGAGGGAGAAGTGGGGATTATGTTTAGACTTTCTCGGAACTGCTTCAAATCAACTAGATATCTTTGTGCTGTAAATCTCCCAACAGCCAAACGCAAAAGCAGCAAACATCTCGCTGTATGTCCCACATCCAAAGTGCCAAGAGAGAGCTTGCTCTCCCTGTCTTTGAGTACTGTTTTCACTGTCCCGGTTACCTCTTTGCTAACGTTCTCTTCAGAGCTGCAGTGAAAGCAGGAACCACGTGGAGAAGGCACCCACACTGAAAGTGCCTGGAGGGAACATTGGGGCTTCTTCTCAGTGTCTCTGACATAGGGTTTCACTGTCCTGGGAAAGTCTCTGCTAACACCGTGCAGAGCGCTGTGCCCAATATACAGAAACGTCTTGCGGTATCTCCTACAGGGAAAGTGCCAGGAGGGAATTGTCGAGCTTGCTCTCAGTGTCTCTGAGAATTGCTCTGATTATCCCTCTGACCTCTTTGCTAAGACTCTCCAGAGAGACGTCCTCAAAACAAACACACATCTTGACATATCTCCCACATTGATCGCAGTGTCTCCAGAAACGGCATTCAAGGAGCCAGGACCTTTTCTCCCTACACTGTCCATTGAGTTGTCCTCAAAACCAATATACATCCTGCTATATCTCCCACATGGAAAATGCCAGGAGTGAGAAGTGGGGATTATGTTTAGACTTTCTCGGAACTGCTTCAAATCAACTAGATACCTCTGTGCTGTAAATCTCCCAACAGCCAAATGCAAAAGCAGCAAACATCTCGCTGTATGTCCCACATCCAAAGTGCCAAGAGAGAGCTTGCTCTCCCTGTCTTTGAGTACTGTTTTCACTGTCCCGGTTACCTCTTTGCTAACGTTCTCTTCAGAGCCGCAGTGAAACCAGGAACCACGTGGAGAAGGCACCCACACTGAAAGTGCCTGGAGGGAACATTGGGGCTTCTTCTCAGTGTCTCTGACATAGGGTTTCACTGTCCCGGGAAAGTCTCTGCTAACACCGTGCAGAGCGCTGTGCCCAATGTACAGAAACGTCTTGCGGTATCTCCTACAGGGAAAGTGCCAGGAGGGAATTGTCGAGCTTGTTCTCAGTGTCTCTGAGAATTGCTCTGGTTATCTGTGTGAGCTCTTTGCTAAGACTCTCCAGAGAGCCGTCCTCAAAACAAACACACATCTTGACATATCTCCCACATTGATCGCAGTGTCTCCAGAAACGGCATTCAAGGAGCCAGGACCTTTTCTCCCTACACTGTCCATTGAGTTGTCCTCAAAACCAATATACATCCTGCTATATCTCCCACATGGAAAGTGCCAGGAGGGAGAAGTGGGGATTATGTTTAGACATTCTCGGAACTGCTTCAAATCAACTAGATATCTTTGTGCTGTAAATCTCCCAACAGCCAAACGCAAAAGCAGCAAACATCTCGCTGTATGTCCCACATCCAAAGTGCCAAGAGAGAGCTTGCTCTCCCTGTCTTTGAGTACTGTTTTCACTGTCCCGGTTACCTCTTTGCTAACGTTCTCTTCAGAGCTGCAGTGAAACCAGGAACCACGTGGAGAAGGCACCCACACTGAAAGTGCCTGGAGGGAACATTGGGGCTTCTTCTCAGTGTCTCTGACATAGGGTTCCACTGTCCCGGGAAAGTCTCTGCTAACACCGTGCAGAGCGCTGTGCCCAATGTACAGAAACGTCTTGCGGTATCTCCTACAGGGAAAGTGCCAGGAGGGAATTGTCGAGCTTGTTCTCAGTGTCTCTGAGAATTGCTCTGGTTATCTGTGTGACCTCTTTGCTAAGACTCTCCAGAGAGACGTCCTCAAAACAAACACACATCTTGACATATCTCCCACATTGATCGCAGTGTCTCCAGAAACGGCATTCAAGGAGCCAGGACCTTTTCTCCCTACACTGTCCATTGAGTTGTCCTCAAAACCAATATACATCCTGCTATATCTCCCACATGGAAAGTGCCAGGAGGGAGAAGTGGGGATTATGTTTAGACTTTCTCGGAACTGCTTCAAATCAACTAGATATCTTTGTGCTGTAAATCTCCCAACAGCCAAACGCAAAAGCAGCAAACATCTCGCTGTATGTCCCACATCCAAAGTGCCAAGAGAGAGCTTGCTCTCCCTGTCTTTGAGTACTGTTTTCACTGTCCCGGTTACCTCTTTGCTAACATTCTCTTCAGAGCCGCAGTGAAACCAGGAACCACGTGGAGAAGGCACCCACACTGAAAGTGCCTGGAGGGAACATTGGGGCTTCTTCTCAGTGTCTCTGACATAGGGTTTCACTGTCCCGGGAAAGTCTCTGCTAACACCGTGCAGAGCGCTGTGCCCAATGTACAGAAACGTCTTGCGGTATCTCCTACAGGGAAAGTGCCAGGAGGGAATTGTCGAGCTTGTTCTCAGTGTCTCTGAGAATTGCTCTGATTATCTGTGTGACCTCTTTGCTAAGACTCTCCAGAGAGACGTCCTCAAAACAAACACACATCTTGACATATCTCCCACATTGATCGCAGTGTCTCCAGAAACGGCATTCAAGGAGCCAGGACCTTTTCTCCCTACACTGTCCATTGAGTTGTCCTCAAAACCAATATACATCCTGCTAGATCTCCCACATGGAAAGTGCCAGGAGGGAGAAGTGGGGATTATGTTTAGACTTTCTCGGAACTGCTTCAAATCAACTAGATATCTTTGTGCTGTAAATCTCCCAACAGCCAAACGCAAAAGCAGAAAACATCTCGCTGTATGTCCCACATCCAAAGTGCCAAGAGAGAGCTTGCTCTCCCTGTCTTTGAGTACTGTTTTCACTGTCCCGGTTACCTCTTTGCTAACATTCTCTTCAGAGCCGCAGTGAAACCAGGAACCACGTGGAGAAGGCACCCACACTGAAAGTGCCTGGAGGGAACATTGGGGCTTCTTCTCAGTGTCTCTGACATAGGGTTTCACTGTCCCGGGAAAGTCTCTGCTAACACCGTGCAGAGCGCTGTGCCCAATGTACAGAAACGTCTTGCGGAATCTCCTACAGGGAAAGTGCCAGGAGGGAATTGTGGAGCTTGTTCTCAGTGTCTCTGAGAATTGCTCTGATTATCTGTGTGACCTCTTTGCTAAGACTCTCCAGAGAGACGTCCTCAAAACAAACACACATCTTGACATATCTCCCACATTGATCGCAGTGTCTCCAGAAACGGCATTCAAGGAGCCAGGACCTTTTCTCCCTACACTGTCCATTGAGTTGTCCTCAAAACCAATATACATCCTGCTATATCTCCCACATGGAAAGTGCCAGGAGGGAGAAGTGGGGATTATGTTTAGACTTTCTCGGAACTGCTTCAAATCAACTAGATACCTCTGTGCTGTAAATCTCCCAACAGCCAAACGCAAAAGCAGCAAACATCTCGCTGTATGTCCCACATCCAAAGTGCCAAGAGAGAGCTTGCTCTCCCTGTCTTTGAGTACTGTTTTCACTGTCCCGGTTACCTCTTTGCTAACGTTCTCTTCAGAGCTGCAGTGAAACCAGGAACCACGTGGAGAAGGCACCCACACTGAAAGTGCCTGGAGGGAACATTGGGGCTTCTTCTCAGTGTCTCTGACATAGGGTTTCACTGTCCCGGGAAAGTCTCTGCTAACACCGTGCAGAGCGCTGTGCCCAATGTACAGAAACGTCTTGCGGTATCTCCTACAGGGAAAGTGCCAGGAGGGAATTGTCGAGCTTGTTCTCAGTGTCTCTGAGAATTGCTCTGATTATCTGTGTGACCTCTTTGCTAAGACTCTCCAGAGAGCCGTCCTCAAAACAAACACACATCTTGACATATCTCCCACATTGATCGCAGTGTCTCCAGAAACGGCATTCAAGGAGCCAGGACCTTTTCTCCCTACACTGTCCATTGAGTTGTCCTCAAACCCAATATACATCCTGCTATATCTCCCACATGGAAAATGCCAGGAGGGAGAAGTGGGGATTATGTTTAGACTTTCTCGGAACTGCTTCAAATCAACTAGATATCTTTGTGCTGTAAATCTCCCAACAGCCAAACGCAAAAGCAGCAAACATCTCGCTGTATGTCCCACATCCAAAGTGCCAAGAGAGAGCTTGCTCTCCCTGTCTTTGAGTACTGTTTTCACTGTCCCGGTTACCTCTTTGCTAACGTTCTCTTCAGAGCCGCAGTGAAACCAGGAACCACGTGGAGAAGGCACCCACACTGAAAGTGCCTGGAGGGAACATTGGGGCTTCTTCTCAGTGTCTCTGACATAGGGTTCCACTGTCCCGGGAAAGTCTCTGCTAACACCGTGCAGAGCGCTGTGCCCAATGTACAGAAACGTCTTGCGGTATCTCCTACAGGGAAAGTGCCAGGAGGGAATTGTCGAGCTTGTTCTCAGTGTCTCTGAGAATTGCTCTGGTTATCTGTGTGAGCTCTTTGCTAAGACTCTCCAGAGAGACGTCCTCAAAACAAACACACATCTTGACATATCTCCCACATTGATCGCAGTGTCTCCAGAAACGGCATTCAAGGAGCCAGGACCTTTTCTCCCTACACTGTCCATTGAGTTGTCCTCAAAACCAATATACATCCTGCTAGATCTCCCACATGGAAAGTGCCAGGAGGGAGAAGTGGGGATTATGTTTAGACTTTCTCGGAACTGCTTCAAATCAACTAGATATCTTTGTGCTGTAAATCTCCCAACAGCCAAACGCAAAAGCAGCAAACATCTCGCTGTATGTCCCACATCGGAAGTGCTAAGAGAGAGCTTGCTCTCCCTGTCTTTGAGTACTGTTTTCACTGTCCCGGTTACCTCTTTGCTAACATTCTCTTCAGAGCCGCAGTGAAACCAGGAACCACGTGGAGAAGGCACCCACACTGAAAGTGCCTGGAGGGAACATTGGGGCTTCTTCTCAGTGTCTCTGACATAGGGTTTCACTGTCCCGGGAAAGTCTCTGCTAACACCGTGCAGAGCGCTGTGCCCAATGTACAGAAACGTCTTGCGGTATCTCCTACAGGGAAAGTGCCAGGAGGGAATTGTCGAGCTTGTTCTCAGTGTCTCTGAGAATTGCTCTGATTATCTGTGTGACCTCTTTGCTAAGACTCTCCAGAGAGCCGTCCTCAAAACAAACACACATCTTGACATATCTCCCACATTGATCGCAGTGTCTCCAGAAACGGCATTCAAGGAGCCAGGACCTTTTCTCCCTACACTGTCCATTGAGTTGTCCTCAAAACCAATATACATCCTGCTAGATCTCCCACATGGAAAGTGCCAGGAGGGAGAAGTGGGGATTATGTTTAGACTTTCTCGGAACTGCTTCAAATCAACTAGATATCTTTGTGCTGTAAATCTCCCAACAGCCAAACGCAAAAGCAGCCAACATCTCGCTGTATGTCCCACATCGGAAGTGCTAAGAGAGAGCTTGCTCTCCCTGTCTTTGAGTACTGTTTTCACTGTCCCGGTTACCTCTTTGCTAACATTCTCTTCAGAGCCGCAGTGAAACCAGGAACCACGTGGAGAAGGCACCCACACTGAAAGTGCCTGGAGGGAACATTGGGGCTTCTTCTCAGTGTCTCTGACATAGGGTTTCACTGTCCCGGGAAAGTCTCTGCTAACACCGTGCAGAGCGCTGTGCCCAATGTACAGAAACGTCTTGCGGTATCTCCTACAGGGAAAGTGCGAGGAGGGAACTGTGGAGCTTGTTCTCAGTGTCTCTGAGAATTGCTCTGATTATCTGTGTGACCTCTTTGCTAAGACTCTCCAGAGAGCCGTCCTCAAAACAAACACACATCTTGACATATCTCCCACATTGATCGCAGTGTCTCCAGAAACGGCATTCAAGGAGCCAGGACCTTTTCTCCCTACACTGTCCATTGAGTTGTCCTCAAAACCAATATACATCCTGCTAGATCTCCCACATGGAAAGTGCCAGGAGGGAGAAGTGGGGATTATGTTTAGACTTTCTCGGAACTGCTTCAAATCAACTAGATATCTTTGTGCTGTAAATCTCCCAACAGCCAAACGCAAAAGCAGCCAACATCTCGCTGTATGTCCCACATCGGAAGTGCTAAGAGAGAGCTTGCTCTCCCTGTCTTTGAGTACTGTTTTCACTGTCCCGGTTACCTCTTTGCTAACATTCTCTTCAGAGCCGCAGTGAAACCAGGAACCACGTGGAGAAGGCACCCACACTGAAAGTGCCTGGAGGGAACATTGGGGCTTCTTCTCAGTGTCTCTGACATAGGGTTTCACTGTCCCGGGAAAGTCTCTGCTAACACCGTGCAGAGCGCTGTGCCCAATGTACAGAAACGTCTTGCGGTATCTCCTACAGGGAAAGTGCCAGGAGGGAATTGTCGAGCTTGTTCTCAGTGTCTCTGAGAATTGCTCTGATTATCTGTGTGACCTCTTTGCTAAGACTCTCCAGAGAGACGTCCTCAAAACAAACACACATCTTGACATATCTCCCACATTGATCGCAGTGTCTCCAGAAACGGCATTCAAGGAGCCAGGACCTTTTCTCCCTACACTGTCCATTGAGTTGTCCTCAAAACCAATATACATCCTGCTATATCTCCCACATGGAAAGTGCCAGGAGGGAGAAGTGGGGATTATGTTTAGACATTCTCGGAACTGCTTCAAATCAACTAGATATCTTTGTGCTGTAAATCTCCCAACAGCCAAACGCAAAAGCAGCAAACATCTCGCTGTATGTCCCACATCCAAAGTGCCAAGAGAGAGCTTGCTCTCCCTGTCTTTGAGTACTGTTTTCACTGTCCCGGTTACCTCTTTGCTAACGTTCTCTTCAGAGCTGCAGTGAAACCAGGAACCACGTGGAGAAGGCACCCACACTGAAAGTGCCTGGAGGGAACATTGGGGCTTCTTCTCAGTGTCTCTGACATAGGGTTCCACTGTCCCGGGAAAGTCTCTGCTAACACCGTGCAGAGCGCTGTGCCCAATGTACAGAAACTTCTTGCGGTATCTCCTACAGGGAAAGTGCCAGGAGGGAATTGTCGAGCTTGTTCTCAGTGTCTCTGAGAATTGCTCTGGTTATCTGTGTGACCTCTTTGCTAAGACTCTCCAGAGAGACGTCCTCAAAACAAACACACATCTTGACATATCTCCCACATTGATCGCAGTGTCTCCAGAAACGGCATTCAAGGAGCCAGGACCTTTTCTCCCTACACTGTCCATTGAGTTGTCCTCAAAACCAATATACATCCTGCTATATCTCCCACATGGAAAGTGCCAGGAGGGAGAAGTGGGGATTATGTTTAGACTTTCTCGGAACTGCTTCAAATCAACTAGATATCTTTGTGCTGTAAATCTCCCAACAGCCAAACGCAAAAGCAGCAAACATCTCGCTGTATGTCCCACATCCAAAGTGCCAAGAGAGAGCTTGCTCTCCCTGTCTTTGAGTACTGTTTTCACTGTCCCGGTTACCTCTTTGCTAACATTCTCTTCAGAGCCGCAGTGAAACCAGGAACCACGTGGAGAAGGCACCCACACTGAAAGTGCCTGGAGGGAACATTGGGGCTTCTTCTCAGTGTCTCTGACATAGGGTTTCACTGTCCCGGGAAAGTCTCTGCTAACACCGTGCAGAGCGCTGTGCCCAATGTACAGAAACGTCTTGCGGTATCTCCTACAGGGAAAGTGCCAGGAGGGAATTGTCGAGCTTGTTCTCAGTGTCTCTGAGAATTGCTCTGATTATCTGTGTGACCTCTTTGCTAAGACTCTCCAGAGAGACGTCCTCAAAACAAACACACATCTTGACATATCTCCCACATTGATCGCAGTGTCTCCAGAAACGGCATTCAAGGAGCCAGGACCTTTTCTCCCTACACTGTCCATTGAGTTGTCCTCAAAACCAATATACATCCTGCTAGATCTCCCACATGGAAAGTGCCAGGAGGGAGAAGTGGGGATTATGTTTAGACTTTCTCGGAACTGCTTCAAATCAACTAGATATCTTTGTGCTGTAAATCTCCCAACAGCCAAACGCAAAAGCAGAAAACATCTCGCTGTATGTCCCACATCCAAAGTGCCAAGAGAGAGCTTGCTCTCCCTGTCTTTGAGTACTGTTTTCACTGTCCCGGTTACCTCTTTGCTAACATTCTCTTCAGAGCCGCAGTGAAACCAGGAACCACGTGGAGAAGGCACCCACACTGAAAGTGCCTGGAGGGAACATTGGGGCTTCTTCTCAGTGTCTCTGACATAGGGTTTCACTGTCCCGGGAAAGTCTCTGCTAACACCGTGCAGAGCGCTGTGCCCAATGTACAGAAACGTCTTGCGGTATCTCCTACAGGGAAAGTGCCAGGAGGGAATTGTGGAGCTTGTTCTCAGTGTCTCTGAGAATTGCTCTGATTATCTGTGTGACCTCTTTGCTAAGACTCTCCAGAGAGACGTCCTCAAAACAAACACACATCTTGACATATCTCCCACATTGATCGCAGTGTCTCCAGAAACGGCATTCAAGGAGCCAGGACCTTTTCTCCCTACACTGTCCATTGAGTTGTCCTCAAAACCAATATACATCCTGCTAGATCTCCCACATGGAAAGTGCCAGGAGGGAGAAGTGGGGATTATGTTTAGACTTTCTCGGAACTGCTTCAAATCAACTAGATATCTTTGTGCTGTAAATCTCCCAACAGCCAAACGCAAAAGCAGCAAACATCTCGCTGTATGTCCCACATCCAAAGTGCCAAGAGAGAGCTTGCTCTCCCTGTCTTTGAGTACTGTTTTCACTGTCCCGGTTACCTCTTTGCTAACATTCTCTTCAGAGCCGCAGTGAAACCAGGAACCACGTGGAGAAGGCACCCACACTGAAAGTGCCTGGAGGGAACATTGGGGCTTCTTCTCAGTGTCTCTGACATAGGGTTTCACTGTCCCGGGAAAGTCTCTGCTAACACCGTGCAGAGCGCTGTGCCCAATCTACAGAAACGTCTTGCGGAATCTCCTACAGGGAAAGTGCCAGGAGGGAATTGTCGAGCTTGTTCTCAGTGTCTCTGAGAATTGCTCTGATTATCTGTGTGACCTCTTTGCTAAGACTCTCCAGAGAGCCGTCCTCAAAACAAACACACATCTTGACATATCTCCCACATTGATCGCAGTGTCTCCAGAAACGGCATTCAAGGAGCCAGGACCTTTTCTCCCTACACTGTCCATTGAGTTGTCCTCAAAACCAATATACATCCTGCTATATCTCCCACATGGAAAGTGCCAGGAGGGAGAAGTGGGGATTATGTTTAGACTTTCTCGGAACTGCTTCAAATCAACTAGATACCTCTGTGCTGTAAATCTCCCAACAGCCAAACGCAAAAGCAGCAAACATCTCGCTGTATGTCCCACATCCAAAGTGCCAAGAGAGAGCTTGCTCTCCCTGTCTTTGAGTACTGTTTTCACTGTCCCGGTTACCTCTTTGCTAACGTTCTCTTCAGAGCTGCAGTGAAACCAGGAACCACGTGGAGAAGGCACCCACACTGAAAGTGCCTGGAGGGAACATTGGGGCTTCTTCTCAGTGTCTCTGACATAGGGTTTCACTGTCCCGGGAAAGTCTCTGCTAACACCGTGCAGAGCGCTGTGCCCAATGTACAGAAACGTCTTGCGGTATCTCCTACAGGGAAAGTGCCAGGAGGGAATTGTCGAGCTTGTTCTCAGTGTCTCTGAGAATTGCTCTGATTATCTGTGTGACCTCTTTGCTAAGACTCTCCAGAGAGCCGTCCTCAAAACAAACACACATCTTGACATATCTCCCACATTGATCGCAGTGTCTCCAGAAACGGCATTCAAGGAGCCAGGACCTTTTCTCCCTACACTGTCCATTGAGTTGTCCTCAAACCCAATATACATCCTGCTATATCTCCCACATGGAAAATGCCAGGAGGGAGAAGTGGGGATTATGTTTAGACTTTCTCGGAACTGCTTCAAATCAACTAGATATCTTTGTGCTGTAAATCTCCCAACAGCCAAACGCAAAAGCAGCAAACATCTCGCTGTATGTCCCACATCCAAAGTGCCAAGAGAGAGCTTGCTCTCCCTGTCTTTGAGTACTGTTTTCACTGTCCCGGTTACCTCTTTGCTAACGTTCTCTTCAGAGCCGCAGTGAAACCAGGAACCACGTGGAGAAGGCACCCACACTGAAAGTGCCTGGAGGGAACATTGGGGCTTCTTCTCAGTGTCTCTGACATAGGGTTCCACTGTCCCGGGAAAGTCTCTGCTAACACCGTGCAGAGCGCTGTGCCCAATGTACAGAAACGTCTTGCGGTATCTCCTACAGGGAAAGTGCCAGGAGGGAATTGTCGAGCTTGTTCTCAGTGTCTCTGATAATTGCTCTGGTTATCTGTGTGAGCTCTTTGCTAAGACTCTCCAGAGAGACGTCCTCAAAACAAACACACATCTTGACATATCTCCCACATTGATCGCAGTGTCTCCAGAAACGGCATTCAAGGAGCCAGGACCTTTTCTCCCTACACTGTCCATTGAGTTGTCCTCAAAACCAATATACATCCTGCTATATCTCCCACATGGAAAGTGCCAGGAGGGAGAAGTGGGGATTATGTTTAGACTTTCTCGGAACTGCTTCAAATCAACTAGATATCTTTGTGCTGTAAATCTCCCAACAGCCAAACGCAAAAGCAGCAAACATCTCGCTGTATGTCCCACATCCAAAGTGCCAAGAGAGAGCTTGCTCTCCCTGTCTTTGAGTACTGTTTTCACTGTCCCGGTTACCTCTTTGCTAACATTCTCTTCAGAGCTGCAGTGAAAGCAGGAACCACGTGGAGAAGGCACCCACACTGAAAGTGCCTGGAGGGAACATTGGGGCTTCTTCTCAGTGTCTCTGACATAGGGTTCCACTGTCCCGGGAAAGTCTCTGCTAACACCGTGCAGAGCGCTGTGCCCAATATACAGAAACGTCTTGCGGTATCTCCTACAGGGAAAGTGCCAGGAGGGAATTGTCGAGCTTGTTCTCAGTGTCTCTGAGAATTGCTCTGGTTATCTGTGTGAGCTCTTTGCTAAGACTCTCCAGAGAGACGTCCTCAAAACAAACACACATCTTGACATATCTCCCACATTGATCGCAGTGTCTCCAGAAACGGCATTCAAGGAGCCAGGACCTTTTCTCCCTACACTGTCCATTGAGTTGTCCTCAAAACCAATATACATCCTGCTATATCTCCCACATGGAAAGTGCCAGGAGGGAGAAGTGGGGATTATGTTTAGACTTTCTCGGAACTGCTTCAAATCAACTAGATATCTTTGTGCTGTAAATCTCCCAACAGCCAAACGCAAAAGCAGCCAACATCTCGCTGTATGTCCCACATCGGAAGTGCTAAGAGAGAGCTTGCTCTCCCTGTCTTTGAGTACTGTTTTCACTGTCCCGGTTACCTCTTTGCTAACATTCTCTTCAGAGCCGCAGTGAAACCAGGAACCACGTGGAGAAGGCACCCACACTGAAAGTGCCTGGAGGGAACATTGGGGCTTCTTCTCAGTGTCTCTGACATAGGGTTTCACTGTCCCGGGAAAGTCTCTGCTAACACCGTGCAGAGCGCTGTGCCCAATGTACAGAAACGTCTTGCGGTATCTCCTACAGGGAAAGTGCCAGGAGGGAATTGTCGAGCTTGTTCTCAGTGTCTCTGAGAATTGCTCTGATTATCTGTGTGACCTCTTTGCTAAGACTCTCCAGAGAGCCGTCCTCAAAACAAACACACATCTTGACATATCTCCCACATTGATCGCAGTGTCTCCAGAAACGGCATTCAAGGAGCCAGGACCTTTTCTCCCTACACTGTCCATTGAGTTGTCCTCAAAACCAATATACATCCTGCTAGATCTCCCACATGGAAAGTGCCAGGAGGGAGAAGTGGGGATTATGTTTAGACTTTCTCGGAACTGCTTCAAATCAACTAGATATCTTTGTGCTGTAAATCTCCCAACAGCCAAACGCAAAAGCAGCCAACATCTCGCTGTATGTCCCACATCCAAAGTGCCAAGAGAGAGCTTGCTCTCCCTGTCTTTGAGTACTGTTTTCACTGTCCCGGTTACCTCTTTGCTAACATTCTCTTCAGAGCCGCAGTGAAACCAGGAACCACGTGGAGAAGGCACCCACACTGAAAGTGCCTGGAGGGAACATTGGGGCTTCTTCTCAGTGTCTCTGACATAGGGTTTCACTGTCCCGGGAAAGTCTCTGCTAACACCGTGCAGAGCGCTGTGCCCAATGTACAGAAACGTCTTGCGGTATCTCCTACAGGGAAAGTGCCAGGAGGGAATTGTCGAGCTTGTTCTCAGTGTCTCTGAGAATTGCTCTGATTATCTGTGTGACCTCTTTGCTAAGACTCTCCAGAGAGCCGTCCTCAAAACAAACACACATCTTGACATATCTCCCACATTGATCGCAGTGTCTCCAGAAACGGCATTCAAGGAGCCAGGACCTTTTCTCCCTACACTGTCCATTGAGTTGTCCTCAAAACCAATATACATCCTGCTAGATCTCCCACATGGAAAGTGCCAGGAGGGAGAAGTGGGGATTATGTTTAGACTTTCTCGGAACTGCTTCAAATCAACTAGATATCTTTGTGCTGTAAATCTCCCAACAGCCAAACGCAAAAGCAGCAAACATCTCGCTGTATGTCCCACATCCAAAGTGCCAAGAGAGAGCTTGCTCTCCCTGTCTTTGAGTACTGTTTTCACTGTCCCGGTTACCTCTTTGCTAACATTCTCTTCAGAGCCGCAGTGAAACCAGGAACCACGTGGAGAAGGCACCCACACTGAAAGTGCCTGGAGGGAACATTGGGGCTTCTTCTCAGTGTCTCTGACATAGGGTTTCACTGTCCCGGGAAAGTCTCTGCTAACACCGTGCAGAGCGCTGTGCCCAATGTACAGAAACGTCTTGCGGTATCTCCTACAGGGAAAGTGCCAGGAGGGAATTGTGGAGCTTGTTCTCAGTGTCTCTGAGAATTGCTCTGATTATCTGTGTGACCTCTTTGCTAAGACTCTCCAGAGAGACGTCCTCAAAACAAACACACATCTTGACATATCTCCCACATTGATCGCAGTGTCTCCAGAAACGGCATTCAAGGAGCCAGGACCTTTTCTCCCTACACTGTCCATTGAGTTGTCCTCAAAACCAATATACATCCTGCTATATCTCCCACATGGAAAGTGCCAGGAGGGAGAAGTGGGGATTATGTTTAGACTTTCTCGGAACTGCTTCAAATCAACTAGATATCTTTGTGCTGTAAATCTCCCAACAGCCAAACGCAAAAGCAGCAAACATCTCGCTGTATGTCCCACATCCAAAGTGCCAAGAGAGAGCTTGCTCTCCCTGTCTTTGAGTACTGTTTTCACTGTCCCGGTTACCTCTTTGCTAACGTTCTCTTCAGAGCCGCAGTGAAACCAGGAACCACGTGGAGAAGGCACCCACACTGAAAGTGCCTGGAGGGAACATTGGGGCTTCTTCTCAGTGTCTCTGACATAGGGTTTCACTGTCCCGGGAAAGTCTCTGCTAACACCGTGCAGAGCGCTGTGCCCAATGTACAGAAACGTCTTGCGGAATCTCCTACAGGGAAAGTGCCAGGAGGGAATTGTCGAGCTTGTTCTCAGTGTCTCTGAGAATTGCTCTGATTATCTGTGTGACCTCTTTGCTAAGACTCTCCAGAGAGACGTCCTCAAAACAAACACACATCTTGACATATCTCCCACATTGATCGCAGTGTCTCCAGAAACGGCATTCAAGGAGCCAGGACCTTTTCTCCCTACACTGTCCATTGAGTTGTCCTCAAAACCAATATACATCCTGCTAGATCTCCCACATGGAAAGTGCCAGGAGGGAGAAGTGGGGATTATGTTTAGACTTTCTCGGAACTGCTTCAAATCAACTAGATACCTCTGTGCTGTAAATCTCCCAACAGCCAAACGCAAAAGCAGCAAACATCTCGCTGTATGTCCCACATCCAAAGTGCCAAGAGAGAGCTTGCTCTCCCTGTCTTTGAGTACTGTTTTCACTGTCCCGGTTACCTCTTTGCTAACGTTCTCTTCAGAGCTGCAGTGAAACCAGGAACCACGTGGAGAAGGCACCCACACTGAAAGTGCCTGGAGGGAACATTGGGGCTTCTTCTCAGTGTCTCTGACATAGGGTTTCACTGTCCCGGGAAAGTCTCTGCTAACACCCTGCAGAGCGCTGTGCCCAATGTACAGAAACGTCTTGCGGTATCTCCTACAGGGAAAGTGCCAGGAGGGAATTGTCGAGCTTGTTCTCAGTGTCTCTGAGAATTGCTCTGATTATCTGTGTGACCTCTTTGCTAAGACTCTCCAGAGAGCCGTCCTCAAAACAAACACACATCTTGACATATCTCCCACATTGATCGCAGTGTCTCCAGAAACGGCATTCAAGGAGCCAGGACCTTTTCTCCCTACACTGTCCATTGAGTTGTCCTCAAACCCAATATACATCCTGCTATATCTCCCACATGGAAAATGCCAGGAGGGAGAAGTGGGGATTATGTTTAGACTTTCTCGGAACTGCTTCAAATCAACTAGATATCTTTGTGCTGTAAATCTCCCAACAGCCAAACGCAAAAGCAGCAAACATCTCGCTGTATGTCCCACATCCAAAGTGCCAAGAGAGAGCTTGCTCTCCCTGTCTTTGAGTACTGTTTTCACTGTCCCGGTTACCTCTTTGCTAACGTTCTCTTCAGAGCCGCAGTGAAACCAGGAACCACGTGGAGAAGGCACCCACACTGAAAGTGCCTGGAGGGAACATTGGGGCTTCTTCTCAGTGTCTCTGACATAGGGTTCCACTGTCCCGGGAAAGTCTCTGCTAACACCGTGCAGAGCGCTGTGCCCAATGTACAGAAACGTCTTGCGGTATCTCCTACAGGGAAAGTGCCAGGAGGGAATTGTCGAGCTTGTTCTCAGTGTCTCTGATAATTGCTCTGGTTATCTGTGTGAGCTCTTTGCTAAGACTCTCCAGAGAGACGTCCTCAAAACAAACACACATCTTGACATATCTCCCACATTGATCGCAGTGTCTCCAGAAACGGCATTCAAGGAGCCAGGACCTTTTCTCCCTACACTGTCCATTGAGTTGTCCTCAAAACCAATATACATCCTGCTAGATCTCCCACATGGAAAGTGCCAGGAGGGAGAAGTGGGGATTATGTTTAGACTTTCTCGGAACTGCTTCAAATCAACTAGATATCTTTGTGCTGTAAATCTCCCAACAGCCAAACGCAAAAGCAGCAAACATCTCGCTGTATGTCCCACATCCAAAGTGCCAAGAGAGAGCTTGCTCTCCCTGTCTTTGAGTACTGTTTTCACTGTCCCGGTTACCTCTTTGCTAACATTCTCTTCAGAGCTGCAGTGAAAGCAGGAACCACGTGGAGAAGGCACCCACACTGAAAGTGCCTGGAGGGAACATTGGGGCTTCTTCTCAGTGTCTCTGACATAGGGTTCCACTGTCCCGGGAAAGTCTCTGCTAACACCGTGCAGAGCGCTGTGCCCAATATACAGAAACGTCTTGCGGTATCTCCTACAGGGAAAGTGCCAGGAGGGAATTGTCGAGCTTGTTCTCAGTGTCTCTGAGAATTGCTCTGGTTATCTGTGTGAGCTCTTTGCTAAGACTCTCCAGAGAGACGTCCTCAAAACAAACACACATCTTGACATATCTCCCACATTGATCGCAGTGTCTCCAGAAACGGCATTCAAGGAGCCAGGACCTTTTCTCCCTACACTGTCCATTGAGTTGTCCTCAAAACCAATATACATCCTGCTATATCTCCCACATGGAAAGTGCCAGGAGGGAGAAGTGGGGATTATGTTTAGACTTTCTCGGAACTGCTTCAAATCAACTAGATATCTTTGTGCTGTAAATCTCCCAACAGCCAAACGCAAAAGCAGCCAACATCTCGCTGTATGTCCCACATCGGAAGTGCTAAGAGAGAGCTTGCTCTCCCTGTCTTTGAGTACTGTTTTCACTGTCCCGGTTACCTCTTTGCTAACATTCTCTTCAGAGCCGCAGTGAAACCAGGAACCACGTGGAGAAGGCACCCACACTGAAAGTGCCTGGAGGGAACATTGGGGCTTCTTCTCAGTGTCTCTGACATAGGGTTTCACTGTCCCGGGAAAGTCTCTGCTAACACCGTGCAGAGCGCTGTGCCCAATGTACAGAAACGTCTTGCGGTATCTCCTACAGGGAAAGTGCCAGGAGGGAATTGTCGAGCTTGTTCTCAGTGTCTCTGAGAATTGCTCTGATTATCTGTGTGACCTCTTTGCTAAGACTCTCCAGAGAGCCGTCCTCAAAACAAACACACATCTTGACATATCTCCCACATTGATCGCAGTGTCTCCAGAAACGGCATTCAAGGAGCCAGGACCTTTTCTCCCTACACTGTCCATTGAGTTGTCCTCAAAACCAATATACATCCTGCTAGATCTCCCACATGGAAAGTGCCAGGAGGGAGAAGTGGGGATTATGTTTAGACTTTCTCGGAACTGCTTCAAATCAACTAGATATCTTTGTGCTGTAAATCTCCCAACAGCCAAACGCAAAAGCAGCCAACATCTCGCTGTATGTCCCACATCGGAAGTGCTAAGAGAGAGCTTGCTCTCCCTGTCTTTGAGTACTGTTTTCACTGTCCCGGTTACCTCTTTGCTAACATTCTCTTCAGAGCCGCAGTGAAACCAGGAACCACGTGGAGAAGGCACCCACACTGAAAGTGCCTGGAGGGAACATTGGGGCTTCTTCTCAGTGTCTCTGACATAGGGTTTCACTGTCCCGGGAAAGTCTCTGCTAACACCGTGCAGAGCGCTGTGCCCAATGTACAGAAACGTCTTGCGGTATCTCCTACAGGGAAAGTGCGAGGAGGGAACTGTGGAGCTTGTTCTCAGTGTCTCTGAGAATTGCTCTGATTATCTGTGTGACCTCTTTGCTAAGACTCTCCAGAGAGCCGTCCTCAAAGCAAACACACATCTTGACATATCTCCCACATTGATCGCAGTGTCTCCAGAAACGGCATTCAAGGAGCCAGGACCTTTTCTCCCTACACTGTCCATTGAGTTGTCCTCAAAACCAATATACATCCTGCTAGATCTCCCACATGGAAAGTGCCAGGAGGGAGAAGTGGGGATTATGTTTAGACTTTCTCGGAACTGCTTCAAATCAACTAGATATCTTTGTGCTGTAAATCTCCCAACAGCCAAACGCAAAAGCAGAAAACATCTCGCTGTATGTCCCACATCCAAAGTGCCAAGAGAGAGCTTGCTCTCCCTGTCTTTGAGTACTGTTTTCACTGTCCCGGTTACCTCTTTGCTAACATTCTCTTCAGAGCCGCAGTGAAACCAGGAACCACGTGGAGAAGGCACCCACACTGAAAGTGCCTGGAGGGAACATTGGGGCTTCTTCTCAGTGTCTCTGACATAGGGTTTCACTGTCCCGGGAAAGTCTCTGCTAACACCGTGCAGAGCGCTGTGCCCAATGTACAGAAACGTCTTGCGGTATCTCCTACAGGGAAAGTGCCAGGAGGGAATTGTCGAGCTTGTTCTCAGTGTCTCTGAGAATTGCTCTGATTATCTGTGTGACCTCTTTGCTAAGACTCTCCAGAGAGACGTCCTCAAAACAAACACACATCTTGACATATCTCCCACATTGATCGCAGTGTCTCCAGAAACGGCATTCAAGGAGCCAGGACCTTTTCTCCCTACACTGTCCATTGAGTTGTCCTCAAAACCAATATACATCCTGCTAGATCTCCCACATGGAAAGTGCCAGGAGGGAGAAGTGGGGATTATGTTTAGACTTTCTCGGAACTGCTTCAAATCAACTAGATATCTTTGTGCTGTAAATCTCCCAACAGCCAAACGCAAAAGCAGCCAACATCTCGCTGTATGTCCCACATCCAAAGTGCTAAGAGAGAGCTTGCTCTCCCTGTCTTTGAGTACTGTTTTCACTGTTCCGGTTACCTCTTTGCTAACATTCTCTTCAGAGCCGCAGTGAAACCAGGAACCACGTGGAGAAGGCACCCACACTGAAAGTGCCTGGAGGGAACATTGGGGCTTCTTCTCAGTGTCTCTGACATAGGGTTTCACTGTCCCGGGAAAGTCTCTGCTAACACCGTGCAGAGCGCTGTGCCCAATGTACAGAAACGTCTTGCGGTATCTCCTACAGGGAAAGTGCCAGGAGGGAATTGTCGAGCTTGTTCTCAGTGTCTCTGAGAATTGCTCTGATTATCTGTGTGACCTCTTTGCTAAGACTCTCCAGAGAGCCGTCCTCAAAACAAACACACATCTTGACATATCTCCCACATTGATCGCAGTGTCTCCAGAAACGGCATTCAAGGAGCCAGGACCTTTTCTCCCTACACTGTCCATTGAGTTGTCCTCCAAACCAATATACATCCTGCTAGATCTCCCACATGGAAAGTGCCAGGAGGGAGAAGTGGGGATTATGTTTAGACTTTCTCGGAACTGCTTCAAATCAACTAGATATCTTTGTGCTGTAAATCTCCCAACAGCCAAACGCAAAAGCAGCAAACATCTCGCTGTATGTCCCACATCGAAAGTGCCAAGAGAGAGCTTGCTCTCCCTGTCTTTGAGTACTGTTTTCACTGTCCCGGTTACCTCTTTGCTAACATTCTCTTCAGAGCCGCAGTGAAACCAGGAACCACGTGGAGAAGGCACCCACACTGAAAGTGCCTGGAGGGAACATTGGGGCTTCTTCTCAGTGTCTCTGACATAGGGTTCCACTGTCCCGGGAAAGTCTCTGCTAACACCGTGCAGAGCGCTGTGCCCAATGTACAGAAACGTCTTGCGGTATCTCCTACAGGGAAAGTGCCAGGAGGGAACTGTGGAGCTTGTTCTCAGTGTCTCTGAGAATTGCTCTGATTATCTGTGTGACCTCTTTGCTAAGACTCTCCAGAGAGACGTCCTCAAAACAAACACACATCTTGACATATCTCCCACATTGATCGCAGTGTCTCCAGAAACGGCATTCAAGGAGCCAGGACCTTTTCTCCCTACACTGTCCATTGAGTTGTCCTCAAAACCAATATACATCCTGCTAGATCTCCCACATGGAAAGTGCCAGGAGGGAGAAGTGGGGATTATGTATAGACTTTCTCGGAACTGCTTCAAATCAACTAGATATCTTTGTGCTGTAAATCTCCCAACAGCCAAACGCAAAAGCAGCAAACATCTCGCTGTATGTCCCACATCGGAAGTGCTAAGAGAGAGCTTGCTCTCCCTGTCTTTGAGTACTGTTTTCACTGTCCCGGTTACCTCTTTGCTAACATTCTCTTCAGAGCCGCAGTGAAACCAGGAACCACGTGGAGAAGGCACCCACACTGAAAGTGCCTGGAGGGAACATTGGGGCTTCTTCTCAGTGTCTCTGACATAGGGTTTCACTGTCCCGGGAAAGTCTCTGCTAACACCGTGCAGAGCGCTGTGCCCAATGTACAGAAACGTCTTGCGGTATCTCCTACAGGGAAAGTGCCAGGAGGGAATTGTGGAGCTTGTTCTCAGTGTCTCTGAGAATTGCTCTGATTATCTGTGTGACCTCTTTGCTAAGACTCTCCAGAGAGACGTCCTCAAAACAAACACACATCTTGACATATCTCCCACATTGATCGCAGTGTCTCCAGAAACGGCATTCAAGGAGCCAGGACCTTTTCTCCCTACACTGTCCATTGAGTTGTCCTCAAAACCAATATACATCCTGCTAGATCTCCCACATGGAAAGTGCCAGGAGGGAGAAGTGGGGATTATGTTTAGACTTTCTCGGAACTGCTTCAAATCAACTAGATATCTTTGTGCTGTAAATCTCCCAACAGCCAAACGCAAAAGCAGAAAACATCTCGCTGTATGTCCCACATCCAAAGTGCCAAGAGAGAGCTTGCTCTCCCTGTCTTTGAGTACTGTTTTCACTGTCCCGGTTACCTCTTTGCTAACATTCTCTTCAGAGCCGCAGTGAAACCAGGAACCACGTGGAGAAGGCACCCACACTGAAAGTGCCTGGAGGGAACATTGGGGCTTCTTCTCAGTGTCTCTGACATAGGGTTTCACTGTCCCGGGAAAGTCTCTGCTAACACCGTGCAGAGCGCTGTGCCCAATGTACAGAAACGTCTTGCGGTATCTCCTACAGGGAAAGTGCCAGGAGGGAATTGTCGAGCTTGTTCTCAGTGTCTCTGAGAATTGCTCTGATTATCCCTGTGACCTCTTTGCTAAGACTCTCCAGAGAGACGTCCTCAAAACAAACACACATCTTGACATATCTCCCACATTGATCGCAGTGTCTCCAGAAACGGCATTCAAGGAGCCAGGACCTTTTCTCCCTACACTGTCCATTGAGTTGTCCTCAAAACCAATATACATCCTGCTAGATCTCCCACATGGAAAGTGCCAGGAGGGAGAAGTGGGGATTATGTTTAGACTTTCTCGGAACTGCTTCAAATCAACTAGATATCTTTGTGCTGTAAATCTCCCAACAGCCAAACGCAAAAGCAGCAAACATCTCGCTGTATGTCCCACATCGGAAGTGCTAAGAGAGAGCTTGCTCTCCCTGTCTTTGAGTACTGTTTTCACTGTCCCGGTTACCTCTTTGCTAACATTCTCTTCAGAGCCGCAGTGAAACCAGGAACCACGTGGAGAAGGCACCCACACTGAAAGTGCCTGGAGGGAACATTGGGGCTTCTTCTCAGTGTCTCTGACATAGGGTTTCACTGTCCCGGGAAAGTCTCTGCTAACACCGTGCAGAGCGCTGTGCCCAATGTACAGAAACGTCTTGCGGTATCTCCTACAGGGAAAGTGCCAGGAGGGAATTGTCGAGCTTGTTCTCAGTGTCTCTGAGAATTGCTCTGATTATCTGTGTGACCTCTTTGCTAAGACTCTCCAGAGAGCCGTCCTCAAAACAAACACACATCTTGACATATCTCCCACATTGATCGCAGTGTCTCCAGAAACGGCATTCAAGGAGCCAGGACCTTTTCTCCCTACACTGTCCATTGAGTTGTCCTCAAAACCAATATACATCCTGCTAGATCTCCCACATGGAAAGTGCCAGGAGGGAGAAGTGGGGATTATGTTTAGACTTTCTCGGAACTGCTTCAAATCAACTAGATATCTTTGTGCTGTAAATCTCCCAACAGCCAAACGCAAAAGCAGCAAACATCTCGCTGTATGTCCCACATCCAAAGTGCCAAGAGAGAGCTTGCTCTCCCTGTCTTTGAGTACTGTTTTCACTGTCCCGGTTACCTCTTTGCTAACATTCTCTTCAGAGCCGCAGTGAAACCAGGAACCACGTGGAGAAGGCACCCACACTGAAAGTGCCTGGAGGGAACATTGGGGCTTCTTCTCAGTGTCTCTGACATAGGGTTTCACTGTCCCGGGAAAGTCTCTGCTAACACCGTGCAGAGCGCTGTGCCCAATGTACAGAAACGTCTTGCGGTATCTCCTACAGGGAAAGTGCCAGGAGGGAATTGTCGAGCTTGTTCTCAGTGTCTCTGAGAATTGCTCTGATTATCTGTGTGACCTCTTTGCTAAGACTCTCCAGAGAGCCGTCCTCAAAGCAAACACACATCTTGACATATCTCCCACATTGAT
This sequence comes from Chroicocephalus ridibundus, assembly GCF_963924245.1. NCBI lineage: Eukaryota > Metazoa > Chordata > Aves > Charadriiformes > Laridae > Chroicocephalus > Chroicocephalus ridibundus. The sequence goes on along the minus strand of NW_026961241.1, from coordinate 242,517 downwards.
CGCAGTGTCTCCAGAAATGGCATTCAAGGAGCCAGGACCTTTTCTCCCTACACTGTCCATTGAGTTGTCCTCAAAACCAATATACATCCTGCTATATCTCCCACATGGAAAATGCCAGGAGTGAGAAGTGGGGATTATGTTTAGACTTTCTCGGAACTGCTTCAAATCAACTAGATACCTCTGTGCTGTAAATCTCCCAACAGCCAAACGCAAAAGCAGCAAACATCTCGCTGTATGTCCCACATCCAAAGTGCCAAGAGAGAGCTTGCTCTCCCTGTCTTTGAGTACTGTTTTCACTGTCCCGGTTACCTCTTTGCTAACGTTCTCTTCAGAGCCGCAGTGAAAGCAGGAACCACGTGGAGAAGGCACCCACACTGAAAGTGCCTGGAGGGAACATTGGGGCTTCTTCTCAGTGTCTCTGACATAGGGTTTCACTGTCCCGGGAAAGTCTCTGCTAACACCGTGCAGAGCGCTGTGCCCAATGTACAGAAACGTCTTGCGGTATCTCCTACAGGGAAAGTGCCAGGAGGGAATTGTCGAGCTTGTTCTCAGTGTCTCTGAGAATTGCTCTGGTTATCTGTGTGAGCTCTTTGCTAAGACTCTCCAGAGAGCCGTCCTCAAAACAAACACACATCTTGACATATCTCCCACATTGATCGCAGTGTCTCCAGAAACGGCATTCAAGGAGCCAGGACCTTTTCTCCCTACACTGTCCATTGAGTTGTCCTCAAAACCAATATACATCCTGCTATATCTCCCACATGGAAAGTGCCAGGAGGGAGAAGTGGGGATTATGTTTAGACATTCTCGGAACTGCTTCAAATCAACTAGATATCTTTGTGCTGTAAATCTCCCAACAGCCAAACGCAAAAGCAGCAAACATCTCGCTGTATGTCCCACATCCAAAGTGCCAAGAGAGAGCTTGCTCTCCCTGTCTTTGAGTACTGTTTTCACTGTCCCGGTTACCTCTTTGCTAACGTTCTCTTCAGAGCTGCAGTGAAACCAGGAACCACGTGGAGAAGGCACCCACACTGAAAGTGCCTGGAGGGAACATTGGGGCTTCTTCTCAGTGTCTCTGACATAGGGTTCCACTGTCCCGGGAAAGTCTCTGCTAACACCGTGCAGAGCGCTGTGCCCAATGTACAGAAACGTCTTGCGGTATCTCCTACAGGGAAAGTGCCAGGAGGGAATTGTCGAGCTTGTTCTCAGTGTCTCTGAGAATTGCTCTGGTTATCTGTGTGACCTCTTTGCTAAGACTCTCCAGAGAGACGTCCTCAAAACAAACACACATCTTGACATATCTCCCACATTGATCGCAGTGTCTCCAGAAACGGCATTCAAGGAGCCAGGACCTTTTCTCCCTACACTGTCCATTGAGTTGTCCTCAAAACCAATATACATCCTGCTATATCTCCCACATGGAAAGTGCCAGGAGGGAGAAGTGGGGATTATGTTTAGACTTTCTCGGAACTGCTTCAAATCAACTAGATATCTTTGTGCTGTAAATCTCCCAACAGCCAAACGCAAAAGCAGCAAACATCTCGCTGTATGTCCCACATCCAAAGTGCCAAGAGAGAGCTTGCTCTCCCTGTCTTTGAGTACTGTTTTCACTGTCCCGGTTACCTCTTTGCTAACATTCTCTTCAGAGCCGCAGTGAAACCAGGAACCACGTGGAGAAGGCACCCACACTGAAAGTGCCTGGAGGGAACATTGGGGCTTCTTCTCAGTGTCTCTGACATAGGGTTTCACTGTCCCGGGAAAGTCTCTGCTAACACCGTGCAGAGCGCTGTGCCCAATGTACAGAAACGTCTTGCGGTATCTCCTACAGGGAAAGTGCCAGGAGGGAATTGTCGAGCTTGTTCTCAGTGTCTCTGAGAATTGCTCTGATTATCTGTGTGACCTCTTTGCTAAGACTCTCCAGAGAGACGTCCTCAAAACAAACACACATCTTGACATATCTCCCACATTGATCGCAGTGTCTCCAGAAACGGCATTCAAGGAGCCAGGACCTTTTCTCCCTACACTGTCCATTGAGTTGTCCTCAAAACCAATATACATCCTGCTAGATCTCCCACATGGAAAGTGCCAGGAGGGAGAAGTGGGGATTATGTTTAGACTTTCTCGGAACTGCTTCAAATCAACTAGATATCTTTGTGCTGTAAATCTCCCAACAGCCAAACGCAAAAGCAGAAAACATCTCGCTGTATGTCCCACATCCAAAGTGCCAAGAGAGAGCTTGCTCTCCCTGTCTTTGAGTACTGTTTTCACTGTCCCGGTTACCTCTTTGCTAACATTCTCTTCAGAGCCGCAGTGAAACCAGGAACCACGTGGAGAAGGCACCCACACTGAAAGTGCCTGGAGGGAACATTGGGGCTTCTTCTCAGTGTCTCTGACATAGGGTTTCACTGTCCCGGGAAAGTCTCTGCTAACACCGTGCAGAGCGCTGTGCCCAATGTACAGAAACGTCTTGCGGAATCTCCTACAGGGAAAGTGCCAGGAGGGAATTGTGGAGCTTGTTCTCAGTGTCTCTGAGAATTGCTCTGATTATCTGTGTGACCTCTTTGCTAAGACTCTCCAGAGAGACGTCCTCAAAACAAACACACATCTTGACATATCTCCCACATTGATCGCAGTGTCTCCAGAAACGGCATTCAAGGAGCCAGGACCTTTTCTCCCTACACTGTCCATTGAGTTGTCCTCAAAACCAATATACATCCTGCTAGATCTCCCACATGGAAAGTGCCAGGAGGGAGAAGTGGGGATTATGTTTAGACTTTCTCGGAACTGCTTCAAATCAACTAGATACCTCTGTGCTGTAAATCTCCCAACAGCCAAACGCAAAAGCAGCAAACATCTCGCTGTATGTCCCACATCCAAAGTGCCAAGAGAGAGCTTGCTCTCCCTGTCTTTGAGTACTGTTTTCACTGTCCCGGTTACCTCTTTGCTAACGTTCTCTTCAGAGCTGCAGTGAAACCAGGAACCACGTGGAGAAGGCACCCACACTGAAAGTGCCTGGAGGGAACATTGGGGCTTCTTCTCAGTGTCTCTGACATAGGGTTTCACTGTCCCGGGAAAGTCTCTGCTAACACCGTGCAGAGCGCTGTGCCCAATGTACAGAAACGTCTTGCGGTATCTCCTACAGGGAAAGTGCCAGGAGGGAATTGTCGAGCTTGTTCTCAGTGTCTCTGAGAATTGCTCTGATTATCTGTGTGACCTCTTTGCTAAGACTCTCCAGAGAGCCGTCCTCAAAACAAACACACATCTTGACATATCTCCCACATTGATCGCAGTGTCTCCAGAAACGGCATTCAAGGAGCCAGGACCTTTTCTCCCTACACTGTCCATTGAGTTGTCCTCAAACCCAATATACATCCTGCTATATCTCCCACATGGAAAATGCCAGGAGGGAGAAGTGGGGATTATGTTTAGACTTTCTCGGAACTGCTTCAAATCAACTAGATATCTTTGTGCTGTAAATCTCCCAACAGCCAAACGCAAAAGCAGCAAACATCTCGCTGTATGTCCCACATCCAAAGTGCCAAGAGAGAGCTTGCTCTCCCTGTCTTTGAGTACTGTTTTCACTGTCCCGGTTACCTCTTTGCTAACGTTCTCTTCAGAGCTGCAGTGAAACCAGGAACCACGTGGAGAAGGCACCCACACTGAAAGTGCCTGGAGGGAACATTGGGGCTTCTTCTCAGTGTCTCTGACATAGGGTTCCACTGTCCCGGGAAAGTCTCTGCTAACACCGTGCAGAGCGCTGTGCCCAATGTACAGAAACGTCTTGCGGTATCTCCTACAGGGAAAGTGCCAGGAGGGAATTGTCGAGCTTGTTCTCAGTGTCTCTGATAATTGCTCTGGTTATCTGTGTGAGCTCTTTGCTAAGACTCTCCAGAGAGACGTCCTCAAAACAAACACACATCTTGACATATCTCCCACATTGATCGCAGTGTCTCCAGAAACGGCATTCAAGGAGCCAGGACCTTTTCTCCCTACACTGTCCATTGAGTTGTCCTCAAAACCAATATACATCCTGCTATATCTCCCACATGGAAAGTGCCAGGAGGGAGAAGTGGGGATTATGTTTAGACTTTCTCGGAACTGCTTCAAATCAACTAGATATCTTTGTGCTGTAAATCTCCCAACAGCCAAACGCAAAAGCAGCAAACATCTCGCTGTATGTCCCACATCCAAAGTGCCAAGAGAGAGCTTGCTCTCCCTGTCTTTGAGTACTGTTTTCACTGTCCCGGTTACCTCTTTGCTAACATTCTCTTCAGAGCTGCAGTGAAAGCAGGAACCACGTGGAGAAGGCACCCACACTGAAAGTGCCTGGAGGGAACATTGGGGCTTCTTCTCAGTGTCTCTGACATAGGGTTCCACTGTCCCGGGAAAGTCTCTGCTAACACCGTGCAGAGCGCTGTGCCCAATGTACAGAAACGTCTTGCGGTATCTCCTACAGGGAAAGTGCCAGGAGGGAATTGTCGAGCTTGTTCTCAGTGTCTCTGAGAATTGCTCTGGTTATCTGTGTGAGCTCTTTGCTAAGACTCTCCAGAGAGACGTCCTCAAAACAAACACACATCTTGACATATCTCCCACATTGATCGCAGTGTCTCCAGAAACGGCATTCAAGGAGCCAGGACCTTTTCTCCCTACACTGTCCATTGAGTTGTCCTCAAAACCAATATACATCCTGCTATATCTCCCACATGGAAAGTGCCAGGAGGGAGAAGTGGGGATTATGTTTAGACTTTCTCGGAACTGCTTCAAATCAACTAGATATCTTTGTGCTGTAAATCTCCCAACAGCCAAACGCAAAAGCAGCCAACATCTCGCTGTATGTCCCACATCGGAAGTGCTAAGAGAGAGCTTGCTCTCCCTGTCTTTGAGTACTGTTTTCACTGTCCCGGTTACCTCTTTGCTAACATTCTCTTCAGAGCCGCAGTGAAACCAGGAACCACGTGGAGAAGGCACCCACACTGAAAGTGCCTGGAGGGAACATTGGGGCTTCTTCTCAGTGTCTCTGACATAGGGTTTCACTGTCCCGGGAAAGTCTCTGCTAACACCGTGCAGAGCGCTGTGCCCAATGTACAGAAACGTCTTGCGGTATCTCCTACAGGGAAAGTGCCAGGAGGGAATTGTCGAGCTTGTTCTCAGTGTCTCTGAGAATTGCTCTGATTATCTGTGTGACCTCTTTGCTAAGACTCTCCAGAGAGCCGTCCTCAAAACAAACACACATCTTGACATATCTCCCACATTGATCGCAGTGTCTCCAGAAACGGCATTCAAGGAGCCAGGACCTTTTCTCCCTACACTGTCCATTGAGTTGTCCTCAAAACCAATATACATCCTGCTAGATCTCCCACATGGAAAGTGCCAGGAGGGAGAAGTGGGGATTATGTTTAGACTTTCTCGGAACTGCTTCAAATCAACTAGATATCTTTGTGCTGTAAATCTCCCAACAGCCAAACGCAAAAGCAGCCAACATCTCGCTGTATGTCCCACATCGGAAGTGCTAAGAGAGAGCTTGCTCTCCCTGTCTTTGAGTACTGTTTTCACTGTCCCGGTTACCTCTTTGCTAACATTCTCTTCAGAGCCGCAGTGAAACCAGGAACCACGTGGAGAAGGCACCCACACTGAAAGTGCCTGGAGGGAACATTGGGGCTTCTTCTCAGTGTCTCTGACATAGGGTTTCACTGTCCCGGGAAAGTCTCTGCTAACACCGTGCAGAGCGCTGTGCCCAATGTACAGAAACGTCTTGCGGTATCTCCTACAGGGAAAGTGCGAGGAGGGAACTGTGGAGCTTGTTCTCAGTGTCTCTGAGAATTGCTCTGATTATCTGTGTGACCTCTTTGCTAAGACTCTCCAGAGAGCCGTCCTCAAAACAAACACACATCTTGACATATCTCCCACATTGATCGCAGTGTCTCCAGAAACGGCATTCAAGGAGCCAGGACCTTTTCTCCCTACACTGTCCATTGAGTTGTCCTCAAAACCAATATACATCCTGCTAGATCTCCCACATGGAAAGTGCCAGGAGGGAGAAGTGGGGATTATGTTTAGACTTTCTCGGAACTGCTTCAAATCAACTAGATATCTTTGTGCTGTAAATCTCCCAACAGCCAAACGCAAAAGCAGCAAACATCTCGCTGTATGTCCCACATCGGAAGTGCTAAGAGAGAGCTTGCTCTCCCTGTCTTTGAGTACTGTTTTCACTGTCCCGGTTACCTCTTTGCTAACATTCTCTTCAGAGCCGCAGTGAAACCAGGAACCACGTGGAGAAGGCACCCACACTGAAAGTGCCTGGAGGGAACATTGGGGCTTCTTCTCAGTGTCTCTGACATAGGGTTTCACTGTCCCGGGAAAGTCTCTGCTAACACCGTGCAGAGCGCTGTGCCCAATGTACAGAAACGTCTTGCGGTATCTCCTACAGGGAAAGTGCCAGGAGGGAATTGTGGAGCTTGTTCTCAGTGTCTCTGAGAATTGCTCTGATTATCTGTGTGACCTCTTTGCTAAGACTCTCCAGAGAGACGTCCTCAAAACAAACACACATCTTGACATATCTCCCACATTGATCGCAGTGTCTCCAGAAACGGCATTCAAGGAGCCAGGACCTTTTCTCCCTACACTGTCCATTGAGTTGTCCTCAAAACCAATATACATCCTGCTAGATCTCCCACATGGAAAGTGCCAGGAGGGAGAAGTGGGGATTATGTTTAGACTTTCTCGGAACTGCTTCAAATCAACTAGATATCTTTGTGCTGTAAATCTCCCAACAGCCAAACGCAAAAGCAGAAAACATCTCGCTGTATGTCCCACATCCAAAGTGCCAAGAGAGAGCTTGCTCTCCCTGTCTTTGAGTACTGTTTTCACTGTCCCGGTTACCTCTTTGCTAACGTTCTCTTCAGAGCTGCAGTGAAACCAGGAACCACGTGGAGAAGGCACCCACACTGAAAGTGCCTGGAGGGAACATTGGGGCTTCTTCTCAGTGTCTCTGACATAGGGTTCCACTGTCCCGGGAAAGTCTCTGCTAACACCGTGCAGAGCGCTGTGCCCAATGTACAGAAACTTCTTGCGGTATCTCCTACAGGGAAAGTGCCAGGAGGGAATTGTCGAGCTTGTTCTCAGTGTCTCTGAGAATTGCTCTGGTTATCTGTGTGACCTCTTTGCTAAGACTCTCCAGAGAGACGTCCTCAAAACAAACACACATCTTGACATATCTCCCACATTGATCGCAGTGTCTCCAGAAACGGCATTCAAGGAGCCAGGACCTTTTCTCCCTACACTGTCCATTGAGTTGTCCTCAAAACCAATATACATCCTGCTATATCTCCCACATGGAAAGTGCCAGGAGGGAGAAGTGGGGATTATGTTTAGACTTTCTCGGAACTGCTTCAAATCAACTAGATATCTTTGTGCTGTAAATCTCCCAACAGCCAAACGCAAAAGCAGCAAACATCTCGCTGTATGTCCCACATCCAAAGTGCCAAGAGAGAGCTTGCTCTCCCTGTCTTTGAGTACTGTTTTCACTGTCCCGGTTACCTCTTTGCTAACATTCTCTTCAGAGCCGCAGTGAAACCAGGAACCACGTGGAGAAGGCACCCACACTGAAAGTGCCTGGAGGGAACATTGGGGCTTCTTCTCAGTGTCTCTGACATAGGGTTTCACTGTCCCGGGAAAGTCTCTGCTAACACCGTGCAGAGCGCTGTGCCCAATGTACAGAAACGTCTTGCGGTATCTCCTACAGGGAAAGTGCCAGGAGGGAATTGTCGAGCTTGTTCTCAGTGTCTCTGAGAATTGCTCTGATTATCTGTGTGACCTCTTTGCTAAGACTCTCCAGAGAGACGTCCTCAAAACAAACACACATCTTGACATATCTCCCACATTGATCGCAGTGTCTCCAGAAACGGCATTCAAGGAGCCAGGACCTTTTCTCCCTACACTGTCCATTGAGTTGTCCTCAAAACCAATATACATCCTGCTAGATCTCCCACATGGAAAGTGCCAGGAGGGAGAAGTGGGGATTATGTTTAGACTTTCTCGGAACTGCTTCAAATCAACTAGATATCTTTGTGCTGTAAATCTCCCAACAGCCAAACGCAAAAGCAGAAAACATCTCGCTGTATGTCCCACATCCAAAGTGCCAAGAGAGAGCTTGCTCTCCCTGTCTTTGAGTACTGTTTTCACTGTCCCGGTTACCTCTTTGCTAACATTCTCTTCAGAGCCGCAGTGAAACCAGGAACCACGTGGAGAAGGCACCCACACTGAAAGTGCCTGGAGGGAACATTGGGGCTTCTTCTCAGTGTCTCTGACATAGGGTTTCACTGTCCCGGGAAAGTCTCTGCTAACACCGTGCAGAGCGCTGTGCCCAATGTACAGAAACGTCTTGCGGTATCTCCTACAGGGAAAGTGCCAGGAGGGAATTGTGGAGCTTGTTCTCAGTGTCTCTGAGAATTGCTCTGATTATCTGTGTGACCTCTTTGCTAAGACTCTCCAGAGAGACGTCCTCAAAACAAACACACATCTTGACATATCTCCCACATTGATCGCAGTGTCTCCAGAAACGGCATTCAAGGAGCCAGGACCTTTTCTCCCTACACTGTCCATTGAGTTGTCCTCAAAACCAATATACATCCTGCTAGATCTCCCACATGGAAAGTGCCAGGAGGGAGAAGTGGGGATTATGTTTAGACTTTCTCGGAACTGCTTCAAATCAACTAGATATCTTTGTGCTGTAAATCTCCCAACAGCCAAACGCAAAAGCAGCAAACATCTCGCTGTATGTCCCACATCCAAAGTGCCAAGAGAGAGCTTGCTCTCCCTGTCTTTGAGTACTGTTTTCACTGTCCCGGTTACCTCTTTGCTAACGTTCTCTTCAGAGCTGCAGTGAAACCAGGAACCACGTGGAGAAGGCACCCACACTGAAAGTGCCTGGAGGGAACATTGGGGCTTCTTCTCAGTGTCTCTGACATAGGGTTTCACTGTCCCGGGAAAGTCTCTGCTAACACCGTGCAGAGCGCTGTGCCCAATGTACAGAAACGTCTTGCGGTATCTCCTACAGGGAAAGTGCCAGGAGGGAATTGTCGAGCTTGTTCTCAGTGTCTCTGAGAATTGCTCTGATTATCTGTGTGACCTCTTTGCTAACACTCTCCAGAGAGCCGTCCTCAAAACAAACACACATCTTGACATATCTCCCACATTGATCGCAGTGTCTCCAGAAACGGCATTCAAGGAGCCAGGACCTTTTCTCCCTACACTGTCCATTGAGTTGTCCTCAAACCCAATATACATCCTGCTATATCTCCCACATGGAAAATGCCAGGAGGGAGAAGTGGGGATTATGTTTAGACTTTCTCGGAACTGCTTCAAATCAACTAGATATCTTTGTGCTGTAAATCTCCCAACAGCCAAACGCAAAAGCAGCAAACATCTCGCTGTATGTCCCACATCCAAAGTGCCAAGAGAGAGCTTGCTCTCCCTGTCTTTGAGTACTGTTTTCACTGTCCCGGTTACCTCTTTGCTAACATTCTCTTCAGAGCTGCAGTGAAAGCAGGAACCACGTGGAGAAGGCACCCACACTGAAAGTGCCTGGAGGGAACATTGGGGCTTCTTCTCAGTGTCTCTGACATAGGGTTCCACTGTCCCGGGAAAGTCTCTGCTAACACCGTGCAGAGCGCTGTGCCCAATGTACAGAAACGTCTTGCGGTATCTCCTACAGGGAAAGTGCCAGGAGGGAATTGTCGAGCTTGTTCTCAGTGTCTCTGATAATTGCTCTGGTTATCTGTGTGAGCTCTTTGCTAAGACTCTCCAGAGAGACGTCCTCAAAACAAACACACATCTTGACATATCTCCCACATTGATCGCAGTGTCTCCAGAAACGGCATTCAAGGAGCCAGGACCTTTTCTCCCTACACTGTCCATTGAGTTGTCCTCAAAACCAATATACATCCTGCTAGATCTCCCACATGGAAAGTGCCAGGAGGGAGAAGTGGGGATTATGTTTAGACTTTCTCGGAACTGCTTCAAATCAACTAGATATCTTTGTGCTGTAAATCTCCCAACAGCCAAACGCAAAAGCAGCAAACATCTCGCTGTATGTCCCACATCCAAAGTGCCAAGAGAGAGCTTGCTCTCCCTGTCTTTGAGTACTGTTTTCACTGTCCCGGTTACCTCTTTGCTAACATTCTCTTCAGAGCTGCAGTGAAAGCAGGAACCACGTGGAGAAGGCACCCACACTGAAAGTGCCTGGAGGGAACATTGGGGCTTCTTCTCAGTGTCTCTGACATAGGGTTCCACTGTCCCGGGAAAGTCTCTGCTAACACCGTGCAGAGCGCTGTGCCCAATATACAGAAACGTCTTGCGGTATCTCCTACAGGGAAAGTGCCAGGAGGGAATTGTCGAGCTTGTTCTCAGTGTCTCTGAGAATTGCTCTGGTTATCTGTGTGAGCTCTTTGCTAAGACTCTCCAGAGAGACGTCCTCAAAACAAACACACATCTTGACATATCTCCCACATTGATCGCAGTGTCTCCAGAAACGGCATTCAAGGAGCCAGGACCTTTTCTCCCTACACTGTCCATTGAGTTGTCCTCAAAACCAATATACATCCTGCTATATCTCCCACATGGAAAGTGCCAGGAGGGAGAAGTGGGGATTATGTTTAGACTTTCTCGGAACTGCTTCAAATCAACTAGATATCTTTGTGCTGTAAATCTCCCAACAGCCAAACGCAAAAGCAGCCAACATCTCGCTGTATGTCCCACATCGGAAGTGCTAAGAGAGAGCTTGCTCTCCCTGTCTTTGAGTACTGTTTTCACTGTCCCGGTTACCTCTTTGCTAACATTCTCTTCAGAGCCGCAGTGAAACCAGGAACCACGTGGAGAAGGCACCCACACTGAAAGTGCCTGGAGGGAACATTGGGGCTTCTTCTCAGTGTCTCTGACATAGGGTTTCACTGTCCCGGGAAAGTCTCTGCTAACACCGTGCAGAGCGCTGTGCCCAATGTACAGAAACGTCTTGCGGTATCTCCTACAGGGAAAGTGCCAGGAGGGAATTGTCGAGCTTGTTCTCAGTGTCTCTGAGAATTGCTCTGATTATCTGTGTGACCTCTTTGCTAAGACTCTCCAGAGAGCCGTCCTCAAAACAAACACACATCTTGACATATCTCCCACATTGATCGCAGTGTCTCCAGAAACGGCATTCAAGGAGCCAGGACCTTTTCTCCCTACACTGTCCATTGAGTTGTCCTCAAAACCAATATACATCCTGCTAGATCTCCCACATGGAAAGTGCCAGGAGGGAGAAGTGGGGATTATGTTTAGACTTTCTCGGAACTGCTTCAAATCAACTAGATATCTTTGTGCTGTAAATCTCCCAACAGCCAAACGCAAAAGCAGCCAACATCTCGCTGTATGTCCCACATCCAAAGTGCCAAGAGAGAGCTTGCTCTCCCTGTCTTTGAGTACTGTTTTCACTGTCCCGGTTACCTCTTTGCTAACATTCTCTTCAGAGCCGCAGTGAAACCAGGAACCACGTGGAGAAGGCACCCACACTGAAAGTGCCTGGAGGGAACATTGGGGCTTCTTCTCAGTGTCTCTGACATAGGGTTTCACTGTCCCGGGAAAGTCTCTGCTAACACCGTGCAGAGCGCTGTGCCCAATGTACAGAAACGTCTTGCGGTATCTCCTACAGGGAAAGTGCCAGGAGGGAATTGTCGAGCTTGTTCTCAGTGTCTCTGAGAATTGCTCTGATTATCTGTGTGACCTCTTTGCTAAGACTCTCCAGAGAGACGTCCTCAAAACAAACACACATCTTGACATATCTCCCACATTGATCGCAGTGTCTCCAGAAACGGCATTCAAGGAGCCAGGACCTTTTCTCCCTACACTGTCCATTGAGTTGTCCTCAAAACCAATATACATCCTGCTAGATCTCCCACATGGAAAGTGCCAGGAGGGAGAAGTGGGGATTATGTTTAGACTTTCTCGGAACTGCTTCAAATCAACTAGATATCTTTGTGCTGTAAATCTCCCAACAGCCAAACGCAAAAGCAGAAAACATCTCGCTGTATGTCCCACATCCAAAGTGCCAAGAGAGAGCTTGCTCTCCCTGTCTTTGAGTACTGTTTTCACTGTCCCGGTTACCTCTTTGCTAACATTCTCTTCAGAGCCGCAGTGAAACCAGGAACCACGTGGAGAAGGCACCCACACTGAAAGTGCCTGGAGGGAACATTGGGGCTTCTTCTCAGTGTCTCTGACATAGGGTTTCACTGTCCCGGGAAAGTCTCTGCTAACACCGTGCAGAGCGCTGTGCCCAATGTACAGAAACGTCTTGCGGTATCTCCTACAGGGAAAGTGCCAGGAGGGAATTGTGGAGCTTGTTCTCAGTGTCTCTGAGAATTGCTCTGATTATCTGTGTGACCTCTTTGCTAAGACTCTCCAGAGAGACGTCCTCAAAACAAACACACATCTTGACATATCTCCCACATTGATCGCAGTGTCTCCAGAAACGGCATTCAAGGAGCCAGGACCTTTTCTCCCTACACTGTCCATTGAGTTGTCCTCAAAACCAATATACATCCTGCTATATCTCCCACATGGAAAGTGCCAGGAGGGAGAAGTGGGGATTATGTTTAGACTTTCTCGGAACTGCTTCAAATCAACTAGATACCTCTGTGCTGTAAATCTCCCAACAGCCAAACGCAAAAGCAGCAAACATCTCGCTGTATGTCCCACATCCAAAGTGCCAAGAGAGAGCTTGCTCTCCCTGTCTTTGAGTACTGTTTTCACTGTCCCGGTTACCTCTTTGCTAACGTTCTCTTCAGAGCTGCAGTGAAACCAGGAACCACGTGGAGAAGGCACCCACACTGAAAGTGCCTGGAGGGAACATTGGGGCTTCTTCTCAGTGTCTCTGACATAGGGTTTCACTGTCCCGGGAAAGTCTCTGCTAACACCGTGCAGAGCGCTGTGCCCAATGTACAGAAACGTCTTGCGGTATCTCCTACAGGGAAAGTGCCAGGAGGGAATTGTCGAGCTTGTTCTCAGTGTCTCTGAGAATTGCTCTGATTATCTGTGTGACCTCTTTGCTAAGACTCTCCAGAGAGCCGTCCTCAAAACAAACACACATCTTGACATATCTCCCACATTGATCGCAGTGTCTCCAGAAACGGCATTCAAGGAGCCAGGACCTTTTCTCCCTACACTGTCCATTGAGTTGTCCTCAAACCCAATATACATCCTGCTATATCTCCCACATGGAAAATGCCAGGAGGGAGAAGTGGGGATTATGTTTAGACTTTCTCGGAACTGCTTCAAATCAACTAGATATCTTTGTGCTGTAAATCTCCCAACAGCCAAACGCAAAAGCAGCAAACATCTCGCTGTATGTCCCACATCCAAAGTGCCAAGAGAGAGCTTGCTCTCCCTGTCTTTGAGTACTGTTTTCACTGTCCCGGTTACCTCTTTGCTAACGTTCTCTTCAGAGCCGCAGTGAAACCAGGAACCACGTGGAGAAGGCACCCACACTGAAAGTGCCTGGAGGGAACATTGGGGCTTCTTCTCAGTGTCTCTGACATAGGGTTCCACTGTCCCGGGAAAGTCTCTGCTAACACCGTGCAGAGCGCTGTGCCCAATGTACAGAAACGTCTTGCGGTATCTCCTACAGGGAAAGTGCCAGGAGGGAATTGTCGAGCTTGTTCTCAGTGTCTCTGATAATTGCTCTGGTTATCTGTGTGAGCTCTTTGCTAAGACTCTCCAGAGAGACGTCCTCAAAACAAACACACATCTTGACATATCTCCCACATTGATCGCAGTGTCTCCAGAAACGGCATTCAAGGAGCCAGGACCTTTTCTCCCTACACTGTCCATTGAGTTGTCCTCAAAACCAATATACATCCTGCTAGATCTCCCACATGGAAAGTGCCAGGAGGGAGAAGTGGGGATTATGTTTAGACTTTCTCGGAACTGCTTCAAATCAACTAGATATCTTTGTGCTGTAAATCTCCCAACAGCCAAACGCAAAAGCAGCAAACATCTCGCTGTATGTCCCACATCCAAAGTGCCAAGAGAGAGCTTGCTCTCCCTGTCTTTGAGTACTGTTTTCACTGTCCCGGTTACCTCTTTGCTAACATTCTCTTCAGAGCTGCAGTGAAAGCAGGAACCACGTGGAGAAGGCACCCACACTGAAAGTGCCTGGAGGGAACATTGGGGCTTCTTCTCAGTGTCTCTGACATAGGGTTCCACTGTCCCGGGAAAGTCTCTGCTAACACCGTGCAGAGCGCTGTGCCCAATATACAGAAACGTCTTGCGGTATCTCCTACAGGGAAAGTGCCAGGAGGGAATTGTCGAGCTTGTTCTCAGTGTCTCTGAGAATTGCTCTGGTTATCTGTGTGAGCTCTTTGCTAAGACTCTCCAGAGAGACGTCCTCAAAACAAACACACATCTTGACATATCTCCCACATTGATCGCAGTGTCTCCAGAAACGGCATTCAAGGAGCCAGGACCTTTTCTCCCTACACTGTCCATTGAGTTGTCCTCAAAACCAATATACATCCTGCTATATCTCCCACATGGAAAGTGCCAGGAGGGAGAAGTGGGGATTATGTTTAGACTTTCTCGGAACTGCTTCAAATCAACTAGATATCTTTGTGCTGTAATCTCCCAACAGCCAAACGCAAAAGCAGCCAACATCTCGCTGTATGTCCCACATCGGAAGTGCTAAGAGAGAGCTTGCTCTCCCTGTCTTTGAGTACTGTTTTCACTGTCCCGGTTACCTCTTTGCTAACATTCTCTTCAGAGCCGCAGTGAAACCAGGAACCACGTGGAGAAGGCACCCACACTGAAAGTGCCTGGAGGGAACATTGGGGCTTCTTCTCAGTGTCTCTGACATAGGGTTTCACTGTCCCGGGAAAGTCTCTGCTAACACCGTGCAGAGCGCTGTGCCCAATGTACAGAAACGTCTTGCGGTATCTCCTACAGGGAAAGTGCCAGGAGGGAATTGTCGAGCTTGTTCTCAGTGTCTCTGAGAATTGCTCTGATTATCTGTGTGACCTCTTTGCTAAGACTCTCCAGAGAGCCGTCCTCAAAACAAACACACATCTTGACATATCTCCCACATTGATCGCAGTGTCTCCAGAAACGGCATTCAAGGAGCCAGGACCTTTTCTCCCTACACTGTCCATTGAGTTGTCCTCAAAACCAATATACATCCTGCTAGATCTCCCACATGGAAAGTGCCAGGAGGGAGAAGTGGGGATTATGTTTAGACTTTCTCGGAACTGCTTCAAATCAACTAGATATCTTTGTGCTGTAAATCTCCCAACAGCCAAACGCAAAAGCAGCCAACATCTCGCTGTATGTCCCACATCGGAAGTGCTAAGAGAGAGCTTGCTCTCCCTGTCTTTGAGTACTGTTTTCACTGTCCCGGTTACCTCTTTGCTAACATTCTCTTCAGAGCCGCAGTGAAACCAGGAACCACGTGGAGAAGGCACCCACACTGAAAGTGCCTGGAGGGAACATTGGGGCTTCTTCTCAGTGTCTCTGACATAGGGTTTCACTGTCCCGGGAAAGTCTCTGCTAACACCGTGCAGAGCGCTGTGCCCAATGTACAGAAACGTCTTGCGGTATCTCCTACAGGGAAAGTGCGAGGAGGGAACTGTGGAGCTTGTTCTCAGTGTCTCTGAGAATTGCTCTGATTATCTGTGTGACCTCTTTGCTAAGACTCTCCAGAGAGCCGTCCTCAAAGCAAACACACATCTTGACATATCTCCCACATTGATCGCAGTGTCTCCAGAAACGGCATTCAAGGAGCCAGGACCTTTTCTCCCTACACTGTCCATTGAGTTGTCCTCAAAACCAATATACATCCTGCTAGATCTCCCACATGGAAAGTGCCAGGAGGGAGAAGTGGGGATTATGTTTAGACTTTCTCGGAACTGCTTCAAATCAACTAGATATCTTTGTGCTGTAAATCTCCCAACAGCCAAACGCAAAAGCAGCCAACATCTCGCTGTATGTCCCACATCGGAAGTGCTAAGAGAGAGCTTGCTCTCCCTGTCTTTGAGTACTGTTTTCACTGTCCCGGTTACCTCTTTGCTAACATTCTCTTCAGAGCCGCAGTGAAACCAGGAACCACGTGGAGAAGGCACCCACACTGAAAGTGCCTGGAGGGAACACTGGGGCTTCTTCTCAGTGTCTCTGACATAGGGTTTCACTGTCCCGGGAAAGTCTCTGCTAACACCGTGCAGAGCGCTGTGCCCAATGTACAGAAACGTCTTGCGGTATCTCCTACAGGGAAAGTGCCAGGAGGGAATTGTCGAGCTTGTTCTCAGTGTCTCTGAGAATTGCTCTGATTATCCCTGTGACCTCTTTGCTAAGACTCTCCAGAGAGACGTCCTCAAAACAAACACACATCTTGACATATCTCCCACATTGATCGCAGTGTCTCCAGAAACGGCATTCAAGGAGCCAGGACCTTTTCTCCCTACACTGTCCATTGAGTTGTCCTCAAAACCAATATACATCCTGCTAGATCTCCCACATGGAAAGTGCCAGGAGGGAGAAGTGGGGATTATGTTTAGACTTTCTCGGAACTGCTTCAAATCAACTAGATATCTTTGTGCTGTAAATCTCCCAACAGCCAAACGCAAAAGCAGCAAACATCTCGCTGTATGTCCCACATCCAAAGTGCCAAGAGAGAGCTTGCTCTCCCTGTCTTTGAGTACTGTTTTCACTGTCCCGGTTACCTCTTTGCTAACGTTCTCTTCAGAGCTGCAGTGAAACCAGGAACCACGTGGAGAAGGCACCCACACTGAAAGTGCCTGGAGGGAACATTGGGGCTTCTTCTCAGTGTCTCTGACATAGGGTTCCACTGTCCCGGGAAAGTCTCTGCTAACACCGTGCAGAGCGCTGTGCCCAATGTACAGAAACGTCTTGCGGTATCTCCTACAGGGAAAGTGCCAGGAGGGAATTGTCGAGCTTGTTCTCAGTGTCTCTGAGAATTGCTCTGGTTATCTGTGTGACCTCTTTGCTAAGACTCTCCAGAGAGACGTCCTCAAAACAAACACACATCTTGACATATCTCCCACATTGATCGCAGTGTCTCCAGAAACGGCATTCAAGGAGCCAGGACCTTTTCTCCCTACACTGTCCATTGAGTTGTCCTCAAAACCAATATACATCCTGCTATATCTCCCACATGGAAAGTGCCAGGAGGGAGAAGTGGGGATTATGTTTAGACTTTCTCGGAACTGCTTCAAATCAACTAGATATCTTTGTGCTGTAAATCTCCCAACAGCCAAACGCAAAAGCAGCAAACATCTCGCTGTATGTCCCACATCCAAAGTGCCAAGAGAGAGCTTGCTCTCCCTGTCTTTGAGTACTGTTTTCACTGTCCCGGTTACCTCTTTGCTAACATTCTCTTCAGAGCCGCAGTGAAACCACGAACCACGTGGAGAAGGCACCCACACTGAAAGTGCCTGGAGGGAACATTGGGGCTTCTTCTCAGTGTCTCTGACATAGGGTTTCACTGTCCCGGGAAAGTCTCTGCTAACACCGTGCAGAGCGCTGTGCCCAATGTACAGAAACGTCTTGCGGTATCTCCTACAGGGAAAGTGCCAGGAGGGAATTGTCGAGCTTGTTCTCAGTGTCTCTGAGAATTGCTCTGATTATCTGTGTGACCTCTTTGCTAAGACTCTCCAGAGAGACGTCCTCAAAACAAACACACATCTTGACATATCTCCCACATTGATCGCAGTGTCTCCAGAAACGGCATTCAAGGAGCCAGGACCTTTTCTCCCTACACTGTCCATTGAGTTGTCCTCAAAACCAATATACATCCTGCTAGATCTCCCACATGGAAAGTGCCAGGAGGGAGAAGTGGGGATTATGTTTAGACTTTCTCGGAACTGCTTCAAATCAACTAGATATCTTTGTGCTGTAAATCTCCCAACAGCCAAACGCAAAAGCAGAAAACATCTCGCTGTATGTCCCACATCCAAAGTGCCAAGAGAGAGCTTGCTCTCCCTGTCTTTGAGTACTGTTTTCACTGTCCCGGTTACCTCTTTGCTAACATTCTCTTCAGAGCCGCAGTGAAACCAGGAACCACGTGGAGAAGGCACCCACACTGAAAGTGCCTGGAGGGAACATTGGGGCTTCTTCTCAGTGTCTCTGACATAGGGTTTCACTGTCCCGGGAAAGTCTCTGCTAACACCGTGCAGAGCGCTGTGCCCAATGTACAGAAACGTCTTGCGGTATCTCCTACAGGGAAAGTGCCAGGAGGGAATTGTGGAGCTTGTTCTCAGTGTCTCTGAGAATTGCTCTGATTATCTGTGTGACCTCTTTGCTAAGACTCTCCAGAGAGACGTCCTCAAAACAAACACACATCTTGACATATCTCCCACATTGATCGCAGTGTCTCCAGAAACGGCATTCAAGGAGCCAGGACCTTTTCTCCCTACACTGTCCATTGAGTTGTCCTCAAAACCAATATACATCCTGCTAGATCTCCCACATGGAAAGTGCCAGGAGGGAGAAGTGGGGATTATGTTTAGACTTTCTCGGAACTGCTTCAAATCAACTAGATATCTTTGTGCTGTAAATCTCCCAACAGCCAAACGCAAAAGCAGCAAACATCTCGCTGTATGTCCCACATCCAAAGTGCCAAGAGAGAGCTTGCTCTCCCTGTCTTTGAGTACTGTTTTCACTGTCCCGGTTACCTCTTTGCTAACATTCTCTTCAGAGCCGCAGTGAAACCAGGAACCACGTGGAGAAGGCACCCACACTGAAAGTGCCTGGAGGGAACATTGGGGCTTCTTCTCAGTGTCTCTGACATAGGGTTTCACTGTCCCGGGAAAGTCTCTGCTAACACCGTGCAGAGCGCTGTGCCCAATCTACAGAAACGTCTTGCGGAATCTCCTACAGGGAAAGTGCCAGGAGGGAATTGTCGAGCTTGTTCTCAGTGTCTCTGAGAATTGCTCTGATTATCTGTGTGACCTCTTTGCTAAGACTCTCCAGAGAGCCGTCCTCAAAACAAACACACATCTTGACATATCTCCCACATTGACCGCAGTGTCTCCAGAAACGGCATTCAAGGAGCCAGGACCTTTTCTCCCTACACTGTCCATTGAGTTGTCCTCAAAACCAATATACATCCTGCTATATCTCCCACATGGAAAGTGCCAGGAGGGAGAAGTGGGGATTATGTTTAGACTTTCTCGGAACTGCTTCAAATCAACTAGATACCTCTGTGCTGTAAATCTCCCAACAGCCAAACGCAAAAGCAGCAAACATCTCGCTGTATGTCCCACATCCAAAGTGCCAAGAGAGATCTTGCTCTCCCTGTCTTTGAGTACTGTTTTCACTGTCCCGGTTACCTCTTTGCTAACGTTCTCTTCAGAGCCGCAGTGAAACCAGGAACCACGTGGAGAAGGCACCCACACTGAAAGTGCCTGGAGGGAACATTGGGGCTTCTTCTCAGTGTCTCTGACATAGGGTTCCACTGTCCCGGGAAAGTCTCTGCTAACACCGTGCAGAGCGCTGTGCCCAATGTACAGAAACGTCTTGCGGTATCTCCTACAGGGAAAGTGCCAGGAGGGAATTGTCGAGCTTGTTCTCAGTGTCTCTGATAATTGCTCTGGTTATCTGTGTGAGCTCTTTGCTAAGACTCTCCAGAGAGACGTCCTCAAAACAAACACACATCTTGACATATCTCCCACATTGATCGCAGTGTCTCCAGAAACGGCATTCAAGGAGCCAGGACCTTTTCTCCCTACACTGTCCATTGAGTTGTCCTCAAAACCAATATACATCCTGCTATATCTCCCACATGGAAAGTGCCAGGAGGGAGAAGTGGGGATTATGTTTAGACTTTCTCGGAACTGCTTCAAATCAACTAGATATCTTTGTGCTGTAAATCTCCCAACAGCCAAACGCAAAAGCAGCAAACATCTCGCTGTATGTCCCACATCCAAAGTGCCAAGAGAGAGCTTGCTCTCCCTGTCTTTGAGTACTGTTTTCACTGTCCCGGTTACCTCTTTGCTAACATTCTCTTCAGAGCTGCAGTGAAAGCAGGAACCACGTGGAGAAGGCACCCACACTGAAAGTGCCTGGAGGGAACATTGGGGCTTCTTCTCAGTGTCTCTGACATAGGGTTCCACTGTCCCGGGAAAGTCTCTGCTAACACCGTGCAGAGCGCTGTGCCCAATATACAGAAACGTCTTGCGGTATCTCCTACAGGGAAAGTGCCAGGAGGGAATTGTCGAGCTTGTTCTCAGTGTCTCTGAGAATTGCTCTGGTTATCTGTGTGAGCTCTTTGCTAAGACTCTCCAGAGAGACGTCCTCAAAACAAACACACATCTTGACATATCTCCCACATTGATCGCAGTGTCTCCAGAAACGGCATTCAAGGAGCCAGGACCTTTTCTCCCTACACTGTCCATTGAGTTGTCCTCAAAACCAATATACATCCTGCTATATCTCCCACATGGAAAGTGCCAGGAGGGAGAAGTGGGGATTATGTTTAGACTTTCTCGGAACTGCTTCAAATCAACTAGATATCTTTGTGCTGTAAATCTCCCAACAGCCAAACGCAAAAGCAGCCAACATCTCGCTGTATGTCCCACATCGGAAGTGCTAAGAGAGAGCTTGCTCTCCCTGTCTTTGAGTACTGTTTTCACTGTCCCGGTTACCTCTTTGCTAACATTCTCTTCAGAGCCGCAGTGAAACCAGGAACCACGTGGAGAAGGCACCCACACTGAAAGTGCCTGGAGGGAACATTGGGGCTTCTTCTCAGTGTCTCTGACATAGGGTTTCACTGTCCCGGGAAAGTCTCTGCTAACACCGTGCAGAGCGCTGTGCCCAATGTACAGAAACGTCTTGCGGTATCTCCTACAGGGAAAGTGCCAGGAGGGAATTGTCGAGCTTGTTCTCAGTGTCTCTGAGAATTGCTCTGATTATCTGTGTGACCTCTTTGCTAAGACTCTCCAGAGAGCCGTCCTCAAAACAAACACACATCTTGACATATCTCCCACATTGATCGCAGTGTCTCCAGAAACGGCATTCAAGGAGCCAGGACCTTTTCTCCCTACACTGTCCATTGAGTTGTCCTCAAAACCAATATACATCCTGCTAGATCTCCCACATGGAAAGTGCCAGGAGGGAGAAGTGGGGATTATGTTTAGACTTTCTCGGAACTGCTTCAAATCAACTAGATATCTTTGTGCTGTAAATCTCCCAACAGCCAAACGCAAAAGCAGCCAACATCTCGCTGTATGTCCCACATCGGAAGTGCTAAGAGAGAGCTTGCTCTCCCTGTCTTTGAGTACTGTTTTCACTGTCCCGGTTACCTCTTTGCTAACATTCTCTTCAGAGCCGCAGTGAAACCAGGAACCACGTGGAGAAGGCACCCACACTGAAAGTGCCTGGAGGGAACATTGGGGCTTCTTCTCAGTGTCTCTGACATAGGGTTTCACTGTCCCGGGAAAGTCTCTGCTAACACCGTGCAGAGCGCTGTGCCCAATGTACAGAAACGTCTTGCGGTATCTCCTACAGGGAAAGTGCGAGGAGGGAACTGTGGAGCTTGTTCTCAGTGTCTTGAGAATTGCTCTGATTATCTGTGTGACCTCTTTGCTAAGACTCTCCAGAGAGCCGTCCTCAAAGCAAACACACATCTTGACATATCTCCCACATTGATCGCAGTGTCTCCAGAAACGGCATTCAAGGAGCCAGGACCTTTTCTCCCTACACTGTCCATTGAGTTGTCCTCAAAACCAATATACATCCTGCTAGATCTCCCACATGGAAAGTGCCAGGAGGGAGAAGTGGGGATTATGTTTAGACTTTCTCGGAACTGCTTCAAATCAACTAGATATCTTTGTGCTGTAAATCTCCCAACAGCCAAACGCAAAAGCAGCCAACATCTCGCTGTATGTCCCACATCGGAAGTGCTAAGAGAGAGCTTGCTCTCCCTGTCTTTGAGTACTGTTTTCACTGTCCCGGTTACCTCTTTGCTAACATTCTCTTCAGAGCCGCAGTGAAACCAGGAACCACGTGGAGAAGGCACCCACACTGAAAGTGCCTGGAGGGAACATTGGGGCTTCTTCTCAGTGTCTCTGACATAGGGTTTCACTGTCCCGGGAAAGTCTCTGCTAACACCGTGCAGAGCGCTGTGCCCAATGTACAGAAACGTCTTGCGGTATCTCCTACAGGGAAAGTGCGAGGAGGGAACTGTGGAGCTTCTTCTCAGTGTCTCTGAGAATTGCTCTGATTATCTGTGTGACCTCTTTGCTAAGACTCTCCAGAGAGCCGTCCTCAAAACAAACACACATCTTGACATATCTCCCACATTGATCGCAGTGTCTCCAGAAACGGCATTCAAGGAGCCAGGACCTTTTCTCCCTACACTGTCCATTGAGTTGTCCTCAAAACCAATATACATCCTGCTAGATCTCCCACATGGAAAGTGCCAGGAGGGAGAAGTGGGGATTATGTTTAGACTTTCTCGGAACTGCTTCAAATCAACTAGATATCTTTGTGCTGTAAATCTCCCAACAGCCAAACGCAAAAGCAGCAAACATCTCGCTGTATGTCCCACATCGGAAGTGCTAAGAGAGAGCTTGCTCTCCCTGTCTTTGAGTACTGTTTTCACTGTCCCGGTTACCTCTTTGCTAACATTCTCTTCAGAGCCGCAGTGAAACCAGGAACCACGTGGAGAAGGCACCCACACTGAAAGTGCCTGGAGGGAACATTGGGGCTTCTTCTCAGTGTCTCTGACATAGGGTTTCACTGTCCCGGGAAAGTCTCTGCTAACACCGTGCAGAGCGCTGTGCCCAATGTACAGAAACGTCTTGCGGTATCTCCTACAGGGAAAGTGCCAGGAGGGAATTGTCGAGCTTGTTCTCAGTGTCTCTGAGAATTGCTCTGATTATCCCTGTGACCTCTTTGCTAAGACTCTCCAGAGAGACGTCCTCAAAACAAACACACATCTTGACATATCTCCCACATTGATCGCAGTGTCTCCAGAAACGGCATTCAAGGAGCCAGGACCTTTTCTCCCTACACTGTCCATTGAGTTGTCCTCAAAACCAATATACATCCTGCTATATCTCCCACATGGAAAGTGCCAGGAGGGAGAAGTGGGGATTATGTTTAGACATTCTCGGAACTGCTTCAAATCAACTAGATATCTTTGTGCTGTAAATCTCCCAACAGCCAAACGCAAAAGCAGCAAACATCTCGCTGTATGTCCCACATCCAAAGTGCCAAGAGAGAGCTTGCTCTCCCTGTCTTTGAGTACTGTTTTCACTGTCCCGGTTACCTCTTTGCTAACGTTCTCTTCAGAGCTGCAGTGAAACCAGGAACCACGTGGAGAAGGCACCCACACTGAAAGTGCCTGGAGGGAACATTGGGGCTTCTTCTCAGTGTCTCTGACATAGGGTTCCACTGTCCCGGGAAAGTCTCTGCTAACACCGTGCAGAGCGCTGTGCCCAATGTACAGAAACTTCTTGCGGTATCTCCTACAGGGAAAGTGCCAGGAGGGAATTGTCGAGCTTGTTCTCAGTGTCTCTGAGAATTGCTCTGGTTATCTGTGTGACCTCTTTGCTAAGACTCTCCAGAGAGACGTCCTCAAAACAAACACACATCTTGACATATCTCCCACATTGATCGCAGTGTCTCCAGAAACGGCATTCAAGGAGCCAGGACCTTTTCTCCCTACACTGTCCATTGAGTTGTCCTCAAAACCAATATACATCCTGCTATATCTCCCACATGGAAAGTGCCAGGAGGGAGAAGTGGGGATTATGTTTAGACTTTCTCGGAACTGCTTCAAATCAACTAGATATCTTTGTGCTGTAAATCTCCCAACAGCCAAACGCAAAAGCAGCAAACATCTCGCTGTATGTCCCACATCCAAAGTGCCAAGAGAGAGCTTGCTCTCCCTGTCTTTGAGTACTGTTTTCACTGTCCCGGTTACCTCTTTGCTAACATTCTCTTCAGAGCCGCAGTGAAACCACGAACCACGTGGAGAAGGCACCCACACTGAAAGTGCCTGGAGGGAACATTGGGGCTTCTTCTCAGTGTCTCTGACATAGGGTTTCACTGTCCCGGGAAAGTCTCTGCTAACACCGTGCAGAGCGCTGTGCCCAATGTACAGAAACGTCTTGCGGTATCTCCTACAGGGAAAGTGCCAGGAGGGAATTGTCGAGCTTGTTCTCAGTGTCTCTGAGAATTGCTCTGATTATCTGTGTGACCTCTTTGCTAAGACTCTCCAGAGAGACGTCCTCAAAACAAACACACATCTTGACATATCTCCCACATTGATCGCAGTGTCTCCAGAAACGGCATTCAAGGAGCCAGGACCTTTTCTCCCTACACTGTCCATTGAGTTGTCCTCAAAACCAATATACATCCTGCTATATCTCCCACATGGAAAGTGCCAGGAGGGAGAAGTGGGGATTATGTTTAGACTTTCTCGGAACTGCTTCAAATCAACTAGATATCTTTGTGCTGTAAATCTCCCAACAGCCAAACGCAAAAGCAGAAAACATCTCGCTGTATGTCCCACATCCAAAGTGCCAAGAGAGAGCTTGCTCTCCCTGTCTTTGAGTACTGTTTTCACTGTCCCGGTTACCTCTTTGCTAACATTCTCTTCAGAGCCGCAGTGAAACCAGGAACCACGTGGAGAAGGCACCCACACTGAAAGTGCCTGGAGGGAACATTGGGGCTTCTTCTCAGTGTCTCTGACATAGGGTTTCACTGTCCCGGGAAAGTCTCTGCTAACACCGTGCAGAGCGCTGTGCCCAATGTACAGAAACGTCTTGCGGTATCTCCTACAGGGAAAGTGCCAGGAGGGAATTGTGGAGCTTGTTCTCAGTGTCTCTGAGAATTGCTCTGATTATCTGTGTGACCTCTTTGCTAAGACTCTCCAGAGAGACGTCCTCAAAACAAACACACATCTTGACATATCTCCCACATTGATCGCAGTGTCTCCAGAAACGGCATTCAAGGAGCCAGGACCTTTTCTCCCTACACTGTCCATTGAGTTGTCCTCAAAACCAATATACATCCTGCTAGATCTCCCACATGGAAAGTGCCAGGAGGGAGAAGTGGGGATTATGTTTAGACTTTCTCGGAACTGCTTCAAATCAACTAGATATCTTTGTGCTGTAAATCTCCCAACAGCCAAACGCAAAAGCAGCAAACATCTCGCTGTATGTCCCACATCCAAAGTGCCAAGAGAGAGCTTGCTCTCCCTGTCTTTGAGTACTGTTTTCACTGTCCCGGTTACCTCTTTGCTAACATTCTCTTCAGAGCCGCAGTGAAACCAGGAACCACGTGGAGAAGGCACCCACACTGAAAGTGCCTGGAGGGAACATTGGGGCTTCTTCTCAGTGTCTCTGACATAGGGTTTCACTGTCCCGGGAAAGTCTCTGCTAACACCGTGCAGAGCGCTGTGCCCAATCTACAGAAACGTCTTGCGGAATCTCCTACAGGGAAAGTGCCAGGAGGGAATTGTCGAGCTTGTTCTCAGTGTCTCTGAGAATTGCTCTGATTATCTGTGTGACCTCTTTGCTAAGACTCTCCAGAGAGCCGTCCTCAAAACAAACACACATCTTGACATATCTCCCACATTGATCGCAGTGTCTCCAGAAACGGCATTCAAGGAGCCAGGACCTTTTCTCCCTACACTGTCCATTGAGTTGTCCTCAAAACCAATATACATCCTGCTATATCTCCCACATGGAAAGTGCCAGGAGGGAGAAGTGGGGATTATGTTTAGACTTTCTCGGAACTGCTTCAAATCAACTAGATACCTCTGTGCTGTAAATCTCCCAACAGCCAAACGCAAAAGCAGCAAACATCTCGCTGTATGTCCCACATCCAAAGTGCCAAGAGAGATCTTGCTCTCCCTGTCTTTGAGTACTGTTTTCACTGTCCCGGTTACCTCTTTGCTAACGTTCTCTTCAGAGCTGCAGTGAAACCAGGAACCACGTGGAGAAGGCACCCACACTGAAAGTGCCTGGAGGGAACATTGGGGCTTCTTCTCAGTGTCTCTGACATAGGGTTTCACTGTCCCGGGAAAGTCTCTGCTAACACCGTGCAGAGCGCTGTGCCCAATGTACAGAAACGTCTTGCGGTATCTCCTACAGGGAAAGTGCCAGGAGGGAATTGTCGAGCTTGTTCTCAGTGTCTCTGAGAATTGCTCTGATTATCTGTGTGACCTCTTTGCTAAGACTCTCCAGAGAGCCGTCCTCAAAACAAACACACATCTTGACATATCTCCCACATTGATCGCAGTGTCTCCAGAAACGGCATTCAAGGAGCCAGGACCTTTTCTCCCTACACTGTCCATTGAGTTGTCCTCAAACCCAATATACATCCTGCTATATCTCCCACATGGAAAATGCCAGGAGGGAGAAGTGGGGATTATGTTTAGACTTTCTCGGAACTGCTTCAAATCAACTAGATATCTTTGTGCTGTAAATCTCCCAACAGCCAAACGCAAAAGCAGCAAACATCTCGCTGTATGTCCCACATCCAAAGTGCCAAGAGAGAGCTTGCTCTCCCTGTCTTTGAGTACTGTTTTCACTGTCCCGGTTACCTCTTTGCTAACGTTCTCTTCAGAGCCGCAGTGAAACCAGGAACCACGTGGAGAAGGCACCCACACTGAAAGTGCCTGGAGGGAACATTGGGGCTTCTTCTCAGTGTCTCTGACATAGGGTTCCACTGTCCCGGGAAAGTCTCTGCTAACACCGTGCAGAGCGCTGTGCCCAATGTACAGAAACGTCTTGCGGTATCTCCTACAGGGAAAGTGCCAGGAGGGAATTGTCGAGCTTGTTCTCAGTGTCTCTGATAATTGCTCTGGTTATCTGTGTGAGCTCTTTGCTAAGACTCTCCAGAGAGACGTCCTCAAAACAAACACACATCTTGACATATCTCCCACATTGATCGCAGTGTCTCCAGAAACGGCATTCAAGGAGCCAGGACCTTTTCTCCCTACACTGTCCATTGAGTTGTCCTCAAAACCAATATACATCCTGCTATATCTCCCACATGGAAAGTGCCAGGAGGGAGAAGTGGGGATTATGTTTAGACTTTCTCGGAACTGCTTCAAATCAACTAGATATCTTTGTGCTGTAAATCTCCCAACAGCCAAACGCAAAAGCAGCAAACATCTCGCTGTATGTCCCACATCCAAAGTGCCAAGAGAGAGCTTGCTCTCCCTGTCTTTGAGTACTGTTTTCACTGTCCCGGTTACCTCTTTGCTAACATTCTCTTCAGAGCTGCAGTGAAAGCAGGAACCACGTGGAGAAGGCACCCACACTGAAAGTGCCTGGAGGGAACATTGGGGCTTCTTCTCAGTGTCTCTGACATAGGGTTCCACTGTCCCGGGAAAGTCTCTGCTAACACCGTGCAGAGCGCTGTGCCCAATGTACAGAAACGTCTTGCGGTATCTCCTACAGGGAAAGTGCCAGGAGGGAATTGTCGAGCTTGTTCTCAGTGTCTCTGAGAATTGCTCTGATTATCTGTGTGACCTCTTTGCTAAGACTCTCCAGAGAGCCGTCCTCAAAACAAACACACATCTTGACATATCTCCCACATTGATCGCAGTGTCTCCAGAAACGGCATTCAAGGAGCCAGGACCTTTTCTCCCTACACTGTCCATTGAGTTGTCCTCAAAACCAATATACATCCTGCTAGATCTCCCACATGGAAAGTGCCAGGAGGGAGAAGTGGGGATTATGTTTAGACTTTCTCGGAACTGCTTCAAATCAACTAGATATCTTTGTGCTGTAAATCTCCCAACAGCCAAACGCAAAAGCAGCCAACATCTCGCTGTATGTCCCACATCCAAAGTGCCAAGAGAGAGCTTGCTCTCCCTGTCTTTGAGTACTGTTTTCACTGTCCCGGTTACCTCTTTGCTAACATTCTCTTCAGAGCCGCAGTGAAACCAGGAACCACGTGGAGAAGGCACCCACACTGAAAGTGCCTGGAGGGAACATTGGGGCTTCTTCTCAGTGTCTCTGACATAGGGTTTCACTGTCCCGGGAAAGTCTCTGCTAACACCGTGCAGAGCGCTGTGCCCAATGTACAGAAACGTCTTGCGGTATCTCCTACAGGGAAAGTGCCAGGAGGGAATTGTCGAGCTTGTTCTCAGTGTCTCTGATAATTGCTCTGATTATCTGTGTGACCTCTTTGCTAAGACTCTCCAGAGAGACGTCCTCAAAACAAACACACATCTTGACATATCTCCCACATTGATCGCAGTGTCTCCAGAAACGGCATTCAAGGAGCCAGGACCTTTTCTCCCTACACTGTCCATTGAGTTGTCCTCAAAACCAATATACATCCTGCTAGATCTCCCACATGGAAAGTGCCAGGAGGGAGAAGTGGGGATTATGTTTAGACTTTCTCGGAACTGCTTCAAATCAACTAGATATCTTTGTGCTGTAAATCTCCCAACAGCCAAACGCAAAAGCAGAAAACATCTCGCTGTATGTCCCACATCCAAAGTGCCAAGAGAGAGCTTGCTCTCCCTGTCTTTGAGTACTGTTTTCACTGTCCCGGTTACCTCTTTGCTAACATTCTCTTCAGAGCCGCAGTGAAACCAGGAACCACGTGGAGAAGGCACCCACACTGAAAGTGCCTGGAGGGAACATTGGGGCTTCTTCTCAGTGTCTCTGACATAGGGTTTCACTGTCCCGGGAAAGTCTCTGCTAACACCGTGCAGAGCGCTGTGCCCAATGTACAGAAACGTCTTGCGGTATCTCCTACAGGGAAAGTGCCAGGAGGGAATTGTGGAGCTTGTTCTCAGTGTCTCTGAGAATTGCTCTGATTATCTGTGTGACCTCTTTGCTAAGACTCTCCAGAGAGACGTCCTCAAAACAAACACACATCTTGACATATCTCCCACATTGATCGCAGTGTCTCCAGAAACGGCATTCAAGGAGCCAGGACCTTTTCTCCCTACACTGTCCATTGAGTTGTCCTCAAAACCAATATACATCCTGCTAGATCTCCCACATGGAAAGTGCCAGGAGGGAGAAGTGGGGATTATGTTTAGACTTTCTCGGAACTGCTTCAAATCAACTAGATATCTTTGTGCTGTAAATCTCCCAACAGCCAAACGCAAAAGCAGCCAACATCTCGCTGTATGTCCCACATCCAAAGTGCCAAGAGAGAGCTTGCTCTCCCTGTCTTTGAGTACTGTTTTCACTGTCCCGGTTACCTCTTTGCTAACATTCTCTTCAGAGCCGCAGTGAAACCAGGAACCACGTGGAGAAGGCACCCACACTGAAAGTGCCTGGAGGGAACATTGGGGCTTCTTCTCAGTGTCTCTGACATAGGGTTTCACTGTCCCGGGAAAGTCTCTGCTAACACCGTGCAGAGCGCTGTGCCCAATCTACAGAAACGTCTTGCGGAATCTCCTACAGGGAAAGTGCCAGGAGGGAATTGTCGAGCTTGTTCTCAGTGTCTCTGAGAATTGCTCTGATTATCTGTGTGACCTCTTTGCTAAGACTCTCCAGAGAGCCGTCCTCAAAACAAACACACATCTTGACATATCTCCCACATTGATCGCAGTGTCTCCAGAAACGGCATTCAAGGAGCCAGGACCTTTTCTCCCTACACTGTCCATTGAGTTGTCCTCAAAACCAATATACATCCTGCTATATCTCCCACATGGAAAGTGCCAGGAGGGAGAAGTGGGGATTATGTTTAGACTTTCTCGGAACTGCTTCAAATCAACTAGATACCTCTGTGCTGTAAATCTCCCAACAGCCAAACGCAAAAGCAGCAAACATCTCGCTGTATGTCCCACATCCAAAGTGCCAAGAGAGAGCTTGCTCTCCCTGTCTTTGAGTACTGTTTTCACTGTCCCGGTTACCTCTTTGCTAACGTTCTCTTCAGAGCTGCAGTGAAACCAGGAACCACGTGGAGAAGGCACCCACACTGAAAGTGCCTGGAGGGAACATTGGGGCTTCTTCTCAGTGTCTCTGACATAGGGTTTCACTGTCCCGGGAAAGTCTCTGCTAACACCGTGCAGAGCGCTGTGCCCAATGTACAGAAACGTCTTGCGGTATCTCCTACAGGGAAAGTGCCAGGAGGGAATTGTCGAGCTTGTTCTCAGTGTCTCTGAGAATTGCTCTGATTATCTGTGTGACCTCTTTGCTAAGACTCTCCAGAGAGACGTCCTCAAAACAAACACACATCTTGACATATCTCCCACATTGATCGCAGTGTCTCCAGAAACGGCATTCAAGGAGCCAGGACCTTTTCTCCCTACACTGTCCATTGAGTTGTCCTCAAACCCAATATACATCCTGCTATATCTCCCACATGGAAAGTGCCAGGAGGGAGAAGTGGGGATTATGTTTAGACTTTCTCGGAACTGCTTCAAATCAACTAGATATCTTTGTGCTGTAAATCTCCCAACAGCCAAACGCAAAAGCAGCAAACATCTCGCTGTATGTCCCACATCCAAAGTGCCAAGAGAGAGCTTGCTCTCCCTGTCTTTGAGTACTGTTTTCACTGTCCCGGTTACCTCTTTGCTAACGTTCTCTTCAGAGCCGCAGTGAAACCAGGAACCACGTGGAGAAGGCACCCACACTGAAAGTGCCTGGAGGGAACATTGGGGCTTCTTCTCAGTGTCTCTGACATAGGGTTTCACTGTCCCGGGAAAGTCTCTGCTAACACCGTGCAGAGCGCTGTGCCCAATCTACAGAAACGTCTTGCGGAATCTCCTACAGGGAAAGTGCCAGGAGGGAATTGTCGAGCTTGTTCTCAGTGTCTCTGAGAATTGCTCTGATTATCTGTGTGACCTCTTTGCTAAGACTCTCCAGAGAGCCGTCCTCAAAACAAACACACATCTTGACATATCTCCCACATTGATCGCAGTGTCTCCAGAAACGGCATTCAAGGAGCCAGGACCTTTTCTCCCTACACTGTCCATTGAGTTGTCCTCAAAACCAATATACATCCTGCTATATCTCCCACATGGAAAGTGCCAGGAGGGAGAAGTGGGGATTATGTTTAGACTTTCTCGGAACTGCTTCAAATCAACTAGATACCTCTGTGCTGTAAATCTCCCAACAGCCAAACGCAAAAGCAGCAAACATCTCGCTGTATGTCCCACATCCAAAGTGCCAAGAGAGAGCTTGCTCTCCCTGTCTTTGAGTACTGTTTTCACTGTCCCGGTTACCTCTTTGCTAACGTTCTCTTCAGAGCTGCAGTGAAACCAGGAACCACGTGGAGAAGGCACCCACACTGAAAGTGCCTGGAGGGAACATTGGGGCTTCTTCTCAGTGTCTCTGACATAGGGTTTCACTGTCCCGGGAAAGTCTCTGCTAACACCGTGCAGAGCGCTGTGCCCAATGTACAGAAACGTCTTGCGGTATCTCCTACAGGGAAAGTGCCAGGAGGGAATTGTCGAGCTTGTTCTCAGTGTCTCTGAGAATTGCTCTGATTATCTGTGTGACCTCTTTGCTAAGACTCTCCAGAGAGACGTCCTCAAAACAAACACACATCTTGACATATCTCCCACATTGATCGCAGTGTCTCCAGAAACGGCATTCAAGGAGCCAGGACCTTTTCTCCCTACACTGTCCATTGAGTTGTCCTCAAACCCAATATACATCCTGCTATATCTCCCACATGGAAAGTGCCAGGAGGGAGAAGTGGGGATTATGTTTAGACTTTCTCGGAACTGCTTCAAATCAACTAGATATCTTTGTGCTGTAAATCTCCCAACAGCCAAACGCAAAAGCAGCAAACATCTCGCTGTATGTCCCACATCCAAAGTGCCAAGAGAGAGCTTGCTCTCCCTGTCTTTGAGTACTGTTTTCACTGTCCCGGTTACCTCTTTGCTAACGTTCTCTTCAGAGCCGCAGTGAAACCAGGAACCACGTGGAGAAGGCACCCACACTGAAAGTGCCTGGAGGGAACATTGGGGCTTCTTCTCAGTGTCTCTGACATAGGGTTCCACTGTCCCGGGAAAGTCTCTGCTAACACCGTGCAGAGCGCTGTGCCCAATGTACAGAAACGTCTTGCGGTATCTCCTACAGGGAAAGTGCCAGGAGGGAATTGTCGAGCTTGTTCTCAGTGTCTCTGATAATTGCTCTGGTTATCTGTGTGAGCTCTTTGCTAAGACTCTCCAGAGAGACGTCCTCAAAACAAACACACATCTTGACATATCTCCCACATTGATCGCAGTGTCTCCAGAAACGGCATTCAAGGAGCCAGGACCTTTTCTCCCTACACTGTCCATTGAGTTGTCCTCAAAACCAATATACATCCTGCTAGATCTCCCACATGGAAAGTGCCAGGAGGGAGAAGTGGGGATTATGTTTAGACTTTCTCGGAACTGCTTCAAATCAACTAGATATCTTTGTGCTGTAAATCTCCCAACAGCCAAACGCAAAAGCAGCAAACATCTCGCTGTATGTCCCACATCCAAAGTGCCAAGAGAGAGCTTGCTCTCCCTGTCTTTGAGTACTGTTTTCACTGTCCCGGTTACCTCTTTGCTAACATTCTCTTCAGAGCTGCAGTGAAAGCAGGAACCACGTGGAGAAGGCACCCACACTGAAAGTGCCTGGAGGGAACATTGGGGCTTCTTCTCAGTGTCTCTGACATAGGGTTCCACTGTCCCGGGAAAGTCTCTGCTAACACCGTGCAGAGCGCTGTGCCCAATATACAGAAACGTCTTGCGGTATCTCCTACAGGGAAAGTGCCAGGAGGGAATTGTCGAGCTTGTTCTCAGTGTCTCTGAGAATTGCTCTGGTTATCTGTGTGAGCTCTTTGCTAAGACTCTCCAGAGAGACGTCCTCAAAACAAACACACATCTTGACATATCTCCCACATTGATCGCAGTGTCTCCAGAAACGGCATTCAAGGAGCCAGGACCTTTTCTCCCTACACTGTCCATTGAGTTGTCCTCAAAACCAATATACATCCTGCTAGATCTCCCACATGGAAAGTGCCAGGAGGGAGAAGTGGGGATTATGTTTAGACTTTCTCGGAACTGCTTCAAATCAACTAGATATCTTTGTGCTGTAAATCTCCCAACAGCCAAACGCAAAAGCAGCCAACATCTCGCTGTATGTCCCACATCGGAAGTGCTAAGAGAGAGCTTGCTCTCCCTGTCTTTGAGTACTGTTTTCACTGTCCCGGTTACCTCTTTGCTAACATTCTCTTCAGAGCCGCAGTGAAACCAGGAACCACGTGGAGAAGGCACCCACACTGAAAGTGCCTGGAGGGAACATTGGGGCTTCTTCTCAGTGTCTCTGACATAGGGTTTCACTGTCCCGGGAAAGTCTCTGCTAACACCGTGCAGAGCGCTGTGCCCAATGTACAGAAACGTCTTGCGGTATCTCCTACAGGGAAAGTGCCAGGAGGGAATTGTCGAGCTTGTTCTCAGTGTCTCTGAGAATTGCTCTGATTATCTGTGTGACCTCTTTGCTAAGACTCTCCAGAGAGACGTCCTCAAAACAAACACACATCTTGACATATCTCCCACATTGATCGCAGTGTCTCCAGAAACGGCATTCAAGGAGCCAGGACCTTTTCTCCCTACACTGTCCATTGAGTTGTCCTCAAAACCAATATACATCCTGCTAGATCTCCCACATGGAAAGTGCCAGGAGGGAGAAGTGGGGATTATGTTTAGACTTTCTCGGAACTGCTTCAAATCAACTAGATATCTTTGTGCTGTAAATCTCCCAACAGCCAAACGCAAAAGCAGCCAACATCTCGCTGTATGTCCCACATCGGAAGTGCTAAGAGAGAGCTTGCTCTCCCTGTCTTTGAGTACTGTTTTCACTGTCCCGGTTACCTCTTTGCTAACATTCTCTTCAGAGCCGCAGTGAAACCAGGAACCACGTGGAGAAGGCACCCACACTGAAAGTGCCTGGAGGGAACATTGGGGCTTCTTCTCAGTGTCTCTGACATAGGGTTTCACTGTCCCGGGAAAGTCTCTGCTAACACCGTGCAGAGCGCTGTGCCCAATGTACAGAAACGTCTTGCGGTATCTCCTACAGGGAAAGTGCCAGGAGGGAATTGTCGAGCTTGTTCTCAGTGTCTCTGAGAATTGCTCTGATTATCTGTGTGACCTCTTTGCTAAGACTCTCCAGAGAGCCGTCCTCAAAGCAAACACACATCTTGACATATCTCCCACATTGATCGCAGTGTCTCCAGAAACGGCATTCAAGGAGCCAGGACCTTTTCTCCCTACACTGTCCATTGAGTTGTCCTCAAAACCAATATACATCCTGCTAGATCTCCCACATGGAAAGTGCCAGGAGGGAGAAGTGGGGATTATGTTTAGACTTTCTCGGAACTGCTTCAAATCAACTAGATATCTTTGTGCTGTAAATCTCCCAACAGCCAAACGCAAAAGCAGCAAACATCTCGCTGTATGTCCCACATCGGAAGTGCTAAGAGAGAGCTTGCTCTCCCTGTCTTTGAGTACTGTTTTCACTGTCCCGGTTACCTCTTTGCTAACATTCTCTTCAGAGCCGCAGTGAAACCAGGAACCACGTGGAGAAGGCACCCACACTGAAAGTGCCTGGAGGGAACATTGGGGCTTCTTCTCAGTGTCTCTGACATAGGGTTTCACTGTCCCGGGAAAGTCTCTGCTAACACCGTGCAGAGCGCTGTGCCCAATGTACAGAAACGTCTTGCGGTATCTCCTACAGGGAAAGTGCCAGGAGGGAATTGTGGAGCTTGTTCTCAGTGTCTCTGAGAATTGCTCTGATTATCTGTGTGACCTCTTTGCTAAGACTCTCCAGAGAGACGTCCTCAAAACAAACACACATCTTGACATATCTCCCACATTGATCGCAGTGTCTCCAGAAACGGCATTCAAGGAGCCAGGACCTTTTCTCCCTACACTGTCCATTGAGTTGTCCTCAAAACCAATATACATCCTGCTAGATCTCCCACATGGAAAGTGCCAGGAGGGAGAAGTGGGGATTATGTTTAGACTTTCTCGGAACTGCTTCAAATCAACTAGATATCTTTGTGCTGTAAATCTCCCAACAGCCAAACGCAAAAGCAGAAAACATCTCGCTGTATGTCCCACATCCAAAGTGCCAAGAGAGAGCTTGCTCTCCCTGTCTTTGAGTACTGTTTTCACTGTCCCGGTTACCTCTTTGCTAACATTCTCTTCAGAGCCGCAGTGAAACCAGGAACCACGTGGAGAAGGCACCCACACTGAAAGTGCCTGGAGGGAACATTGGGGCTTCTTCTCAGTGTCTCTGACATAGGGTTTCACTGTCCCGGGAAAGTCTCTGCTAACACCGTGCAGAGCGCTGTGCCCAATGTACAGAAACGTCTTGCGGTATCTCCTACAGGGAAAGTGCCAGGAGGGAATTGTCGAGCTTGTTCTCAGTGTCTCTGAGAATTGCTCTGATTATCCCTGTGACCTCTTTGCTAAGACTCTCCAGAGAGACGTCCTCAAAACAAACACACATCTTGACATATCTCCCACATTGATCGCAGTGTCTCCAGAAACGGCATTCAAGGAGCCAGGACCTTTTCTCCCTACACTGTCCATTGAGTTGTCCTCAAAACCAATATACATCCTGCTAGATCTCCCACATGGAAAGTGCCAGGAGGGAGAAGTGGGGATTATGTTTAGACTTTCTCGGAACTGCTTCAAATCAACTAGATATCTTTGTGCTGTAAATCTCCCAACAGCCAAACGCAAAAGCAGCAAACATCTCGCTGTATGTCCCACATCCAAAGTGCCAAGAGAGAGCTTGCTCTCCCTGTCTTTGAGTACTGTTTTCACTGTCCCGGTTACCTCTTTGCTAACATTCTCTTCAGAGCTGCAGTGAAAGCAGGAACCACGTGGAGAAGGCACCCACACTGAAAGTGCCTGGAGGGAACATTGGGGCTTCTTCTCAGTGTCTCTGACATAGGGTTCCACTGTCCCGGGAAAGTCTCTGCTAACACCGTGCAGAGCGCTGTGCCCAATATACAGAAACGTCTTGCGGTATCTCCTACAGGGAAAGTGCCAGGAGGGAATTGTCGAGCTTGTTCTCAGTGTCTCTGAGAATTGCTCTGGTTATCTGTGTGAGCTCTTTGCTAAGACTCTCCAGAGAGACGTCCTCAAAACAAACACACATCTTGACATATCTCCCACATTGATCGCAGTGTCTCCAGAAACGGCATTCAAGGAGCCAGGACCTTTTCTCCCTACACTGTCCATTGAGTTGTCCTCAAAACCAATATACATCCTGCTAGATCTCCCACATGGAAAGTGCCAGGAGGGAGAAGTGGGGATTATGTTTAGACTTTCTCGGAACTGCTTCAAATCAACTAGATATCTTTGTGCTGTAAATCTCCCAACAGCCAAACGCAAAAGCAGCCAACATCTCGCTGTATGTCCCACATCGGAAGTGCTAAGAGAGAGCTTGCTCTCCCTGTCTTTGAGTACTGTTTTCACTGTCCCGGTTACCTCTTTGCTAACATTCTCTTCAGAGCCGCAGTGAAACCAGGAACCACGTGGAGAAGGCACCCACACTGAAAGTGCCTGGAGGGAACATTGGGGCTTCTTCTCAGTGTCTCTGACATAGGGTTTCACTGTCCCGGGAAAGTCTCTGCTAACACCGTGCAGAGCGCTGTGCCCAATGTACAGAAACGTCTTGCGGTATCTCCTACAGGGAAAGTGCCAGGAGGGAATTGTCGAGCTTGTTCTCAGTGTCTCTGAGAATTGCTCTGATTATCTGTGTGACCTCTTTGCTAAGACTCTCCAGAGAGACGTCCTCAAAACAAACACACATCTTGACATATCTCCCACATTGATCGCAGTGTCTCCAGAAACGGCATTCAAGGAGCCAGGACCTTTTCTCCCTACACTGTCCATTGAGTTGTCCTCAAAACCAATATACATCCTGCTAGATCTCCCACATGGAAAGTGCCAGGAGGGAGAAGTGGGGATTATGTTTAGACTTTCTCGGAACTGCTTCAAATCAACTAGATATCTTTGTGCTGTAAATCTCCCAACAGCCAAACGCAAAAGCAGCCAACATCTCGCTGTATGTCCCACATCGGAAGTGCTAAGAGAGAGCTTGCTCTCCCTGTCTTTGAGTACTGTTTTCACTGTCCCGGTTACCTCTTTGCTAACATTCTCTTCAGAGCCGCAGTGAAACCAGGAACCACGTGGAGAAGGCACCCACACTGAAAGTGCCTGGAGGGAACATTGGGGCTTCTTCTCAGTGTCTCTGACATAGGGTTTCACTGTCCCGGGAAAGTCTCTGCTAACACCGTGCAGAGCGCTGTGCCCAATGTACAGAAACGTCTTGCGGTATCTCCTACAGGGAAAGTGCGAGGAGGGAACTGTGGAGCTTGTTCTCAGTGTCTCTGAGAATTGCTCTGATTATCTGTGTGACCTCTTTGCTAAGACTCTCCAGAGAGCCGTCCTCAAAGCAAACACACATCTTGACATATCTCCCACATTGATCGCAGTGTCTCCAGAAACGGCATTCAAGGAGCCAGGACCTTTTCTCCCTACACTGTCCATTGAGTTGTCCTCAAAACCAATATACATCCTGCTAGATCTCCCACATGGAAAGTGCCAGGAGGGAGAAGTGGGGATTATGTTTAGACTTTCTCGGAACTGCTTCAAATCAACTAGATATCTTTGTGCTGTAAATCTCCCAACAGCCAAACGCAAAAGCAGCCAACATCTCGCTGTATGTCCCACATCGGAAGTGCTAAGAGAGAGCTTGCTCTCCCTGTCTTTGAGTACTGTTTTCACTGTCCCGGTTACCTCTTTGCTAACATTCTCTTCAGAGCCGCAGTGAAACCAGGAACCACGTGGAGAAGGCACCCACACTGAAAGTGCCTGGAGGGAACATTGGGGCTTCTTCTCAGTGTCTCTGACATAGGGTTTCACTGTCCCGGGAAAGTCTCTGCTAACACCGTGCAGAGCGCTGTGCCCAATGTACAGAAACGTCTTGCGGTATCTCCTACAGGGAAAGTGCCAGGAGGGAATTGTGGAGCTTGTTCTCAGTGTCTCTGAGAATTGCTCTGATTATCTGTGTGACCTCTTTGCTAAGACTCTCCAGAGAGACGTCCTCAAAACAAACACACATCTTGACATATCTCCCACATTGATCGCAGTGTCTCCAGAAACGGCATTCAAGGAGCCAGGACCTTTTCTCCCTACACTGTCCATTGAGTTGTCCTCAAAACCAATATACATCCTGCTAGATCTCCCACATGGAAAGTGCCAGGAGGGAGAAGTGGGGATTATGTTTAGACTTTCTCGGAACTGCTTCAAATCAACTAGATATCTTTGTGCTGTAAATCTCCCAACAGCCAAACGCAAAAGCAGAAAACATCTCGCTGTATGTCCCACATCCAAAGTGCCAAGAGAGAGCTTGCTCTCCCTGTCTTTGAGTACTGTTTTCACTGTCCCGGTTACCTCTTTGCTAACATTCTCTTCAGAGCCGCAGTGAAACCAGGAACCACGTGGAGAAGGCACCCACACTGAAAGTGCCTGGAGGGAACATTGGGGCTTCTTCTCAGTGTCTCTGACATAGGGTTTCACTGTCCCGGGAAAGTCTCTGCTAACACCGTGCAGAGCGCTGTGCCCAATGTACAGAAACGTCTTGCGGTATCTCCTACAGGGAAAGTGCCAGGAGGGAATTGTCGAGCTTGTTCTCAGTGTCTCTGAGAATTGCTCTGATTATCCCTGTGACCTCTTTGCTAAGACTCTCCAGAGAGACGTCCTCAAAACAAACACACATCTTGACATATCTCCCACATTGATCGCAGTGTCTCCAGAAACGGCATTCAAGGAGCCAGGACCTTTTCTCCCTACACTGTCCATTGAGTTGTCCTCAAAACCAATATACATCCTGCTAGATCTCCCACATGGAAAGTGCCAGGAGGGAGAAGTGGGGATTATGTTTAGACTTTCTCGGAACTGCTTCAAATCAACTAGATATCTTTGTGCTGTAAATCTCCCAACAGCCAAACGCAAAAGCAGCAAACATCTCGCTGTATGTCCCACATCGGAAGTGCTAAGAGAGAGCTTGCTCTCCCTGTCTTTGAGTACTGTTTTCACTGTCCCGGTTACCTCTTTGCTAACATTCTCTTCAGAGCCGCAGTGAAACCAGGAACCACGTGGAGAAGGCACCCACACTGAAAGTGCCTGGAGGGAACATTGGGGCTTCTTCTCAGTGTCTCTGACATAGGGTTTCACTGTCCCGGGAAAGTCTCTGCTAACACCGTGCAGAGCGCTGTGCCCAATGTACAGAAACGTCTTGCGGTATCTCCTACAGGGAAAGTGCCAGGAGGGAATTGTCGAGCTTGTTCTCAGTGTCTCTGAGAATTGCTCTGATTATCTGTGTGACCTCTTTGCTAAGACTCTCCAGAGAGCCGTCCTCAAAACAAACACACATCTTGACATATCTCCCACATTGATCGCAGTGTCTCCAGAAACGGCATTCAAGGAGCCAGGACCTTTTCTCCCTACACTGTCCATTGAGTTGTCCTCAAAACCAATATACATCCTGCTAGATCTCCCACATGGAAAGTGCCAGGAGGGAGAAGTGGGGATTATGTTTAGACTTTCTCGGAACTGCTTCAAATCAACTAGATATCTTTGTGCTGTAAATCTCCCAACAGCCAAACGCAAAAGCAGCAAACATCTCGCTGTATGTCCCACATCCAAAGTGCCAAGAGAGAGCTTGCTCTCCCTGTCTTTGAGTACTGTTTTCACTGTCCCAGTTACCTCTTTGCTAACATTCTCTTCAGAGCCGCAGTGAAACCAGGAACCACGTGGAGAAGGCACCCACACTGAAAGTGCCTGGAGGGAACATTGGGGCTTCTTCTCAGTGTCTCTGACATAGGGTTTCACTGTCCCGGGAAAGTCTCTGCTAACACCGTGCAGAGCGCTGTGCCCAATGTACAGAAACGTCTTGCGGTATCTCCTACAGGGAAAGTGCCAGGAGGGAATTGTCGAGCTTGTTCTCAGTGTCTCTGAGAATTGCTCTGATTATCTGTGTGACCTCTTTGCTAAGACTCTCCAGAGAGCCGTCCTCAAAGCAAACACACATCTTGACATATCTCCCACATTGATCGCAGTGTCTCCAGAAACGGCATTCAAGGAGCCAGGACCTTTTCTCCCTACACTGTCCATTGAGTTGTCCTCAAAACCAATATACATCCTGCTAGATCTCCCACATGGAAAGTGCCAGGAGGGAGAAGTGGGGATTATGTTTAGACTTTCTCGGAACTGCTTCAAATCAACTAGATATCTTTGTGCTGTAAATCTCCCAACAGCCAAACGCAAAAGCAGCAAACATCTCGCTGTATGTCCCACATCCAAAGTGCCAAGAGAGAGCTTGCTCTCCCTGTCTTTGAGTACTGTTTTCACTGTCCCGGTTACCTCTTTGCTAACATTCTCTTCAGAGCCGCAGTGAAACCAGGAACCACGTGGAGAAGGCACCCACACTGAAAGTGCCTGGAGGGAACATTGGGGCTTCTTCTCAGTGTCTCTGACATAGGGTTTCACTGTCCCGGGAAAGTCTCTGCTAACACCGTGCAGAGCGCTGTGCCCAATGTACAGAAACGTCTTGCGGTATCTCCTACAGGGAAAGTGCCAGGAGGGAATTGTCGAGCTTGTTCTCAGTGTCTCTGAGAATTGCTCTGATTATCTGTGTGACCTCTTTGCTAAGACTCTCCAGAGAGCCGTCCTCAAAGCAAACACACATCTTGACATATCTCCCACATTGATCGCAGTGTCTCCAGAAACGGCATTCAAGGAGCCAGGACCTTTTCTCCCTACACTGTCCATTGAGTTGTCCTCAAAACCAATATACATCCTGCTAGATCTCCCACATGGAAAGTGCCAGGAGGGAGAAGTGGGGATTATGTTTAGACTTTCTCGGAACTGCTTCAAATCAACTAGATATCTTTGTGCTGTAAATCTCCCAACAGCCAAACGCAAAAGCAGCAAACATCTCGCTGTATGTCCCACATCCAAAGTGCCAAGAGAGAGCTTGCTCTCCCTGTCTTTGAGTACTGTTTTCACTGTCCCGGTTACCTCTTTGCTAACATTCTCTTCAGAGCCGCAGTGAAACCAGGAACCACGTGGAGAAGGCACCCACACTGAAAGTGCCTGGAGGGAACATTGGGGCTTCTTCTCAGTGTCTCTGACATAGGGTTTCACTGTCCCGGGAAAGTCTCTGCTAACACCGTGCAGAGCGCTGTGCCCAATGTACAGAAACGTCTTGCGGTATCTCCTACAGGGAAAGTGCCAGGAGGGAATTGTCGAGCTTGTTCTCAGTGTCTCTGAGAATTGCTCTGATTATCCCTGTGACCTCTTTGCTAAGACTCTCCAGAGAGACGTCCTCAAAACAAACACACATCTTGACATATCTCCCACATTGATCGCAGTGTCTCCAGAAACGGCATTCAAGGAGCCAGGACCTTTTCTCCCTACACTGTCCATTGAGTTGTCCTCAAAACCAATATACATCCTGCTAGATCTCCCACATGGAAAGTGCCAGGAGGGAGAAGTGGGGATTATGTTTAGACTTTCTCGGAACTGCTTCAAATCAACTAGATATCTTTGTGCTGTAAATCTCCCAACAGCCAAACGCAAAAGCAGAAAACATCTCGCTGTATGTCCCACATCGGAAGTGCTAAGAGAGAGCTTGCTCTCCCTGTCTTTGAGTACTGTTTTCACTGTCCCGGTTACCTCTTTGCTAACATTCTCTTCAGAGCCGCAGTGAAACCAGGAACCACGTGGAGAAGGCACCCACACTGAAAGTGCCTGGAGGGAACATTGGGGCTTCTTCTCAGTGTCTCTGACATAGGGTTTCACTGTCCCGGGAAAGTCTCTGCTAACACCGTGCAGAGCGCTGTGCCCAATGTACAGAAACGTCTTGCGGTATCTCCTACAGGGAAAGTGCCAGGAGGGAATTGTCGAGCTTGTTCTCAGTGTCTCTGAGAATTGCTCTGATTATCTGTGTGACCTCTTTGCTAAGACTCTCCAGAGAGCCGTCCTCAAAACAAACACACATCTTGACATATCTCCCACATTGATCGCAGTGTCTCCAGAAACGGCATTCAAGGAGCCAGGACCTTTTCTCCCTACACTGTCCATTGAGTTGTCCTCAAAACCAATATACATCCTGCTAGATCTCCCACATGGAAAGTGCCAGGAGGGAGAAGTGGGGATTATGTTTAGACTTTCTCGGAACTGCTTCAAATCAACTAGATATCTTTGTGCTGTAAATCTCCCAACAGCCAAACGCAAAAGCAGCAAACATCTCGCTGTATGTCCCACATCCAAAGTGCCAAGAGAGAGCTTGCTCTCCCTGTCTTTGAGTACTGTTTTCACTGTCCCGGTTACCTCTTTGCTAACATTCTCTTCAGAGCCGCAGTGAAACCAGGAACCACGTGGAGAAGGCACCCACACTGAAAGTGCCTGGAGGGAACATTGGGGCTTCTTCTCAGTGTCTCTGACATAGGGTTTCACTGTCCCGGGAAAGTCTCTGCTAACACCGTGCAGAGCGCTGTGCCCAATGTACAGAAACGTCTTGCGGTATCTCCTACAGGGAAAGTGCCAGGAGGGAATTGTCGAGCTTGTTCTCAGTGTCTCTGAGAATTGCTCTGATTATCTGTGTGACCTCTTTGCTAAGACTCTCCAGAGAGCCGTCCTCAAAACAAACACACATCTTGACATATCTCCCACATTGATCGCAGTGTCTCCAGAAACGGCATTCAAGGAGCCAGGACCTTTTCTCCCTACACTGTCCATTGAGTTGTCCTCAAAACCAATATACATCCTGCTAGATCTCCCACATGGAAAGTGCCAGGAGGGAGAAGTGGGGATTATGTTTAGACTTTCTCGGAACTGCTTCAAATCAACTAGATATCTTTGTGCTGTAAATCTCCCAACAGCCAAACGCAAAAGCAGCAAACATCTCGCTGTATGTCCCACATCCAAAGTGCCAAGAGAGAGCTTGCTCTCCCTGTCTTTGAGTACTGTTTTCACTGTCCCGGTTACCTCTTTGCTAACATTCTCTTCAGAGCCGCAGTGAAACCAGGAACCACGTGGAGAAGGCACCCACACTGAAAGTGCCTGGAGGGAACATTGGGGCTTCTTCTCAGTGTCTCTGACATAGGGTTTCACTGTCCCGGGAAAGTCTCTGCTAACACCGTGCAGAGCGCTGTGCCCAATGTACAGAAACGTCTTGCGGTATCTCCTACAGGGAAAGTGCCAGGAGGGAATTGTCGAGCTTGTTCTCAGTGTCTCTGAGAATTGCTCTGATTATCCCTGTGACCTCTTTGCTAAGACTCTCCAGAGAGACGTCCTCAAAACAAACACACATCTTGACATATCTCCCACATTGATCGCAGTGTCTCCAGAAACGGCATTCAAGGAGCCAGGACCTTTTCTCCCTACACTGTCCATTGAGTTGTCCTCAAAACCAATATACATCCTGCTAGATCTCCCACATGGAAAGTGCCAGGAGGGAGAAGTGGGGATTATGTTTAGACTTTCTCGGAACTGCTTCAAATCAACTAGATATCTTTGTGCTGTAAATCTCCCAACAGCCAAACGCAAAAGCAGCAAACATCTCGCTGTATGTCCCACATCGGAAGTGCTAAGAGAGAGCTTGCTCTCCCTGTCTTTGAGTACTGTTTTCACTGTCCCGGTTACCTCTTTGCTAACATTCTCTTCAGAGCCGCAGTGAAACCAGGAACCACGTGGAGAAGGCACCCACACTGAAAGTGCCTGGAGGGAACATTGGGGCTTCTTCTCAGTGTCTCTGACATAGGGTTTCACTGTCCCGGGAAAGTCTCTGCTAACACCGTGC
The DNA here is from genome assembly GCF_963924245.1 of Chroicocephalus ridibundus. Classification (NCBI taxonomy): domain Eukaryota; kingdom Metazoa; phylum Chordata; class Aves; order Charadriiformes; family Laridae; genus Chroicocephalus; species Chroicocephalus ridibundus. The sequence continues at coordinate 198,691 of NW_026961241.1, read as the reverse complement.
AGAGCGCTGTGCCCAATGTACAGAAACGTCTTGCGGTATCTCCTACAGGGAAAGTGCCAGGAGGGAATTGTCGAGCTTGTTCTCAGTGTCTCTGAGAATTGCTCTGATTATCTGTGTGACCTCTTTGCTAAGACTCTCCAGAGAGCCGTCCTCAAAACAAACACACATCTTGACATATCTCCCACATTGATCGCAGTGTCTCCAGAAACGGCATTCAAGGAGCCAGGACCTTTTCTCCCTACACTGTCCATTGAGTTGTCCTCAAAACCAATATACATCCTGCTAGATCTCCCACATGGAAAGTGCCAGGAGGGAGAAGTGGGGATTATGTTTAGACTTTCTCGGAACTGCTTCAAATCAACTAGATATCTTTGTGCTGTAAATCTCCCAACAGCCAAACGCAAAAGCAGCAAACATCTCGCTGTATGTCCCACATCCAAAGTGCCAAGAGAGAGCTTGCTCTCCCTGTCTTTGAGTACTGTTTTCACTGTCCCGGTTACCTCTTTGCTAACATTCTCTTCAGAGCCGCAGTGAAACCAGGAACCACGTGGAGAAGGCACCCACACTGAAAGTGCCTGGAGGGAACATTGGGGCTTCTTCTCAGTGTCTCTGACATAGGGTTTCACTGTCCCGGGAAAGTCTCTGCTAACACCGTGCAGAGCGCTGTGCCCAATGTACAGAAACGTCTTGCGGTATCTCCTACAGGGAAAGTGCCAGGAGGGAATTGTCGAGCTTGTTCTCAGTGTCTCTGAGAATTGCTCTGATTATCTGTGTGACCTCTTTGCTAAGACTCTCCAGAGAGCCGTCCTCAAAACAAACACACATCTTGACATATCTCCCACATTGATCGCAGTGTCTCCAGAAACGGCATTCAAGGAGCCAGGACCTTTTCTCCCTACACTGTCCATTGAGTTGTCCTCAAAACCAATATACATCCTGCTAGATCTCCCACATGGAAAGTGCCAGGAGGGAGAAGTGGGGATTATGTTTAGACTTTCTCGGAACTGCTTCAAATCAACTAGATATCTTTGTGCTGTAAATCTCCCAACAGCCAAACGCAAAAGCAGCAAACATCTCGCTGTATGTCCCACATCCAAAGTGCCAAGAGAGAGCTTGCTCTCCCTGTCTTTGAGTACTGTTTTCACTGTCCCGGTTACCTCTTTGCTAACATTCTCTTCAGAGCCGCAGTGAAACCAGGAACCACGTGGAGAAGGCACCCACACTGAAAGTGCCTGGAGGGAACATTGGGGCTTCTTCTCAGTGTCTCTGACATAGGGTTTCACTGTCCCGGGAAAGTCTCTGCTAACACCGTGCAGAGCGCTGTGCCCAATGTACAGAAACGTCTTGCGGTATCTCCTACAGGGAAAGTGCCAGGAGGGAATTGTCGAGCTTGTTCTCAGTGTCTCTGAGAATTGCTCTGATTATCCCTGTGACCTCTTTGCTAAGACTCTCCAGAGAGACGTCCTCAAAACAAACACACATCTTGACATATCTCCCACATTGATCGCAGTGTCTCCAGAAACGGCATTCAAGGAGCCAGGACCTTTTCTCCCTACACTGTCCATTGAGTTGTCCTCAAAACCAATATACATCCTGCTAGATCTCCCACATGGAAAGTGCCAGGAGGGAGAAGTGGGGATTATGTTTAGACTTTCTCGGAACTGCTTCAAATCAACTAGATATCTTTGTGCTGTAAATCTCCCAACAGCCAAACGCAAAAGCAGCAAACATCTCGCTGTATGTCCCACATCGGAAGTGCTAAGAGAGAGCTTGCTCTCCCTGTCTTTGAGTACTGTTTTCACTGTCCCGGTTACCTCTTTGCTAACATTCTCTTCAGAGCCGCAGTGAAACCAGGAACCACGTGGAGAAGGCACCCACACTGAAAGTGCCTGGAGGGAACATTGGGGCTTCTTCTCAGTGTCTCTGACATAGGGTTTCACTGTCCCGGGAAAGTCTCTGCTAACACCGTGCAGAGCGCTGTGCCCAATGTACAGAAACGTCTTGCGGTATCTCCTACAGGGAAAGTGCCAGGAGGGAATTGTCGAGCTTGTTCTCAGTGTCTCTGAGAATTGCTCTGATTATCTGTGTGACCTCTTTGCTAAGACTCTCCAGAGAGCCGTCCTCAAAACAAACACACATCTTGACATATCTCCCACATTGATCGCAGTGTCTCCAGAAACGGCATTCAAGGAGCCAGGACCTTTTCTCCCTACACTGTCCATTGAGTTGTCCTCAAAACCAATATACATCCTGCTAGATCTCCCACATGGAAAGTGCCAGGAGGGAGAAGTGGGGATTATGTTTAGACTTTCTCGGAACTGCTTCAAATCAACTAGATATCTTTGTGCTGTAAATCTCCCAACAGCCAAACGCAAAAGCAGCAAACATCTCGCTGTATGTCCCACATCCAAAGTGCCAAGAGAGAGCTTGCTCTCCCTGTCTTTGAGTACTGTTTTCACTGTCCCGGTTACCTCTTTGCTAACATTCTCTTCAGAGCCGCAGTGAAACCAGGAACCACGTGGAGAAGGCACCCACACTGAAAGTGCCTGGAGGGAACATTGGGGCTTCTTCTCAGTGTCTCTGACATAGGGTTTCACTGTCCCGGGAAAGTCTCTGCTAACACCGTGCAGAGCGCTGTGCCCAATGTACAGAAACGTCTTGCGGTATCTCCTACAGGGAAAGTGCCAGGAGGGAATTGTCGAGCTTGTTCTCAGTGTCTCTGAGAATTGCTCTGATTATCTGTGTGACCTCTTTGCTAAGACTCTCCAGAGAGCCGTCCTCAAAGCAAACACACATCTTGACATATCTCCCACATTGATCGCAGTGTCTCCAGAAATGGCATTCAAGGAGCCAGGACCTTTTCTCCCTACACTGTCCATTGAGTTGTCCTCAAAACCAATATACATCCTGCTAGATCTCCCACATGGAAAGTGCCAGGAGGGAGAAGTGGGGATTATGTTTAGACTTTCTCGGAACTGCTTCAAATCAACTAGATATCTTTGTGCTGTAAATCTCCCAACAGCCAAACGCAAAAGCAGCAAACATCTCGCTGTATGTCCCACATCCAAAGTGCCAAGAGAGAGCTTGCTCTCCCTGTCTTTGAGTACTGTTTTCACTGTCCCGGTTACCTCTTTGCTAACATTCTCTTCAGAGCCGCAGTGAAACCAGGAACCACGTGGAGAAGGCACCCACACTGAAAGTGCCTGGAGGGAACATTGGGGCTTCTTCTCAGTGTCTCTGACATAGGGTTTCACTGTCCCGGGAAAGTCTCTGCTAACACCGTGCAGAGCGCTGTGCCCAATGTACAGAAACGTCTTGCGGTATCTCCTACAGGGAAAGTGCCAGGAGGGAATTGTCGAGCTTGTTCTCAGTGTCTCTGAGAATTGCTCTGATTATCTGTGTGACCTCTTTGCTAAGACTCTCCAGAGAGCCGTCCTCAAAACAAACACACATCTTGACATATCTCCCACATTGATCGCAGTGTCTCCAGAAACGGCATTCAAGGAGCCAGGACCTTTTCTCCCTACACTGTCCATTGAGTTGTCCTCAAAACCAATATACATCCTGCTAGATCTCCCACATGGAAAGTGCCAGGAGGGAGAAGTGGGGATTATGTTTAGACTTTCTCGGAACTGCTTCAAATCAACTAGATATCTTTGTGCTGTAAATCTCCCAACAGCCAAACGCAAAAGCAGCAAACATCTCGCTGTATGTCCCACATCCAAAGTGCCAAGAGAGAGCTTGCTCTCCCTGTCTTTGAGTACTGTTTTCACTGTCCCGGTTACCTCTTTGCTAACATTCTCTTCAGAGCCGCAGTGAAACCAGGAACCACGTGGAGAAGGCACCCACACTGAAAGTGCCTGGAGGGAACATTGGGGCTTCTTCTCAGTGTCTCTGACATAGGGTTTCACTGTCCCGGGAAAGTCTCTGCTAACACCGTGCAGAGCGCTGTGCCCAATGTACAGAAACGTCTTGCGGTATCTCCTACAGGGAAAGTGCCAGGAGGGAATTGTCGAGCTTGTTCTCAGTGTCTCTGAGAATTGCTCTGATTATCTGTGTGACCTCTTTGCTAAGACTCTCCAGAGAGCCGTCCTCAAAGCAAACACACATCTTGACATATCTCCCACATTGATCGCAGTGTCTCCAGAAATGGCATTCAAGGAGCCAGGACCTTTTCTCCCTACACTGTCCATTGAGTTGTCCTCAAAACCAATATACATCCTGCTAGATCTCCCACATGGAAAGTGCCAGGAGGGAGAAGTGGGGATTATGTTTAGACTTTCTCGGAACTGCTTCAAATCAACTAGATATCTTTGTGCTGTAAATCTCCCAACAGCCAAACGCAAAAGCAGCAAACATCTCGCTGTATGTCCCACATCCAAAGTGCCAAGAGAGAGCTTGCTCTCCCTGTCTTTGAGTACTGTTTTCACTGTCCCGGTTACCTCTTTGCTAACATTCTCTTCAGAGCCGCAGTGAAACCAGGAACCACGTGGAGAAGGCACCCACACTGAAAGTGCCTGGAGGGAACATTGGGGCTTCTTCTCAGTGTCTCTGACATAGGGTTTCACTGTCCCGGGAAAGTCTCTGCTAACACCGTGCAGAGCGCTGTGCCCAATGTACAGAAACGTCTTGCGGTATCTCCTACAGGGAAAGTGCCAGGAGGGAATTGTCGAGCTTGTTCTCAGTGTCTCTGAGAATTGCTCTGATTATCTGTGTGACCTCTTTGCTAAGACTCTCCAGAGAGCCGTCCTCAAAGCAAACACACATCTTGACATATCTCCCACATTGATCGCAGTGTCTCCAGAAATGGCATTCAAGGAGCCAGGACCTTTTCTCCCTACACTGTCCATTGAGTTGTCCTCAAAACCAATATACATCCTGCTAGATCTCCCACATGGAAAGTGCCAGGAGGGAGAAGTGGGGATTATGTTTAGACTTTCTCGGAACTGCTTCAAATCAACTAGATATCTTTGTGCTGTAAATCTCCCAACAGCCAAACGCAAAAGCAGCAAACATCTCGCTGTATGTCCCACATCCAAAGTGCCAAGAGAGAGCTTGCTCTCCCTGTCTTTGAGTACTGTTTTCACTGTCCTGGTTACCTCTTTGCTAACATTCTCTTCAGAGCCGCAGTGAAACCAGGAACCACGTGGAGAAGGCACCCACACTGAAAGTGCCTGGAGGGAACATTGGGGCTTCTTCTCAGTGTCTCTGACATAGGGTTTCACTGTCCCGGGAAAGTCTCTGCTAACACCGTGCAGAGCGCTGTGCCCAATGTACAGAAACGTCTTGCGGTATCTCCTACAGGGAAAGTGCCAGGAGGGAATTGTCGAGCTTGTTCTCAGTGTCTCTGAGAATTGCTCTGATTATCTGTGTGACCTCTTTGCTAAGACTCTCCAGAGAGACGTCCTCAAAACAAACACACATCTTGACATATCTCCCACATTGATCGCAGTGTCTCCAGAAATGGCATTCAAGGAGCCAGGACCTTTTCTCCCTACACTGTCCATTGAGTTGTCCTCAAAACCAATATACATCCTGCTATATCTCCCACATGGAAAGTGCCAGGAGGGAGAAGTGGGGATTATGTTTAGACTTTCTCGGAACTGCTTCAAATCAACTAGATATCTTTGTGCTGTAAATCTCCCAACAGCCAAACGCAAAAGCAGCAAACATCTCGCTGTATGTCCCACATCCAAAGTGCCAAGAGAGAGCTTGCTCTCCCTGTCTTTGAGTACTGTTTTCACTGTCCCGGTTACCTCTTTGCTAACATTCTCTTCAGAGCCGCAGTGAAACCAGGAACCACGTGGAGAAGGCACCCACACTGAAAGTGCCTGGAGGGAACATTGGGGCTTCTTCTCAGTGTCTCTGACATAGGGTTTCACTGTCCCGGGAAAGTCTCTGCTAACACCGTGCAGAGCGCTGTGCCCAATGTACAGAAACGTCTTGCGGTATCTCCTACAGGGAAAGTGCCAGGAGGGAATTGTCGAGCTTGTTCTCAGTGTCTCTGAGAATTGCTCTGATTATCTGTGTGACCTCTTTGCTAAGACTCTCCAGAGAGCCGTCCTCAAAGCAAACACACATCTTGACATATCTCCCACATTGATCGCAGTGTCTCCAGAAATGGCATTCAAGGAGCCAGGACCTTTTCTCCCTACACTGTCCATTGAGTTGTCCTCAAAACCAATATACATCCTGCTAGATCTCCCACATGGAAAGTGCCAGGAGGGAGAAGTGGGGATTATGTTTAGACTTTCTCGGAACTGCTTCAAATCAACTAGATATCTTTGTGCTGTAAATCTCCCAACAGCCAAACGCAAAAGCAGCAAACATCTCGCTGTATGTCCCACATCCAAAGTGCCAAGAGAGAGCTTGCTCTCCCTGTCTTTGAGTACTGTTTTCACTGTCCCGGTTACCTCTTTGCTAACATTCTCTTCAGAGCCGCAGTGAAACCAGGAACCACGTGGAGAAGGCACCCACACTGAAAGTGCCTGGAGGGAACATTGGGGCTTCTTCTCAGTGTCTCTGACATAGGGTTTCACTGTCCCGGGAAAGTCTCTGCTAACACCGTGCAGAGCGCTGTGCCCAATGTACAGAAACGTCTTGCGGTATCTCCTACAGGGAAAGTGCCAGGAGGGAATTGTCGAGCTTGTTCTCAGTGTCTCTGAGAATTGCTCTGATTATCTGTGTGACCTCTTTGCTAAGACTCTCCAGAGAGACGTCCTCAAAACAAACACACATCTTGACATATCTCCCACATTGATCGCAGTGTCTCCAGAAACGGCATTCAAGGAGCCAGGACCTTTTCTCCCTACACTGTCCATTGAGTTGTCCTCAAAACCAATATACATCCTGCTAGATCTCCCACATGGAAAGTGCCAGGAGGGAGAAGTGGGGATTATGTTTAGACTTTCTCGGAACTGCTTCAAATCAACTAGATATCTTTGTGCTGTAAATCTCCCAACAGCCAAACGCAAAAGCAGCAAACATCTCGCTGTATGTCCCACATCCAAAGTGCCAAGAGAGAGCTTGCTCTCCCTGTCTTTGAGTACTGTTTTCACTGTCCCGGTTACCTCTTTGCTAACATTCTCTTCAGAGCCGCAGTGAAACCAGGAACCACGTGGAGAAGGCACCCACACTGAAAGTGCCTGGAGGGAACATTGGGGCTTCTTCTCAGTGTCTCTGACATAGGGTTTCACTGTCCCGGGAAAGTCTCTGCTAACACCGTGCAGAGCGCTGTGCCCAATGTACAGAAACGTCTTGCGGTATCTCCTACAGGGAAAGTGCCAGGAGGGAATTGTCGAGCTTGTTCTCAGTGTCTCTGAGAATTGCTCTGATTATCTGTGTGACCTCTTTGCTAAGACTCTCCAGAGAGCCGTCCTCAAAGCAAACACACATCTTGACATATCTCCCACATTGATCGCAGTGTCTCCAGAAATGGCATTCAAGGAGCCAGGACCTTTTCTCCCTACACTGTCCATTGAGTTGTCCTCAAAACCAATATACATCCTGCTAGATCTCCCACATGGAAAGTGCCAGGAGGGAGAAGTGGGGATTATGTTTAGACTTTCTCGGAACTGCTTCAAATCAACTAGATATCTTTGTGCTGTAAATCTCCCAACAGCCAAACGCAAAAGCAGCAAACATCTCGCTGTATGTCCCACATCCAAAGTGCCAAGAGAGAGCTTGCTCTCCCTGTCTTTGAGTACTGTTTTCACTGTCCCGGTTACCTCTTTGCTAACATTCTCTTCAGAGCCGCAGTGAAACCAGGAACCACGTGGAGAAGGCACCCACACTGAAAGTGCCTGGAGGGAACATTGGGGCTTCTTCTCAGTGTCTCTGACATAGGGTTTCACTGTCCCGGGAAAGTCTCTGCTAACACCGTGCAGAGCGCTGTGCCCAATGTACAGAAACGTCTTGCGGTATCTCCTACAGGGAAAGTGCCAGGAGGGAATTGTCGAGCTTGTTCTCAGTGTCTCTGAGAATTGCTCTGATTATCTGTGTGACCTCTTTGCTAAGACTCTCCAGAGAGCCGTCCTCAAAGCAAACACACATCTTGACATATCTCCCACATTGATCGCAGTGTCTCCAGAAATGGCATTCAAGGAGCCAGGACCTTTTCTCCCTACACTGTCCATTGAGTTGTCCTCAAAACCAATATACATCCTGCTAGATCTCCCACATGGAAAGTGCCAGGAGGGAGAAGTGGGGATTATGTTTAGACTTTCTCGGAACTGCTTCAAATCAACTAGATATCTTTGTGCTGTAAATCTCCCAACAGCCAAACGCAAAAGCAGCAAACATCTCGCTGTATGTCCCACATCCAAAGTGCCAAGAGAGAGCTTGCTCTCCCTGTCTTTGAGTACTGTTTTCACTGTCCCGGTTACCTCTTTGCTAACATTCTCTTCAGAGCCGCAGTGAAACCAGGAACCACGTGGAGAAGGCACCCACACTGAAAGTGCCTGGAGGGAACATTGGGGCTTCTTCTCAGTGTCTCTGACATAGGGTTTCACTGTCCCGGGAAAGTCTCTGCTAACACCGTGCAGAGCGCTGTGCCCAATGTACAGAAACGTCTTGCGGTATCTCCTACAGGGAAAGTGCCAGGAGGGAATTGTCGAGCTTGTTCTCAGTGTCTCTGAGAATTGCTCTGATTATCTGTGTGACCTCTTTGCTAAGACTCTCCAGAGAGACGTCCTCAAAACAAACACACATCTTGACATATCTCCCACATTGATCGCAGTGTCTCCAGAAATGGCATTCAAGGAGCCAGGACCTTTTCTCCCTACACTGTCCATTGAGTTGTCCTCAAAACCAATATACATCCTGCTATATCTCCCACATGGAAAGTGCCAGGAGGGAGAAGTGGGGATTATGTTTAGACTTTCTCGGAACTGCTTCAAATCAACTAGATATCTTTGTGCTGTAAATCTCCCAACAGCCAAACGCAAAAGCAGCAAACATCTCGCTGTATGTCCCACATCCAAAGTGCCAAGAGAGAGCTTGCTCTCCCTGTCTTTGAGTACTGTTTTCACTGTCCCGGTTACCTCTTTGCTAACATTCTCTTCAGAGCCGCAGTGAAACCAGGAACCACGTGGAGAAGGCACCCACACTGAAAGTGCCTGGAGGGAACATTGGGGCTTCTTCTCAGTGTCTCTGACATAGGGTTTCACTGTCCCGGGAAAGTCTCTGCTAACACCGTGCAGAGCGCTGTGCCCAATGTACAGAAACGTCTTGCGGTATCTCCTACAGGGAAAGTGCCAGGAGGGAATTGTCGAGCTTGTTCTCAGTGTCTCTGAGAATTGCTCTGATTATCTGTGTGACCTCTTTGCTAAGACTCTCCAGAGAGCCGTCCTCAAAGCAAACACACATCTTGACATATCTCCCACATTGATCGCAGTGTCTCCAGAAATGGCATTCAAGGAGCCAGGACCTTTTCTCCCTACACTGTCCATTGAGTTGTCCTCAAAACCAATATACATCCTGCTAGATCTCCCACATGGAAAGTGCCAGGAGGGAGAAGTGGGGATTATGTTTAGACTTTCTCGGAACTGCTTCAAATCAACTAGATATCTTTGTGCTGTAAATCTCCCAACAGCCAAACGCAAAAGCAGCAAACATCTCGCTGTATGTCCCACATCCAAAGTGCCAAGAGAGAGCTTGCTCTCCCTGTCTTTGAGTACTGTTTTCACTGTCCCGGTTACCTCTTTGCTAACATTCTCTTCAGAGCCGCAGTGAAACCAGGAACCACGTGGAGAAGGCACCCACACTGAAAGTGCCTGGAGGGAACATTGGGGCTTCTTCTCAGTGTCTCTGACATAGGGTTTCACTGTCCCGGGAAAGTCTCTGCTAACACCGTGCAGAGCGCTGTGCCCAATGTACAGAAACGTCTTGCGGTATCTCCTACAGGGAAAGTGCCAGGAGGGAATTGTCGAGCTTGTTCTCAGTGTCTCTGAGAATTGCTCTGATTATCTGTGTGACCTCTTTGCTAAGACTCTCCAGAGAGACGTCCTCAAAACAAACACACATCTTGACATATCTCCCACATTGATCGCAGTGTCTCCAGAAACGGCATTCAAGGAGCCAGGACCTTTTCTCCCTACACTGTCCATTGAGTTGTCCTCAAAACCAATATACATCCTGCTAGATCTCCCACATGGAAAGTGCCAGGAGGGAGAAGTGGGGATTATGTTTAGACTTTCTCGGAACTGCTTCAAATCAACTAGATATCTTTGTGCTGTAAATCTCCCAACAGCCAAACGCAAAAGCAGCAAACATCTCGCTGTATGTCCCACATCCAAAGTGCCAAGAGAGAGCTTGCTCTCCCTGTCTTTGAGTACTGTTTTCACTGTCCCGGTTACCTCTTTGCTAACATTCTCTTCAGAGCCGCAGTGAAACCAGGAACCACGTGGAGAAGGCACCCACACTGAAAGTGCCTGGAGGGAACATTGGGGCTTCTTCTCAGTGTCTCTGACATAGGGTTTCACTGTCCCGGGAAAGTCTCTGCTAACACCGTGCAGAGCGCTGTGCCCAATGTACAGAAACGTCTTGCGGTATCTCCTACAGGGAAAGTGCCAGGAGGGAATTGTCGAGCTTGTTCTCAGTGTCTCTGAGAATTGCTCTGATTATCTGTGTGACCTCTTTGCTAAGACTCTCCAGAGAGCCGTCCTCAAAACAAACACACATCTTGACATATCTCCCACATTGATCGCAGTGTCTCCAGAAACGGCATTCAAGGAGCCAGGACCTTTTCTCCCTACACTGTCCATTGAGTTGTCCTCAAAACCAATATACATCCTGCTAGATCTCCCACATGGAAAGTGCCAGGAGGGAGAAGTGGGGATTATGTTTAGACTTTCTCGGAACTGCTTCAAATCAACTAGATATCTTTGTGCTGTAAATCTCCCAACAGCCAAACGCAAAAGCAGCAAACATCTCGCTGTATGGCCCACATCCAAAGTGCTAAGAGAGAGCTTGCTCTCCCTGTCTTTGAGTACTGTTTTCACTGTCCCGGTTACCTCTTTGCTAACATTCTCTTCAGAGCCGCAGTGAAACCAGGAACCACGTGGAGAAGGCACCCACACTGAAAGTGCCTGGAGGGAACATTGGGGCTTCTTCTCAGTGTCTCTGACATAGGGTTTCACTGTCCCGGGAAAGTCTCTGCTAACACCGTGCAGAGCGCTGTGCCCAATGTACAGAAACGTCTTGCGGTATCTCCTACAGGGAAAGTGCCAGGAGGGAATTGTCGAGCTTGTTCTCAGTGTCTCTGAGAATTGCTCTGATTATCTGTGTGACCTCTTTGCTAAGACTCTCCAGAGAGCCGTCCTCAAAACAAACACACATCTTGACATATCTCCCACATTGATCGCAGTGTCTCCAGAAACGGCATTCAAGGAGCCAGGACCTTTTCTCCCTACACTGTCCATTGAGTTGTCCTCAAAACCAATATACATCCTGCTAGATCTCCCACATGGAAAGTGCCAGGAGGGAGAAGTGGGGATTATGTTTAGACTTTCTCGGAACTGCTTCAAATCAACTAGATATCTTTGTGCTGTAAATCTCCCAACAGCCAAACGCAAAAGCAGCAAACATCTCGCTGTATGTCCCACATCCAAAGTGCCAAGAGAGAGCTTGCTCTCCCTGTCTTTGAGTACTGTTTTCACTGTCCCGGTTACCTCTTTGCTAACATTCTCTTCAGAGCCGCAGTGAAACCAGGAACCACGTGGAGAAGGCACCCACACTGAAAGTGCCTGGAGGGAACATTGGGGCTTCTTCTCAGTGTCTCTGACATAGGGTTTCACTGTCCCGGGAAAGTCTCTGCTAACACCGTGCAGAGCGCTGTGCCCAATGTACAGAAACGTCTTGCGGTATCTCCTACAGGGAAAGTGCCAGGAGGGAATTGTCGAGCTTGTTCTCAGTGTCTCTGAGAATTGCTCTGATTATCTGTGTGACCTCTTTGCTAAGACTCTCCAGAGAGCCGTCCTCAAAGCAAACACACATCTTGACATATCTCCCACATTGATCGCAGTGTCTCCAGAAATGGCATTCAAGGAGCCAGGACCTTTTCTCCCTACACTGTCCATTGAGTTGTCCTCAAAACCAATATACATCCTGCTATATCTCCCACATGGAAAGTGCCAGGAGGGAGAAGTGGGGATTATGTTTAGACTTTCTCGGAACTGCTTCAAATCAACTAGATATCTTTGTGCTGTAAATCTCCCAACAGCCAAACGCAAAAGCAGCAAACATCTCGCTGTATGTCCCACATCCAAAGTGCCAAGAGAGAGCTTGCTCTCCCTGTCTTTGAGTACTGTTTTCACTGTCCCGGTTACCTCTTTGCTAACATTCTCTTCAGAGCCGCAGTGAAACCAGGAACCACGTGGAGAAGGCACCCACACTGAAAGTGCCTGGAGGGAACATTGGGGCTTCTTCTCAGTGTCTCTGACATAGGGTTTCACTGTCCCGGGAAAGTCTCTGCTAACACCGTGCAGAGCGCTGTGCCCAATGTACAGAAACGTCTTGCGGTATCTCCTACAGGGAAAGTGCCAGGAGGGAATTGTCGAGCTTGTTCTCAGTGTCTCTGAGAATTGCTCTGATTATCTGTGTGACCTCTTTGCTAAGACTCTCCAGAGAGCCGTCCTCAAAGCAAACACACATCTTGACATATCTCCCACATTGATCGCAGTGTCTCCAGAAATGGCATTCAAGGAGCCAGGACCTTTTCTCCCTACACTGTCCATTGAGTTGTCCTCAAAACCAATATACATCCTGCTAGATCTCCCACATGGAAAGTGCCAGGAGGGAGAAGTGGGGATTATGTTTAGACTTTCTCGGAACTGCTTCAAATCAACTAGATATCTTTGTGCTGTAAATCTCCCAACAGCCAAACGCAAAAGCAGCAAACATCTCGCTGTATGTCCCACATCCAAAGTGCCAAGAGAGAGCTTGCTCTCCCTGTCTTTGAGTACTGTTTTCACTGTCCCGGTTACCTCTTTGCTAACATTCTCTTCAGAGCCGCAGTGAAACCAGGAACCACGTGGAGAAGGCACCCACACTGAAAGTGCCTGGAGGGAACATTGGGGCTTCTTCTCAGTGTCTCTGACATAGGGTTTCACTGTCCCGGGAAAGTCTCTGCTAACACCGTGCAGAGCGCTGTGCCCAATGTACAGAAACGTCTTGCGGTATCTCCTACAGGGAAAGTGCCAGGAGGGAATTGTCGAGCTTGTTCTCAGTGTCTCTGAGAATTGCTCTGATTATCTGTGTGACCTCTTTGCTAAGACTCTCCAGAGAGACGTCCTCAAAACAAACACACATCTTGACATATCTCCCACATTGATCGCAGTGTCTCCAGAAACGGCATTCAAGGAGCCAGGACCTTTTCTCCCTACACTGTCCATTGAGTTGTCCTCAAAACCAATATACATCCTGCTAGATCTCCCACATGGAAAGTGCCAGGAGGGAGAAGTGGGGATTATGTTTAGACTTTCTCGGAACTGCTTCAAATCAACTAGATATCTTTGTGCTGTAAATCTCCCAACAGCCAAACGCAAAAGCAGCAAACATCTCGCTGTATGTCCCACATCCAAAGTGCCAAGAGAGAGCTTGCTCTCCCTGTCTTTGAGTACTGTTTTCACTGTCCCGGTTACCTCTTTGCTAACATTCTCTTCAGAGCCGCAGTGAAACCAGGAACCACGTGGAGAAGGCACCCACACTGAAAGTGCCTGGAGGGAACATTGGGGCTTCTTCTCAGTGTCTCTGACATAGGGTTTCACTGTCCCGGGAAACTCTCTGCTAACACCGTGCAGAGCGCTGTGCCCAATGTACAGAAACGTCTTGCGGTATCTCCTACAGGGAAAGTGCCAGGAGGGAATTGTCGAGCTTGTTCTCAGTGTCTCTGAGAATTGCTCTGATTATCCCTGTGACCTCTTTGCTAAGACTCTCCAGAGAGACGTCCTCAAAACAAACACACATCTTGACATATCTCCCACATTGATCGCAGTGTCTCCAGAAACGGCATTCAAGGAGCCAGGACCTTTTCTCCCTACACTGTCCATTGAGTTGTCCTCAAAACCAATATACATCCTGCTAGATCTCCCACATGGAAAGTGCCAGGAGGGAGAAGTGGGGATTATGTTTAGACTTTCTCGGAACTGCTTCAAATCAACTAGATATCTTTGTGCTGTAAATCTCCCAACAGCCAAACGCAAAAGCAGCAAACATCTCGCTGTATGTCCCACATCGGAAGTGCTAAGAGAGAGCTTGCTCTCCCTGTCTTTGAGTACTGTTTTCACTGTCCCGGTTACCTCTTTGCTAACATTCTCTTCAGAGCCGCAGTGAAACCAGGAACCACGTGGAGAAGGCACCCACACTGAAAGTGCCTGGAGGGAACATTGGGGCTTCTTCTCAGTGTCTCTGACATAGGGTTTCACTGTCCCGGGAAAGTCTCTGCTAACACCGTGCAGAGCGCTGTGCCCAATGTACAGAAACGTCTTGCGGTATCTCCTACAGGGAAAGTGCCAGGAGGGAATTGTCGAGCTTGTTCTCAGTGTCTCTGAGAATTGCTCTGATTATCTGTGTGACCTCTTTGCTAAGACTCTCCAGAGAGCCGTCCTCAAAACAAACACACATCTTGACATATCTCCCACATTGATCGCAGTGTCTCCAGAAACGGCATTCAAGGAGCCAGGACCTTTTCTCCCTACACTGTCCATTGAGTTGTCCTCAAAACCAATATACATCCTGCTAGATCTCCCACATGGAAAGTGCCAGGAGGGAGAAGTGGGGATTATGTTTAGACTTTCTCGGAACTGCTTCAAATCAACTAGATATCTTTGTGCTGTAAATCTCCCAACAGCCAAACGCAAAAGCAGCAAACATCTCGCTGTATGTCCCACATCCAAAGTGCCAAGAGAGAGCTTGCTCTCCCTGTCTTTGAGTACTGTTTTCACTGTCCCGGTTACCTCTTTGCTAACATTCTCTTCAGAGCCGCAGTGAAACCAGGAACCACGTGGAGAAGGCACCCACACTGAAAGTGCCTGGAGGGAACATTGGGGCTTCTTCTCAGTGTCTCTGACATAGGGTTTCACTGTCCCGGGAAAGTCTCTGCTAACACCGTGCAGAGCGCTGTGCCCAATGTACAGAAACGTCTTGCGGTATCTCCTACAGGGAAAGTGCCAGGAGGGAATTGTCGAGCTTGTTCTCAGTGTCTCTGAGAATTGCTCTGATTATCTGTGTGACCTCTTTGCTAAGACTCTCCAGAGAGACGTCCTCAAAACAAACACACATCTTGACATATCTCCCACATTGATCGCAGTGTCTCCAGAAATGGCATTCAAGGAGCCAGGACCTTTTCTCCCTACACTGTCCATTGAGTTGTCCTCAAAACCAATATACATCCTGCTAGATCTCCCACATGGAAAGTGCCAGGAGGGAGAAGTGGGGATTATGTTTAGACTTTCTCGGAACTGCTTCAAATCAACTAGATATCTTTGTGCTGTAAATCTCCCAACAGCCAAACGCAAAAGCAGCAAACATCTCGCTGTATGTCCCACATCCAAAGTGCCAAGAGAGAGCTTGCTCTCCCTGTCTTTGAGTACTGTTTTCACTGTCCCGGTTACCTCTTTGCTAACATTCTCTTCAGAGCCGCAGTGAAACCAGGAACCACGTGGAGAAGGCACCCACACTGAAAGTGCCTGGAGGGAACATTGGGGCTTCTTCTCAGTGTCTCTGACATAGGGTTTCACTGTCCCGGGAAAGTCTCTGCTAACACCGTGCAGAGCGCTGTGCCCAATGTACAGAAACGTCTTGCGGTATCTCCTACAGGGAAAGTGCCAGGAGGGAATTGTCGAGCTTGTTCTCAGTGTCTCTGAGAATTGCTCTGATTATCTGTGTGACCTCTTTGCTAAGACTCTCCAGAGAGCCGTCCTCAAAGCAAACACACATCTTGACATATCTCCCACATTGATCGCAGTGTCTCCAGAAATGGCATTCAAGGAGCCAGGACCTTTTCTCCCTACACTGTCCATTGAGTTGTCCTCAAAACCAATATACATCCTGCTAGATCTCCCACATGGAAAGTGCCAGGAGGGAGAAGTGGGGATTATGTTTAGACTTTCTCGGAACTGCTTCAAATCAACTAGATATCTTTGTGCTGTAAATCTCCCAACAGCCAAACGCAAAAGCAGCAAACATCTCGCTGTATGTCCCACATCCAAAGTGCCAAGAGAGAGCTTGCTCTCCCTGTCTTTGAGTACTGTTTTCACTGTCCCGGTTACCTCTTTGCTAACATTCTCTTCAGAGCCGCAGTGAAACCAGGAACCACGTGGAGAAGGCACCCACACTGAAAGTGCCTGGAGGGAACATTGGGGCTTCTTCTCAGTGTCTCTGACATAGGGTTTCACTGTCCCGGGAAAGTCTCTGCTAACACCGTGCAGAGCGCTGTGCCCAATGTACAGAAACGTCTTGCGGTATCTCCTACAGGGAAAGTGCCAGGAGGGAATTGTCGAGCTTGTTCTCAGTGTCTCTGAGAATTGCTCTGATTATCCCTGTGACCTCTTTGCTAAGACTCTCCAGAGAGACGTCCTCAAAACAAACACACATCTTGACATATCTCCCACATTGATCGCAGTGTCTCCAGAAACGGCATTCAAGGAGCCAGGACCTTTTCTCCCTACACTGTCCATTGAGTTGTCCTCAAAACCAATATACATCCTGCTAGATCTCCCACATGGAAAGTGCCAGGAGGGAGAAGTGGGGATTATGTTTAGACTTTCTCGGAACTGCTTCAAATCAACTAGATATCTTTGTGCTGTAAATCTCCCAACAGCCAAACGCAAAAGCAGCAAACATCTCGCTGTATGGCCCACATCCAAAGTGCTAAGAGAGAGCTTGCTCTCCCTGTCTTTGAGTACTGTTTTCACTGTCCCGGTTACCTCTTTGCTAACATTCTCTTCAGAGCCGCAGTGAAACCAGGAACCACGTGGAGAAGGCACCCACACTGAAAGTGCCTGGAGGGAACATTGGGGCTTCTTCTCAGTGTCTCTGACATAGGGTTTCACTGTCCCGGGAAAGTCTCTGCTAACACCGTGCAGAGCGCTGTGCCCAATGTACAGAAACGTCTTGCGGTATCTCCTACAGGGAAAGTGCCAGGAGGGAATTGTCGAGCTTGTTCTCAGTGTCTCTGAGAATTGCTCTGATTATCTGTGTGACCTCTTTGCTAAGACTCTCCAGAGAGCCGTCCTCAAAACAAACACACATCTTGACATATCTCCCACATTGATCGCAGTGTCTCCAGAAACGGCATTCAAGGAGCCAGGACCTTTTCTCCCTACACTGTCCATTGAGTTGTCCTCAAAACCAATATACATCCTGCTAGATCTCCCACATGGAAAGTGCCAGGAGGGAGAAGTGGGGATTATGTTTAGACTTTCTCGGAACTGCTTCAAATCAACTAGATATCTTTGTGCTGTAAATCTCCCAACAGCCAAACGCAAAAGCAGCAAACATCTCGCTGTATGTCCCACATCCAAAGTGCCAAGAGAGAGCTTGCTCTCCCTGTCTTTGAGTACTGTTTTCACTGTCCCGGTTACCTCTTTGCTAACATTCTCTTCAGAGCCGCAGTGAAACCAGGAACCACGTGGAGAAGGCACCCACACTGAAAGTGCCTGGAGGGAACATTGGGGCTTCTTCTCAGTGTCTCTGACATAGGGTTTCACTGTCCCGGGAAAGTCTCTGCTAACACCGTGCAGAGCGCTGTGCCCAATGTACAGAAACGTCTTGCGGTATCTCCTACAGGGAAAGTGCCAGGAGGGAATTGTCGAGCTTGTTCTCAGTGTCTCTGAGAATTGCTCTGATTATCTGTGTGACCTCTTTGCTAAGACTCTCCAGAGAGCCGTCCTCAAAGCAAACACACATCTTGACATATCTCCCACATTGATCGCAGTGTCTCCAGAAATGGCATTCAAGGAGCCAGGACCTTTTCTCCCTACACTGTCCATTGAGTTGTCCTCAAAACCAATATACATCCTGCTATATCTCCCACATGGAAAGTGCCAGGAGGGAGAAGTGGGGATTATGTTTAGACTTTCTCGGAACTGCTTCAAATCAACTAGATATCTTTGTGCTGTAAATCTCCCAACAGCCAAACGCAAAAGCAGCAAACATCTCGCTGTATGTCCCACATCCAAAGTGCCAAGAGAGAGCTTGCTCTCCCTGTCTTTGAGTACTGTTTTCACTGTCCCGGTTACCTCTTTGCTAACATTCTCTTCAGAGCCGCAGTGAAACCAGGAACCACGTGGAGAAGGCACCCACACTGAAAGTGCCTGGAGGGAACATTGGGGCTTCTTCTCAGTGTCTCTGACATAGGGTTTCACTGTCCCGGGAAAGTCTCTGCTAACACCGTGCAGAGCGCTGTGCCCAATGTACAGAAACGTCTTGCGGTATCTCCTACAGGGAAAGTGCCAGGAGGGAATTGTCGAGCTTGTTCTCAGTGTCTCTGAGAATTGCTCTGATTATCTGTGTGACCTCTTTGCTAAGACTCTCCAGAGAGCCGTCCTCAAAGCAAACACACATCTTGACATATCTCCCACATTGATCGCAGTGTCTCCAGAAATGGCATTCAAGGAGCCAGGACCTTTTCTCCCTACACTGTCCATTGAGTTGTCCTCAAAACCAATATACATCCTGCTAGATCTCCCACATGGAAAGTGCCAGGAGGGAGAAGTGGGGATTATGTTTAGACTTTCTCGGAACTGCTTCAAATCAACTAGATATCTTTGTGCTGTAAATCTCCCAACAGCCAAACGCAAAAGCAGCAAACATCTCGCTGTATGTCCCACATCCAAAGTGCCAAGAGAGAGCTTGCTCTCCCTGTCTTTGAGTACTGTTTTCACTGTCCCGGTTACCTCTTTGCTAACATTCTCTTCAGAGCCGCAGTGAAACCAGGAACCACGTGGAGAAGGCACCCACACTGAAAGTGCCTGGAGGGAACATTGGGGCTTCTTCTCAGTGTCTCTGACATAGGGTTTCACTGTCCCGGGAAAGTCTCTGCTAACACCGTGCAGAGCGCTGTGCCCAATGTACAGAAACGTCTTGCGGTATCTCCTACAGGGAAAGTGCCAGGAGGGAATTGTCGAGCTTGTTCTCAGTGTCTCTGAGAATTGCTCTGATTATCTGTGTGACCTCTTTGCTAAGACTCTCCAGAGAGACGTCCTCAAAACAAACACACATCTTGACATATCTCCCACATTGATCGCAGTGTCTCCAGAAACGGCATTCAAGGAGCCAGGACCTTTTCTCCCTACACTGTCCATTGAGTTGTCCTCAAAACCAATATACATCCTGCTAGATCTCCCACATGGAAAGTGCCAGGAGGGAGAAGTGGGGATTATGTTTAGACTTTCTCGGAACTGCTTCAAATCAACTAGATATCTTTGTGCTGTAAATCTCCCAACAGCCAAACGCAAAAGCAGAAAACATCTCGCTGTATGTCCCACATCCAAAGTGCCAAGAGAGAGCTTGCTCTCCCTGTCTTTGAGTACTGTTTTCACTGTCCCGGTTACCTCTTTGCTAACATTCTCTTCAGAGCCGCAGTGAAACCAGGAACCACGTGGAGAAGGCACCCACACTGAAAGTGCCTGGAGGGAACATTGGGGCTTCTTCTCAGTGTCTCTGACATAGGGTTTCACTGTCCCGGGAAAGTCTCTGCTAACACCGTGCAGAGCGCTGTGCCCAATGTACAGAAACGTCTTGCGGTATCTCCTACAGGGAAAGTGCCAGGAGGGAATTGTCGAGCTTGTTCTCAGTGTCTCTGAGAATTGCTCTGATTATCTGTGTGACCTCTTTGCTAAGACTCTCCAGAGAGCCGTCCTCAAAGCAAACACACATCTTGACATATCTCCCACATTGATCGCAGTGTCTCCAGAAATGGCATTCAAGGAGCCAGGACCTTTTCTCCCTACACTGTCCATTGAGTTGTCCTCAAAACCAATATACATCCTGCTAGATCTCCCACATGGAAAGTGCCAGGAGGGAGAAGTGGGGATTATGTTTAGACTTTCTCGGAACTGCTTCAAATCAACTAGATATCTTTGTGCTGTAAATCTCCCAACAGCCAAACGCAAAAGCAGCAAACATCTCGCTGTATGTCCCACATCCAAAGTGCCAAGAGAGAGCTTGCTCTCCCTGTCTTTGAGTACTGTTTTCACTGTCCCGGTTACCTCTTTGCTAACATTCTCTTCAGAGCCGCAGTGAAACCAGGAACCACGTGGAGAAGGCACCCACACTGAAAGTGCCTGGAGGGAACATTGGGGCTTCTTCTCAGTGTCTCTGACATAGGGTTTCACTGTCCCGGGAAAGTCTCTGCTAACACCGTGCAGAGCGCTGTGCCCAATGTACAGAAACGTCTTGCGGTATCTCCTACAGGGAAAGTGCCAGGAGGGAATTGTCGAGCTTGTTCTCAGTGTCTCTGAGAATTGCTCTGATTATCTGTGTGACCTCTTTGCTAAGACTCTCCAGAGAGCCGTCCTCAAAACAAACACACATCTTGACATATCTCCCACATTGATCGCAGTGTCTCCAGAAACGGCATTCAAGGAGCCAGGACCTTTTCTCCCTACACTGTCCATTGAGTTGTCCTCAAAACCAATATACATCCTGCTAGATCTCCCACATGGAAAGTGCCAGGAGGGAGAAGTGGGGATTATGTTTAGACTTTCTCGGAACTGCTTCAAATCAACTAGATATCTTTGTGCTGTAAATCTCCCAACAGCCAAACGCAAAAGCAGAAAACATCTCGCTGTATGTCCCACATCCAAAGTGCCAAGAGAGAGCTTGCTCTCCCTGTCTTTGAGTACTGTTTTCACTGTCCCGGTTACCTCTTTGCTAACATTCTCTTCAGAGCCGCAGTGAAACCAGGAACCACGTGGAGAAGGCACCCACACTGAAAGTGCCTGGAGGGAACATTGGGGCTTCTTCTCAGTGTCTCTGACATAGGGTTTCACTGTCCCGGGAAAGTCTCTGCTAACACCGTGCAGAGCGCTGTGCCCAATGTACAGAAACGTCTTGCGGTATCTCCTACAGGGAAAGTGCCAGGAGGGAATTGTGGAGCTTGTTCTCAGTGTCTCTGAGAATTGCTCTGATTATCTGTGTGACCTCTTTGCTAAGACTCTCCAGAGAGCCGTCCTCAAAGCAAACACACATCTTGACATATCTCCCACATTGATCGCAGTGTCTCCAGAAACGGCATTCAAGGAGCCAGGACCTTTTCTCCCTACACTGTCCATTGAGTTGTCCTCAAAACCAATATACATCCTGCTAGATCTCCCACATGGAAAGTGCCAGGAGGGAGAAGTGGGGATTATGTTTAGACTTTCTCGGAACTGCTTCAAATCAACTAGATATCTTTGTGCTGTAAATCTCCCAACAGCCAAACGCAAAAGCAGCAAACATCTCGCTGTATGTCCCACATCCAAAGTGCCAAGAGAGAGCTTGCTCTCCCTGTCTTTGAGTACTGTTTTCACTGTCCCGGTTACCTCTTTGCTAACATTCTCTTCAGAGCCGCAGTGAAACCAGGAACCACGTGGAGAAGGCACCCACACTGAAAGTGCCTGGAGGGAACATTGGGGCTTCTTCTCAGTGTCTCTGACATAGGGTTTCACTGTCCCGGGAAAGTCTCTGCTAACACCGTGCAGAGCGCTGTGCCCAATGTACAGAAACGTCTTGCGGTATCTCCTACAGGGAAAGTGCCAGGAGGGAATTGTCGAGCTTGTTCTCAGTGTCTCTGAGAATTGCTCTGATTATCCCTGTGACCTCTTTGCTAAGACTCTCCAGAGAGCCGTCCTCAAAGCAAACACACATCTTGACATATCTCCCACATTGATCGCAGTGTCTCCAGAAATGGCATTCAAGGAGCCAGGACCTTTTCTCCCTACACTGTCCATTGAGTTGTCCTCAAAACCAATATACATCCTGCTAGATCTCCCACATGGAAAGTGCCAGGAGGGAGAAGTGGGGATTATGTTTAGACTTTCTCGGAACTGCTTCAAATCAACTAGATATCTTTGTGCTGTAAATCTCCCAACAGCCAAACGCAAAAGCAGCAAACATCTCGCTGTATGTCCCACATCCAAAGTGCCAAGAGAGAGCTTGCTCTCCCTGTCTTTGAGTACTGTTTTCACTGTCCCGGTTACCTCTTTGCTAACATTCTCTTCAGAGCCGCAGTGAAACCAGGAACCACGTGGAGAAGGCACCCACACTGAAAGTGCCTGGAGGGAACATTGGGGCTTCTTCTCAGTGTCTCTGACATAGGGTTTCACTGTCCCGGGAAAGTCTCTGCTAACACCGTGCAGAGCGCTGTGCCCAATGTACAGAAACATCTTGCGGTATCTCCTACAGGGAAAGTGCCAGGAGGGAATTGTCGAGCTTGTTCTCAGTGTCTCTGAGAATTGCTCTGATTATCTGTGTGACCTCTTTGCTAAGACTCTCCAGAGAGCCGTCCTCAAAGCAAACACACATCTTGACATATCTCCCACATTGATCGCAGTGTCTCCAGAAATGGCATTCAAGGAGCCAGGACCTTTTCTCCCTACACTGTCCATTGAGTTGTCCTCAAAACCAATATACATCCTGCTGTATCTCCCACATGGAAAGTGCCAGGAGGGAGAAGTGGGGATTATGTTTAGACTTTCTCGGAACTGCTTCAAATCAACTAGATATCTTTGTGCTGTAAATCTCCCAACAGCCAAACGCAAAAGCAGAAAACATCTCGCTGTATGTCCCACATCCAAAGTGCCAAGAGAGAGCTTGCTCTCCCTGTCTTTGAGTACTGTTTTCACTGTCCCGGTTACCTCTTTGCTAACATTCTCTTCAGAACCGCAGTGAAACCAGGAACCACGTGGAGAAGGCACCCACACTGAAAGTGCCTGGAGGGAACATTGGGGCTTCTTCTCAGTGTCTCTGACATAGGGTTTCACTGTCCCGGGAAAGTCTCTGCTAACACCGTGCAGAGCGCTGTGCCCAATGTACAGAAACGTCTTGCGGTATCTCCTACAGGGAAAGTGCCAGGAGGGAATTGTCGAGCTTGTTCTCAGTGTCTCTGAGAATTGCTCTGATTATCTGTGTGACCTCTTTGCTAAGACTCTCCAGAGAGACGTCCTCAAAACAAACACACATCTTGACATATCTCCCACATTGATCGCAGTGTCTCCAGAAACGGCATTCAAGGAGCCAGGACCTTTTCTCCCTACACTGTCCATTGAGTTGTCCTCAAAACCAATATACATCCTGCTAGATCTCCCACATGGAAAGTGCCAGGAGGGAGAAGTGGGGATTATGTTTAGACTTTCTCGGAACTGCTTCAAATCAACTAGATATCTTTGTGCTGTAAATCTCCCAACAGCCAAACGCAAAAGCAGCAAACATCTCGCTGTATGTCCCACATCGGAAGTGCTAAGAGAGAGCTTGCTCTCCCTGTCTTTGAGTACTGTTTTCACTGTCCCGGTTACCTCTTTGCTAACATTCTCTTCAGAGCCGCAGTGAAACCAGGAACCACGTGGAGAAGGCACCCACACTGAAAGTGCCTGGAGGGAACATTGGGGCTTCTTCTCAGTGTCTCTGACATAGGGTTTCACTGTCCCGGGAAAGTCTCTGCTAACACCGTGCAGAGCGCTGTGCCCAATGTACAGAAACGTCTTGCGGTATCTCCTACAGGGAAAGTGCCAGGAGGGAATTGTCGAGCTTGTTCTCAGTGTCTCTGAGAATTGCTCTGATTATCTGTGTGACCTCTTTGCTAAGACTCTCCAGAGAGCCGTCCTCAAAACAAACACACATCTTGACATATCTCCCACATTGATCGCAGTGTCTCCAGAAACGGCATTCAAGGAGCCAGGACCTTTTCTCCCTACACTGTCCATTGAGTTGTCCTCAAAACCAATATACATCCTGCTAGATCTCCCACATGGAAAGTGCCAGGAGGGAGAAGTGGGGATTATGTTTAGACTTTCTCGGAACTGCTTCAAATCAACTAGATATCTTTGTGCTGTAAATCTCCCAACAGCCAAACGCAAAAGCAGCAAACATCTCGCTGTATGTCCCACATCCAAAGTGCCAAGAGAGAGCTTGCTCTCCCTGTCTTTGAGTACTGTTTTCACTGTCCCGGTTACCTCTTTGCTAACATTCTCTTCAGAGCCGCAGTGAAACCAGGAACCACGTGGAGAAGGCACCCACACTGAAAGTGCCTGGAGGGAACATTGGGGCTTCTTCTCAGTGTCTCTGACATAGGGTTTCACTGTCCCGGGAAAGTCTCTGCTAACACCCTGCAGAGCGCTGTGCCCAATCTACAGAAACGTCTTGCGGTATCTCCTACAGGGAAAGTGCCAGGAGGGAATTGTCGAGCTTGTTCTCAGTGTCTCTGAGAATTGCTCTGATTATCTGTGTGACCTCTTTGCTAAGACTCTCCAGAGAGCCGTCCTCAAAACAAACACACATCTTGACATATCTCCCACATTGATCGCAGTGTCTCCAGAAACGGCATTCAAGGAGCCAGGACCTTTTCTCCCTACACTGTCCATTGAGTTGTCCTCAAAACCAATATACATCCTGCTAGATCTCCCACATGGAAAGTGCCAGGAGGGAGAAGTGGGGATTATGTTTAGACTTTCTCGGAACTGCTTCAAATCAACTAGATATCTTTGTGCTGTAAATCTCCCAACAGCCAAACGCAAAAGCAGAAAACATCTCGCTGTATGTCCCACATCCAAAGTGCCAAGAGAGAGCTTGCTCTCCCTGTCTTTGAGTACTGTTTTCACTGTCCCGGTTACCTCTTTGCTAACATTCTCTTCAGAGCCGCAGTGAAACCAGGAACCACGTGGAGAAGGCACCCACACTGAAAGTGCCTGGAGGGAACATTGGGGCTTCTTCTCAGTGTCTCTGACATAGGGTTTCACTGTCCCGGGAAAGTCTCTGCTAACACCGTGCAGAGCGCTGTGCCCAATGTACAGAAACGTCTTGCGGTATCTCCTACAGGGAAAGTGCCAGGAGGGAACTGTGGAGCTTGTTCTCAGTGTCTCTGAGAATTGCTCTGATTATCTGTGTGACCTCTTTGCTAAGACTCTCCAGAGAGCCGTCCTCAAAACAAACACACATCTTGACATATCTCCCACATTGATCGCAGTGTCTCCAGAAACGGCATTCAAGGAGCCAGGACCTTTTCTCCCTACACTGTCCATTGAGTTGTCCTCAAAACCAATATACATCCTGCTAGATCTCCCACATGGAAAGTGCCAGGAGGGAGAAGTGGGGATTATGTTTAGACTTTCTCGGAACTGCTTCAAATCAACTAGATATCTTTGTGCTGTAAATCTCCCAACAGCCAAACGCAAAAGCAGCAAACATCTCGCTGTATGTCCCACATCGGAAGTGCTAAGAGAGAGCTTGCTCTCCCTGTCTTTGAGTACTGTTTTCACTGTCCCGGTTACCTCTTTGCTAACATTCTCTTCAGAGCCGCAGTGAAACCAGGAACCACGTGGAGAAGGCACCCACACTGAAAGTGCCTGGAGGGAACATTGGGGCTTCTTCTCAGTGTCTCTGACATAGGGTTTCACTGTCCCGGGAAAGTCTCTGCTAACACCGTGCAGAGCGCTGTGCCCAATGTACAGAAACGTCTTGCGGTATCTCCTACAGGGAAAGTGCCAGGAGGGAATTGTCGAGCTTGTTCTCAGTGTCTCTGAGAATTGCTCTGATTATCCCTGTGACCTCTTTGCTAAGACTCTCCAGAGAGACGTCCTCAAAACAAACACACATCTTGACATATCTCCCACATTGATCGCAGTGTCTCCAGAAACGGCATTCAAGGAGCCAGGACCTTTTCTCCCTACACTGTCCATTGAGTTGTCCTCAAAACCAATATACATCCTGCTAGATCTCCCACATGGAAAGTGCCAGGAGGGAGAAGTGGGGATTATGTTTAGACTTTCTCGGAACTGCTTCAAATCAACTAGATATCTTTGTGCTGTAAATCTCCCAACAGCCAAACGCAAAAGCAGAAAACATCTCGCTGTATGTCCCACATCCAAAGTGCCAAGAGAGAGCTTGCTCTCCCTGTCTTTGAGTACTGTTTTCACTGTCCCGGTTACCTCTTTGCTAACATTCTCTTCAGAGCCGCAGTGAAACCAGGAACCACGTGGAGAAGGCACCCACACTGAAAGTGCCTGGAGGGAACATTGGGGCTTCTTCTCAGTGTCTCTGACATAGGGTTTCACTGTCCCGGGAAACTCTCTGCTAACACCGTGCAGAGCGCTGTGCCCAATGTACAGAAACGTCTTGCGGTATCTCCTACAGGGAAAGTGCCAGGAGGGAATTGTGGAGCTTGTTCTCAGTGTCTCTGAGAATTGCTCTGATTATCTGTGTGACCTCTTTGCTAAGACTCTCCAGAGAGACGTCCTCAAAACAAACACACATCTTGACATATCTCCCACATTGATCGCAGTGTCTCCAGAAACGGCATTCAAGGAGCCAGGACCTTTTCTCCCTACACTGTCCATTGAGTTGTCCTCAAAACCAATATACATCCTGCTATATCTCCCACATGGAAAGTGCCAGGAGGGAGAAGTGGGGATTATGTTTAGACTTTCTCGGAACTGCTTCAAATCAACTAGATATCTTTGTGCTGTAAATCTCCCAACAGCCAAACGCAAAAGCAGCCAACATCTCGCTGTATGTCCCACATCGGAAGTGCTAAGAGAGAGCTTGCTCTCCCTGTCTTTGAGTACTGTTTTCACTGTCCCGGTTACCTCTTTGCTAACATTCTCTTCAGAGCCGCAGTGAAACCAGGAACCACGTGGAGAAGGCACCCACACTGAAAGTGCCTGGAGGGAACATTGGGGCTTCTTCTCAGTGTCTCTGACATAGGGTTTCACTGTCCCGGGAAAGTCTCTGCTAACACCGTGCAGAGCGCTGTGCCCAATGTACAGAAACGTCTTGCGGTATCTCCTACAGGGAAAGTGCCAGGAGGGAATTGTCGAGCTTGTTCTCAGTGTCTCTGAGAATTGCTCTGATTATCTGTGTGACCTCTTTGCTAAGACTCTCCAGAGAGACGTCCTCAAAACAAACACACATCTTGACATATCTCCCACATTGATCGCAGTGTCTCCAGAAACGGCATTCAAGGAGCCAGGACCTTTTCTCCCTACACTGTCCATTGAGTTGTCCTCAAAACCAATATACATCCTGCTAGATCTCCCACATGGAAAGTGCCAGGAGGGAGAAGTGGGGATTATGTTTAGACTTTCTCGGAACTGCTTCAAATCAACTAGATATCTTTGTGCTGTAAATCTCCCAACAGCCAAACGCAAAAGCAGCCAACATCTCGCTGTATGTCCCACATCGGAAGTGCTAAGAGAGAGCTTGCTCTCCCTGTCTTTGAGTACTGTTTTCACTGTCCCGGTTACCTCTTTGCTAACATTCTCTTCAGAGCTGCAGTGAAACCAGGAACCACGTGGAGAAGGCACCCACACTGAAAGTGCCTGGAGGGAACATTGGGGCTTCTTCTCAGTGTCTCTGACATAGGGTTTCACTGTCCCGGGAAAGTCTCTGCTAACACCGTGCAGAGCGCTGTGCCCAATGTACAGAAACGTCTTGCGGTATCTCCTACAGGGAAAGTGCCAGGAGGGAATTGTCGAGCTTGTTCTCAGTGTCTCTGAGAATTGCTCTGATTATCTGTGTGACCTCTTTGCTAAGACTCTCCAGAGAGACGTCCTCAAAACAAACACACATCTTGACATATCTCCCACATTGATCGCAGTGTCTCCAGAAACGGCATTCAAGGAGCCAGGACCTTTTCTCCCTACACTGTCCATTGAGTTGTCCTCAAAACCAATATACATCCTGCTAGATCTCCCACATGGAAAGTGCCAGGAGGGAGAAGTGGGGATTATGTTTAGACTTTCTCGGAACTGCTTCAAATCAACTAGATATCTTTGTGCTGTAAATCTCCCAACAGCCAAACGCAAAAGCAGCAAACATCTCGCTGTATGTCCCACATCCAAAGTGCCAAGAGAGAGCTTGCTCTCCCTGTCTTTGAGTACTGTTTTCACTGTCCCGGTTACCTCTTTGCTAACATTCTCTTCAGAGCCGCAGTGAAACCAGGAACCACGTGGAGAAGGCACCCACACTGAAAGTGCCTGGAGGGAACATTGGGGCTTCTTCTCAGTGTCTCTGACATAGGGTTTCACTGTCCCGGGAAAGTCTCTGCTAACACCGTGCAGAGCGCTGTGCCCAATGTACAGAAACGTCTTGCGGTATCTCCTACAGGGAAAGTGCCAGGAGGGAATTGTCGAGCTTGTTCTCAGTGTCTCTGAGAATTGCTCTGATTATCTGTGTGACCTCTTTGCTAAGACTCTCCAGAGAGCCGTCCTCAAAACAAACACACATCTTGACATATCTCCCACATTGATCGCAGTGTCTCCAGAAACGGCATTCAAGGAGCCAGGACCTTTTCTCCCTACACTGTCCATTGAGTTGTCCTCAAAACCAATATACATCCTGCTAGATCTCCCACATGGAAAGTGCCAGGAGGGAGAAGTGGGGATTATGTTTAGACTTTCTCGGAACTGCTTCAAATCAACTAGATATCTTTGTGCTGTAAATCTCCCAACAGCCAAACGCAAAAGCAGAAAACATCTCGCTGTATGTCCCACATCCAAAGTGCCAAGAGAGAGCTTGCTCTCCCTGTCTTTGAGTACTGTTTTCACTGTCCCGGTTACCTCTTTGCTAACATTCTCTTCAGAGCTGCAGTGAAACCAGGAACCACGTGGAGAAGGCACCCACACTGAAAGTGCCTGGAGGGAACATTGGGGCTTCTTCTCAGTGTCTCTGACATAGGGTTTCACTGTCCCGGGAAAGTCTCTGCTAACACCGTGCAGAGCGCTGTGCCCAATGTACAGAAACGTCTTGCGGTATCTCCTACAGGGAAAGTGCCAGGAGGGAATTGTCGAGCTTGTTCTCAGTGTCTCTGAGAATTGCTCTGATTATCCCTGTGACCTCTTTGCTAAGACTCTCCAGAGAGCCGTCCTCAAAACAAACACACATCTTGACATATCTCCCACATTGATCGCAGTGTCTCCAGAAACGGCATTCAAGGAGCCAGGACCTTTTCTCCCTACACTGTCCATTGAGTTGTCCTCAAAACCAATATACATCCTGCTAGATCTCCCACATGGAAAGTGCCAGGAGGGAGAAGTGGGGATTATGTTTAGACTTTCTCGGAACTGCTTCAAATCAACTAGATATCTTTGTGCTGTAAATCTCCCAACAGCCAAACGCAAAAGCAGCAAACATCTCGCTGTATGTCCCACATCGGAAGTGCTAAGAGAGAGCTTGCTCTCCCTGTCTTTGAGTACTGTTTTCACTGTCCCGGTTACCTCTTTGCTAACATTCTCTTCAGAGCCGCAGTGAAACCAGGAACCACGTGGAGAAGGCACCCACACTGAAAGTGCCTGGAGGGAACATTGGGGCTTCTTCTCAGTGTCTCTGACATAGGGTTTCACTGTCCCGGGAAACTCTCTGCTAACACCGTGCAGAGCGCTGTGCCCAATGTACAGAAACGTCTTGCGGTATCTCCTACAGGGAAAGTGCCAGGAGGGAATTGTGGAGCTTGTTCTCAGTGTCTCTGAGAATTGCTCTGATTATCTGTGTGACCTCTTTGCTAAGACTCT
Organism: Chroicocephalus ridibundus; assembly: GCF_963924245.1. Lineage (NCBI taxonomy): Eukaryota > Metazoa > Chordata > Aves > Charadriiformes > Laridae > Chroicocephalus > Chroicocephalus ridibundus. The sequence goes on along the minus strand of NW_026961241.1, from coordinate 168,989 downwards.
CCAGAGAGACGTCCTCAAAACAAACACACATCTTGACATATCTCCCACATTGATCGCAGTGTCTCCAGAAACGGCATTCAAGGAGCCAGGACCTTTTCTCCCTACACTGTCCATTGAGTTGTCCTCAAAACCAATATACATCCTGCTAGATCTCCCACATGGAAAGTGCCAGGAGGGAGAAGTGGGGATTATGTTTAGACTTTCTCGGAACTGCTTCAAATCAACTAGATATCTTTGTGCTGTAAATCTCCCAACAGCCAAACGCAAAAGCAGCAAACATCTCGCTGTATGTCCCACATCCAAAGTGCCAAGAGAGAGCTTGCTCTCCCTGTCTTTGAGTACTGTTTTCACTGTCCCGGTTACCTCTTTGCTAACATTCTCTTCAGAGCCGCAGTGAAACCAGGAACCACGTGGAGAAGGCACCCACACTGAAAGTGCCTGGAGGGAACATTGGGGCTTCTTCTCAGTGTCTCTGACATAGGGTTTCACTGTCCCGGGAAAGTCTCTGCTAACACCGTGCAGAGCGCTGTGCCCAATGTACAGAAACGTCTTGCGGTATCTCCTACAGGGAAAGTGCCAGGAGGGAATTGTGGAGCTTGTTCTCAGTGTCTCTGAGAATTGCTCTGATTATCTGTGTGACCTCTTTGCTAAGACTCTCCAGAGAGACGTCCTCAAAACAAACACACATCTTGACATATCTCCCACATTGATCGCAGTGTCTCCAGAAACGGCATTCAAGGAGCCAGGACCTTTTCTCCCTACACTGTCCATTGAGTTGTCCTCAAAACCAATATACATCCTGCTAGATCTCCCACATGGAAAGTGCCAGGAGGGAGAAGTGGGGATTATGTTTAGACTTTCTCGGAACTGCTTCAAATCAACTAGATATCTTTGTGCTGTAAATCTCCCAACAGCCAAACGCAAAAGCAGCAAACATCTCGCTGTATGTCCCACATCGGAAGTGCTAAGAGAGAGCTTGCTCTCCCTGTCTTTGAGTACTGTTTTCACTGTCCCGGTTACCTCTTTGCTAACATTCTCTTCAGAGCCGCAGTGAAACCAGGAACCACGTGGAGAAGGCACCCACACTGAAAGTGCCTGGAGGGAACATTGGGGCTTCTTCTCAGTGTCTCTGACATAGGGTTTCACTGTCCCGGGAAAGTCTCTGCTAACACCGTGCAGAGCGCTGTGCCCAATCTACAGAAACGTCTTGCGGTATCTCCTACAGGGAAAGTGCCAGGAGGGAATTGTGGAGCTTGTTCTCAGTGTCTCTGAGAATTGCTCTGATTATCTGTGTGACCTCTTTGCTAAGACTCTCCAGAGAGACGTCCTCAAAACAAACACACATCTTGACATATCTCCCACATTGATCGCAGTGTCTCCAGAAACGGCATTCAAGGAGCCAGGACCTTTTCTCCCTACACTGTCCATTGAGTTGTCCTCAAAACCAATATACATCCTGCTAGATCTCCCACATGGAAAGTGCCAGGAGGGAGAAGTGGGGATTATGTTTAGACTTTCTCGGAACTGCTTCAAATCAACTAGATATCTTTGTGCTGTAAATCTCCCAACAGCCAAACGCAAAAGCAGCAAACATCTCGCTGTATGTCCCACGTCCAAAGTGCCAAGAGAGAGCTTGCTCTCCCTGTCTTTGAGTACTGTTTTCACTGTCCCGGTTACCTCTTTGCTAACATTCTCTTCAGAGCCGCAGTGAAACCAGGAACCACGTGGAGAAGGCACCCACACTGAAAGTGCCTGGAGGGAACATTGGGGCTTCTTCTCAGTGTCTCTGACATAGGGTTTCACTGTCCCGGGAAAGTCTCTGCTAACACCGTGCAGAGCGCTGTGCCCAATGTACAGAAACGTCTTGCGGTATCTCCTACAGGGAAAGTGCCAGGAGGGAATTGTCGAGCTTGTTCTCAGTGTCTCTGAGAATTGCTCTGATTATCTGTGTGACCTCTTTGCTAAGACTCTCCAGAGAGACGTCCTCAAAACAAACACACATCTTGACATATCTCCCACATTGATCGCAGTGTCTCCAGAAACGGCATTCAAGGAGCCAGGACCTTTTCTCCCTACACTGTCCATTGAGTTGTCCTCAAAACCAATATACATCCTGCTAGATCTCCCACATGGAAAGTGCCAGGAGGGAGAAGTGGGGATTATGTTTAGACTTTCTCGGAACTGCTTCAAATCAACTAGATATCTTTGTGCTGTAAATCTCCCAACAGCCAAACGCAAAAGCAGCAAACATCTCGCTGTATGTCCCACATCGGAAGTGCTAAGAGAGAGCTTGCTCTCCCTGTCTTTGAGTACTGTTTTCACTGTCCCGGTTACCTCTTTGCTAACATTCTCTTCAGAGCCGCAGTGAAACCAGGAACCACGTGGAGAAGGCACCCACACTGAAAGTGCCTGGAGGGAACATTGGGGCTTCTTCTCAGTGTCTCTGACATAGGGTTTCACTGTCCCGGGAAAGTCTCTGCTAACACCGTGCAGAGCGCTGTGCCCAATGTACAGAAACGTCTTGCGGTATCTCCTACAGGGAAAGTGCCAGGAGGGAATTGTGGAGCTTGTTCTCAGTGTCTCTGAGAATTGCTCTGATTATCTGTGTGACCTCTTTGCTAAGACTCTCCAGAGAGACGTCCTCAAAACAAACACACATCTTGACATATCTCCCACATTGATCGCAGTGTCTCCAGAAACGGCATTCAAGGAGCCAGGACCTTTTCTCCCTACACTGTCCATTGAGTTGTCCTCAAAACCAATATACATCCTGCTAGATCTCCCACATGGAAAGTGCCAGGAGGGAGAAGTGGGGATTATGTTTAGACTTTCTCGGAACTGCTTCAAATCAACTAGATATCTTTGTGCTGTAAATCTCCCAACAGCCAAACGCAAAAGCAGCAAACATCTCGCTGTATGTCCCACATCGGAAGTGCTAAGAGAGAGCTTGCTCTCCCTGTCTTTGAGTACTGTTTTCACTGTCCCGGTTACCTCTTTGCTAACATTCTCTTCAGAGCCGCAGTGAAACCAGGAACCACGTGGAGAAGGCACCCACACTGAAAGTGCCTGGAGGGAACATTGGGGCTTCTTCTCAGTGTCTCTGACATAGGGTTTCACTGTCCCGGGAAAGTCTCTGCTAACACCGTGCAGAGCGCTGTGCCCAATCTACAGAAACGTCTTGCGGTATCTCCTACAGGGAAAGTGCCAGGAGGGAATTGTGGAGCTTGTTCTCAGTGTCTCTGAGAATTGCTCTGATTATCTGTGTGACCTCTTTGCTAAGACTCTCCAGAGAGACGTCCTCAAAACAAACACACATCTTGACATATCTCCCACATTGATCGCAGTGTCTCCAGAAACGGCATTCAAGGAGCCAGGACCTTTTCTCCCTACACTGTCCATTGAGTTGTCCTCAAAACCAATATACATCCTGCTAGATCTCCCACATGGAAAGTGCCAGGAGGGAGAAGTGGGGATTATGTTTAGACTTTCTCGGAACTGCTTCAAATCAACTAGATATCTTTGTGCTGTAAATCTCCCAGCAGCCAAACGCAAAAGCAGCAAACATCTCGCTGTATGTCCCACGTCCAAAGTGCCAAGAGAGAGCTTGCTCTCCCTGTCTTTGAGTACTGTTTTCACTGTCCCGGTTACCTCTTTGCTAACATTCTCTTCAGAGCCGCAGTGAAACCAGGAACCACGTGGAGAAGGCACCCACACTGAAAGTGCCTGGAGGGAACATTGGGGCTTCTTCTCAGTGTCTCTGACATAGGGTTTCACTGTCCCGGGAAAGTCTCTGCTAACACCGTGCAGAGCGCTGTGCCCAATGTACAGAAACGTCTTGCGGTATCTCCTACAGGGAAAGTGCCAGGAGGGAATTGTCGAGCTTGTTCTCAGTGTCTCTGAGAATTGCTCTGATTATCTGTGTGACCTCTTTGCTAAGACTCTCCAGAGAGCCGTCCTCAAAGCAAACACACATCTTGACATATCTCCCACATTGATCGCAGTGTCTCCAGAAATGGCATTCAAGGAGCCAGGACCTTTTCTCCCTACACTGTCCATTGAGTTGTCCTCAAAACCAATATACATCCTGCTAGATCTCCCACATGGAAAGTGCCAGGAGGGAGAAGTGGGGATTATGTTTAGACTTTCTCGGAACTGCTTCAAATCAACTAGATATCTTTGTGCTGTAAATCTCCCAACAGCCAAACGCAAAAGCAGCAAACATCTCGCTGTATGTCCCACATCCAAAGTGCCAAGAGAGAGCTTGCTCTCCCTGTCTTTGAGTACTGTTTTCACTGTCCCGGTTACCTCTTTGCTAACATTCTCTTCAGAGCCGCAGTGAAACCAGGAACCACGTGGAGAAGGCACCCACACTGAAAGTGCCTGGAGGGAACATTGGGGCTTCTTCTCAGTGTCTCTGACATAGGGTTTCACTGTCCCGGGAAAGTCTCTGCTAACACCGTGCAGAGCGCTGTGCCCAATGTACAGAAACGTCTTGCGGTATCTCCTACAGGGAAAGTGCCAGGAGGGAATTGTCGAGCTTGTTCTCAGTGTCTCTGAGAATTGCTCTGATTATCCCTGTGACCTCTTTGCTAAGACTCTCCAGAGAGACGTCCTCAAAACAAACACACATCTTGACATATCTCCCACATTGATCGCAGTGTCTCCAGAAACGGCATTCAAGGAGCCAGGACCTTTTCTCCCTACACTGTCCATTGAGTTGTCCTCAAAACCAATATACATCCTGCTAGATCTCCCACATGGAAAGTGCCAGGAGGGAGAAGTGGGGATTATGTTTAGACTTTCTCGGAACTGCTTCAAATCAACTAGATATCTTTGTGCTGTAAATCTCCCAACAGCCAAACGCAAAAGCAGCAAACATCTCGCTGTATGTCCCACATCGGAAGTGCTAAGAGAGAGCTTGCTCTCCCTGTCTTTGAGTACTGTTTTCACTGTCCCGGTTACCTCTTTGCTAACATTCTCTTCAGAGCCGCAGTGAAACCAGGAACCACGTGGAGAAGGCACCCACACTGAAAGTGCCTGGAGGGAACATTGGGGCTTCTTCTCAGTGTCTCTGACATAGGGTTTCACTGTCCCGGGAAAGTCTCTGCTAACACCGTGCAGAGCGCTGTGCCCAATGTACAGAAACGTCTTGCGGTATCTCCTACAGGGAAAGTGCCAGGAGGGAATTGTCGAGCTCGTTCTCAGTGTCTCTGGGAATTGCTCTGATTATCTGTGTGACCTCTTTGCTAAGACTCTCCAGAGAGCCGTCCTCAAAACAAACACACATCTTGACATATCTCCCACATTGATCGCAGTGTCTCCAGAAACGGCATTCAAGGAGCCAGGACCTTTTCTCCCTACACTGTCCATTGAGTTGTCCTCAAAACCAATATACATCCTGCTAGATCTCCCACATGGAAAGTGCCAGGAGGGAGAAGTGGGGATTATGTTTAGACTTTCTCGGAACTGCTTCAAATCAACTAGATATCTTTGTGCTGTAAATCTCCCAACAGCCAAACGCAAAAGCAGCAAACATCTCGCTGTATGTCCCACATCCAAAGTGCCAAGAGAGAGCTTGCTCTCCCTGTCTTTGAGTACTGTTTTCACTGTCCCGGTTACCTCTTTGCTAACATTCTCTTCAGAGCCGCAGTGAAACCAGGAACCACGTGGAGAAGGCACCCACACTGAAAGTGCCTGGAGGGAACATTGGGGCTTCTTCTCAGTGTCTCTGACATAGGGTTTCACTGTCCCGGGAAAGTCTCTGCTAACACCGTGCAGAGCGCTGTGCCCAATGTACAGAAACGTCTTGCGGTATCTCCTACAGGGAAAGTGCCAGGAGGGAATTGTCGAGCTTGTTCTCAGTGTCTCTGAGAATTGCTCTGATTATCTGTGTGACCTCTTTGCTAAGACTCTCCAGAGAGACGTCCTCAAAACAAACACACATCTTGACATATCTCCCACATTGATCGCAGTGTCTCCAGAAACGGCATTCAAGGAGCCAGGACCTTTTCTCCCTACACTGTCCATTGAGTTGTCCTCAAAACCAATATACATCCTGCTAGATCTCCCACATGGAAAGTGCCAGGAGGGAGAAGTGGGGATTATGTTTAGACTTTCTCGGAACTGCTTCAAATCAACTAGATATCTTTGTGCTGTAAATCTCCCAACAGCCAAACGCAAAAGCAGCAAACATCTCGCTGTATGTCCCACGTCCAAAGTGCCAAGAGAGAGCTTGCTCTCCCTGTCTTTGAGTACTGTTTTCACTGTCCCGGTTACCTCTTTGCTAACATTCTCTTCAGAGCCGCAGTGAAACCAGGAACCACGTGGAGAAGGCACCCACACTGAAAGTGCCTGGAGGGAACATTGGGGCTTCTTCTCAGTGTCTCTGACATAGGGTTTCACTGTCCCGGGAAAGTCTCTGCTAACACCGTGCAGAGCGCTGTGCCCAATGTACAGAAACGTCTTGCGGTATCTCCTACAGGGAAAGTGCCAGGAGGGAATTGTCGAGCTTGTTCTCAGTGTCTCTGAGAATTGCTCTGATTATCTGTGTGACCTCTTTGCTAAGACTCTCCAGAGAGCCGTCCTCAAAGCAAACACACATCTTGACATATCTCCCACATTGATCGCAGTGTCTCCAGAAATGGCATTCAAGGAGCCAGGACCTTTTCTCCCTACACTGTCCATTGAGTTGTCCTCAAAACCAATATACATCCTGCTAGATCTCCCACATGGAAAGTGCCAGGAGGGAGAAGTGGGGATTATGTTTAGACTTTCTCGGAACTGCTTCAAATCAACTAGATATCTTTGTGCTGTAAATCTCCCAACAGCCAAACGCAAAAGCAGCAAACATCTCGCTGTATGTCCCACATCCAAAGTGCCAAGAGAGAGCTTGCTCTCCCTGTCTTTGAGTACTGTTTTCACTGTCCCGGTTACCTCTTTGCTAACATTCTCTTCAGAGCCGCAGTGAAACCAGGAACCACGTGGAGAAGGCACCCACACTGAAAGTGCCTGGAGGGAACATTGGGGCTTCTTCTCAGTGTCTCTGACATAGGGTTTCACTGTCCCGGGAAAGTCTCTGCTAACACCGTGCAGAGCGCTGTGCCCAATGTACAGAAACGTCTTGCGGTATCTCCTACAGGGAAAGTGCCAGGAGGGAATTGTCGAGCTTGTTCTCAGTGTCTCTGAGAATTGCTCTGATTATCTGTGTGACCTCTTTGCTAAGACTCTCCAGAGAGACGTCCTCAAAACAAACACACATCTTGACATATCTCCCACATTGATCGCAGTGTCTCCAGAAACGGCATTCAAGGAGCCAGGACCTTTTCTCCCTACACTGTCCATTGAGTTGTCCTCAAAACCAATATACATCCTGCTAGATCTCCCACATGGAAAGTGCCAGGAGGGAGAAGTGGGGATTATGTTTAGACTTTCTCGGAACTGCTTCAAATCAACTAGATATCTTTGTGCTGTAAATCTCCCAACAGCCAAACGCAAAAGCAGCAAACATCTCGCTGTATGTCCCACATCGGAAGTGCTAAGAGAGAGCTTGCTCTCCCTGTCTTTGAGTACTGTTTTCACTGTCCCGGTTACCTCTTTGCTAACATTCTCTTCAGAGCCGCAGTGAAACCAGGAACCACGTGGAGAAGGCACCCACACTGAAAGTGCCTGGAGGGAACATTGGGGCTTCTTCTCAGTGTCTCTGACATAGGGTTTCACTGTCCCGGGAAAGTCTCTGCTAACACCGTGCAGAGCGCTGTGCCCAATGTACAGAAACGTCTTGCGGTATCTCCTACAGGGAAAGTGCCAGGAGGGAATTGTCGAGCTTGTTCTCAGTGTCTCTGAGAATTGCTCTGATTATCTGTGTGACCTCTTTGCTAAGACTCTCCAGAGAGCCGTCCTCAAAACAAACACACATCTTGACATATCTCCCACATTGATCGCAGTGTCTCCAGAAACGGCATTCAAGGAGCCAGGACCTTTTCTCCCTACACTGTCCATTGAGTTGTCCTCAAAACCAATATACATCCTGCTAGATCTCCCACATGGAAAGTGCCAGGAGGGAGAAGTGGGGATTATGTTTAGACTTTCTCGGAACTGCTTCAAATCAACTAGATATCTTTGTGCTGTAAATCTCCCAACAGCCAAACGCAAAAGCAGAAAACATCTCGCTGTATGTCCCACATCCAAAGTGCCAAGAGAGAGCTTGCTCTCCCTGTCTTTGAGTACTGTTTTCACTGTCCCGGTTACCTCTTTGCTAACATTCTCTTCAGAGCCGCAGTGAAACCAGGAACCACGTGGAGAAGGCACCCACACTGAAAGTGCCTGGAGGGAACATTGGGGCTTCTTCTCAGTGTCTCTGACATAGGGTTTCACTGTCCCGGGAAAGTCTCTGCTAACACCGTGCAGAGCGCTGTGCCCAATGTACAGAAACGTCTTGCGGTATCTCCTACAGGGAAAGTGCCAGGAGGGAATTGTCGAGCTTGTTCTCAGTGTCTCTGAGAATTGCTCTGATTATCTGTGTGACCTCTTTGCTAAGACTCTCCAGAGAGCCGTCCTCAAAGCAAACACACATCTTGACATATCTCCCACATTGATCGCAGTGTCTCCAGAAATGGCATTCAAGGAGCCAGGACCTTTTCTCCCTACACTGTCCATTGAGTTGTCCTCAAAACCAATATACATCCTGCTAGATCTCCCACATGGAAAGTGCCAGGAGGGAGAAGTGGGGATTATGTTTAGACTTTCTCGGAACTGCTTCAAATCAACTAGATATCTTTGTGCTGTAAATCTCCCAACAGCCAAACGCAAAAGCAGCAAACATCTCGCTGTATGTCCCACATCCAAAGTGCCAAGAGAGAGCTTGCTCTCCCTGTCTTTGAGTACTGTTTTCACTGTCCCGGTTACCTCTTTGCTAACATTCTCTTCAGAGCCGCAGTGAAACCAGGAACCACGTGGAGAAGGCACCCACACTGAAAGTGCCTGGAGGGAACATTGGGGCTTCTTCTCAGTGTCTCTGACATAGGGTTTCACTGTCCCGGGAAAGTCTCTGCTAACACCGTGCAGAGCGCTGTGCCCAATGTACAGAAACGTCTTGCGGTATCTCCTACAGGGAAAGTGCCAGGAGGGAATTGTCGAGCTTGTTCTCAGTGTCTCTGAGAATTGCTCTGATTATCTGTGTGACCTCTTTGCTAAGACTCTCCAGAGAGCCGTCCTCAAAGCAAACACACATCTTGACATATCTCCCACATTGATCGCAGTGTCTCCAGAAATGGCATTCAAGGAGCCAGGACCTTTTCTCCCTACACTGTCCATTGAGTTGTCCTCAAAACCAATATACATCCTGCTAGATCTCCCACATGGAAAGTGCCAGGAGGGAGAAGTGGGGATTATGTTTAGACTTTCTCGGAACTGCTTCAAATCAACTAGATATCTTTGTGCTGTAAATCTCCCAACAGCCAAACGCAAAAGCAGCAAACATCTCGCTGTATGTCCCACATCCAAAGTGCCAAGAGAGAGCTTGCTCTCCCTGTCTTTGAGTACTGTTTTCACTGTCCCGGTTACCTCTTTGCTAACATTCTCTTCAGAGCCGCAGTGAAACCAGGAACCACGTGGAGAAGGCACCCACACTGAAAGTGCCTGGAGGGAACATTGGGGCTTCTTCTCAGTGTCTCTGACATAGGGTTTCACTGTCCCGGGAAAGTCTCTGCTAACACCGTGCAGAGCGCTGTGCCCAATGTACAGAAACGTCTTGCGGTATCTCCTACAGGGAAAGTGCCAGGAGGGAATTGTCGAGCTTGTTCTCAGTGTCTCTGAGAATTGCTCTGATTATCTGTGTGACCTCTTTGCTAAGACTCTCCAGAGAGACGTCCTCAAAACAAACACACATCTTGACATATCTCCCACATTGATCGCAGTGTCTCCAGAAACGGCATTCAAGGAGCCAGGACCTTTTCTCCCTACACTGTCCATTGAGTTGTCCTCAAAACCAATATACATCCTGCTAGATCTCCCACATGGAAAGTGCCAGGAGGGAGAAGTGGGGATTATGTTTAGACTTTCTCGGAACTGCTTCAAATCAACTAGATATCTTTGTGCTGTAAATCTCCCAACAGCCAAACGCAAAAGCAGAAAACATCTCGCTGTATGTCCCACATCCAAAGTGCCAAGAGAGAGCTTGCTCTCCCTGTCTTTGAGTACTGTTTTCACTGTCCCGGTTACCTCTTTGCTAACATTCTCTTCAGAGCCGCAGTGAAACCAGGAACCACGTGGAGAAGGCACCCACACTGAAAGTGCCTGGAGGGAACATTGGGGCTTCTTCTCAGTGTCTCTGACATAGGGTTTCACTGTCCCGGGAAAGTCTCTGCTAACACCGTGCAGAGCGCTGTGCCCAATGTACAGAAACGTCTTGCGGTATCTCCTACAGGGAAAGTGCCAGGAGGGAATTGTCGAGCTTGTTCTCAGTGTCTCTGAGAATTGCTCTGATTATCTGTGTGACCTCTTTGCTAAGACTCTCCAGAGAGCCGTCCTCAAAACAAACACACATCTTGACATATCTCCCACATTGATCGCAGTGTCTCCAGAAACGGCATTCAAGGAGCCAGGACCTTTTCTCCCTACACTGTCCATTGAGTTGTCCTCAAAACCAATATACATCCTGCTAGATCTCCCACATGGAAAGTGCCAGGAGGGAGAAGTGGGGATTATGTTTAGACTTTCTCGGAACTGCTTCAAATCAACTAGATATCTTTGTGCTGTAAATCTCCCAACAGCCAAACGCAAAAGCAGAAAACATCTCGCTGTATGTCCCACATCCAAAGTGCCAAGAGAGAGCTTGCTCTCCCTGTCTTTGAGTACTGTTTTCACTGTCCCGGTTACCTCTTTGCTAACATTCTCTTCAGAGCCGCAGTGAAACCAGGAACCACGTGGAGAAGGCACCCACACTGAAAGTGCCTGGAGGGAACATTGGGGCTTCTTCTCAGTGTCTCTGACATAGGGTTTCACTGTCCCGGGAAAGTCTCTGCTAACACCGTGCAGAGCGCTGTGCCCAATGTACAGAAACGTCTTGCGGTATCTCCTACAGGGAAAGTGCCAGGAGGGAATTGTCGAGCTTGTTCTCAGTGTCTCTGAGAATTGCTCTGATTATCTGTGTGACCTCTTTGCTAAGACTCTCCAGAGAGACGTCCTCAAAACAAACACACATCTTGACATATCTCCCACATTGATCGCAGTGTCTCCAGAAACGGCATTCAAGGAGCCAGGACCTTTTCTCCCTACACTGTCCATTGAGTTGTCCTCAAAACCAATATACATCCTGCTAGATCTCCCACATGGAAAGTGCCAGGAGGGAGAAGTGGGGATTATGTTTAGACTTTCTCGGAACTGCTTCAAATCAACTAGATATCTTTGTGCTGTAAATCTCCCAACAGCCAAACGCAAAAGCAGCAAACATCTCGCTGTATGTCCCACATCCAAAGTGCCAAGAGAGAGCTTGCTCTCCCTGTCTTTGAGTACTGTTTTCACTGTCCCGGTTACCTCTTTGCTAACATTCTCTTCAGAGCCGCAGTGAAACCAGGAACCACGTGGAGAAGGCACCCACACTGAAAGTGCCTGGAGGGAACATTGGGGCTTCTTCTCAGTGTCTCTGACATAGGGTTTCACTGTCCCGGGAAAGTCTCTGCTAACACCGTGCAGAGCGCTGTGCCCAATGTACAGAAACGTCTTGCGGTATCTCCTACAGGGAAAGTGCCAGGAGGGAATTGTCGAGCTTGTTCTCAGTGTCTCTGAGAATTGCTCTGATTATCTGTGTGACCTCTTTGCTAAGACTCTCCAGAGAGCCGTCCTCAAAGCAAACACACATCTTGACATATCTCCCACATTGATCGCAGTGTCTCCAGAAATGGCATTCAAGGAGCCAGGACCTTTTCTCCCTACACTGTCCATTGAGTTGTCCTCAAAACCAATATACATCCTGCTATATCTCCCACATGGAAAGTGCCAGGAGGGAGAAGTGGGGATTATGTTTAGACTTTCTCGGAACTGCTTCAAATCAACTAGATATCTTTGTGCTGTAAATCTCCCAACAGCCAAACGCAAAAGCAGCAAACATCTCGCTGTATGTCCCACATCCAAAGTGCCAAGAGAGAGCTTGCTCTCCCTGTCTTTGAGTACTGTTTTCACTGTCCCGGTTACCTCTTTGCTAACATTCTCTTCAGAGCCGCAGTGAAACCAGGAACCACGTGGAGAAGGCACCCACACTGAAAGTGCCTGGAGGGAACATTGGGGCTTCTTCTCAGTGTCTCTGACATAGGGTTTCACTGTCCCGGGAAAGTCTCTGCTAACACCGTGCAGAGCGCTGTGCCCAATGTACAGAAACGTCTTGCGGTATCTCCTACAGGGAAAGTGCCAGGAGGGAATTGTCGAGCTTGTTCTCAGTGTCTCTGAGAATTGCTCTGATTATCTGTGTGACCTCTTTGCTAAGACTCTCCAGAGAGACGTCCTCAAAACAAACACACATCTTGACATATCTCCCACATTGATCGCAGTGTCTCCAGAAACGGCATTCAAGGAGCCAGGACCTTTTCTCCCTACACTGTCCATTGAGTTGTCCTCAAAACCAATATACATCCTGCTAGATCTCCCACATGGAAAGTGCCAGGAGGGAGAAGTGGGGATTATGTTTAGACTTTCTCGGAACTGCTTCAAATCAACTAGATATCTTTGTGCTGTAAATCTCCCAACAGCCAAACGCAAAAGCAGCAAACATCTCGCTGTATGTCCCACATCCAAAGTGCCAAGAGAGAGCTTGCTCTCCCTGTCTTTGAGTACTGTTTTCACTGTCCCGGTTACCTCTTTGCTAACATTCTCTTCAGAGCCGCAGTGAAACCAGGAACCACGTGGAGAAGGCACCCACACTGAAAGTGCCTGGAGGGAACATTGGGGCTTCTTCTCAGTGTCTCTGACATAGGGTTTCACTGTCCCGGGAAAGTCTCTGCTAACACCGTGCAGAGCGCTGTGCCCAATGTACAGAAACGTCTTGCGGTATCTCCTACAGGGAAAGTGCCAGGAGGGAATTGTCGAGCTTGTTCTCAGTGTCTCTGAGAATTGCTCTGATTATCCCTGTGACCTCTTTGCTAAGACTCTCCAGAGAGACGTCCTCAAAACAAACACACATCTTGACATATCTCCCACATTGATCGCAGTGTCTCCAGAAACGGCATTCAAGGAGCCAGGACCTTTTCTCCCTACACTGTCCATTGAGTTGTCCTCAAAACCAATATACATCCTGCTAGATCTCCCACATGGAAAGTGCCAGGAGGGAGAAGTGGGGATTATGTTTAGACTTTCTCGGAACTGCTTCAAATCAACTAGATATCTTTGTGCTGTAAATCTCCCAACAGCCAAACGCAAAAGCAGCAAACATCTCGCTGTATGTCCCACATCGGAAGTGCTAAGAGAGAGCTTGCTCTCCCTGTCTTTGAGTACTGTTTTCACTGTCCCGGTTACCTCTTTGCTAACATTCTCTTCAGAGCCGCAGTGAAACCAGGAACCACGTGGAGAAGGCACCCACACTGAAAGTGCCTGGAGGGAACATTGGGGCTTCTTCTCAGTGTCTCTGACATAGGGTTTCACTGTCCCGGGAAAGTCTCTGCTAACACCGTGCAGAGCGCTGTGCCCAATGTACAGAAACGTCTTGCGGTATCTCCTACAGGGAAAGTGCCAGGAGGGAATTGTCGAGCTTGTTCTCAGTGTCTCTGAGAATTGCTCTGATTATCTGTGTGACCTCTTTGCTAAGACTCTCCAGAGAGCCGTCCTCAAAACAAACACACATCTTGACATATCTCCCACATTGATCGCAGTGTCTCCAGAAACGGCATTCAAGGAGCCAGGACCTTTTCTCCCTACACTGTCCATTGAGTTGTCCTCAAAACCAATATACATCCTGCTAGATCTCCCACATGGAAAGTGCCAGGAGGGAGAAGTGGGGATTATGTTTAGACTTTCTCGGAACTGCTTCAAATCAACTAGATATCTTTGTGCTGTAAATCTCCCAACAGCCAAACGCAAAAGCAGAAAACATCTCGCTGTATGTCCCACATCCAAAGTGCCAAGAGAGAGCTTGCTCTCCCTGTCTTTGAGTACTGTTTTCACTGTCCCGGTTACCTCTTTGCTAACATTCTCTTCAGAGCCGCAGTGAAACCAGGAACCACGTGGAGAAGGCACCCACACTGAAAGTGCCTGGAGGGAACATTGGGGCTTCTTCTCAGTGTCTCTGACATAGGGTTTCACTGTCCCGGGAAAGTCTCTGCTAACACCGTGCAGAGCGCTGTGCCCAATGTACAGAAACGTCTTGCGGTATCTCCTACAGGGAAAGTGCCAGGAGGGAATTGTCGAGCTTGTTCTCAGTGTCTCTGAGAATTGCTCTGATTATCTGTGTGACCTCTTTGCTAAGACTCTCCAGAGAGCCGTCCTCAAAGCAAACACACATCTTGACATATCTCCCACATTGATCGCAGTGTCTCCAGAAATGGCATTCAAGGAGCCAGGACCTTTTCTCCCTACACTGTCCATTGAGTTGTCCTCAAAACCAATATACATCCTGCTAGATCTCCCACATGGAAAGTGCCAGGAGGGAGAAGTGGGGATTATGTTTAGACTTTCTCGGAACTGCTTCAAATCAACTAGATATCTTTGTGCTGTAAATCTCCCAACAGCCAAACGCAAAAGCAGCCAACATCTCGCTGTATGTCCCACATCCAAAGTGCCAAGAGAGAGCTTGCTCTCCCTGTCTTTGAGTACTGTTTTCACTGTCCCGGTTACCTCTTTGCTAACATTCTCTTCAGAGCCGCAGTGAAACCAGGAACCACGTGGAGAAGGCACCCACACTGAAAGTGCCTGGAGGGAACATTGGGGCTTCTTCTCAGTGTCTCTGACATAGGGTTTCACTGTCCCGGGAAAGTCTCTGCTAACACCGTGCAGAGCGCTGTGCCCAATGTACAGAAACGTCTTGCGGTATCTCCTACAGGGAAAGTGCCAGGAGGGAATTGTCGAGCTTGTTCTCAGTGTCTCTGAGAATTGCTCTGATTATCTGTGTGACCTCTTTGCTAAGACTCTCCAGAGAGCCGTCCTCAAAGCAAACACACATCTTGACATATCTCCCACATTGATCGCAGTGTCTCCAGAAATGGCATTCAAGGAGCCAGGACCTTTTCTCCCTACACTGTCCATTGAGTTGTCCTCAAAACCAATATACATCCTGCTAGATCTCCCACATGGAAAGTGCCAGGAGGGAGAAGTGGGGATTATGTTTAGACTTTCTCGGAACTGCTTCAAATCAACTAGATATCTTTGTGCTGTAAATCTCCCAACAGCCAAACGCAAAAGCAGCAAACATCTCGCTGTATGTCCCACATCCAAAGTGCCAAGAGAGAGCTTGCTCTCCCTGTCTTTGAGTACTGTTTTCACTGTCCCGGTTACCTCTTTGCTAACATTCTCTTCAGAGCCGCAGTGAAACCAGGAACCACGTGGAGAAGGCACCCACACTGAAAGTGCCTGGAGGGAACATTGGGGCTTCTTCTCAGTGTCTCTGACATAGGGTTTCACTGTCCCGGGAAAGTCTCTGCTAACACCGTGCAGAGCGCTGTGCCCAATGTACAGAAACGTCTTGCGGTATCTCCTACAGGGAAAGTGCCAGGAGGGAATTGTCGAGCTTGTTCTCAGTGTCTCTGAGAATTGCTCTGATTATCTGTGTGACCTCTTTGCTAAGACTCTCCAGAGAGACGTCCTCAAAACAAACACACATCTTGACATATCTCCCACATTGATCGCAGTGTCTCCAGAAACGGCATTCAAGGAGCCAGGACCTTTTCTCCCTACACTGTCCATTGAGTTGTCCTCAAAACCAATATACATCCTGCTAGATCTCCCACATGGAAAGTGCCAGGAGGGAGAAGTGGGGATTATGTTTAGACTTTCTCGGAACTGCTTCAAATCAACTAGATATCTTTGTGCTGTAAATCTCCCAACAGCCAAACGCAAAAGCAGCCAACATCTCGCTGTATGTCCCACATCCAAAGTGCCAAGAGAGAGCTTGCTCTCCCTGTCTTTGAGTACTGTTTTCACTGTCCCGGTTACCTCTTTGCTAACATTCTCTTCAGAGCCGCAGTGAAACCAGGAACCACGTGGAGAAGGCACCCACACTGAAAGTGCCTGGAGGGAACATTGGGGCTTCTTCTCAGTGTCTCTGACATAGGGTTTCACTGTCCCGGGAAAGTCTCTGCTAACACCGTGCAGAGCGCTGTGCCCAATGTACAGAAACGTCTTGCGGTATCTCCTACAGGGAAAGTGCCAGGAGGGAATTGTCGAGCTTGTTCTCAGTGTCTCTGAGAATTGCTCTGATTATCTGTGTGACCTCTTTGCTAAGACTCTCCAGAGAGCCGTCCTCAAAGCAAACACACATCTTGACATATCTCCCACATTGATCGCAGTGTCTCCAGAAATGGCATTCAAGGAGCCAGGACCTTTTCTCCCTACACTGTCCATTGAGTTGTCCTCAAAACCAATATACATCCTGCTAGATCTCCCACATGGAAAGTGCCAGGAGGGAGAAGTGGGGATTATGTTTAGACTTTCTCGGAACTGCTTCAAATCAACTAGATATCTTTGTGCTGTAAATCTCCCAACAGCCAAACGCAAAAGCAGCAAACATCTCGCTGTATGTCCCACATCCAAAGTGCCAAGAGAGAGCTTGCTCTCCCTGTCTTTGAGTACTGTTTTCACTGTCCCGGTTACCTCTTTGCTAACATTCTCTTCAGAGCCGCAGTGAAACCAGGAACCACGTGGAGAAGGCACCCACACTGAAAGTGCCTGGAGGGAACATTGGGGCTTCTTCTCAGTGTCTCTGACATAGGGTTTCACTGTCCCGGGAAAGTCTCTGCTAACACCGTGCAGAGCGCTGTGCCCAATGTACAGAAACGTCTTGCGGTATCTCCTACAGGGAAAGTGCCAGGAGGGAATTGTCGAGCTTGTTCTCAGTGTCTCTGAGAATTGCTCTGATTATCCCTGTGACCTCTTTGCTAAGACTCTCCAGAGAGACGTCCTCAAAACAAACACACATCTTGACATATCTCCCACATTGATCGCAGTGTCTCCAGAAACGGCATTCAAGGAGCCAGGACCTTTTCTCCCTACACTGTCCATTGAGTTGTCCTCAAAACCAATATACATCCTGCTAGATCTCCCACATGGAAAGTGCCAGGAGGGAGAAGTGGGGATTATGTTTAGACTTTCTCGGAACTGCTTCAAATCAACTAGATATCTTTGTGCTGTAAATCTCCCAACAGCCAAACGCAAAAGCAGCAAACATCTCGCTGTATGTCCCACATCGGAAGTGCTAAGAGAGAGCTTGCTCTCCCTGTCTTTGAGTACTGTTTTCACTGTCCCGGTTACCTCTTTGCTAACATTCTCTTCAGAGCCGCAGTGAAACCAGGAACCACGTGGAGAAGGCACCCACACTGAAAGTGCCTGGAGGGAACATTGGGGCTTCTTCTCAGTGTCTCTGACATAGGGTTTCACTGTCCCGGGAAAGTCTCTGCTAACACCGTGCAGAGCGCTGTGCCCAATGTACAGAAACGTCTTGCGGTATCTCCTACAGGGAAAGTGCCAGGAGGGAATTGTCGAGCTTGTTCTCAGTGTCTCTGAGAATTGCTCTGATTATCTGTGTGACCTCTTTGCTAAGACTCTCCAGAGAGCCGTCCTCAAAACAAACACACATCTTGACATATCTCCCACATTGATCGCAGTGTCTCCAGAAACGGCATTCAAGGAGCCAGGACCTTTTCTCCCTACACTGTCCATTGAGTTGTCCTCAAAACCAATATACATCCTGCTAGATCTCCCACATGGAAAGTGCCAGGAGGGAGAAGTGGGGATTATGTTTAGACTTTCTCGGAACTGCTTCAAATCAACTAGATATCTTTGTGCTGTAAATCTCCCAACAGCCAAACGCAAAAGCAGAAAACATCTCGCTGTATGTCCCACATCCAAAGTGCCAAGAGAGAGCTTGCTCTCCCTGTCTTTGAGTACTGTTTTCACTGTCCCGGTTACCTCTTTGCTAACATTCTCTTCAGAGCCGCAGTGAAACCAGGAACCACGTGGAGAAGGCACCCACACTGAAAGTGCCTGGAGGGAACATTGGGGCTTCTTCTCAGTGTCTCTGACATAGGGTTTCACTGTCCCGGGAAAGTCTCTGCTAACACCGTGCAGAGCGCTGTGCCCAATGTACAGAAACGTCTTGCGGTATCTCCTACAGGGAAAGTGCCAGGAGGGAATTGTCGAGCTTGTTCTCAGTGTCTCTGAGAATTGCTCTGATTATCTGTGTGACCTCTTTGCTAAGACTCTCCAGAGAGCCGTCCTCAAAGCAAACACACATCTTGACATATCTCCCACATTGATCGCAGTGTCTCCAGAAATGGCATTCAAGGAGCCAGGACCTTTTCTCCCTACACTGTCCATTGAGTTGTCCTCAAAACCAATATACATCCTGCTAGATCTCCCACATGGAAAGTGCCAGGAGGGAGAAGTGGGGATTATGTTTAGACTTTCTCGGAACTGCTTCAAATCAACTAGATATCTTTGTGCTGTAAATCTCCCAACAGCCAAACGCAAAAGCAGCAAACATCTCGCTGTATGTCCCACATCCAAAGTGCCAAGAGAGAGCTTGCTCTCCCTGTCTTTGAGTACTGTTTTCACTGTCCCGGTTACCTCTTTGCTAACATTCTCTTCAGAGCCGCAGTGAAACCAGGAACCACGTGGAGAAGGCACCCACACTGAAAGTGCCTGGAGGGAACATTGGGGCTTCTTCTCAGTGTCTCTGACATAGGGTTTCACTGTCCCGGGAAAGTCTCTGCTAACACCGTGCAGAGCGCTGTGCCCAATGTACAGAAACGTCTTGCGGTATCTCCTACAGGGAAAGTGCCAGGAGGGAATTGTCGAGCTTGTTCTCAGTGTCTCTGAGAATTGCTCTGATTATCTGTGTGACCTCTTTGCTAAGACTCTCCAGAGAGCCGTCCTCAAAGCAAACACACATCTTGACATATCTCCCACATTGATCGCAGTGTCTCCAGAAATGGCATTCAAGGAGCCAGGACCTTTTCTCCCTACACTGTCCATTGAGTTGTCCTCAAAACCAATATACATCCTGCTAGATCTCCCACATGGAAAGTGCCAGGAGGGAGAAGTGGGGATTATGTTTAGACTTTCTCGGAACTGCTTCAAATCAACTAGATATCTTTGTGCTGTAAATCTCCCAACAGCCAAACGCAAAAGCAGCAAACATCTCGCTGTATGTCCCACATCCAAAGTGCCAAGAGAGAGCTTGCTCTCCCTGTCTTTGAGTACTGTTTTCACTGTCCCGGTTACCTCTTTGCTAACATTCTCTTCAGAGCCGCAGTGAAACCAGGAACCACGTGGAGAAGGCACCCACACTGAAAGTGCCTGGAGGGAACATTGGGGCTTCTTCTCAGTGTCTCTGACATAGGGTTTCACTGTCCCGGGAAAGTCTCTGCTAACACCGTGCAGAGCGCTGTGCCCAATGTACAGAAACGTCTTGCGGTATCTCCTACAGGGAAAGTGCCAGGAGGGAATTGTCGAGCTTGTTCTCAGTGTCTCTGAGAATTGCTCTGATTATCTGTGTGACCTCTTTGCTAAGACTCTCCAGAGAGCCGTCCTCAAAACAAACACACATCTTGACATATCTCCCACATTGATCGCAGTGTCTCCAGAAACGGCATTCAAGGAGCCAGGACCTTTTCTCCCTACACTGTCCATTGAGTTGTCCTCAAAACCAATATACATCCTGCTAGATCTCCCACATGGAAAGTGCCAGGAGGGAGAAGTGGGGATTATGTTTAGACTTTCTCGGAACTGCTTCAAATCAACTAGATATCTTTGTGCTGTAAATCTCCCAACAGCCAAACGCAAAAGCAGAAAACATCTCGCTGTATGTCCCACATCCAAAGTGCCAAGAGAGAGCTTGCTCTCCCTGTCTTTGAGTACTGTTTTCACTGTCCCGGTTACCTCTTTGCTAACATTCTCTTCAGAGCCGCAGTGAAACCAGGAACCACGTGGAGAAGGCACCCACACTGAAAGTGCCTGGAGGGAACATTGGGGCTTCTTCTCAGTGTCTCTGACATAGGGTTTCACTGTCCCGGGAAACTCTCTGCTAACACCGTGCAGAGCGCTGTGCCCAATGTACAGAAACGTCTTGCGGTATCTCCTACAGGGAAAGTGCCAGGAGGGAATTGTGGAGCTTGTTCTCAGTGTCTCTGAGAATTGCTCTGATTATCTGTGTGACCTCTTTGCTAAGACTCTCCAGAGAGACGTCCTCAAAACAAACACACATCTTGACATATCTCCCACATTGATCGCAGTGTCTCCAGAAACGGCATTCAAGGAGCCAGGACCTTTTCTCCCTACACTGTCCATTGAGTTGTCCTCAAAACCAATATACATCCTGCTAGATCTCCCACATGGAAAGTGCCAGGAGGGAGAAGTGGGGATTATGTTTAGACTTTCTCGGAACTGCTTCAAATCAACTAGATATCTTTGTGCTGTAAATCTCCCAACAGCCAAACGCAAAAGCAGCCAACATCTCGCTGTATGTCCCACATCCAAAGTGCCAAGAGAGAGCTTGCTCTCCCTGTCTTTGAGTACTGTTTTCACTGTCCCGGTTACCTCTTTGCTAACATTCTCTTCAGAGCCGCAGTGAAACCAGGAACCACGTGGAGAAGGCACCCACACTGAAAGTGCCTGGAGGGAACATTGGGGCTTCTTCTCA
The DNA here is from genome assembly GCF_963924245.1 of Chroicocephalus ridibundus. Taxonomy (NCBI): domain Eukaryota; kingdom Metazoa; phylum Chordata; class Aves; order Charadriiformes; family Laridae; genus Chroicocephalus; species Chroicocephalus ridibundus. The sequence continues at coordinate 148,156 of NW_026961241.1, read as the reverse complement.
GTGTCTCTGACATAGGGTTTCACTGTCCCGGGAAAGTCTCTGCTAACACCGTGCAGAGCGCTGTGCCCAATGTACAGAAACGTCTTGCGGTATCTCCTACAGGGAAAGTGCCAGGAGGGAATTGTCGAGCTTGTTCTCAGTGTCTCTGAGAATTGCTCTGATTATCTGTGTGACCTCTTTGCTAAGACTCTCCAGAGAGACGTCCTCAAAACAAACACACATCTTGACATATCTCCCACATTGATCGCAGTGTCTCCAGAAACGGCATTCAAGGAGCCAGGACCTTTTCTCCCTACACTGTCCATTGAGTTGTCCTCAAAACCAATATACATCCTGCTAGATCTCCCACATGGAAAGTGCCAGGAGGGAGAAGTGGGGATTATGTTTAGACTTTCTCGGAACTGCTTCAAATCAACTAGATATCTTTGTGCTGTAAATCTCCCAACAGCCAAACGCAAAAGCAGCCAACATCTCGCTGTATGTCCCACATCCAAAGTGCCAAGAGAGAGCTTGCTCTCCCTGTCTTTGAGTACTGTTTTCACTGTCCCGGTTACCTCTTTGCTAACATTCTCTTCAGAGCCGCAGTGAAACCAGGAACCACGTGGAGAAGGCACCCACACTGAAAGTGCCTGGAGGGAACATTGGGGCTTCTTCTCAGTGTCTCTGACATAGGGTTTCACTGTCCCGGGAAAGTCTCTGCTAACACCGTGCAGAGCGCTGTGCCCAATGTACAGAAACGTCTTGCGGTATCTCCTACAGGGAAAGTGCCAGGAGGGAATTGTCGAGCTTGTTCTCAGTGTCTCTGAGAATTGCTCTGATTATCTGTGTGACCTCTTTGCTAAGACTCTCCAGAGAGCCGTCCTCAAAGCAAACACACATCTTGACATATCTCCCACATTGATCGCAGTGTCTCCAGAAATGGCATTCAAGGAGCCAGGACCTTTTCTCCCTACACTGTCCATTGAGTTGTCCTCAAAACCAATATACATCCTGCTAGATCTCCCACATGGAAAGTGCCAGGAGGGAGAAGTGGGGATTATGTTTAGACTTTCTCGGAACTGCTTCAAATCAACTAGATATCTTTGTGCTGTAAATCTCCCAACAGCCAAACGCAAAAGCAGCAAACATCTCGCTGTATGTCCCACATCCAAAGTGCCAAGAGAGAGCTTGCTCTCCCTGTCTTTGAGTACTGTTTTCACTGTCCCGGTTACCTCTTTGCTAACATTCTCTTCAGAGCCGCAGTGAAACCAGGAACCACGTGGAGAAGGCACCCACACTGAAAGTGCCTGGAGGGAACATTGGGGCTTCTTCTCAGTGTCTCTGACATAGGGTTTCACTGTCCCGGGAAAGTCTCTGCTAACACCGTGCAGAGCGCTGTGCCCAATGTACAGAAACGTCTTGCGGTATCTCCTACAGGGAAAGTGCCAGGAGGGAATTGTCGAGCTTGTTCTCAGTGTCTCTGAGAATTGCTCTGATTATCCCTGTGACCTCTTTGCTAAGACTCTCCAGAGAGACGTCCTCAAAACAAACACACATCTTGACATATCTCCCACATTGATCGCAGTGTCTCCAGAAACGGCATTCAAGGAGCCAGGACCTTTTCTCCCTACACTGTCCATTGAGTTGTCCTCAAAACCAATATACATCCTGCTAGATCTCCCACATGGAAAGTGCCAGGAGGGAGAAGTGGGGATTATGTTTAGACTTTCTCGGAACTGCTTCAAATCAACTAGATATCTTTGTGCTGTAAATCTCCCAACAGCCAAACGCAAAAGCAGCAAACATCTCGCTGTATGTCCCACATCGGAAGTGCTAAGAGAGAGCTTGCTCTCCCTGTCTTTGAGTACTGTTTTCACTGTCCCGGTTACCTCTTTGCTAACATTCTCTTCAGAGCCGCAGTGAAACCAGGAACCACGTGGAGAAGGCACCCACACTGAAAGTGCCTGGAGGGAACATTGGGGCTTCTTCTCAGTGTCTCTGACATAGGGTTTCACTGTCCCGGGAAAGTCTCTGCTAACACCGTGCAGAGCGCTGTGCCCAATGTACAGAAACGTCTTGCGGTATCTCCTACAGGGAAAGTGCCAGGAGGGAATTGTCGAGCTTGTTCTCAGTGTCTCTGAGAATTGCTCTGATTATCTGTGTGACCTCTTTGCTAAGACTCTCCAGAGAGCCGTCCTCAAAACAAACACACATCTTGACATATCTCCCACATTGATCGCAGTGTCTCCAGAAACGGCATTCAAGGAGCCAGGACCTTTTCTCCCTACACTGTCCATTGAGTTGTCCTCAAAACCAATATACATCCTGCTAGATCTCCCACATGGAAAGTGCCAGGAGGGAGAAGTGGGGATTATGTTTAGACTTTCTCGGAACTGCTTCAAATCAACTAGATATCTTTGTGCTGTAAATCTCCCAACAGCCAAACGCAAAAGCAGAAAACATCTCGCTGTATGTCCCACATCCAAAGTGCCAAGAGAGAGCTTGCTCTCCCTGTCTTTGAGTACTGTTTTCACTGTCCCGGTTACCTCTTTGCTAACATTCTCTTCAGAGCCGCAGTGAAACCAGGAACCACGTGGAGAAGGCACCCACACTGAAAGTGCCTGGAGGGAACATTGGGGCTTCTTCTCAGTGTCTCTGACATAGGGTTTCACTGTCCCGGGAAAGTCTCTGCTAACACCGTGCAGAGCGCTGTGCCCAATGTACAGAAACGTCTTGCGGTATCTCCTACAGGGAAAGTGCCAGGAGGGAATTGTCGAGCTTGTTCTCAGTGTCTCTGAGAATTGCTCTGATTATCTGTGTGACCTCTTTGCTAAGACTCTCCAGAGAGCCGTCCTCAAAGCAAACACACATCTTGACATATCTCCCACATTGATCGCAGTGTCTCCAGAAATGGCATTCAAGGAGCCAGGACCTTTTCTCCCTACACTGTCCATTGAGTTGTCCTCAAAACCAATATACATCCTGCTAGATCTCCCACATGGAAAGTGCCAGGAGGGAGAAGTGGGGATTATGTTTAGACTTTCTCGGAACTGCTTCAAATCAACTAGATATCTTTGTGCTGTAAATCTCCCAACAGCCAAACGCAAAAGCAGCAAACATCTCGCTGTATGTCCCACATCCAAAGTGCCAAGAGAGAGCTTGCTCTCCCTGTCTTTGAGTACTGTTTTCACTGTCCCGGTTACCTCTTTGCTAACATTCTCTTCAGAGCCGCAGTGAAACCAGGAACCACGTGGAGAAGGCACCCACACTGAAAGTGCCTGGAGGGAACATTGGGGCTTCTTCTCAGTGTCTCTGACATAGGGTTTCACTGTCCCGGGAAAGTCTCTGCTAACACCGTGCAGAGCGCTGTGCCCAATGTACAGAAACGTCTTGCGGTATCTCCTACAGGGAAAGTGCCAGGAGGGAATTGTCGAGCTTGTTCTCAGTGTCTCTGAGAATTGCTCTGATTATCTGTGTGACCTCTTTGCTAAGACTCTCCAGAGAGCCGTCCTCAAAGCAAACACACATCTTGACATATCTCCCACATTGATCGCAGTGTCTCCAGAAATGGCATTCAAGGAGCCAGGACCTTTTCTCCCTACACTGTCCATTGAGTTGTCCTCAAAACCAATATACATCCTGCTAGATCTCCCACATGGAAAGTGCCAGGAGGGAGAAGTGGGGATTATGTTTAGACTTTCTCGGAACTGCTTCAAATCAACTAGATATCTTTGTGCTGTAAATCTCCCAACAGCCAAACGCAAAAGCAGCAAACATCTCGCTGTATGTCCCACATCCAAAGTGCCAAGAGAGAGCTTGCTCTCCCTGTCTTTGAGTACTGTTTTCACTGTCCCGGTTACCTCTTTGCTAACATTCTCTTCAGAGCCGCAGTGAAACCAGGAACCACGTGGAGAAGGCACCCACACTGAAAGTGCCTGGAGGGAACATTGGGGCTTCTTCTCAGTGTCTCTGACATAGGGTTTCACTGTCCCGGGAAAGTCTCTGCTAACACCGTGCAGAGCGCTGTGCCCAATGTACAGAAACGTCTTGCGGTATCTCCTACAGGGAAAGTGCCAGGAGGGAATTGTCGAGCTTGTTCTCAGTGTCTCTGAGAATTGCTCTGATTATCTGTGTGACCTCTTTGCTAAGACTCTCCAGAGAGCCGTCCTCAAAACAAACACACATCTTGACATATCTCCCACATTGATCGCAGTGTCTCCAGAAACGGCATTCAAGGAGCCAGGACCTTTTCTCCCTACACTGTCCATTGAGTTGTCCTCAAAACCAATATACATCCTGCTAGATCTCCCACATGGAAAGTGCCAGGAGGGAGAAGTGGGGATTATGTTTAGACTTTCTCGGAACTGCTTCAAATCAACTAGATATCTTTGTGCTGTAAATCTCCCAACAGCCAAACGCAAAAGCAGAAAACATCTCGCTGTATGTCCCACATCCAAAGTGCCAAGAGAGAGCTTGCTCTCCCTGTCTTTGAGTACTGTTTTCACTGTCCCGGTTACCTCTTTGCTAACATTCTCTTCAGAGCCGCAGTGAAACCAGGAACCACGTGGAGAAGGCACCCACACTGAAAGTGCCTGGAGGGAACATTGGGGCTTCTTCTCAGTGTCTCTGACATAGGGTTTCACTGTCCCGGGAAACTCTCTGCTAACACCGTGCAGAGCGCTGTGCCCAATGTACAGAAACGTCTTGCGGTATCTCCTACAGGGAAAGTGCCAGGAGGGAATTGTGGAGCTTGTTCTCAGTGTCTCTGAGAATTGCTCTGATTATCTGTGTGACCTCTTTGCTAAGACTCTCCAGAGAGACGTCCTCAAAACAAACACACATCTTGACATATCTCCCACATTGATCGCAGTGTCTCCAGAAACGGCATTCAAGGAGCCAGGACCTTTTCTCCCTACACTGTCCATTGAGTTGTCCTCAAAACCAATATACATCCTGCTAGATCTCCCACATGGAAAGTGCCAGGAGGGAGAAGTGGGGATTATGTTTAGACTTTCTCGGAACTGCTTCAAATCAACTAGATATCTTTGTGCTGTAAATCTCCCAACAGCCAAACGCAAAAGCAGCCAACATCTCGCTGTATGTCCCACATCCAAAGTGCCAAGAGAGAGCTTGCTCTCCCTGTCTTTGAGTACTGTTTTCACTGTCCCGGTTACCTCTTTGCTAACATTCTCTTCAGAGCCGCAGTGAAACCAGGAACCACGTGGAGAAGGCACCCACACTGAAAGTGCCTGGAGGGAACATTGGGGCTTCTTCTCAGTGTCTCTGACATAGGGTTTCACTGTCCCGGGAAAGTCTCTGCTAACACCGTGCAGAGCGCTGTGCCCAATGTACAGAAACGTCTTGCGGTATCTCCTACAGGGAAAGTGCCAGGAGGGAATTGTCGAGCTTGTTCTCAGTGTCTCTGAGAATTGCTCTGATTATCTGTGTGACCTCTTTGCTAAGACTCTCCAGAGAGACGTCCTCAAAACAAACACACATCTTGACATATCTCCCACATTGATCGCAGTGTCTCCAGAAACGGCATTCAAGGAGCCAGGACCTTTTCTCCCTACACTGTCCATTGAGTTGTCCTCAAAACCAATATACATCCTGCTAGATCTCCCACATGGAAAGTGCCAGGAGGGAGAAGTGGGGATTATGTTTAGACTTTCTCGGAACTGCTTCAAATCAACTAGATATCTTTGTGCTGTAAATCTCCCAACAGCCAAACGCAAAAGCAGCCAACATCTCGCTGTATGTCCCACATCGGAAGTGCTAAGAGAGAGCTTGCTCTCCCTGTCTTTGAGTACTGTTTTCACTGTCCCGGTTACCTCTTTGCTAACATTCTCTTCAGAGCCGCAGTGAAACCAGGAACCACGTGGAGAAGGCACCCACACTGAAAGTGCCTGGAGGGAACATTGGGGCTTCTTCTCAGTGTCTCTGACATAGGGTTTCACTGTCCCGGGAAAGTCTCTGCTAACACCGTGCAGAGCGCTGTGCCCAATGTACAGAAACGTCTTGCGGTATCTCCTACAGGGAAAGTGCCAGGAGGGAATTGTCGAGCTTGTTCTCAGTGTCTCTGAGAATTGCTCTGATTATCTGTGTGACCTCTTTGCTAAGACTCTCCAGAGAGCCGTCCTCAAAACAAACACACATCTTGACATATCTCCCACATTGATCGCAGTGTCTCCAGAAACGGCATTCAAGGAGCCAGGACCTTTTCTCCCTACACTGTCCATTGAGTTGTCCTCAAAACCAATATACATCCTGCTAGATCTCCCACATGGAAAGTGCCAGGAGGGAGAAGTGGGGATTATGTTTAGACTTTCTCGGAACTGCTTCAAATCAACTAGATATCTTTGTGCTGTAAATCTCCCAACAGCCAAACGCAAAAGCAGAAAACATCTCGCTGTATGTCCCACATCCAAAGTGCCAAGAGAGAGCTTGCTCTCCCTGTCTTTGAGTACTGTTTTCACTGTCCCGGTTACCTCTTTGCTAACATTCTCTTCAGAGCCGCAGTGAAACCAGGAACCACGTGGAGAAGGCACCCACACTGAAAGTGCCTGGAGGGAACATTGGGGCTTCTTCTCAGTGTCTCTGACATAGGGTTTCACTGTCCCGGGAAAGTCTCTGCTAACACCGTGCAGAGCGCTGTGCCCAATGTACAGAAACGTCTTGCGGTATCTCCTACAGGGAAAGTGCCAGGAGGGAATTGTGGAGCTTGTTCTCAGTGTCTCTGAGAATTGCTCTGATTATCTGTGTGACCTCTTTGCTAAGACTCTCCAGAGAGACGTCCTCAAAACAAACACACATCTTGACATATCTCCCACATTGATCGCAGTGTCTCCAGAAACGGCATTCAAGGAGCCAGGACCTTTTCTCCCTACACTGTCCATTGAGTTGTCCTCAAAACCAATATACATCCTGCTAGATCTCCCACATGGAAAGTGCCAGGAGGGAGAAGTGGGGATTATGTTTAGACTTTCTCGGAACTGCTTCAAATCAACTAGATATCTTTGTGCTGTAAATCTCCCAACAGCCAAACGCAAAAGCAGCAAACATCTCGCTGTATGTCCCACATCCAAAGTGCCAAGAGAGAGCTTGCTCTCCCTGTCTTTGAGTACTGTTTTCACTGTCCCGGTTACCTCTTTGCTAACATTCTCTTCAGAGCCGCAGTGAAACCAGGAACCACGTGGAGAAGGCACCCACACTGAAAGTGCCTGGAGGGAACATTGGGGCTTCTTCTCAGTGTCTCTGACATAGGGTTTCACTGTCCCGGGAAACTCTCTGCTAACACCGTGCAGAGCGCTGTGCCCAATGTACAGAAACGTCTTGCGGTATCTCCTACAGGGAAAGTGCCAGGAGGGAATTGTCGAGCTTGTTCTCAGTGTCTCTGAGAATTGCTCTGATTATCTGTGTGACCTCTTTGCTAAGACTCTCCAGAGAGCCGTCCTCAAAACAAACACACATCTTGACATATCTCCCACATTGATCGCAGTGTCTCCAGAAACGGCATTCAAGGAGCCAGGACCTTTTCTCCCTACACTGTCCATTGAGTTGTCCTCAAAACCAATATACATCCTGCTAGATCTCCCACATGGAAAGTGCCAGGAGGGAGAAGTGGGGATTATGTTTAGACTTTCTCGGAACTGCTTCAAATCAACTAGATATCTTTGTGCTGTAAATCTCCCAACAGCCAAACGCAAAAGCAGCAAACATCTCGCTGTATGTCCCACATCCAAAGTGCCAAGAGAGAGCTTGCTCTCCCTGTCTTTGAGTACTGTTTTCACTGTCCCGGTTACCTCTTTGCTAACATTCTCTTCAGAGCCGCAGTGAAACCAGGAACCACGTGGAGAAGGCACCCACACTGAAAGTGCCTGGAGGGAACATTGGGGCTTCTTCTCAGTGTCTCTGACATAGGGTTTCACTGTCCCGGGAAACTCTCTGCTAACACCGTGCAGAGCGCTGTGCCCAATGTACAGAAACGTCTTGCGGTATCTCCTACAGGGAAAGTGCCAGGAGGGAATTGTGGAGCTTGTTCTCAGTGTCTCTGAGAATTGCTCTGATTATCTGTGTGACCTCTTTGCTAAGACTCTCCAGAGAGACGTCCTCAAAACAAACACACATCTTGACATATCTCCCACATTGATCGCAGTGTCTCCAGAAACGGCATTCAAGGAGCCAGGACCTTTTCTCCCTACACTGTCCATTGAGTTGTCCTCAAAACCAATATACATCCTGCTAGATCTCCCACATGGAAAGTGCCAGGAGGGAGAAGTGGGGATTATGTTTAGACTTTCTCGGAACTGCTTCAAATCAACTAGATATCTTTGTGCTGTAAATCTCCCAACAGCCAAACGCAAAAGCAGCCAACATCTCGCTGTATGTCCCACATCCAAAGTGCCAAGAGAGAGCTTGCTCTCCCTGTCTTTGAGTACTGTTTTCACTGTCCCGGTTACCTCTTTGCTAACATTCTCTTCAGAGCCGCAGTGAAACCAGGAACCACGTGGAGAAGGCACCCACACTGAAAGTGCCTGGAGGGAACATTGGGGCTTCTTCTCAGTGTCTCTGACATAGGGTTTCACTGTCCCGGGAAAGTCTCTGCTAACACCGTGCAGAGCGCTGTGCCCAATGTACAGAAACGTCTTGCGGTATCTCCTACAGGGAAAGTGCCAGGAGGGAATTGTGGAGCTTGTTCTCAGTGTCTCTGAGAATTGCTCTGATTATCTGTGTGACCTCTTTGCTAAGACTCTCCAGAGAGACGTCCTCAAAACAAACACACATCTTGACATATCTCCCACATTGATCGCAGTGTCTCCAGAAACGGCATTCAAGGAGCCAGGACCTTTTCTCCCTACACTGTCCATTGAGTTGTCCTCAAAACCAATATACATCCTGCTAGATCTCCCACATGGAAAGTGCCAGGAGGGAGAAGTGGGGATTATGTTTAGACTTTCTCGGAACTGCTTCAAATCAACTAGATATCTTTGTGCTGTAAATCTCCCAACAGCCAAACGCAAAAGCAGCCAACATCTCGCTGTATGTCCCACATCCAAAGTGCCAAGAGAGAGCTTGCTCTCCCTGTCTTTGAGTACTGTTTTCACTGTCCCGGTTACCTCTTTGCTAACATTCTCTTCAGAGCCGCAGTGAAACCAGGAACCACGTGGAGAAGGCACCCACACTGAAAGTGCCTGGAGGGAACATTGGGGCTTCTTCTCAGTGTCTCTGACATAGGGTTTCACTGTCCCGGGAAAGTCTCTGCTAACACCGTGCAGAGCGCTGTGCCCAATGTACAGAAACGTCTTGCGGTATCTCCTACAGGGAAAGTGCCAGGAGGGAATTGTGGAGCTTGTTCTCAGTGTCTCTGAGAATTGCTCTGATTATCTGTGTGACCTCTTTGCTAAGACTCTCCAGAGAGACGTCCTCAAAACAAACACACATCTTGACATATCTCCCACATTGATCGCAGTGTCTCCAGAAACGGCATTCAAGGAGCCAGGACCTTTTCTCCCTACACTGTCCATTGAGTTGTCCTCAAAACCAATATACATCCTGCTAGATCTCCCACATGGAAAGTGCCAGGAGGGAGAAGTGGGGATTATGTTTAGACTTTCTCGGAACTGCTTCAAATCAACTAGATATCTTTGTGCTGTAAATCTCCCAACAGCCAAACGCAAAAGCAGCCAACATCTCGCTGTATGTCCCACATCGGAAGTGCTAAGAGAGAGCTTGCTCTCCCTGTCTTTGAGTACTGTTTTCACTGTCCCGGTTACCTCTTTGCTAACATTCTCTTCAGAGCCGCAGTGAAACCAGGAACCACGTGGAGAAGGCACCCACACTGAAAGTGCCTGGAGGGAACATTGGGGCTTCTTCTCAGTGTCTCTGACATAGGGTTTCACTGTCCCGGGAAAGTCTCTGCTAACACCGTGCAGAGCGCTGTGCCCAATGTACAGAAACGTCTTGCGGTATCTCCTACAGGGAAAGTGCCAGGAGGGAATTGTCGAGCTTGTTCTCAGTGTCTCTGAGAATTGCTCTGATTATCTGTGTGACCTCTTTGCTAAGACTCTCCAGAGAGCCGTCCTCAAAACAAACACACATCTTGACATATCTCCCACATTGATCGCAGTGTCTCCAGAAACGGCATTCAAGGAGCCAGGACCTTTTCTCCCTACACTGTCCATTGAGTTGTCCTCAAAACCAATATACATCCTGCTAGATCTCCCACATGGAAAGTGCCAGGAGGGAGAAGTGGGGATTATGTTTAGACTTTCTCGGAACTGCTTCAAATCAACTAGATATCTTTGTGCTGTAAATCTCCCAACAGCCAAACGCAAAAGCAGAAAACATCTCGCTGTATGTCCCACATCCAAAGTGCCAAGAGAGAGCTTGCTCTCCCTGTCTTTGAGTACTGTTTTCACTGTCCCGGTTACCTCTTTGCTAACATTCTCTTCAGAGCCGCAGTGAAACCAGGAACCACGTGGAGAAGGCACCCACACTGAAAGTGCCTGGAGGGAACATTGGGGCTTCTTCTCAGTGTCTCTGACATAGGGTTTCACTGTCCCGGGAAAGTCTCTGCTAACACCGTGCAGAGCGCTGTGCCCAATGTACAGAAACGTCTTGCGGTATCTCCTACAGGGAAAGTGCCAGGAGGGAATTGTGGAGCTTGTTCTCAGTGTCTCTGAGAATTGCTCTGATTATCTGTGTGACCTCTTTGCTAAGACTCTCCAGAGAGACGTCCTCAAAACAAACACACATCTTGACATATCTCCCACATTGATCGCAGTGTCTCCAGAAACGGCATTCAAGGAGCCAGGACCTTTTCTCCCTACACTGTCCATTGAGTTGTCCTCAAAACCAATATACATCCTGCTAGATCTCCCACATGGAAAGTGCCAGGAGGGAGAAGTGGGGATTATGTTTAGACTTTCTCGGAACTGCTTCAAATCAACTAGATATCTTTGTGCTGTAAATCTCCCAACAGCCAAACGCAAAAGCAGCAAACATCTCGCTGTATGTCCCACATCCAAAGTGCCAAGAGAGAGCTTGCTCTCCCTGTCTTTGAGTACTGTTTTCACTGTCCCGGTTACCTCTTTGCTAACATTCTCTTCAGAGCCGCAGTGAAACCAGGAACCACGTGGAGAAGGCACCCACACTGAAAGTGCCTGGAGGGAACATTGGGGCTTCTTCTCAGTGTCTCTGACATAGGGTTTCACTGTCCCGGGAAAGTCTCTGCTAACACCGTGCAGAGCGCTGTGCCCAATGTACAGAAACGTCTTGCGGTATCTCCTACAGGGAAAGTGCCAGGAGGGAATTGTCGAGCTTGTTCTCAGTGTCTCTGAGAATTGCTCTGATTATCTGTGTGACCTCTTTGCTAAGACTCTCCAGAGAGCCGTCCTCAAAACAAACACACATCTTGACATATCTCCCACATTGATCGCAGTGTCTCCAGAAACGGCATTCAAGGAGCCAGGACCTTTTCTCCCTACACTGTCCATTGAGTTGTCCTCAAAACCAATATACATCCTGCTAGATCTCCCACATGGAAAGTGCCAGGAGGGAGAAGTGGGGATTATGTTTAGACTTTCTCGGAACTGCTTCAAATCAACTAGATATCTTTGTGCTGTAAATCTCCCAACAGCCAAACGCAAAAGCAGCAAACATCTCGCTGTATGTCCCACATCCAAAGTGCCAAGAGAGAGCTTGCTCTCCCTGTCTTTGAGTACTGTTTTCACTGTCCCGGTTACCTCTTTGCTAACATTCTCTTCAGAGCCGCAGTGAAACCAGGAACCACGTGGAGAAGGCACCCACACTGAAAGTGCCTGGAGGGAACATTGGGGCTTCTTCTCAGTGTCTCTGACATAGGGTTTCACTGTCCCGGGAAACTCTCTGCTAACACCGTGCAGAGCGCTGTGCCCAATGTACAGAAACGTCTTGCGGTATCTCCTACAGGGAAAGTGCCAGGAGGGAATTGTGGAGCTTGTTCTCAGTGTCTCTGAGAATTGCTCTGATTATCTGTGTGACCTCTTTGCTAAGACTCTCCAGAGAGACGTCCTCAAAACAAACACACATCTTGACATATCTCCCACATTGATCGCAGTGTCTCCAGAAACGGCATTCAAGGAGCCAGGACCTTTTCTCCCTACACTGTCCATTGAGTTGTCCTCAAAACCAATATACATCCTGCTAGATCTCCCACATGGAAAGTGCCAGGAGGGAGAAGTGGGGATTATGTTTAGACTTTCTCGGAACTGCTTCAAATCAACTAGATATCTTTGTGCTGTAAATCTCCCAACAGCCAAACGCAAAAGCAGCCAACATCTCGCTGTATGTCCCACATCCAAAGTGCCAAGAGAGAGCTTGCTCTCCCTGTCTTTGAGTACTGTTTTCACTGTCCCGGTTACCTCTTTGCTAACATTCTCTTCAGAGCCGCAGTGAAACCAGGAACCACGTGGAGAAGGCACCCACACTGAAAGTGCCTGGAGGGAACATTGGGGCTTCTTCTCAGTGTCTCTGACATAGGGTTTCACTGTCCCGGGAAAGTCTCTGCTAACACCGTGCAGAGCGCTGTGCCCAATGTACAGAAACGTCTTGCGGTATCTCCTACAGGGAAAGTGCCAGGAGGGAATTGTGGAGCTTGTTCTCAGTGTCTCTGAGAATTGCTCTGATTATCTGTGTGACCTCTTTGCTAAGACTCTCCAGAGAGACGTCCTCAAAACAAACACACATCTTGACATATCTCCCACATTGATCGCAGTGTCTCCAGAAACGGCATTCAAGGAGCCAGGACCTTTTCTCCCTACACTGTCCATTGAGTTGTCCTCAAAACCAATATACATCCTGCTAGATCTCCCACATGGAAAGTGCCAGGAGGGAGAAGTGGGGATTATGTTTAGACTTTCTCGGAACTGCTTCAAATCAACTAGATATCTTTGTGCTGTAAATCTCCCAACAGCCAAACGCAAAAGCAGCCAACATCTCGCTGTATGTCCCACATCGGAAGTGCTAAGAGAGAGCTTGCTCTCCCTGTCTTTGAGTACTGTTTTCACTGTCCCGGTTACCTCTTTGCTAACATTCTCTTCAGAGCCGCAGTGAAACCAGGAACCACGTGGAGAAGGCACCCACACTGAAAGTGCCTGGAGGGAACATTGGGGCTTCTTCTCAGTGTCTCTGACATAGGGTTTCACTGTCCCGGGAAAGTCTCTGCTAACACCGTGCAGAGCGCTGTGCCCAATGTACAGAAACGTCTTGCGGTATCTCCTACAGGGAAAGTGCCAGGAGGGAATTGTCGAGCTTGTTCTCAGTGTCTCTGAGAATTGCTCTGATTATCTGTGTGACCTCTTTGCTAAGACTCTCCAGAGAGCCGTCCTCAAAACAAACACACATCTTGACATATCTCCCACATTGATCGCAGTGTCTCCAGAAACGGCATTCAAGGAGCCAGGACCTTTTCTCCCTACACTGTCCATTGAGTTGTCCTCAAAACCAATATACATCCTGCTAGATCTCCCACATGGAAAGTGCCAGGAGGGAGAAGTGGGGATTATGTTTAGACTTTCTCGGAACTGCTTCAAATCAACTAGATATCTTTGTGCTGTAAATCTCCCAACAGCCAAACGCAAAAGCAGAAAACATCTCGCTGTATGTCCCACATCCAAAGTGCCAAGAGAGAGCTTGCTCTCCCTGTCTTTGAGTACTGTTTTCACTGTCCCGGTTACCTCTTTGCTAACATTCTCTTCAGAGCCGCAGTGAAACCAGGAACCACGTGGAGAAGGCACCCACACTGAAAGTGCCTGGAGGGAACATTGGGGCTTCTTCTCAGTGTCTCTGACATAGGGTTTCACTGTCCCGGGAAAGTCTCTGCTAACACCGTGCAGAGCGCTGTGCCCAATGTACAGAAACGTCTTGCGGTATCTCCTACAGGGAAAGTGCCAGGAGGGAATTGTGGAGCTTGTTCTCAGTGTCTCTGAGAATTGCTCTGATTATCTGTGTGACCTCTTTGCTAAGACTCTCCAGAGAGACGTCCTCAAAACAAACACACATCTTGACATATCTCCCACATTGATCGCAGTGTCTCCAGAAACGGCATTCAAGGAGCCAGGACCTTTTCTCCCTACACTGTCCATTGAGTTGTCCTCAAAACCAATATACATCCTGCTAGATCTCCCACATGGAAAGTGCCAGGAGGGAGAAGTGGGGATTATGTTTAGACTTTCTCGGAACTGCTTCAAATCAACTAGATATCTTTGTGCTGTAAATCTCCCAACAGCCAAACGCAAAAGCAGCAAACATCTCGCTGTATGTCCCACATCCAAAGTGCCAAGAGAGAGCTTGCTCTCCCTGTCTTTGAGTACTGTTTTCACTGTCCCGGTTACCTCTTTGCTAACATTCTCTTCAGAGCCGCAGTGAAACCAGGAACCACGTGGAGAAGGCACCCACACTGAAAGTGCCTGGAGGGAACATTGGGGCTTCTTCTCAGTGTCTCTGACATAGGGTTTCACTGTCCCGGGAAACTCTCTGCTAACACCGTGCAGAGCGCTGTGCCCAATGTACAGAAACGTCTTGCGGTATCTCCTACAGGGAAAGTGCCAGGAGGGAATTGTGGAGCTTGTTCTCAGTGTCTCTGAGAATTGCTCTGATTATCTGTGTGACCTCTTTGCTAAGACTCTCCAGAGAGCCGTCCTCAAAACAAACACACATCTTGACATATCTCCCACATTGATCGCAGTGTCTCCAGAAACGGCATTCAAGGAGCCAGGACCTTTTCTCCCTACACTGTCCATTGAGTTGTCCTCAAAACCAATATACATCCTGCTATATCTCCCACATGGAAAGTGCCAGGAGGGAGAAGTGGGGATTATGTTTAGACTTTCTCGGAACTGCTTCAAATCAACTAGATATCTTTGTGCTGTAAATCTCCCAACAGCCAAACGCAAAAGCAGCAAACATCTCGCTGTATGTCCCACATCCAAAGTGCCAAGAGAGAGCTTGCTCTCCCTGTCTTTGAGTACTGTTTTCACTGTCCCGGTTACCTCTTTGCTAACATTCTCTTCAGAGCCGCAGTGAAACCAGGAACCACGTGGAGAAGGCACCCACACTGAAAGTGCCTGGAGGGAACATTGGGGCTTCTTCTCAGTGTCTCTGACATAGGGTTTCACTGTCCCGGGAAAGTCTCTGCTAACACCGTGCAGAGCGCTGTGCCCAATGTACAGAAACGTCTTGCGGTATCTCCTACAGGGAAAGTGCCAGGAGGGAATTGTCGAGCTTGTTCTCAGTGTCTCTGAGAATTGCTCTGATTATCTGTGTGACCTCTTTGCTAAGACTCTCCAGAGAGCCGTCCTCAAAGCAAACACACATCTTGACATATCTCCCACATTGATCGCAGTGTCTCCAGAAATGGCATTCAAGGAGCCAGGACCTTTTCTCCCTACACTGTCCATTGAGTTGTCCTCAAAACCAATATACATCCTGCTAGATCTCCCACATGGAAAGTGCCAGGAGGGAGAAGTGGGGATTATGTTTAGACTTTCTCGGAACTGCTTCAAATCAACTAGATATCTTTGTGCTGTAAATCTCCCAACAGCCAAACGCAAAAGCAGCAAACATCTCGCTGTATGTCCCACATCCAAAGTGCCAAGAGAGAGCTTGCTCTCCCTGTCTTTGAGTACTGTTTTCACTGTCCCGGTTACCTCTTTGCTAACATTCTCTTCAGAGCCGCAGTGAAACCAGGAACCACGTGGAGAAGGCACCCACACTGAAAGTGCCTGGAGGGAACATTGGGGCTTCTTCTCAGTGTCTCTGACATAGGGTTTCACTGTCCCGGGAAAGTCTCTGCTAACACCGTGCAGAGCGCTGTGCCCAATGTACAGAAACGTCTTGCGGTATCTCCTACAGGGAAAGTGCCAGGAGGGAATTGTCGAGCTTGTTCTCAGTGTCTCTGAGAATTGCTCTGATTATCTGTGTGACCTCTTTGCTAAGACTCTCCAGAGAGCCGTCCTCAAAGCAAACACACATCTTGACATATCTCCCACATTGATCGCAGTGTCTCCAGAAATGGCATTCAAGGAGCCAGGACCTTTTCTCCCTACACTGTCCATTGAGTTGTCCTCAAAACCAATATACATCCTGCTAGATCTCCCACATGGAAAGTGCCAGGAGGGAGAAGTGGGGATTATGTTTAGACTTTCTCGGAACTGCTTCAAATCAACTAGATATCTTTGTGCTGTAAATCTCCCAACAGCCAAACGCAAAAGCAGCAAACATCTCGCTGTATGTCCCACATCCAAAGTGCCAAGAGAGAGCTTGCTCTCCCTGTCTTTGAGTACTGTTTTCACTGTCCCGGTTACCTCTTTGCTAACATTCTCTTCAGAGCCGCAGTGAAACCAGGAACCACGTGGAGAAGGCACCCACACTGAAAGTGCCTGGAGGGAACATTGGGGCTTCTTCTCAGTGTCTCTGACATAGGGTTTCACTGTCCCGGGAAAGTCTCTGCTAACACCGTGCAGAGCGCTGTGCCCAATGTACAGAAACGTCTTGCGGTATCTCCTACAGGGAAAGTGCCAGGAGGGAATTGTCGAGCTTGTTCTCAGTGTCTCTGAGAATTGCTCTGATTATCTGTGTGACCTCTTTGCTAAGACTCTCCAGAGAGCCGTCCTCAAAACAAACACACATCTTGACATATCTCCCACATTGATCGCAGTGTCTCCAGAAACGGCATTCAAGGAGCCAGGACCTTTTCTCCCTACACTGTCCATTGAGTTGTCCTCAAAACCAATATACATCCTGCTAGATCTCCCACATGGAAAGTGCCAGGAGGGAGAAGTGGGGATTATGTTTAGACTTTCTCGGAACTGCTTCAAATCAACTAGATATCTTTGTGCTGTAAATCTCCCAACAGCCAAACGCAAAAGCAGAAAACATCTCGCTGTATGTCCCACATCCAAAGTGCCAAGAGAGAGCTTGCTCTCCCTGTCTTTGAGTACTGTTTTCACTGTCCCGGTTACCTCTTTGCTAACATTCTCTTCAGAGCCGCAGTGAAACCAGGAACCACGTGGAGAAGGCACCCACACTGAAAGTGCCTGGAGGGAACATTGGGGCTTCTTCTCAGTGTCTCTGACATAGGGTTTCACTGTCCCGGGAAACTCTCTGCTAACACCGTGCAGAGCGCTGTGCCCAATGTACAGAAACGTCTTGCGGTATCTCCTACAGGGAAAGTGCCAGGAGGGAATTGTGGAGCTTGTTCTCAGTGTCTCTGAGAATTGCTCTGATTATCTGTGTGACCTCTTTGCTAAGACTCTCCAGAGAGACGTCCTCAAAACAAACACACATCTTGACATATCTCCCACATTGATCGCAGTGTCTCCAGAAACGGCATTCAAGGAGCCAGGACCTTTTCTCCCTACACTGTCCATTGAGTTGTCCTCAAAACCAATATACATCCTGCTAGATCTCCCACATGGAAAGTGCCAGGAGGGAGAAGTGGGGATTATGTTTAGACTTTCTCGGAACTGCTTCAAATCAACTAGATATCTTTGTGCTGTAAATCTCCCAACAGCCAAACGCAAAAGCAGCCAACATCTCGCTGTATGTCCCACATCGGAAGTGCTAAGAGAGAGCTTGCTCTCCCTGTCTTTGAGTACTGTTTTCACTGTCCCGGTTACCTCTTTGCTAACATTCTCTTCAGAGCCGCAGTGAAACCAGGAACCACGTGGAGAAGGCACCCACACTGAAAGTGCCTGGAGGGAACATTGGGGCTTCTTCTCAGTGTCTCTGACATAGGGTTTCACTGTCCCGGGAAAGTCTCTGCTAACACCGTGCAGAGCGCTGTGCCCAATGTACAGAAACGTCTTGCGGTATCTCCTACAGGGAAAGTGCCAGGAGGGAACTGTGGAGCTTGTTCTCAGTGTCTCTGAGAATTGCTCTGATTATCCCTGTGACCTCTTTGCTAAGACTCTCCAGAGAGACGTCCTCAAAACAAACACACATCTTGACATATCTCCCACATTGATCGCAGTGTCTCCAGAAACGGCATTCAAGGAGCCAGGACCTTTTCTCCCTACACTGTCCATTGAGTTGTCCTCAAAACCAATATACATCCTGCTAGATCTCCCACATGGAAAGTGCCAGGAGGGAGAAGTGGGGATTATGTTTAGACTTTCTCGGAACTGCTTCAAATCAACTAGATATCTTTGTGCTGTAAATCTCCCAACAGCCAAACGCAAAAGCAGAAAACATCTCGCTGTATGTCCCACATCCAAAGTGCCAAGAGAGAGCTTGCTCTCCCTGTCTTTGAGTACTGTTTTCACTGTCCCGGTTACCTCTTTGCTAACATTCTCTTCAGAGCCGCAGTGAAACCAGGAACCACGTGGAGAAGGCACCCACACTGAAAGTGCCTGGAGGGAACATTGGGGCTTCTTCTCAGTGTCTCTGACATAGGGTTTCACTGTCCCGGGAAACTCTCTGCTAACACCGTGCAGAGCGCTGTGCCCAATGTACAGAAACGTCTTGCGGTATCTCCTACAGGGAAAGTGCCAGGAGGGAACTGTGGAGCTTGTTCTCAGTGTCTCTGAGAATTGCTCTGATTATCCCTGTGACCTCTTTGCTAAGACTCTCCAGAGAGCCGTCCTCAAAACAAACACACATCTTGACATATCTCCCACATTGATCGCAGTGTCTCCAGAAACGGCATTCAAGGAGCCAGGACCTTTTCTCCCTACACTGTCCATTGAGTTGTCCTCAAAACCAATATACATCCTGCTAGATCTCCCACATGGAAAGTGCCAGGAGGGAGAAGTGGGGATTATGTTTAGACTTTCTCGGAACTGCTTCAAATCAACTAGATATCTTTGTGCTGTAAATCTCCCAACAGCCAAACGCAAAAGCAGAAAACATCTCGCTGTATGTCCCACATCCAAAGTGCCAAGAGAGAGCTTGCTCTCCCTGTCTTTGAGTACTGTTTTCACTGTCCCGGTTACCTCTTTGCTAACATTCTCTTCAGAGCCGCAGTGAAACCAGGAACCACGTGGAGAAGGCACCCACACTGAAAGTGCCTGGAGGGAACATTGGGGCTTCTTCTCAGTGTCTCTGACATAGGGTTTCACTGTCCCGGGAAACTCTCTGCTAACACCGTGCAGAGCGCTGTGCCCAATGTACAGAAACGTCTTGCGGTATCTCCTACAGGGAAAGTGCCAGGAGGGAATTGTGGAGCTTGTTCTCAGTGTCTCTGAGAATTGCTCTGATTATCTGTGTGACCTCTTTGCTAAGACTCTCCAGAGAGACGTCCTCAAAACAAACACACATCTTGACATATCTCCCACATTGATCGCAGTGTCTCCAGAAACGGCATTCAAGGAGCCAGGACCTTTTCTCCCTACACTGTCCATTGAGTTGTCCTCAAAACCAATATACATCCTGCTAGATCTCCCACATGGAAAGTGCCAGGAGGGAGAAGTGGGGATTATGTTTAGACTTTCTCGGAACTGCTTCAAATCAACTAGATATCTTTGTGCTGTAAATCTCCCAACAGCCAAACGCAAAAGCAGCAAACATCTCGCTGTATGTCCCACATCGGAAGTGCTAAGAGAGAGCTTGCTCTCCCTGTCTTTGAGTACTGTTTTCACTGTCCCGGTTACCTCTTTGCTAACATTCTCTTCAGAGCCGCAGTGAAACCAGGAACCACGTGGAGAAGGCACCCACACTGAAAGTGCCTGGAGGGAACATTGGGGCTTCTTCTCAGTGTCTCTGACATAGGGTTTCACTGTCCCGGGAAACTCTCTGCTAACACCGTGCAGAGCGCTGTGCCCAATGTACAGAAACGTCTTGCGGTATCTCCTACAGGGAAAGTGCCAGGAGGGAACTGTGGAGCTTGTTCTCAGTGTCTCTGAGAATTGCTCTGATTATCCCTGTGACCTCTTTGCTAAGACTCTCCAGAGAGCCGTCCTCAAAACAAACACACATCTTGACATATCTCCCACATTGATCGCAGTGTCTCCAGAAACGGCATTCAAGGAGCCAGGACCTTTTCTCCCTACACTGTCCATTGAGTTGTCCTCAAAACCAATATACATCCTGCTAGATCTCCCACATGGAAAGTGCCAGGAGGGAGAAGTGGGGATTATGTTTAGACTTTCTCGGAACTGCTTCAAATCAACTAGATATCTTTGTGCTGTAAATCTCCCAACAGCCAAACGCAAAAGCAGAAAACATCTCGCTGTATGTCCCACATCCAAAGTGCCAAGAGAGAGCTTGCTCTCCCTGTCTTTGAGTACTGTTTTCACTGTCCCGGTTACCTCTTTGCTAACATTCTCTTCAGAGCCGCAGTGAAACCAGGAACCACGTGGAGAAGGCACCCACACTGAAAGTGCCTGGAGGGAACATTGGGGCTTCTTCTCAGTGTCTCTGACATAGGGTTTCACTGTCCCGGGAAACTCTCTGCTAACACCGTGCAGAGCGCTGTGCCCAATGTACAGAAACGTCTTGCGGTATCTCCTACAGGGAAAGTGCCAGGAGGGAATTGTGGAGCTTGTTCTCAGTGTCTCTGAGAATTGCTCTGATTATCTGTGTGACCTCTTTGCTAAGACTCTCCAGAGAGACGTCCTCAAAACAAACACACATCTTGACATATCTCCCACATTGATCGCAGTGTCTCCAGAAACGGCATTCAAGGAGCCAGGACCTTTTCTCCCTACACTGTCCATTGAGTTGTCCTCAAAACCAATATACATCCTGCTAGATCTCCCACATGGAAAGTGCCAGGAGGGAGAAGTGGGGATTATGTTTAGACTTTCTCGGAACTGCTTCAAATCAACTAGATATCTTTGTGCTGTAAATCTCCCAACAGCCAAACGCAAAAGCAGCAAACATCTCGCTGTATGTCCCACATCGGAAGTGCTAAGAGAGAGCTTGCTCTCCCTGTCTTTGAGTACTGTTTTCACTGTCCCGGTTACCTCTTTGCTAACATTCTCTTCAGAGCCGCAGTGAAACCAGGAACCACGTGGAGAAGGCACCCACACTGAAAGTGCCTGGAGGGAACATTGGGGCTTCTTCTCAGTGTCTCTGACATAGGGTTTCACTGTCCCGGGAAAGTCTCTGCTAACACCGTGCAGAGCGCTGTGCCCAATGTACAGAAACGTCTTGCGGTATCTCCTACAGGGAAAGTGCCAGGAGGGAATTGTCGAGCTTGTTCTCAGTGTCTCTGAGAATTGCTCTGATTATCCCTGTGACCTCTTTGCTAAGACTCTCCAGAGAGACGTCCTCAAAACAAACACACATCTTGACATATCTCCCACATTGATCGCAGTGTCTCCAGAAACGGCATTCAAGGAGCCAGGACCTTTTCTCCCTACACTGTCCATTGAGTTGTCCTCAAAACCAATATACATCCTGCTAGATCTCCCACATGGAAAGTGCCAGGAGGGAGAAGTGGGGATTATGTTTAGACTTTCTCGGAACTGCTTCAAATCAACTAGATATCTTTGTGCTGTAAATCTCCCAACAGCCAAACGCAAAAGCAGCAAACATCTCGCTGTATGTCCCACATCGGAAGTGCTAAGAGAGAGCTTGCTCTCCCTGTCTTTGAGTACTGTTTTCACTGTCCCGGTTACCTCTTTGCTAACATTCTCTTCAGAGCCGCAGTGAAACCAGGAACCACGTGGAGAAGGCACCCACACTGAAAGTGCCTGGAGGGAACATTGGGGCTTCTTCTCAGTGTCTCTGACATAGGGTTTCACTGTCCCGGGAAAGTCTCTGCTAACACCGTGCAGAGCGCTGTGCCCAATGTACAGAAACGTCTTGCGGTATCTCCTACAGGGAAAGTGCCAGGAGGGAACTGTGGAGCTTGTTCTCAGTGTCTCTGAGAATTGCTCTGATTATCCCTGTGACCTCTTTGCTAAGACTCTCCAGAGAGCCGTCCTCAAAACAAACACACATCTTGACATATCTCCCACATTGATCGCAGTGTCTCCAGAAACGGCATTCAAGGAGCCAGGACCTTTTCTCCCTACACTGTCCATTGAGTTGTCCTCAAAACCAATATACATCCTGCTAGATCTCCCACATGGAAAGTGCCAGGAGGGAGAAGTGGGGATTATGTTTAGACTTTCTCGGAACTGCTTCAAATCAACTAGATATCTTTGTGCTGTAAATCTCCCAACAGCCAAACGCAAAAGCAGAAAACATCTCGCTGTATGTCCCACATCCAAAGTGCCAAGAGAGAGCTTGCTCTCCCTGTCTTTGAGTACTGTTTTCACTGTCCCGGTTACCTCTTTGCTAACATTCTCTTCAGAGCCGCAGTGAAACCAGGAACCACGTGGAGAAGGCACCCACACTGAAAGTGCCTGGAGGGAACATTGGGGCTTCTTCTCAGTGTCTCTGACATAGGGTTTCACTGTCCCGGGAAACTCTCTGCTAACACCGTGCAGAGCGCTGTGCCCAATGTACAGAAACGTCTTGCGGTATCTCCTACAGGGAAAGTGCCAGGAGGGAATTGTGGAGCTTGTTCTCAGTGTCTCTGAGAATTGCTCTGATTATCTGTGTGACCTCTTTGCTAAGACTCTCCAGAGAGACGTCCTCAAAACAAACACACATCTTGACATATCTCCCACATTGATCGCAGTGTCTCCAGAAACGGCATTCAAGGAGCCAGGACCTTTTCTCCCTACACTGTCCATTGAGTTGTCCTCAAAACCAATATACATCCTGCTAGATCTCCCACATGGAAAGTGCCAGGAGGGAGAAGTGGGGATTATGTTTAGACTTTCTCGGAACTGCTTCAAATCAACTAGATATCTTTGTGCTGTAAATCTCCCAACAGCCAAACGCAAAAGCAGCAAACATCTCGCTGTATGTCCCACATCGGAAGTGCTAAGAGAGAGCTTGCTCTCCCTGTCTTTGAGTACTGTTTTCACTGTCCCGGTTACCTCTTTGCTAACATTCTCTTCAGAGCCGCAGTGAAACCAGGAACCACGTGGAGAAGGCACCCACACTGAAAGTGCCTGGAGGGAACATTGGGGCTTCTTCTCAGTGTCTCTGACATAGGGTTTCACTGTCCCGGGAAAGTCTCTGCTAACACCGTGCAGAGCGCTGTGCCCAATGTACAGAAACGTCTTGCGGTATCTCCTACAGGGAAAGTGCCAGGAGGGAATTGTCGAGCTTGTTCTCAGTGTCTCTGAGAATTGCTCTGATTATCTGTGTGACCTCTTTGCTAAGACTCTCCAGAGAGACGTCCTCAAAACAAACACACATCTTGACATATCTCCCACATTGATCGCAGTGTCTCCAGAAACGGCATTCAAGGAGCCAGGACCTTTTCTCCCTACACTGTCCATTGAGTTGTCCTCAAAACCAATATACATCCTGCTAGATCTCCCACATGGAAAGTGCCAGGAGGGAGAAGTGGGGATTATGTTTAGACTTTCTCGGAACTGCTTCAAATCAACTAGATATCTTTGTGCTGTAAATCTCCCAACAGCCAAACGCAAAAGCAGCCAACATCTCGCTGTATGTCCCACATCGGAAGTGCTAAGAGAGAGCTTGCTCTCCCTGTCTTTGAGTACTGTTTTCACTGTCCCGGTTACCTCTTTGCTAACATTCTCTTCAGAGCCGCAGTGAAACCAGGAACCACGTGGAGAAGGCACCCACACTGAAAGTGCCTGGAGGGAACATTGGGGCTTCTTCTCAGTGTCTCTGACATAGGGTTTCACTGTCCCGGGAAAGTCTCTGCTAACACCGTGCAGAGCGCTGTGCCCAATGTACAGAAACGTCTTGCGGTATCTCCTACAGGGAAAGTGCCAGGAGGGAATTGTCGAGCTTGTTCTCAGTGTCTCTGAGAATTGCTCTGATTATCTGTGTGACCTCTTTGCTAAGACTCTCCAGAGAGCCGTCCTCAAAACAAACACACATCTTGACATATCTCCCACATTGATCGCAGTGTCTCCAGAAACGGCATTCAAGGAGCCAGGACCTTTTCTCCCTACACTGTCCATTGAGTTGTCCTCAAAACCAATATACATCCTGCTAGATCTCCCACATGGAAAGTGCCAGGAGGGAGAAGTGGGGATTATGTTTAGACTTTCTCGGAACTGCTTCAAATCAACTAGATATCTTTGTGCTGTAAATCTCCCAACAGCCAAACGCAAAAGCAGAAAACATCTCGCTGTATGTCCCACATCCAAAGTGCCAAGAGAGAGCTTGCTCTCCCTGTCTTTGAGTACTGTTTTCACTGTCCCGGTTACCTCTTTGCTAACATTCTCTTCAGAGCCGCAGTGAAACCAGGAACCACGTGGAGAAGGCACCCACACTGAAAGTGCCTGGAGGGAACATTGGGGCTTCTTCTCAGTGTCTCTGACATAGGGTTTCACTGTCCCGGGAAAGTCTCTGCTAACACCGTGCAGAGCGCTGTGCCCAATGTACAGAAACGTCTTGCGGTATCTCCTACAGGGAAAGTGCCAGGAGGGAACTGTGGAGCTTGTTCTCAGTGTCTCTGAGAATTGCTCTGATTATCTGTGTGACCTCTTTGCTAAGACTCTCCAGAGAGCCGTCCTCAAAGCAAACACACATCTTGACATATCTCCCACATTGATCGCAGTGTCTCCAGAAACGGCATTCAAGGAGCCAGGACCTTTTCTCCCTACACTGTCCATTGAGTTGTCCTCAAAACCAATATACATCCTGCTAGATCTCCCACATGGAAAGTGCCAGGAGGGAGAAGTGGGGATTATGTTTAGACTTTCTCGGAACTGCTTCAAATCAACTAGATATCTTTGTGCTGTAAATCTCCCAACAGCCAAACGCAAAAGCAGCAAACATCTCGCTGTATGTCCCACATCGGAAGTGCTAAGAGAGAGCTTGCTCTCCCTGTCTTTGAGTACTGTTTTCACTGTCCCGGTTACCTCTTTGCTAACATTCTCTTCAGAGCCGCAGTGAAACCAGGAACCACGTGGAGAAGGCACCCACACTGAAAGTGCCTGGAGGGAACATTGGGGCTTCTTCTCAGTGTCTCTGACATAGGGTTTCACTGTCCCGGGAAAGTCTCTGCTAACACCGTGCAGAGCGCTGTGCCCAATGTACAGAAACGTCTTGCGGTATCTCCTACAGGGAAAGTGCCAGGAGGGAATTGTGGAGCTTGTTCTCAGTGTCTCTGAGAATTGCTCTGATTATCTGTGTGACCTCTTTGCTAAGACTCTCCAGAGAGACGTCCTCAAAACAAACACACATCTTGACATATCTCCCACATTGATCGCAGTGTCTCCAGAAACGGCATTCAAGGAGCCAGGACCTTTTCTCCCTACACTGTCCATTGAGTTGTCCTCAAAACCAATATACATCCTGCTATATCTCCCACATGGAAAGTGCCAGGAGGGAGAAGTGGGGATTATGTTTAGACTTTCTCGGAACTGCTTCAAATCAACTAGATATCTTTGTGCTGTAAATCTCCCAACAGCCAAACGCAAAAGCAGAAAACATCTCGCTGTATGTCCCACATCGGAAGTGCTAAGAGAGAGCTTGCTCTCCCTGTCTTTGAGTACTGTTTTCACTGTCCCGGTTACCTCTTTGCTAACATTCTCTTCAGAGCCGCAGTGAAACCAGGAACCACGTGGAGAAGGCACCCACACTGAAAGTGCCTGGAGGGAACATTGGGGCTTCTTCTCAGTGTCTCTGACATAGGGTTTCACTGTCCCGGGAAAGTCTCTGCTAACACCGTGCAGAGCGCTGTGCCCAATGTACAGAAACGTCTTGCGGTATCTCCTACAGGGAAAGTGCCAGGAGGGAATTGTCGAGCTTGTTCTCAGTGTCTCTGAGAATTGCTCTGATTATCCCTGTGACCTCTTTGCTAAGACTCTCCAGAGAGCCGTCCTCAAAACAAACACACATCTTGACATATCTCCCACATTGATCGCAGTGTCTCCAGAAACGGCATTCAAGGAGCCAGGACCTTTTCTCCCTACACTGTCCATTGAGTTGTCCTCAAAACCAATATACATCCTGCTAGATCTCCCACATGGAAAGTGCCAGGAGGGAGAAGTGGGGATTATGTTTAGACTTTCTCGGAACTGCTTCAAATCAACTAGATATCTTTGTGCTGTAAATCTCCCAACAGCCAAACGCAAAAGCAGCAAACATCTCGCTGTATGTCCCACATCGGAAGTGCTAAGAGAGAGCTTGCTCTCCCTGTCTTTGAGTACTGTTTTCACTGTCCCGGTTACCTCTTTGCTAACATTCTCTTCAGAGCCGCAGTGAAACCAGGAACCACGTGGAGAAGGCACCCACACTGAAAGTGCCTGGAGGGAACATTGGGGCTTCTTCTCAGTGTCTCTGACATAGGGTTTCACTGTCCCGGGAAAGTCTCTGCTAACACCGTGCAGAGCGCTGTGCCCAATGTACAGAAACGTCTTGCGGTATCTCCTACAGGGAAAGTGCCAGGAGGGAATTGTCGAGCTTGTTCTCAGTGTCTCTGAGAATTGCTCTGATTATCTGTGTGACCTCTTTGCTAAGACTCTCCAGAGAGCCGTCCTCAAAACAAACACACATCTTGACATATCTCCCACATTGATCGCAGTGTCTCCAGAAACGGCATTCAAGGAGCCAGGACCTTTTCTCCCTACACTGTCCATTGAGTTGTCCTCAAAACCAATATACATCCTGCTAGATCTCCCACATGGAAAGTGCCAGGAGGGAGAAGTGGGGATTATGTTTAGACTTTCTCGGAACTGCTTCAAATCAACTAGATATCTTTGTGCTGTAAATCTCCCAACAGCCAAACGCAAAAGCAGCCAACATCTCGCTGTATGTCCCACATCGGAAGTGCTAAGAGAGAGCTTGCTCTCCCTGTCTTTGAGTACTGTTTTCACTGTCCCGGTTACCTCTTTGCTAACATTCTCTTCAGAGCCGCAGTGAAACCAGGAACCACGTGGAGAAGGCACCCACACTGAAAGTGCCTGGAGGGAACATTGGGGCTTCTTCTCAGTGTCTCTGACATAGGGTTTCACTGTCCCGGGAAAGTCTCTGCTAACACCGTGCAGAGCGCTGTGCCCAATGTACAGAAACGTCTTGCGGTATCTCCTACAGGGAAAGTGCCAGGAGGGAACTGTGGAGCTTGTTCTCAGTGTCTCTGAGAATTGCTCTGATTATCTGTGTGACCTCTTTGCTAAGACTCTCCAGAGAGCCGTCCTCAAAACAAACACACATCTTGACATATCTCCCACATTGATCGCAGTGTCTCCAGAAACGGCATTCAAGGAGCCAGGACCTTTTCTCCCTACACTGTCCATTGAGTTGTCCTCAAAACCAATATACATCCTGCTAGATCTCCCACATGGAAAGTGCCAGGAGGGAGAAGTGGGGATTATGTTTAGACTTTCTCGGAACTGCTTCAAATCAACTAGATATCTTTGTGCTGTAAATCTCCCAACAGCCAAACGCAAAAGCAGCAAACATCTCGCTGTATGTCCCACATCCAAAGTGCTAAGAGAGAGCTTGCTCTCCCTGTCTTTGAGTACTGTTTTCACTGTCCCGGTTACCTCTTTGCTAACATTCTCTTCAGAGCCGCAGTGAAACCAGGAACCACGTGGAGAAGGCACCCACACTGAAAGTGCCTGGAGGGAACATTGGGGCTTCTTCTCAGTGTCTCTGACATAGGGTTTCACTGTCCCGGGAAAGTCTCTGCTAACACCGTGCAGAGCGCTGTGCCCAATGTACAGAAACGTCTTGCGGTATCTCCTACAGGGAAAGTGCCAGGAGGGAATTGTGGAGCTTGTTCTCAGTGTCTCTGAGAATTGCTCTGATTATCTGTGTGACCTCTTTGCTAAGACTCTCCAGAGAGCCGTCCTCAAAACAAACACACATCTTGACATATCTCCCACATTGATCGCAGTGTCTCCAGAAACGGCATTCAAGGAGCCAGGACCTTTTCTCCCTACACTGTCCATTGAGTTGTCCTCAAAACCAATATACATCCTGCTAGATCTCCCACATGGAAAGTGCCAGGAGGGAGAAGTGGGGATTATGTTTAGACTTTCTCGGAACTGCTTCAAATCAACTAGATATCTTTGTGCTGTAAATCTCCCAACAGCCAAACGCAAAAGCAGCAAACATCTCGCTGTATGTCCCACATCCAAAGTGCCAAGAGAGAGCTTGCTCTCCCTGTCTTTGAGTACTGTTTTCACTGTCCCGGTTACCTCTTTGCTAACATTCTCTTCAGAGCCGCAGTGAAACCAGGAACCACGTGGAGAAGGCACCCACACTGAAAGTGCCTGGAGGGAACATTGGGGCTTCTTCTCAGTGTCTCTGACATAGGGTTTCACTGTCCCGGGAAAGTCTCTGCTAACACCGTGCAGAGCGCTGTGCCCAATGTACAGAAACGTCTTGCGGTATCTCCTACAGGGAAAGTGCCAGGAGGGAATTGTCGAGCTTGTTCTCAGTGTCTCTGAGAATTGCTCTGATTATCTGTGTGACCTCTTTGCTAAGACTCTCCAGAGAGCCGTCCTCAAAACAAACACACATCTTGACATATCTCCCACATTGATCGCAGTGTCTCCAGAAATGGCATTCAAGGAGCCAGGACCTTTTCTCCCTACACTGTCCATTGAGTTGTCCTCAAAACCAATATACATCCTGCTAGATCTCCCACATGGAAAGTGCCAGGAGGGAGAAGTGGGGATTATGTTTAGACTTTCTCGGAACTGCTTCAAATCAACTAGATATCTTTGTGCTGTAAATCTCCCAACAGCCAAACGCAAAAGCAGCAAACATCTCGCTGTATGTCCCACATCCAAAGTGCCAAGAGAGAGCTTGCTCTCCCTGTCTTTGAGTACTGTTTTCACTGTCCCGGTTACCTCTTTGCTAACATTCTCTTCAGAGCCGCAGTGAAACCAGGAACCACGTGGAGAAGGCACCCACACTGAAAGTGCCTGGAGGGAACATTGGGGCTTCTTCTCAGTGTCTCTGACATAGGGTTTCACTGTCCCGGGAAAGTCTCTGCTAACACCGTGCAGAGCGCTGTGCCCAATGTACAGAAACGTCTTGCGGTATCTCCTACAGGGAAAGTGCCAGGAGGGAATTGTCGAGCTTGTTCTCAGTGTCTCTGAGAATTGCTCTGATTATCCCTGTGACCTCTTTGCTAAGACTCTCCAGAGAGACGTCCTCAAAGCAAACACACATCTTGACATATCTCCCACATTGATCGCAGTGTCTCCAGAAATGGCATTCAAGGAGCCAGGACCTTTTCTCCCTACACTGTCCATTGAGTTGTCCTCAAAACCAATATACATCCTGCTAGATCTCCCACATGGAAAGTGCCAGGAGGGAGAAGTGGGGATTATGTTTAGACTTTCTCGGAACTGCTTCAAATCAACTAGATATCTTTGTGCTGTAAATCTCCCAACAGCCAAACGCAAAAGCAGCAAACATCTCGCTGTATGTCCCACATCCAAAGTGCCAAGAGAGAGCTTGCTCTCCCTGTCTTTGAGTACTGTTTTCACTGTCCCGGTTACCTCTTTGCTAACATTCTCTTCAGAGCCGCAGTGAAACCAGGAACCACGTGGAGAAGGCACCCACACTGAAAGTGCCTGGAGGGAACATTGGGGCTTCTTCTCAGTGTCTCTGACATAGGGTTTCACTGTCCCGGGAAAGTCTCTGCTAACACCGTGCAGAGCGCTGTGCCCAATGTACAGAAACGTCTTGCGGTATCTCCTACAGGGAAAGTGCCAGGAGGGAATTGTCGAGCTTGTTCTCAGTGTCTCTGAGAATTGCTCTGATTATCTGTGTGACCTCTTTGCTAAGACTCTCCAGAGAGCCGTCCTCAAAGCAAACACACATCTTGACATATCTCCCACATTGATCGCAGTGTCTCCAGAAATGGCATTCAAGGAGCCAGGACCTTTTCTCCCTACACTGTCCATTGAGTTGTCCTCAAAACCAATATACATCCTGCTAGATCTCCCACATGGAAAGTGCCAGGAGGGAGAAGTGGGGATTATGTTTAGACTTTCTCGGAACTGCTTCAAATCAACTAGATATCTTTGTGCTGTAAATCTCCCAACAGCCAAACGCAAAAGCAGAAAACATCTCGCTGTATGTCCCACATCCAAAGTGCCAAGAGAGAGCTTGCTCTCCCTGTCTTTGAGTACTGTTTTCACTGTCCCGGTTACCTCTTTGCTAACATTCTCTTCAGAGCCGCAGTGAAACCAGGAACCACGTGGAGAAGGCACCCACACTGAAAGTGCCTGGAGGGAACATTGGGGCTTCTTCTCAGTGTCTCTGACATAGGGTTTCACTGTCCCGGGAAAGTCTCTGCTAACACCGTGCAGAGCGCTGTGCCCAATGTACAGAAACGTCTTGCGGTATCTCCTACAGGGAAAGTGCCAGGAGGGAATTGTCGAGCTTGTTCTCAGTGTCTCTGAGAATTGCTCTGATTATCTGTGTGACCTCTTTGCTAAGACTCTCCAGAGAGACGTCCTCAAAACAAACACACATCTTGACATATCTCCCACATTGATCGCAGTGTCTCCAGAAACGGCATTCAAGGAGCCAGGACCTTTTCTCCCTACACTGTCCATTGAGTTGTCCTCAAAACCAATATACATCCTGCTAGATCTCCCACATGGAAAGTGCCAGGAGGGAGAAGTGGGGATTATGTTTAGACTTTCTCGGAACTGCTTCAAATCAACTAGATATCTTTGTGCTGTAAATCTCCCAACAGCCAAACGCAAAAGCAGAAAACATCTCGCTGTATGTCCCACATCCAAAGTGCCAAGAGAGAGCTTGCTCTCCCTGTCTTTGAGTACTGTTTTCACTGTCCCGGTTACCTCTTTGCTAACATTCTCTTCAGAGCCGCAGTGAAACCAGGAACCACGTGGAGAAGGCACCCACACTGAAAGTGCCTGGAGGGAACATTGGGGCTTCTTCTCAGTGTCTCTGACATAGGGTTTCACTGTCCCGGGAAAGTCTCTGCTAACACCGTGCAGAGCGCTGTGCCCAATGTACAGAAACGTCTTGCGGTATCTCCTACAGGGAAAGTGCCAGGAGGGAATTGTCGAGCTTGTTCTCAGTGTCTCTGAGAATTGCTCTGATTATCCCTGTGACCTCTTTGCTAAGACTCTCCAGAGAGACGTCCTCAAAACAAACACACATCTTGACATATCTCCCACATTGATCGCAGTGTCTCCAGAAACGGCATTCAAGGAGCCAGGACCTTTTCTCCCTACACTGTCCATTGAGTTGTCCTCAAAACCAATATACATCCTGCTAGATCTCCCACATGGAAAGTGCCAGGAGGGAGAAGTGGGGATTATGTTTAGACTTTCTCGGAACTGCTTCAAATCAACTAGATATCTTTGTGCTGTAAATCTCCCAACAGCCAAACGCAAAAGCAGCAAACATCTCGCTGTATGTCCCACATCCAAAGTGCCAAGAGAGAGCTTGCTCTCCCTGTCTTTGAGTACTGTTTTCACTGTCCCGGTTACCTCTTTGCTAACATTCTCTTCAGAGCCGCAGTGAAACCAGGAACCACGTGGAGAAGGCACCCACACTGAAAGTGCCTGGAGGGAACATTGGGGCTTCTTCTCAGTGTCTCTGACATAGGGTTTCACTGTCCCGGGAAACTCTCTGCTAACACCGTGCAGAGCGCTGTGCCCAATGTACAGAAACGTCTTGCGGTATCTCCTACAGGGAAAGTGCCAGGAGGGAACTGTGGAGCTTGTTCTCAGTGTCTCTGAGAATTGCTCTGATTATCTGTGTGACCTCTTTGCTAAGACTCTCCAGAGAGCCGTCCTCAAAACAAACACACATCTTGACATATCTCCCACATTGATCGCAGTGTCTCCAGAAACGGCATTCAAGGAGCCAGGACCTTTTCTCCCTACACTGTCCATTGAGTTGTCCTCAAAACCAATATACATCCTGCTAGATCTCCCACATGGAAAGTGCCAGGAGGGAGAAGTGGGGATTATGTTTAGACTTTCTCGGAACTGCTTCAAATCAACTAGATATCTTTGTGCTGTAAATCTCCCAACAGCCAAACGCAAAAGCAGCAAACATCTCGCTGTATGTCCCACATCGGAAGTGCTAAGAGAGAGCTTGCTCTCCCTGTCTTTGAGTACTGTTTTCACTGTCCCGGTTACCTCTTTGCTAACATTCTCTTCAGAGCCGCAGTGAAACCAGGAACCACGTGGAGAAGGCACCCACACTGAAAGTGCCTGGAGGGAACATTGGGGCTTCTTCTCAGTGTCTCTGACATAGGGTTTCACTGTCCCGGGAAAGTCTCTGCTAACACCGTGCAGAGCGCTGTGCCCAATGTACAGAAACGTCTTGCGGTATCTCCTACAGGGAAAGTGCCAGGAGGGAATTGTCGAGCTTGTTCTCAGTGTCTCTGAGAATTGCTCTGATTATCTGTGTGACCTCTTTGCTAAGACTCTCCAGAGAGACGTCCTCAAAACAAACACACATCTTGACATATCTCCCACATTGATCGCAGTGTCTCCAGAAACGGCATTCAAGGAGCCAGGACCTTTTCTCCCTACACTGTCCATTGAGTTGTCCTCAAAACCAATATACATCCTGCTAGATCTCCCACATGGAAAGTGCCAGGAGGGAGAAGTGGGGATTATGTTTAGACTTTCTCGGAACTGCTTCAAATCAACTAGATATCTTTGTGCTGTAAATCTCCCAACAGCCAAACGCAAAAGCAGCCAACATCTCGCTGTATGTCCCACATCGGAAGTGCTAAGAGAGAGCTTGCTCTCCCTGTCTTTGAGTACTGTTTTCACTGTCCCGGTTACCTCTTTGCTAACATTCTCTTCAGAGCCGCAGTGAAACCAGGAACCACGTGGAGAAGGCACCCACACTGAAAGTGCCTGGAGGGAACATTGGGGCTTCTTCTCAGTGTCTCTGACATAGGGTTTCACTGTCCCGGGAAACTCTCTGCTAACACCGTGCAGAGCGCTGTGCCCAATGTACAGAAACGTCTTGCGGTATCTCCTACAGGGAAAGTGCCAGGAGGGAACTGTGGAGCTTGTTCTCAGTGTCTCTGAGAATTGCTCTGATTATCTGTGTGACCTCTTTGCTAAGACTCTCCAGAGAGCCGTCCTCAAAACAAACACACATCTTGACATATCTCCCACATTGATCGCAGTGTCTCCAGAAACGGCATTCAAGGAGCCAGGACCTTTTCTCCCTACACTGTCCATTGAGTTGTCCTCAAAACCAATATACATCCTGCTAGATCTCCCACATGGAAAGTGCCAGGAGGGAGAAGTGGGGATTATGTTTAGACTTTCTCGGAACTGCTTCAAATCAACTAGATATCTTTGTGCTGTAAATCTCCCAACAGCCAAACGCAAAAGCAGAAAACATCTCGCTGTATGTCCCACATCCAAAGTGCCAAGAGAGAGCTTGCTCTCCCTGTCTTTGAGTACTGTTTTCACTGTCCCGGTTACCTCTTTGCTAACATTCTCTTCAGAGCCGCAGTGAAACCAGGAACCACGTGGAGAAGGCACCCACACTGAAAGTGCCTGGAGGGAACATTGGGGCTTCTTCTCAGTGTCTCTGACATAGGGTTTCACTGTCCCGGGAAAGTCTCTGCTAACACCGTGCAGAGCGCTGTGCCCAATGTACAGAAACGTCTTGCGGTATCTCCTACAGGGAAAGTGCCAGGAGGGAATTGTCGAGCTTGTTCTCAGTGTCTCTGAGAATTGCTCTGATTATCTGTGTGACCTCTTTGCTAAGACTCTCCAGAGAGCCGTCCTCAAAACAAACACACATCTTGACATATCTCCCACATTGATCGCAGTGTCTCCAGAAACGGCATTCAAGGAGCCAGGACCTTTTCTCCCTACACTGTCCATTGAGTTGTCCTCAAAACCAATATACATCCTGCTAGATCTCCCACATGGAAAGTGCCAGGAGGGAGAAGTGGGGATTATGTTTAGACTTTCTCGGAACTGCTTCAAATCAACTAGATATCTTTGTGCTGTAAATCTCCCAACAGCCAAACGCAAAAGCAGAAAACATCTCGCTGTATGTCCCACATCCAAAGTGCCAAGAGAGAGCTTGCTCTCCCTGTCTTTGAGTACTGTTTTCACTGTCCCGGTTACCTCTTTGCTAACATTCTCTTCAGAGCCGCAGTGAAACCAGGAACCACGTGGAGAAGGCACCCACACTGAAAGTGCCTGGAGGGAACATTGGGGCTTCTTCTCAGTGTCTCTGACATAGGGTTTCACTGTCCCGGGAAAGTCTCTGCTAACACCGTGCAGAGCGCTGTGCCCAATGTACAGAAACGTCTTGCGGTATCTCCTACAGGGAAAGTGCCAGGAGGGAACTGTGGAGCTTGTTCTCAGTGTCTCTGAGAATTGCTCTGATTATCTGTGTGACCTCTTTGCTAAGACTCTCCAGAGAGCCGTCCTCAAAACAAACACACATCTTGACATATCTCCCACATTGATCGCAGTGTCTCCAGAAACGGCATTCAAGGAGCCAGGACCTTTTCTCCCTACACTGTCCATTGAGTTGTCCTCAAAACCAATATACATCCTGCTAGATCTCCCACATGGAAAGTGCCAGGAGGGAGAAGTGGGGATTATGTTTAGACTTTCTCGGAACTGCTTCAAATCAACTAGATATCTTTGTGCTGTAAATCTCCCAACAGCCAAACGCAAAAGCAGCAAACATCTCGCTGTATGTCCCACATCCAAAGTGCTAAGAGAGAGCTTGCTCTCCCTGTCTTTGAGTACTGTTTTCACTGTCCCGGTTACCTCTTTGCTAACATTCTCTTCAGAGCCGCAGTGAAACCAGGAACCACGTGGAGAAGGCACCCACACTGAAAGTGCCTGGAGGGAACATTGGGGCTTCTTCTCAGTGTCTCTGACATAGGGTTTCACTGTCCCGGGAAAGTCTCTGCTAACACCGTGCAGAGCGCTGTGCCCAATGTACAGAAACGTCTTGCGGTATCTCCTACAGGGAAAGTGCCAGGAGGGAATTGTCGAGCTTGTTCTCAGTGTCTCTGAGAATTGCTCTGATTATCTGTGTGACCTCTTTGCTAAGACTCTCCAGAGAGCCGTCCTCAAAACAAACACACATCTTGACATATCTCCCACATTGATCGCAGTGTCTCCAGAAACGGCATTCAAGGAGCCAGGACCTTTTCTCCCTACACTGTCCATTGAGTTGTCCTCAAAACCAATATACATCCTGCTAGATCTCCCACATGGAAAGTGCCAGGAGGGAGAAGTGGGGATTATGTTTAGACTTTCTCGGAACTGCTTCAAATCAACTAGATATCTTTGTGCTGTAAATCTCCCAACAGCCAAACGCAAAAGCAGCAAACATCTCGCTGTATGTCCCACATCGGAAGTGCTAAGAGAGAGCTTGCTCTCCCTGTCTTTGAGTACTGTTTTCACTGTCCCGGTTACCTCTTTGCTAACATTCTCTTCAGAGCCGCAGTGAAACCAGGAACCACGTGGAGAAGGCACCCACACTGAAAGTGCCTGGAGGGAACATTGGGGCTTCTTCTCAGTGTCTCTGACATAGGGTTTCACTGTCCCGGGAAACTCTCTGCTAACACCGTGCAGAGCGCTGTGCCCAATGTACAGAAACGTCTTGCGGTATCTCCTACAGGGAAAGTGCCAGGAGGGAATTGTCGAGCTTGTTCTCAGTGTCTCTGAGAATTGCTCTGATTATCTGTGTGACCTCTTTGCTAAGACTCTCCAGAGAGACGTCCTCAAAACAAACACACATCTTGACATATCTCCCACATTGATCGCAGTGTCTCCAGAAACGGTATTCAAGGAGCCAGGACCTTTTCTCCCTACACTGTCCATTGAGTTGTCCTCAAAACCAATATACATCCTGCTAGATCTCCCACATGGAAAGTGCCAGGAGGGAGAAGTGGGGATTATGTTTAGACTTTCTCGGAACTGCTTCAAATCAACTAGATATCTTTGTGCTGTAAATCTCCCAACAGCCAAACGCAAAAGCAGAAAACATCTCGCTGTATGTCCCACATCCAAAGTGCCAAGAGAGAGCTTGCTCTCCCTGTCTTTGAGTACTGTTTTCACTGTCCCGGTTACCTCTTTGCTAACATTCTCTTCAGAGCCGCAGTGAAACCAGGAACCACGTGGAGAAGGCACCCACACTGAAAGTGCCTGGAGGGAACATTGGGGCTTCTTCTCAGTGTCTCTGACATAGGGTTTCACTGTCCCGGGAAAGTCTCTGCTAACACCGTGCAGAGCGCTGTGCCCAATGTACAGAAACGTCTTGCGGTATCTCCTACAGGGAAAGTGCCAGGAGGGAATTGTCGAGCTTGTTCTCAGTGTCTCTGAGAATTGCTCTGATTATCTGTGTGACCTCTTTGCTAAGACTCTCCAGAGAGCCGTCCTCAAAACAAACACACATCTTGACATATCTCCCACATTGATCGCAGTGTCTCCAGAAACGGCATTCAAGGAGCCAGGACCTTTTCTCCCTACACTGTCCATTGAGTTGTCCTCAAAACCAATATACATCCTGCTAGATCTCCCACATGGAAAGTGCCAGGAGGGAGAAGTGGGGATTATGTTTAGACTTTCTCGGAACTGCTTCAAATCAACTAGATATCTTTGTGCTGTAAATCTCCCAACAGCCAAACGCAAAAGCAGAAAACATCTCGCTGTATGTCCCACATCCAAAGTGCCAAGAGAGAGCTTGCTCTCCCTGTCTTTGAGTACTGTTTTCACTGTCCCGGTTACCTCTTTGCTAACATTCTCTTCAGAGCCGCAGTGAAACCAGGAACCACGTGGAGAAGGCACCCACACTGAAAGTGCCTGGAGGGAACATTGGGGCTTCTTCTCAGTGTCTCTGACATAGGGTTTCACTGTCCCGGGAAAGTCTCTGCTAACACCGTGCAGAGCGCTGTGCCCAATGTACAGAAACGTCTTGCGGTATCTCCTACAGGGAAAGTGCCAGGAGGGAATTGTCGAGCTTGTTCTCAGTGTCTCTGAGAATTGCTCTGATTATCCCTGTGACCTCTTTGCTAAGACTCTCCAGAGAGCCGTCCTCAAAGCAAACACACATCTTGACATATCTCCCACATTGATCGCAGTGTCTCCAGAAATGGCATTCAAGGAGCCAGGACCTTTTCTCCCTACACTGTCCATTGAGTTGTCCTCAAAACCAATATACATCCTGCTAGATCTCCCACATGGAAAGTGCCAGGAGGGAGAAGTGGGGATTATGTTTAGACTTTCTCGGAACTGCTTCAAATCAACTAGATATCTTTGTGCTGTAAATCTCCCAACAGCCAAACGCAAAAGCAGCAAACATCTCGCTGTATGTCCCACATCCAAAGTGCCAAGAGAGAGCTTGCTCTCCCTGTCTTTGAGTACTGTTTTCACTGTCCCGGTTACCTCTTTGCTAACATTCTCTTCAGAGCCGCAGTGAAACCAGGAACCACGTGGAGAAGGCACCCACACTGAAAGTGCCTGGAGGGAACATTGGGGCTTCTTCTCAGTGTCTCTGACATAGGGTTTCACTGTCCCGGGAAAGTCTCTGCTAACACCGTGCAGAGCGCTGTGCCCAATGTACAGAAACGTCTTGCGGTATCTCCTACAGGGAAAGTGCCAGGAGGGAATTGTCGAGCTTGTTCTCAGTGTCTCTGAGAATTGCTCTGATTATCCCTGTGACCTCTTTGCTAAGACTCTCCAGAGAGACGTCCTCAAAGCAAACACACATCTTGACATATCTCCCACATTGATCGCAGTGTCTCCAGAAATGGCATTCAAGGAGCCAGGACCTTTTCTCCCTACACTGTCCATTGAGTTGTCCTCAAAACCAATATACATCCTGCTAGATCTCCCACATGGAAAGTGCCAGGAGGGAGAAGTGGGGATTATGTTTAGACTTTCTCGGAACTGCTTCAAATCAACTAGATATCTTTGTGCTGTAAATCTCCCAACAGCCAAACGCAAAAGCAGCAAACATCTCGCTGTATGTCCCACATCCAAAGTGCCAAGAGAGAGCTTGCTCTCCCTGTCTTTGAGTACTGTTTTCACTGTCCCGGTTACCTCTTTGCTAACATTCTCTTCAGAGCCGCAGTGAAACCAGGAACCACGTGGAGAAGGCACCCACACTGAAAGTGCCTGGAGGGAACATTGGGGCTTCTTCTCAGTGTCTCTGACATAGGGTTTCACTGTCCCGGGAAAGTCTCTGCTAACACCGTGCAGAGCGCTGTGCCCAATGTACAGAAACGTCTTGCGGTATCTCCTACAGGGAAAGTGCCAGGAGGGAATTGTCGAGCTTGTTCTCAGTGTCTCTGAGAATTGCTCTGATTATCTGTGTGACCTCTTTGCTAAGACTCTCCAGAGAGCCGTCCTCAAAGCAAACACACATCTTGACATATCTCCCACATTGATCGCAGTGTCTCCAGAAATGGCATTCAAGGAGCCAGGACCTTTTCTCCCTACACTGTCCATTGAGTTGTCCTCAAAACCAATATACATCCTGCTAGATCTCCCACATGGAAAGTGCCAGGAGGGAGAAGTGGGGATTATGTTTAGACTTTCTCGGAACTGCTTCAAATCAACTAGATATCTTTGTGCTGTAAATCTCCCAACAGCCAAACGCAAAAGCAGAAAACATCTCGCTGTATGTCCCACATCCAAAGTGCCAAGAGAGAGCTTGCTCTCCCTGTCTTTGAGTACTGTTTTCACTGTCCCGGTTACCTCTTTGCTAACATTCTCTTCAGAGCCGCAGTGAAACCAGGAACCACGTGGAGAAGGCACCCACACTGAAAGTGCCTGGAGGGAACATTGGGGCTTCTTCTCAGTGTCTCTGACATAGGGTTTCACTGTCCCGGGAAACTCTCTGCTAACACCGTGCAGAGCGCTGTGCCCAATGTACAGAAACGTCTTGCGGTATCTCCTACAGGGAAAGTGCCAGGAGGGAATTGTCGAGCTTGTTCTCAGTGTCTCTGAGAATTGCTCTGATTATCTGTGTGACCTCTTTGCTAAGACTCTCCAGAGAGACGTCCTCAAAACAAACACACATCTTGACATATCTCCCACATTGATCGCAGTGTCTCCAGAAACGGTATTCAAGGAGCCAGGACCTTTTCTCCCTACACTGTCCATTGAGTTGTCCTCAAAACCAATATACATCCTGCTAGATCTCCCACATGGAAAGTGCCAGGAGGGAGAAGTGGGGATTATGTTTAGACTTTCTCGGAACTGCTTCAAATCAACTAGATATCTTTGTGCTGTAAATCTCCCAACAGCCAAACGCAAAAGCAGAAAACATCTCGCTGTATGTCCCACATCCAAAGTGCCAAGAGAGAGCTTGCTCTCCCTGTCTTTGAGTACTGTTTTCACTGTCCCGGTTACCTCTTTGCTAACATTCTCTTCAGAGCCGCAGTGAAACCAGGAACCACGTGGAGAAGGCACCCACACTGAAAGTGCCTGGAGGGAACATTGGGGCTTCTTCTCAGTGTCTCTGACATAGGGTTTCACTGTCCCGGGAAAGTCTCTGCTAACACCGTGCAGAGCGCTGTGCCCAATGTACAGAAACGTCTTGCGGTATCTCCTACAGGGAAAGTGCCAGGAGGGAATTGTGGAGCTTGTTCTCAGTGTCTCTGAGAATTGCTCTGATTATCTGTGTGACCTCTTTGCTAAGACTCTCCAGAGAGCCGTCCTCAAAACAAACACACATCTTGACATATCTCCCACATTGATCGCAGTGTCTCCAGAAACGGCATTCAAGGAGCCAGGACCTTTTCTCCCTACACTGTCCATTGAGTTGTCCTCAAAACCAATATACATCCTGCTAGATCTCCCACATGGAAAGTGCCAGGAGGGAGAAGTGGGGATTATGTTTAGACTTTCTCGGAACTGCTTCAAATCAACTAGATATCTTTGTGCTGTAAATCTCCCAACAGCCAAACGCAAAAGCAGAAAACATCTCGCTGTATGTCCCACATCCAAAGTGCCAAGAGAGAGCTTGCTCTCCCTGTCTTTGAGTACTGTTTTCACTGTCCCGGTTACCTCTTTGCTAACATTCTCTTCAGAGCCGCAGTGAAACCAGGAACCACGTGGAGAAGGCACCCACACTGAAAGTGCCTGGAGGGAACATTGGGGCTTCTTCTCAGTGTCTCTGACATAGGGTTTCACTGTCCCGGGAAAGTCTCTGCTAACACCGTGCAGAGCGCTGTGCCCAATGTACAGAAACGTCTTGCGGTATCTCCTACAGGGAAAGTGCCAGGAGGGAATTGTCGAGCTTGTTCTCAGTGTCTCTGAGAATTGCTCTGATTATCTGTGTGACCTCTTTGCTAAGACTCTCCAGAGAGCCGTCCTCAAAACAAACACACATCTTGACATATCTCCCACATTGATCGCAGTGTCTCCAGAAATGGCATTCAAGGAGCCAGGACCTTTTCTCCCTACACTGTCCATTGAGTTGTCCTCAAAACCAATATACATCCTGCTAGATCTCCCACATGGAAAGTGCCAGGAGGGAGAAGTGGGGATTATGTTTAGACTTTCTCGGAACTGCTTCAAATCAACTAGATATCTTTGTGCTGTAAATCTCCCAACAGCCAAACGCAAAAGCAGCAAACATCTCGCTGTATGTCCCACATCCAAAGTGCCAAGAGAGAGCTTGCTCTCCCTGTCTTTGAGTACTGTTTTCACTGTCCCGGTTACCTCTTTGCTAACATTCTCTTCAGAGCCGCAGTGAAACCAGGAACCACGTGGAGAAGGCACCCACACTGAAAGTGCCTGGAGGGAACATTGGGGCTTCTTCTCAGTGTCTCTGACATAGGGTTTCACTGTCCCGGGAAAGTCTCTGCTAACACCGTGCAGAGCGCTGTGCCCAATGTACAGAAACGTCTTGCGGTATCTCCTACAGGGAAAGTGCCAGGAGGGAATTGTCGAGCTTGTTCTCAGTGTCTCTGAGAATTGCTCTGATTATCCCTGTGACCTCTTTGCTAAGACTCTCCAGAGAGACGTCCTCAAAGCAAACACACATCTTGACATATCTCCCACATTGATCGCAGTGTCTCCAGAAATGGCATTCAAGGAGCCAGGACCTTTTCTCCCTACACTGTCCATTGAGTTGTCCTCAAAACCAATATACATCCTGCTAGATCTCCCACATGGAAAGTGCCAGGAGGGAGAAGTGGGGATTATGTTTAGACTTTCTCGGAACTGCTTCAAATCAACTAGATATCTTTGTGCTGTAAATCTCCCAACAGCCAAACGCAAAAGCAGCAAACATCTCGCTGTATGTCCCACATCCAAAGTGCCAAGAGAGAGCTTGCTCTCCCTGTCTTTGAGTACTGTTTTCACTGTCCCGGTTACCTCTTTGCTAACATTCTCTTCAGAGCCGCAGTGAAACCAGGAACCACGTGGAGAAGGCACCCACACTGAAAGTGCCTGGAGGGAACATTGGGGCTTCTTCTCAGTGTCTCTGACATAGGGTTTCACTGTCCCGGGAAAGTCTCTGCTAACACCGTGCAGAGCGCTGTGCCCAATGTACAGAAACGTCTTGCGGTATCTCCTACAGGGAAAGTGCCAGGAGGGAATTGTGGAGCTTGTTCTCAGTGTCTCTGAGAATTGCTCTGATTATCTGTGTGACCTCTTTGCTAAGACTCTCCAGAGAGCCGTCCTCAAAGCAAACACACATCTTGACATATCTCCCACATTGATCGCAGTGTCTCCAGAAATGGCATTCAAGGAGCCAGGACCTTTTCTCCCTACACTGTCCATTGAGTTGTCCTCAAAACCAATATACATCCTGCTAGATCTCCCACATGGAAAGTGCCAGGAGGGAGAAGTGGGGATTATGTTTAGACTTTCTCGGAACTGCTTCAAATCAACTAGATATCTTTGTGCTGTAAATCTCCCAACAGCCAAACGCAAAAGCAGAAAACATCTCGCTGTATGTCCCACATCCAAAGTGCCAAGAGAGAGCTTGCTCTCCCTGTCTTTGAGTACTGTTTTCACTGTCCCGGTTACCTCTTTGCTAACATTCTCTTCAGAGCCGCAGTGAAACCAGGAACCACGTGGAGAAGGCACCCACACTGAAAGTGCCTGGAGGGAACATTGGGGCTTCTTCTCAGTGTCTCTGACATAGGGTTTCACTGTCCCGGGAAAGTCTCTGCTAACACCGTGCAGAGCGCTGTGCCCAATGTACAGAAACGTCTTGCGGTATCTCCTACAGGGAAAGTGCCAGGAGGGAATTGTCGAGCTTGTTCTCAGTGTCTCTGAGAATTGCTCTGATTATCTGTGTGACCTCTTTGCTAAGACTCTCCAGAGAGACGTCCTCAAAACAAACACACATCTTGACATATCTCCCACATTGATCGCAGTGTCTCCAGAAACGGCATTCAAGGAGCCAGGACCTTTTCTCCCTACACTGTCCATTGAGTTGTCCTCAAAACCAATATACATCCTGCTAGATCTCCCACATGGAAAGTGCCAGGAGGGAGAAGTGGGGATTATGTTTAGACTTTCTCGGAACTGCTTCAAATCAACTAGATATCTTTGTGCTGTAAATCTCCCAACAGCCAAACGCAAAAGCAGAAAACATCTCGCTGTATGTCCCACATCCAAAGTGCCAAGAGAGAGCTTGCTCTCCCTGTCTTTGAGTACTGTTTTCACTGTCCCGGTTACCTCTTTGCTAACATTCTCTTCAGAGCCGCAGTGAAACCAGGAACCACGTGGAGAAGGCACCCACACTGAAAGTGCCTGGAGGGAACATTGGGGCTTCTTCTCAGTGTCTCTGACATAGGGTTTCACTGTCCCGGGAAACTCTCTGCTAACACCGTGCAGAGCGCTGTGCCCAATGTACAGAAACGTCTTGCGGTATCTCCTACAGGGAAAGTGCCAGGAGGGAATTGTCGAGCTTGTTCTCAGTGTCTCTGAGAATTGCTCTGATTATCCCTGTGACCTCTTTGCTAAGACTCTCCAGAGAGACGTCCTCAAAACAAACACACATCTTGACATATCTCCCACATTGATCGCAGTGTCTCCAGAAACGGCATTCAAGGAGCCAGGACCTTTTCTCCCTACACTGTCCATTGAGTTGTCCTCAAAACCAATATACATCCTGCTAGATCTCCCACATGGAAAGTGCCAGGAGGGAGAAGTGGGGATTATGTTTAGACTTTCTCGGAACTGCTTCAAATCAACTAGATATCTTTGTGCTGTAAATCTCCCAACAGCCAAACGCAAAAGCAGCAAACATCTCGCTGTATGTCCCACATCCAAAGTGCCAAGAGAGAGCTTGCTCTCCCTGTCTTTGAGTACTGTTTTCACTGTCCCGGTTACCTCTTTGCTAACATTCTCTTCAGAGCCGCAGTGAAACCAGGAACCACGTGGAGAAGGCACCCACACTGAAAGTGCCTGGAGGGAACATTGGGGCTTCTTCTCAGTGTCTCTGACATAGGGTTTCACTGTCCCGGGAAACTCTCTGCTAACACCGTGCAGAGCGCTGTGCCCAATGTACAGAAACGTCTTGCGGTATCTCCTACAGGGAAAGTGCCAGGAGGGAACTGTGGAGCTTGTTCTCAGTGTCTCTGAGAATTGCTCTGATTATCTGTGTGACCTCTTTGCTAAGACTCTCCAGAGAGCCGTCCTCAAAACAAACACACATCTTGACATATCTCCCACATTGATCGCAGTGTCTCCAGAAACGGCATTCAAGGAGCCAGGACCTTTTCTCCCTACACTGTCCATTGAGTTGTCCTCAAAACCAATATACATCCTGCTAGATCTCCCACATGGAAAGTGCCAGGAGGGAGAAGTGGGGATTATGTTTAGACTTTCTCGGAACTGCTTCAAATCAAC
The DNA here is from genome assembly GCF_963924245.1 of Chroicocephalus ridibundus. Classification (NCBI taxonomy): domain Eukaryota; kingdom Metazoa; phylum Chordata; class Aves; order Charadriiformes; family Laridae; genus Chroicocephalus; species Chroicocephalus ridibundus. The sequence continues at coordinate 104,378 of NW_026961241.1, read as the reverse complement.
TAGATATCTTTGTGCTGTAAATCTCCCAACAGCCAAACGCAAAAGCAGCAAACATCTCGCTGTATGTCCCACATCGGAAGTGCTAAGAGAGAGCTTGCTCTCCCTGTCTTTGAGTACTGTTTTCACTGTCCCGGTTACCTCTTTGCTAACATTCTCTTCAGAGCCGCAGTGAAACCAGGAACCACGTGGAGAAGGCACCCACACTGAAAGTGCCTGGAGGGAACATTGGGGCTTCTTCTCAGTGTCTCTGACATAGGGTTTCACTGTCCCGGGAAAGTCTCTGCTAACACCGTGCAGAGCGCTGTGCCCAATGTACAGAAACGTCTTGCGGTATCTCCTACAGGGAAAGTGCCAGGAGGGAATTGTCGAGCTTGTTCTCAGTGTCTCTGAGAATTGCTCTGATTATCTGTGTGACCTCTTTGCTAAGACTCTCCAGAGAGACGTCCTCAAAACAAACACACATCTTGACATATCTCCCACATTGATCGCAGTGTCTCCAGAAACGGCATTCAAGGAGCCAGGACCTTTTCTCCCTACACTGTCCATTGAGTTGTCCTCAAAACCAATATACATCCTGCTAGATCTCCCACATGGAAAGTGCCAGGAGGGAGAAGTGGGGATTATGTTTAGACTTTCTCGGAACTGCTTCAAATCAACTAGATATCTTTGTGCTGTAAATCTCCCAACAGCCAAACGCAAAAGCAGCCAACATCTCGCTGTATGTCCCACATCGGAAGTGCTAAGAGAGAGCTTGCTCTCCCTGTCTTTGAGTACTGTTTTCACTGTCCCGGTTACCTCTTTGCTAACATTCTCTTCAGAGCCGCAGTGAAACCAGGAACCACGTGGAGAAGGCACCCACACTGAAAGTGCCTGGAGGGAACATTGGGGCTTCTTCTCAGTGTCTCTGACATAGGGTTTCACTGTCCCGGGAAAGTCTCTGCTAACACCGTGCAGAGCGCTGTGCCCAATGTACAGAAACGTCTTGCGGTATCTCCTACAGGGAAAGTGCCAGGAGGGAATTGTCGAGCTTGTTCTCAGTGTCTCTGAGAATTGCTCTGATTATCTGTGTGACCTCTTTGCTAAGACTCTCCAGAGAGCCGTCCTCAAAACAAACACACATCTTGACATATCTCCCACATTGATCGCAGTGTCTCCAGAAATGGCATTCAAGGAGCCAGGACCTTTTCTCCCTACACTGTCCATTGAGTTGTCCTCAAAACCAATATACATCCTGCTAGATCTCCCACATGGAAAGTGCCAGGAGGGAGAAGTGGGGATTATGTTTAGACTTTCTCGGAACTGCTTCAAATCAACTAGATATCTTTGTGCTGTAAATCTCCCAACAGCCAAACGCAAAAGCAGCAAACATCTCGCTGTATGTCCCACATCCAAAGTGCCAAGAGAGAGCTTGCTCTCCCTGTCTTTGAGTACTGTTTTCACTGTCCCGGTTACCTCTTTGCTAACATTCTCTTCAGAGCCGCAGTGAAACCAGGAACCACGTGGAGAAGGCACCCACACTGAAAGTGCCTGGAGGGAACATTGGGGCTTCTTCTCAGTGTCTCTGACATAGGGTTTCACTGTCCCGGGAAAGTCTCTGCTAACACCGTGCAGAGCGCTGTGCCCAATGTACAGAAACGTCTTGCGGTATCTCCTACAGGGAAAGTGCCAGGAGGGAATTGTCGAGCTTGTTCTCAGTGTCTCTGAGAATTGCTCTGATTATCTGTGTGACCTCTTTGCTAAGACTCTCCAGAGAGCCGTCCTCAAAACAAACACACATCTTGACATATCTCCCACATTGATCGCAGTGTCTCCAGAAACGGCATTCAAGGAGCCAGGACCTTTTCTCCCTACACTGTCCATTGAGTTGTCCTCAAAACCAATATACATCCTGCTAGATCTCCCACATGGAAAGTGCCAGGAGGGAGAAGTGGGGATTATGTTTAGACTTTCTCGGAACTGCTTCAAATCAACTAGATATCTTTGTGCTGTAAATCTCCCAACAGCCAAACGCAAAAGCAGAAAACATCTCGCTGTATGTCCCACATCCAAAGTGCCAAGAGAGAGCTTGCTCTCCCTGTCTTTGAGTACTGTTTTCACTGTCCCGGTTACCTCTTTGCTAACATTCTCTTCAGAGCCGCAGTGAAACCAGGAACCACGTGGAGAAGGCACCCACACTGAAAGTGCCTGGAGGGAACATTGGGGCTTCTTCTCAGTGTCTCTGACATAGGGTTTCACTGTCCCGGGAAAGTCTCTGCTAACACCGTGCAGAGCGCTGTGCCCAATGTACAGAAACGTCTTGCGGTATCTCCTACAGGGAAAGTGCCAGGAGGGAACTGTGGAGCTTGTTCTCAGTGTCTCTGAGAATTGCTCTGATTATCTGTGTGACCTCTTTGCTAAGACTCTCCAGAGAGCCGTCCTCAAAACAAACACACATCTTGACATATCTCCCACATTGATCGCAGTGTCTCCAGAAACGGCATTCAAGGAGCCAGGACCTTTTCTCCCTACACTGTCCATTGAGTTGTCCTCAAAACCAATATACATCCTGCTAGATCTCCCACATGGAAAGTGCCAGGAGGGAGAAGTGGGGATTATGTTTAGACTTTCTCGGAACTGCTTCAAATCAACTAGATATCTTTGTGCTGTAAATCTCCCAACAGCCAAACGCAAAAGCAGCAAACATCTCGCTGTATGTCCCACATCCAAAGTGCTAAGAGAGAGCTTGCTCTCCCTGTCTTTGAGTACTGTTTTCACTGTCCCGGTTACCTCTTTGCTAACATTCTCTTCAGAGCCGCAGTGAAACCAGGAACCACGTGGAGAAGGCACCCACACTGAAAGTGCCTGGAGGGAACATTGGGGCTTCTTCTCAGTGTCTCTGACATAGGGTTTCACTGTCCCGGGAAAGTCTCTGCTAACACCGTGCAGAGCGCTGTGCCCAATGTACAGAAACGTCTTGCGGTATCTCCTACAGGGAAAGTGCCAGGAGGGAATTGTCGAGCTTGTTCTCAGTGTCTCTGAGAATTGCTCTGATTATCCCTGTGACCTCTTTGCTAAGACTCTCCAGAGAGACGTCCTCAAAACAAACACACATCTTGACATATCTCCCACATTGATCGCAGTGTCTCCAGAAACGGCATTCAAGGAGCCAGGACCTTTTCTCCCTACACTGTCCATTGAGTTGTCCTCAAAACCAATATACATCCTGCTAGATCTCCCACATGGAAAGTGCCAGGAGGGAGAAGTGGGGATTATGTTTAGACTTTCTCGGAACTGCTTCAAATCAACTAGATATCTTTGTGCTGTAAATCTCCCAACAGCCAAACGCAAAAGCAGCAAACATCTCGCTGTATGTCCCACATCGGAAGTGCTAAGAGAGAGCTTGCTCTCCCTGTCTTTGAGTACTGTTTTCACTGTCCCGGTTACCTCTTTGCTAACATTCTCTTCAGAGCCGCAGTGAAACCAGGAACCACGTGGAGAAGGCACCCACACTGAAAGTGCCTGGAGGGAACATTGGGGCTTCTTCTCAGTGTCTCTGACATAGGGTTTCACTGTCCCGGGAAACTCTCTGCTAACACCGTGCAGAGCGCTGTGCCCAATGTACAGAAACGTCTTGCGGTATCTCCTACAGGGAAAGTGCCAGGAGGGAATTGTCGAGCTTGTTCTCAGTGTCTCTGAGAATTGCTCTGATTATCTGTGTGACCTCTTTGCTAAGACTCTCCAGAGAGACGTCCTCAAAACAAACACACATCTTGACATATCTCCCACATTGATCGCAGTGTCTCCAGAAACGGTATTCAAGGAGCCAGGACCTTTTCTCCCTACACTGTCCATTGAGTTGTCCTCAAAACCAATATACATCCTGCTAGATCTCCCACATGGAAAGTGCCAGGAGGGAGAAGTGGGGATTATGTTTAGACTTTCTCGGAACTGCTTCAAATCAACTAGATATCTTTGTGCTGTAAATCTCCCAACAGCCAAACGCAAAAGCAGAAAACATCTCGCTGTATGTCCCACATCCAAAGTGCCAAGAGAGAGCTTGCTCTCCCTGTCTTTGAGTACTGTTTTCACTGTCCCGGTTACCTCTTTGCTAACATTCTCTTCAGAGCCGCAGTGAAACCAGGAACCACGTGGAGAAGGCACCCACACTGAAAGTGCCTGGAGGGAACATTGGGGCTTCTTCTCAGTGTCTCTGACATAGGGTTTCACTGTCCCGGGAAAGTCTCTGCTAACACCGTGCAGAGCGCTGTGCCCAATGTACAGAAACGTCTTGCGGTATCTCCTACAGGGAAAGTGCCAGGAGGGAATTGTCGAGCTTGTTCTCAGTGTCTCTGAGAATTGCTCTGATTATCCCTGTGACCTCTTTGCTAAGACTCTCCAGAGAGACGTCCTCAAAACAAACACACATCTTGACATATCTCCCACATTGATCGCAGTGTCTCCAGAAACGGCATTCAAGGAGCCAGGACCTTTTCTCCCTACACTGTCCATTGAGTTGTCCTCAAAACCAATATACATCCTGCTAGATCTCCCACATGGAAAGTGCCAGGAGGGAGAAGTGGGGATTATGTTTAGACTTTCTCGGAACTGCTTCAAATCAACTAGATATCTTTGTGCTGTAAATCTCCCAACAGCCAAACGCAAAAGCAGCAAACATCTCGCTGTATGTCCCACATCGGAAGTGCTAAGAGAGAGCTTGCTCTCCCTGTCTTTGAGTACTGTTTTCACTGTCCCGGTTACCTCTTTGCTAACATTCTCTTCAGAGCCGCAGTGAAACCAGGAACCACGTGGAGAAGGCACCCACACTGAAAGTGCCTGGAGGGAACATTGGGGCTTCTTCTCAGTGTCTCTGACATAGGGTTTCACTGTCCCGGGAAAGTCTCTGCTAACACCGTGCAGAGCGCTGTGCCCAATATACAGAAACGTCTTGCGGTATCTCCTACAGGGAAAGTGCCAGGAGGGAATTGTCGAGCTTGTTCTCAGTGTCTCTGAGAATTGCTCTGATTATCTGTGTGACCTCTTTGCTAAGACTCTCCAGAGAGCCGTCCTCAAAACAAACACACATCTTGACATATCTCCCACATTGATCGCAGTGTCTCCAGAAACGGCATTCAAGGAGCCAGGACCTTTTCTCCCTACACTGTCCATTGAGTTGTCCTCAAAACCAATATACATCCTGCTATATCTCCCACATGGAAAGTGCCAGGAGGGAGAAGTGGGGATTATGTTTAGACTTTCTCGGAACTGCTTCAAATCAACTAGATATCTTTGTGCTGTAAATCTCCCAACAGCCAAACGCAAAAGCAGCAAACATCTCGCTGTATGTCCCACATCCAAAGTGCCAAGAGAGAGCTTGCTCTCCCTGTCTTTGAGTACTGTTTTCACTGTCCCGGTTACCTCTTTGCTAACATTCTCTTCAGAGCCGCAGTGAAACCAGGAACCACGTGGAGAAGGCACCCACACTGAAAGTGCCTGGAGGGAACATTGGGGCTTCTTCTCAGTGTCTCTGACATAGGGTTTCACTGTCCCGGGAAAGTCTCTGCTAACACCGTGCAGAGCGCTGTGCCCAATGTACAGAAACGTCTTGCGGTATCTCCTACAGGGAAAGTGCCAGGAGGGAATTGTCGAGCTTGTTCTCAGTGTCTCTGAGAATTGCTCTGATTATCTGTGTGACCTCTTTGCTAAGACTCTCCAGAGAGCCGTCCTCAAAACAAACACACATCTTGACATATCTCCCACATTGATCGCAGTGTCTCCAGAAATGGCATTCAAGGAGCCAGGACCTTTTCTCCCTACACTGTCCATTGAGTTGTCCTCAAAACCAATATACATCCTGCTAGATCTCCCACATGGAAAGTGCCAGGAGGGAGAAGTGGGGATTATGTTTAGACTTTCTCGGAACTGCTTCAAATCAACTAGATATCTTTGTGCTGTAAATCTCCCAACAGCCAAACGCAAAAGCAGAAAACATCTCGCTGTATGTCCCACATCCAAAGTGCCAAGAGAGAGCTTGCTCTCCCTGTCTTTGAGTACTGTTTTCACTGTCCCGGTTACCTCTTTGCTAACATTCTCTTCAGAGCCGCAGTGAAACCAGGAACCACGTGGAGAAGGCACCCACACTGAAAGTGCCTGGAGGGAACATTGGGGCTTCTTCTCAGTGTCTCTGACATAGGGTTTCACTGTCCCGGGAAAGTCTCTGCTAACACCGTGCAGAGCGCTGTGCCCAATGTACAGAAACGTCTTGCGGTATCTCCTACAGGGAAAGTGCCAGGAGGGAATTGTCGAGCTTGTTCTCAGTGTCTCTGAGAATTGCTCTGATTATCTGTGTGACCTCTTTGCTAAGACTCTCCAGAGAGCCGTCCTCAAAGCAAACACACATCTTGACATATCTCCCACATTGATCGCAGTGTCTCCAGAAATGGCATTCAAGGAGCCAGGACCTTTTCTCCCTACACTGTCCATTGAGTTGTCCTCAAAACCAATATACATCCTGCTAGATCTCCCACATGGAAAGTGCCAGGAGGGAGAAGTGGGGATTATGTTTAGACTTTCTCGGAACTGCTTCAAATCAACTAGATATCTTTGTGCTGTAAATCTCCCAACAGCCAAACGCAAAAGCAGCAAACATCTCGCTGTATGTCCCACATCCAAAGTGCCAAGAGAGAGCTTGCTCTCCCTGTCTTTGAGTACTGTTTTCACTGTCCCGGTTACCTCTTTGCTAACATTCTCTTCAGAGCCGCAGTGAAACCAGGAACCACGTGGAGAAGGCACCCACACTGAAAGTGCCTGGAGGGAACATTGGGGCTTCTTCTCAGTGTCTCTGACATAGGGTTTCACTGTCCCGGGAAAGTCTCTGCTAACACCGTGCAGAGCGCTGTGCCCAATGTACAGAAACGTCTTGCGGTATCTCCTACAGGGAAAGTGCCAGGAGGGAATTGTCGAGCTTGTTCTCAGTGTCTCTGAGAATTGCTCTGATTATCTGTGTGACCTCTTTGCTAAGACTCTCCAGAGAGACGTCCTCAAAACAAACACACATCTTGACATATCTCCCACATTGATCGCAGTGTCTCCAGAAACGGCATTCAAGGAGCCAGGACCTTTTCTCCCTACACTGTCCATTGAGTTGTCCTCAAAACCAATATACATCCTGCTAGATCTCCCACATGGAAAGTGCCAGGAGGGAGAAGTGGGGATTATGTTTAGACTTTCTCGGAACTGCTTCAAATCAACTAGATATCTTTGTGCTGTAAATCTCCCAACAGCCAAACGCAAAAGCAGCAAACATCTCGCTGTATGTCCCACATCCAAAGTGCCAAGAGAGAGCTTGCTCTCCCTGTCTTTGAGTACTGTTTTCACTGTCCCGGTTACCTCTTTGCTAACATTCTCTTCAGAGCCGCAGTGAAACCAGGAACCACGTGGAGAAGGCACCCACACTGAAAGTGCCTGGAGGGAACATTGGGGCTTCTTCTCAGTGTCTCTGACATAGGGTTTCACTGTCCCGGGAAAGTCTCTGCTAACACCGTGCAGAGCGCTGTGCCCAATGTACAGAAACGTCTTGCGGTATCTCCTACAGGGAAAGTGCCAGGAGGGAATTGTCGAGCTTGTTCTCAGTGTCTCTGAGAATTGCTCTGATTATCTGTGTGACCTCTTTGCTAAGACTCTCCAGAGAGCCGTCCTCAAAGCAAACACACATCTTGACATATCTCCCACATTGATCGCAGTGTCTCCAGAAACGGCATTCAAGGAGCCAGGACCTTTTCTCCCTACACTGTCCATTGAGTTGTCCTCAAAACCAATATACATCCTGCTAGATCTCCCACATGGAAAGTGCCAGGAGGGAGAAGTGGGGATTATGTTTAGACTTTCTCGGAACTGCTTCAAATCAACTAGATATCTTTGTGCTGTAAATCTCCCAACAGCCAAACGCAAAAGCAGCAAACATCTCGCTGTATGTCCCACATCGGAAGTGCTAAGAGAGAGCTTGCTCTCCCTGTCTTTGAGTACTGTTTTCACTGTCCCGGTTACCTCTTTGCTAACATTCTCTTCAGAGCCGCAGTGAAACCAGGAACCACGTGGAGAAGGCACCCACACTGAAAGTGCCTGGAGGGAACATTGGGGCTTCTTCTCAGTGTCTCTGACATAGGGTTTCACTGTCCCGGGAAAGTCTCTGCTAACACCGTGCAGAGCGCTGTGCCCAATGTACAGAAACGTCTTGCGGTATCTCCTACAGGGAAAGTGCCAGGAGGGAATTGTCGAGCTTGTTCTCAGTGTCTCTGAGAATTGCTCTGATTATCTGTGTGACCTCTTTGCTAAGACTCTCCAGAGAGCCGTCCTCAAAACAAACACACATCTTGACATATCTCCCACATTGATCGCAGTGTCTCCAGAAACGGCATTCAAGGAGCCAGGACCTTTTCTCCCTACACTGTCCATTGAGTTGTCCTCAAAACCAATATACATCCTGCTAGATCTCCCACATGGAAAGTGCCAGGAGGGAGAAGTGGGGATTATGTTTAGACTTTCTCGGAACTGCTTCAAATCAACTAGATATCTTTGTGCTGTAAATCTCCCAACAGCCAAACGCAAAAGCAGCAAACATCTCGCTGTATGTCCCACATCCAAAGTGCCAAGAGAGAGCTTGCTCTCCCTGTCTTTGAGTACTGTTTTCACTGTCCCGGTTACCTCTTTGCTAACATTCTCTTCAGAGCCGCAGTGAAACCAGGAACCACGTGGAGAAGGCACCCACACTGAAAGTGCCTGGAGGGAACATTGGGGCTTCTTCTCAGTGTCTCTGACATAGGGTTTCACTGTCCCGGGAAAGTCTCTGCTAACACCGTGCAGAGCGCTGTGCCCAATGTACAGAAACGTCTTGCGGTATCTCCTACAGGGAAAGTGCCAGGAGGGAATTGTCGAGCTTGTTCTCAGTGTCTCTGAGAATTGCTCTGATTATCTGTGTGACCTCTTTGCTAAGACTCTCCAGAGAGCCGTCCTCAAAGCAAACACACATCTTGACATATCTCCCACATTGATCGCAGTGTCTCCAGAAATGGCATTCAAGGAGCCAGGACCTTTTCTCCCTACACTGTCCATTGAGTTGTCCTCAAAACCAATATACATCCTGCTAGATCTCCCACATGGAAAGTGCCAGGAGGGAGAAGTGGGGATTATGTTTAGACTTTCTCGGAACTGCTTCAAATCAACTAGATATCTTTGTGCTGTAAATCTCCCAACAGCCAAACGCAAAAGCAGCAAACATCTCGCTGTATGTCCCACATCCAAAGTGCCAAGAGAGAGCTTGCTCTCCCTGTCTTTGAGTACTGTTTTCACTGTCCCGGTTACCTCTTTGCTAACATTCTCTTCAGAGCCGCAGTGAAACCAGGAACCACGTGGAGAAGGCACCCACACTGAAAGTGCCTGGAGGGAACATTGGGGCTTCTTCTCAGTGTCTCTGACATAGGGTTTCACTGTCCCGGGAAAGTCTCTGCTAACACCGTGCAGAGCGCTGTGCCCAATGTACAGAAACGTGTTGCGGTATCTCCTACAGGGAAAGTGCCAGGAGGGAATTGTCGAGCTTGTTCTCAGTGTCTCTGAGAATTGCTCTGATTATCTGTGTGACCTCTTTGCTAAGACTCTCCAGAGAGCCGTCCTCAAAACAAACACACATCTTGACATATCTCCCACATTGATCGCAGTGTCTCCAGAAACGGCATTCAAGGAGCCAGGACCTTTTCTCCCTACACTGTCCATTGAGTTGTCCTCAAAACCAATATACATCCTGCTAGATCTCCCACATGGAAAGTGCCAGGAGGGAGAAGTGGGGATTATGTTTAGACTTTCTCGGAACTGCTTCAAATCAACTAGATATCTTTGTGCTGTAAATCTCCCAACAGCCAAACGCAAAAGCAGCAAACATCTCGCTGTATGTCCCACATCCAAAGTGCCAAGAGAGAGCTTGCTCTCCCTGTCTTTGAGTACTGTTTTCACTGTCCCGGTTACCTCTTTGCTAACATTCTCTTCAGAGCCGCAGTGAAACCAGGAACCACGTGGAGAAGGCACCCACACTGAAAGTGCCTGGAGGGAACATTGGGGCTTCTTCTCAGTGTCTCTGACATAGGGTTTCACTGTCCCGGGAAACTCTCTGCTAACACCGTGCAGAGCGCTGTGCCCAATGTACAGAAACGTCTTGCGGTATCTCCTACAGGGAAAGTGCCAGGAGGGAATTGTGGAGCTTGTTCTCAGTGTCTCTGAGAATTGCTCTGATTATCTGTGTGACCTCTTTGCTAAGACTCTCCAGAGAGCCGTCCTCAAAACAAACACACATCTTGACATATCTCCCACATTGATCGCAGTGTCTCCAGAAACGGCATTCAAGGAGCCAGGACCTTTTCTCCCTACACTGTCCATTGAGTTGTCCTCAAAACCAATATACATCCTGCTAGATCTCCCACATGGAAAGTGCCAGGAGGGAGAAGTGGGGATTATGTTTAGACTTTCTCGGAACTGCTTCAAATCAACTAGATATCTTTGTGCTGTAAATCTCCCAACAGCCAAACGCAAAAGCAGAAAACATCTCGCTGTATGTCCCACATCCAAAGTGCCAAGAGAGAGCTTGCTCTCCCTGTCTTTGAGTACTGTTTTCACTGTCCCGGTTACCTCTTTGCTAACATTCTCTTCAGAGCCGCAGTGAAACCAGGAACCACGTGGAGAAGGCACCCACACTGAAAGTGCCTGGAGGGAACATTGGGGCTTCTTCTCAGTGTCTCTGACATAGGGTTTCACTGTCCCGGGAAAGTCTCTGCTAACACCGTGCAGAGCGCTGTGCCCAATGTACAGAAACGTCTTGCGGTATCTCCTACAGGGAAAGTGCCAGGAGGGAACTGTGGAGCTTGTTCTCAGTGTCTCTGAGAATTGCTCTGATTATCTGTGTGACCTCTTTGCTAAGACTCTCCAGAGAGCCGTCCTCAAAACAAACACACATCTTGACATATCTCCCACATTGATCGCAGTGTCTCCAGAAACGGCATTCAAGGAGCCAGGACCTTTTCTCCCTACACTGTCCATTGAGTTGTCCTCAAAACCAATATACATCCTGCTAGATCTCCCACATGGAAAGTGCCAGGAGGGAGAAGTGGGGATTATGTTTAGACTTTCTCGGAACTGCTTCAAATCAACTAGATATCTTTGTGCTGTAAATCTCCCAACAGCCAAACGCAAAAGCAGCAAACATCTCGCTGTATGTCCCACATCCAAAGTGCTAAGAGAGAGCTTGCTCTCCCTGTCTTTGAGTACTGTTTTCACTGTCCCGGTTACCTCTTTGCTAACATTCTCTTCAGAGCCGCAGTGAAACCAGGAACCACGTGGAGAAGGCACCCACACTGAAAGTGCCTGGAGGGAACATTGGGGCTTCTTCTCAGTGTCTCTGACATAGGGTTTCACTGTCCCGGGAAAGTCTCTGCTAACACCGTGCAGAGCGCTGTGCCCAATGTACAGAAACGTCTTGCGGTATCTCCTACAGGGAAAGTGCCAGGAGGGAATTGTCGAGCTTGTTCTCAGTGTCTCTGAGAATTGCTCTGATTATCCCTGTGACCTCTTTGCTAAGACTCTCCAGAGAGACGTCCTCAAAACAAACACACATCTTGACATATCTCCCACATTGATCGCAGTGTCTCCAGAAACGGCATTCAAGGAGCCAGGACCTTTTCTCCCTACACTGTCCATTGAGTTGTCCTCAAAACCAATATACATCCTGCTAGATCTCCCACATGGAAAGTGCCAGGAGGGAGAAGTGGGGATTATGTTTAGACTTTCTCGGAACTGCTTCAAATCAACTAGATATCTTTGTGCTGTAAATCTCCCAACAGCCAAACGCAAAAGCAGCAAACATCTCGCTGTATGTCCCACATCGGAAGTGCTAAGAGAGAGCTTGCTCTCCCTGTCTTTGAGTATTGTTTTCACTGTCCCGGTTACCTCTTTGCTAACATTCTCTTCAGAGCCGCAGTGAAACCAGGAACCACGTGGAGAAGGCACCCACACTGAAAGTGCCTGGAGGGAACATTGGGGCTTCTTCTCAGTGTCTCTGACATAGGGTTTCACTGTCCCGGGAAACTCTCTGCTAACACCGTGCAGAGCGCTGTGCCCAATGTACAGAAACGTCTTGCGGTATCTCCTACAGGGAAAGTGCCAGGAGGGAATTGTCGAGCTTGTTCTCAGTGTCTCTGAGAATTGCTCTGATTATCTGTGTGACCTCTTTGCTAAGACTCTCCAGAGAGACGTCCTCAAAACAAACACACATCTTGACATATCTCCCACATTGATCGCAGTGTCTCCAGAAACGGTATTCAAGGAGCCAGGACCTTTTCTCCCTACACTGTCCATTGAGTTGTCCTCAAAACCAATATACATCCTGCTAGATCTCCCACATGGAAAGTGCCAGGAGGGAGAAGTGGGGATTATGTTTAGACTTTCTCGGAACTGCTTCAAATCAACTAGATATCTTTGTGCTGTAAATCTCCCAACAGCCAAACGCAAAAGCAGAAAACATCTCGCTGTATGTCCCACATCCAAAGTGCCAAGAGAGAGCTTGCTCTCCCTGTCTTTGAGTACTGTTTTCACTGTCCCGGTTACCTCTTTGCTAACATTCTCTTCAGAGCCGCAGTGAAACCAGGAACCACGTGGAGAAGGCACCCACACTGAAAGTGCCTGGAGGGAACATTGGGGCTTCTTCTCAGTGTCTCTGACATAGGGTTTCACTGTCCCGGGAAAGTCTCTGCTAACACCGTGCAGAGCGCTGTGCCCAATGTACAGAAACGTCTTGCGGTATCTCCTACAGGGAAAGTGCCAGGAGGGAATTGTCGAGCTTGTTCTCAGTGTCTCTGAGAATTGCTCTGATTATCCCTGTGACCTCTTTGCTAAGACTCTCCAGAGAGCCGTCCTCAAAACAAACACACATCTTGACATATCTCCCACATTGATCGCAGTGTCTCCAGAAACGGCATTCAAGGAGCCAGGACCTTTTCTCCCTACACTGTCCATTGAGTTGTCCTCAAAACCAATATACATCCTGCTAGATCTCCCACATGGAAAGTGCCAGGAGGGAGAAGTGGGGATTATGTTTAGACTTTCTCGGAACTGCTTCAAATCAACTAGATATCTTTGTGCTGTAAATCTCCCAACAGCCAAACGCAAAAGCAGCAAACATCTCGCTGTATGTCCCACATCGGAAGTGCTAAGAGAGAGCTTGCTCTCCCTGTCTTTGAGTACTGTTTTCACTGTCCCGGTTACCTCTTTGCTAACATTCTCTTCAGAGCCGCAGTGAAACCAGGAACCACGTGGAGAAGGCACCCACACTGAAAGTGCCTGGAGGGAACATTGGGGCTTCTTCTCAGTGTCTCTGACATAGGGTTTCACTGTCCCGGGAAAGTCTCTGCTAACACCGTGCAGAGCGCTGTGCCCAATATACAGAAACGTCTTGCGGTATCTCCTACAGGGAAAGTGCCAGGAGGGAATTGTCGAGCTTGTTCTCAGTGTCTCTGAGAATTGCTCTGATTATCTGTGTGACCTCTTTGCTAAGACTCTCCAGAGAGCCGTCCTCAAAACAAACACACATCTTGACATATCTCCCACATTGATCGCAGTGTCTCCAGAAACGGCATTCAAGGAGCCAGGACCTTTTCTCCCTACACTGTCCATTGAGTTGTCCTCAAAACCAATATACATCCTGCTATATCTCCCACATGGAAAGTGCCAGGAGGGAGAAGTGGGGATTATGTTTAGACTTTCTCGGAACTGCTTCAAATCAACTAGATATCTTTGTGCTGTAAATCTCCCAACAGCCAAACGCAAAAGCAGCAAACATCTCGCTGTATGTCCCACATCCAAAGTGCCAAGAGAGAGCTTGCTCTCCCTGTCTTTGAGTACTGTTTTCACTGTCCCGGTTACCTCTTTGCTAACATTCTCTTCAGAGCCGCAGTGAAACCAGGAACCACGTGGAGAAGGCACCCACACTGAAAGTGCCTGGAGGGAACATTGGGGCTTCTTCTCAGTGTCTCTGACATAGGGTTTCACTGTCCCGGGAAAGTCTCTGCTAACACCGTGCAGAGCGCTGTGCCCAATGTACAGAAACGTCTTGCGGTATCTCCTACAGGGAAAGTGCCAGGAGGGAATTGTCGAGCTTGTTCTCAGTGTCTCTGAGAATTGCTCTGATTATCTGTGTGACCTCTTTGCTAAGACTCTCCAGAGAGCCGTCCTCAAAACAAACACACATCTTGACATATCTCCCACATTGATCGCAGTGTCTCCAGAAATGGCATTCAAGGAGCCAGGACCTTTTCTCCCTACACTGTCCATTGAGTTGTCCTCAAAACCAATATACATCCTGCTAGATCTCCCACATGGAAAGTGCCAGGAGGGAGAAGTGGGGATTATGTTTAGACTTTCTCGGAACTGCTTCAAATCAACTAGATATCTTTGTGCTGTAAATCTCCCAACAGCCAAACGCAAAAGCAGAAAACATCTCGCTGTATGTCCCACATCCAAAGTGCCAAGAGAGAGCTTGCTCTCCCTGTCTTTGAGTACTGTTTTCACTGTCCCGGTTACCTCTTTGCTAACATTCTCTTCAGAGCCGCAGTGAAACCAGGAACCACGTGGAGAAGGCACCCACACTGAAAGTGCCTGGAGGGAACATTGGGGCTTCTTCTCAGTGTCTCTGACATAGGGTTTCACTGTCCCGGGAAAGTCTCTGCTAACACCGTGCAGAGCGCTGTGCCCAATGTACAGAAACGTCTTGCGGTATCTCCTACAGGGAAAGTGCCAGGAGGGAATTGTCGAGCTTGTTCTCAGTGTCTCTGAGAATTGCTCTGATTATCTGTGTGACCTCTTTGCTAAGACTCTCCAGAGAGCCGTCCTCAAAGCAAACACACATCTTGACATATCTCCCACATTGATCGCAGTGTCTCCAGAAATGGCATTCAAGGAGCCAGGACCTTTTCTCCCTACACTGTCCATTGAGTTGTCCTCAAAACCAATATACATCCTGCTAGATCTCCCACATGGAAAGTGCCAGGAGGGAGAAGTGGGGATTATGTTTAGACTTTCTCGGAACTGCTTCAAATCAACTAGATATCTTTGTGCTGTAAATCTCCCAACAGCCAAACGCAAAAGCAGCAAACATCTCGCTGTATGTCCCACATCCAAAGTGCCAAGAGAGAGCTTGCTCTCCCTGTCTTTGAGTACTGTTTTCACTGTCCCGGTTACCTCTTTGCTAACATTCTCTTCAGAGCCGCAGTGAAACCAGGAACCACGTGGAGAAGGCACCCACACTGAAAGTGCCTGGAGGGAACATTGGGGCTTCTTCTCAGTGTCTCTGACATAGGGTTTCACTGTCCCGGGAAAGTCTCTGCTAACACCGTGCAGAGCGCTGTGCCCAATGTACAGAAACGTCTTGCGGTATCTCCTACAGGGAAAGTGCCAGGAGGGAATTGTCGAGCTTGTTCTCAGTGTCTCTGAGAATTGCTCTGATTATCTGTGTGACCTCTTTGCTAAGACTCTCCAGAGAGACGTCCTCAAAACAAACACACATCTTGACATATCTCCCACATTGATCGCAGTGTCTCCAGAAACGGCATTCAAGGAGCCAGGACCTTTTCTCCCTACACTGTCCATTGAGTTGTCCTCAAAACCAATATACATCCTGCTAGATCTCCCACATGGAAAGTGCCAGGAGGGAGAAGTGGGGATTATGTTTAGACTTTCTCGGAACTGCTTCAAATCAACTAGATATCTTTGTGCTGTAAATCTCCCAACAGCCAAACGCAAAAGCAGCAAACATCTCGCTGTATGTCCCACATCCAAAGTGCCAAGAGAGAGCTTGCTCTCCCTGTCTTTGAGTACTGTTTTCACTGTCCCGGTTACCTCTTTGCTAACATTCTCTTCAGAGCCGCAGTGAAACCAGGAACCACGTGGAGAAGGCACCCACACTGAAAGTGCCTGGAGGGAACATTGGGGCTTCTTCTCAGTGTCTCTGACATAGGGTTTCACTGTCCCGGGAAAGTCTCTGCTAACACCGTGCAGAGCGCTGTGCCCAATGTACAGAAACGTCTTGCGGTATCTCCTACAGGGAAAGTGCCAGGAGGGAATTGTCGAGCTTGTTCTCAGTGTCTCTGAGAATTGCTCTGATTATCTGTGTGACCTCTTTGCTAAGACTCTCCAGAGAGACGTCCTCAAAGCAAACACACATCTTGACATATCTCCCACATTGATCGCAGTGTCTCCAGAAACGGCATTCAAGGAGCCAGGACCTTTTCTCCCTACACTGTCCATTGAGTTGTCCTCAAAACCAATATACATCCTGCTAGATCTCCCACATGGAAAGTGCCAGGAGGGAGAAGTGGGGATTATGTTTAGACTTTCTCGGAACTGCTTCAAATCAACTAGATATCTTTGTGCTGTAAATCTCCCAACAGCCAAACGCAAAAGCAGCAAACATCTCGCTGTATGTCCCACATCGGAAGTGCTAAGAGAGAGCTTGCTCTCCCTGTCTTTGAGTACTGTTTTCACTGTCCCGGTTACCTCTTTGCTAACATTCTCTTCAGAGCCGCAGTGAAACCAGGAACCACGTGGAGAAGGCACCCACACTGAAAGTGCCTGGAGGGAACATTGGGGCTTCTTCTCAGTGTCTCTGACATAGGGTTTCACTGTCCCGGGAAAGTCTCTGCTAACACCGTGCAGAGCGCTGTGCCCAATGTACAGAAACGTCTTGCGGTATCTCCTACAGGGAAAGTGCCAGGAGGGAATTGTCGAGCTTGTTCTCAGTGTCTCTGAGAATTGCTCTGATTATCTGTGTGACCTCTTTGCTAAGACTCTCCAGAGAGCCGTCCTCAAAACAAACACACATCTTGACATATCTCCCACATTGATCGCAGTGTCTCCAGAAACGGCATTCAAGGAGCCAGGACCTTTTCTCCCTACACTGTCCATTGAGTTGTCCTCAAAACCAATATACATCCTGCTAGATCTCCCACATGGAAAGTGCCAGGAGGGAGAAGTGGGGATTATGTTTAGACTTTCTCGGAACTGCTTCAAATCAACTAGATATCTTTGTGCTGTAAATCTCCCAACAGCCAAACGCAAAAGCAGCAAACATCTCGCTGTATGTCCCACATCCAAAGTGCCAAGAGAGAGCTTGCTCTCCCTGTCTTTGAGTACTGTTTTCACTGTCCCGGTTACCTCTTTGCTAACATTCTCTTCAGAGCCGCAGTGAAACCAGGAACCACGTGGAGAAGGCACCCACACTGAAAGTGCCTGGAGGGAACATTGGGGCTTCTTCTCAGTGTCTCTGACATAGGGTTTCACTGTCCCGGGAAAGTCTCTGCTAACACCGTGCAGAGCGCTGTGCCCAATGTACAGAAACGTCTTGCGGTATCTCCTACAGGGAAAGTGCCAGGAGGGAATTGTCGAGCTTGTTCTCAGTGTCTCTGAGAATTGCTCTGATTATCTGTGTGACCTCTTTGCTAAGACTCTCCAGAGAGCCGTCCTCAAAGCAAACACACATCTTGACATATCTCCCACATTGATCGCAGTGTCTCCAGAAATGGCATTCAAGGAGCCAGGACCTTTTCTCCCTACACTGTCCATTGAGTTGTCCTCAAAACCAATATACATCCTGCTAGATCTCCCACATGGAAAGTGCCAGGAGGGAGAAGTGGGGATTATGTTTAGACTTTCTCGGAACTGCTTCAAATCAACTAGATATCTTTGTGCTGTAAATCTCCCAACAGCCAAACGCAAAAGCAGCAAACATCTCGCTGTATGTCCCACATCCAAAGTGCCAAGAGAGAGCTTGCTCTCCCTGTCTTTGAGTACTGTTTTCACTGTCCCGGTTACCTCTTTGCTAACATTCTCTTCAGAGCCGCAGTGAAACCAGGAACCACGTGGAGAAGGCACCCACACTGAAAGTGCCTGGAGGGAACATTGGGGCTTCTTCTCAGTGTCTCTGACATAGGGTTTCACTGTCCCGGGAAAGTCTCTGCTAACACCGTGCAGAGCGCTGTGCCCAATGTACAGAAACGTGTTGCGGTATCTCCTACAGGGAAAGTGCCAGGAGGGAATTGTCGAGCTTGTTCTCAGTGTCTCTGAGAATTGCTCTGATTATCTGTGTGACCTCTTTGCTAAGACTCTCCAGAGAGCCGTCCTCAAAACAAACACACATCTTGACATATCTCCCACATTGATCGCAGTGTCTCCAGAAACGGCATTCAAGGAGCCAGGACCTTTTCTCCCTACACTGTCCATTGAGTTGTCCTCAAAACCAATATACATCCTGCTATATCTCCCACATGGAAAGTGCCAGGAGGGAGAAGTGGGGATTATGTTTAGACTTTCTCGGAACTGCTTCAAATCAACTAGATATCTTTGTGCTGTAAATCTCCCAACAGCCAAACGCAAAAGCAGCAAACATCTCGCTGTATGTCCCACATCCAAAGTGCCAAGAGAGAGCTTGCTCTCCCTGTCTTTGAGTACTGTTTTCACTGTCCCGGTTACCTCTTTGCTAACATTCTCTTCAGAGCCGCAGTGAAACCAGGAACCACGTGGAGAAGGCACCCACACTGAAAGTGCCTGGAGGGAACATTGGGGCTTCTTCTCAGTGTCTCTGACATAGGGTTTCACTGTCCCGGGAAACTCTCTGCTAACACCGTGCAGAGCGCTGTGCCCAATGTACAGAAACGTCTTGCGGTATCTCCTACAGGGAAAGTGCCAGGAGGGAATTGTGGAGCTTGTTCTCAGTGTCTCTGAGAATTGCTCTGATTATCTGTGTGACCTCTTTGCTAAGACTCTCCAGAGAGCCGTCCTCAAAACAAACACACATCTTGACATATCTCCCACATTGATCGCAGTGTCTCCAGAAACGGCATTCAAGGAGCCAGGACCTTTTCTCCCTACACTGTCCATTGAGTTGTCCTCAAAACCAATATACATCCTGCTAGATCTCCCACATGGAAAGTGCCAGGAGGGAGAAGTGGGGATTATGTTTAGACTTTCTCGGAACTGCTTCAAATCAACTAGATATCTTTGTGCTGTAAATCTCCCAACAGCCAAACGCAAAAGCAGCAAACATCTCGCTGTATGTCCCACATCCAAAGTGCCAAGAGAGAGCTTGCTCTCCCTGTCTTTGAGTACTGTTTTCACTGTCCCGGTTACCTCTTTGCTAACATTCTCTTCAGAGCCGCAGTGAAACCAGGAACCACGTGGAGAAGGCACCCACACTGAAAGTGCCTGGAGGGAACATTGGGGCTTCTTCTCAGTGTCTCTGACATAGGGTTTCACTGTCCCGGGAAAGTCTCTGCTAACACCGTGCAGAGCGCTGTGCCCAATGTACAGAAACGTCTTGCGGTATCTCCTACAGGGAAAGTGCCAGGAGGGAATTGTCGAGCTTGTTCTCAGTGTCTCTGAGAATTGCTCTGATTATCTGTGTGACCTCTTTGCTAAGACTCTCCAGAGAGCCGTCCTCAAAGCAAACACACATCTTGACATATCTCCCACATTGATCGCAGTGTCTCCAGAAATGGCATTCAAGGAGCCAGGACCTTTTCTCCCTACACTGTCCATTGAGTTGTCCTCAAAACCAATATACATCCTGCTAGATCTCCCACATGGAAAGTGCCAGGAGGGAGAAGTGGGGATTATGTTTAGACTTTCTCGGAACTGCTTCAAATCAACTAGATATCTTTGTGCTGTAAATCTCCCAACAGCCAAACGCAAAAGCAGCAAACATCTCGCTGTATGTCCCACATCCAAAGTGCCAAGAGAGAGCTTGCTCTCCCTGTCTTTGAGTACTGTTTTCACTGTCCCGGTTACCTCTTTGCTAACATTCTCTTCAGAGCCGCAGTGAAACCAGGAACCACGTGGAGAAGGCACCCACACTGAAAGTGCCTGGAGGGAACATTGGGGCTTCTTCTCAGTGTCTCTGACATAGGGTTTCACTGTCCCGGGAAAGTCTCTGCTAACACCGTGCAGAGCGCTGTGCCCAATGTACAGAAACGTCTTGCGGTATCTCCTACAGGGAAAGTGCCAGGAGGGAATTGTCGAGCTTGTTCTCAGTGTCTCTGAGAATTGCTCTGATTATCTGTGTGACCTCTTTGCTAAGACTCTCCAGAGAGCCGTCCTCAAAACAAACACACATCTTGACATATCTCCCACATTGATCGCAGTGTCTCCAGAAACGGCATTCAAGGAGCCAGGACCTTTTCTCCCTACACTGTCCATTGAGTTGTCCTCAAAACCAATATACATCCTGCTAGATCTCCCACATGGAAAGTGCCAGGAGGGAGAAGTGGGGATTATGTTTAGACTTTCTCGGAACTGCTTCAAATCAACTAGATATCTTTGTGCTGTAAATCTCCCAACAGCCAAACGCAAAAGCAGCAAACATCTCGCTGTATGTCCCACATCCAAAGTGCCAAGAGAGAGCTTGCTCTCCCTGTCTTTGAGTACTGTTTTCACTGTCCCGGTTACCTCTTTGCTAACATTCTCTTCAGAGCCGCAGTGAAACCAGGAACCACGTGGAGAAGGCACCCACACTGAAAGTGCCTGGAGGGAACATTGGGGCTTCTTCTCAGTGTCTCTGACATAGGGTTTCACTGTCCCGGGAAAGTCTCTGCTAACACCGTGCAGAGCGCTGTGCCCAATGTACAGAAACATCTTGCGGTATCTCCTACAGGGAAAGTGCCAGGAGGGAATTGTCGAGCTTGTTCTCAGTGTCTCTGAGAATTGCTCTGATTATCTGTGTGACCTCTTTGCTAAGACTCTCCAGAGAGACGTCCTCAAAACAAACACACATCTTGACATATCTCCCACATTGATCGCAGTGTCTCCAGAAACGGCATTCAAGGAGCCAGGACCTTTTCTCCCTACACTGTCCATTGAGTTGTCCTCAAAACCAATATACATCCTGCTAGATCTCCCACATGGAAAGTGCCAGGAGGGAGAAGTGGGGATTATGTTTAGACTTTCTCGGAACTGCTTCAAATCAACTAGATATCTTTGTGCTGTAAATCTCCCAACAGCCAAACGCAAAAGCAGCAAACATCTCGCTGTATGTCCCACATCGGAAGTGCTAAGAGAGAGCTTGCTCTCCCTGTCTTTGAGTACTGTTTTCACTGTCCCGGTTACCTCTTTGCTAACATTCTCTTCAGAGCCGCAGTGAAACCAGGAACCACGTGGAGAAGGCACCCACACTGAAAGTGCCTGGAGGGAACATTGGGGCTTCTTCTCAGTGTCTCTGACATAGGGTTTCACTGTCCCGGGAAAGTCTCTGCTAACACCGTGCAGAGCGCTGTGCCCAATGTACAGAAACGTCTTGCGGTATCTCCTACAGGGAAAGTGCCAGGAGGGAATTGTCGAGCTTGTTCTCAGTGTCTCTGAGAATTGCTCTGATTATCTGTGTGACCTCTTTGCTAAGACTCTCCAGAGAGACGTCCTCAAAACAAACACACATCTTGACATATCTCCCACATTGATCGCAGTGTCTCCAGAAACGGCATTCAAGGAGCCAGGACCTTTTCTCCCTACACTGTCCATTGAGTTGTCCTCAAAACCAATATACATCCTGCTAGATCTCCCACATGGAAAGTGCCAGGAGGGAGAAGTGGGGATTATGTTTAGACTTTCTCGGAACTGCTTCAAATCAACTAGATATCTTTGTGCTGTAAATCTCCCAACAGCCAAACGCAAAAGCAGCAAACATCTCGCTGTATGTCCCACATCCAAAGTGCCAAGAGAGAGCTTGCTCTCCCTGTCTTTGAGTACTGTTTTCACTGTCCCGGTTACCTCTTTGCTAACATTCTCTTCAGAGCCGCAGTGAAACCAGGAACCACGTGGAGAAGGCACCCACACTGAAAGTGCCTGGAGGGAACATTGGGGCTTCTTCTCAGTGTCTCTGACATAGGGTTTCACTGTCCCGGGAAAGTCTCTGCTAACACCGTGCAGAGCGCTGTGCCCAATGTACAGAAACGTCTTGCGGTATCTCCTACAGGGAAAGTGCCAGGAGGGAATTGTCGAGCTTGTTCTCAGTGTCTCTGAGAATTGCTCTGATTATCTGTGTGACCTCTTTGCTAAGACTCTCCAGAGAGACGTCCTCAAAACAAACACACATCTTGACATATCTCCCACATTGATCGCAGTGTCTCCAGAAACGGCATTCAAGGAGCCAGGACCTTTTCTCCCTACACTGTCCATTGAGTTGTCCTCAAAACCAATATACATCCTGCTAGATCTCCCACATGGAAAGTGCCAGGAGGGAGAAGTGGGGATTATGTTTAGACTTTCTCGGAACTGCTTCAAATCAACTAGATATCTTTGTGCTGTAAATCTCCCAACAGCCAAACGCAAAAGCAGCAAACATCTCGCTGTATGTCCCACATCCAAAGTGCCAAGAGAGAGCTTGCTCTCCCTGTCTTTGAGTACTGTTTTCACTGTCCCGGTTACCTCTTTGCTAACATTCTCTTCAGAGCCGCAGTGAAACCAGGAACCACGTGGAGAAGGCACCCACACTGAAAGTGCCTGGAGGGAACATTGGGGCTTCTTCTCAGTGTCTCTGACATAGGGTTTCACTGTCCCGGGAAAGTCTCTGCTAACACCGTGCAGAGCGCTGTGCCCAATGTACAGAAACGTCTTGCGGTATCTCCTACAGGGAAAGTGCCAGGAGGGAATTGTCGAGCTTGTTCTCAGTGTCTCTGAGAATTGCTCTGATTATCTGTGTGACCTCTTTGCTAAGACTCTCCAGAGAGCCGTCCTCAAAGCAAACACACATCTTGACATATCTCCCACATTGATCGCAGTGTCTCCAGAAACGGCATTCAAGGAGCCAGGACCTTTTCTCCCTACACTGTCCATTGAGTTGTCCTCAAAACCAATATACATCCTGCTAGATCTCCCACATGGAAAGTGCCAGGAGGGAGAAGTGGGGATTATGTTTAGACTTTCTCGGAACTGCTTCAAATCAACTAGATATCTTTGTGCTGTAAATCTCCCAACAGCCAAACGCAAAAGCAGCAAACATCTCGCTGTATGTCCCACATCGGAAGTGCTAAGAGAGAGCTTGCTCTCCCTGTCTTTGAGTACTGTTTTCACTGTCCCGGTTACCTCTTTGCTAACATTCTCTTCAGAGCCGCAGTGAAACCAGGAACCACGTGGAGAAGGCACCCACACTGAAAGTGCCTGGAGGGAACATTGGGGCTTCTTCTCAGTGTCTCTGACATAGGGTTTCACTGTCCCGGGAAAGTCTCTGCTAACACCGTGCAGAGCGCTGTGCCCAATGTACAGAAACGTCTTGCGGTATCTCCTACAGGGAAAGTGCCAGGAGGGAATTGTCGAGCTTGTTCTCAGTGTCTCTGAGAATTGCTCTGATTATCTGTGTGACCTCTTTGCTAAGACTCTCCAGAGAGCCGTCCTCAAAACAAACACACATCTTGACATATCTCCCACATTGATCGCAGTGTCTCCAGAAACGGCATTCAAGGAGCCAGGACCTTTTCTCCCTACACTGTCCATTGAGTTGTCCTCAAAACCAATATACATCCTGCTAGATCTCCCACATGGAAAGTGCCAGGAGGGAGAAGTGGGGATTATGTTTAGACTTTCTCGGAACTGCTTCAAATCAACTAGATATCTTTGTGCTGTAAATCTCCCAACAGCCAAACGCAAAAGCAGCAAACATCTCGCTGTATGTCCCACATCCAAAGTGCCAAGAGAGAGCTTGCTCTCCCTGTCTTTGAGTACTGTTTTCACTGTCCCGGTTACCTCTTTGCTAACATTCTCTTCAGAGCCGCAGTGAAACCAGGAACCACGTGGAGAAGGCACCCACACTGAAAGTGCCTGGAGGGAACATTGGGGCTTCTTCTCAGTGTCTCTGACATAGGGTTTCACTGTCCCGGGAAAGTCTCTGCTAACACCGTGCAGAGCGCTGTGCCCAATGTACAGAAACGTCTTGCGGTATCTCCTACAGGGAAAGTGCCAGGAGGGAATTGTCGAGCTTGTTCTCAGTGTCTCTGAGAATTGCTCTGATTATCTGTGTGACCTCTTTGCTAAGACTCTCCAGAGAGCCGTCCTCAAAGCAAACACACATCTTGACATATCTCCCACATTGATCGCAGTGTCTCCAGAAATGGCATTCAAGGAGCCAGGACCTTTTCTCCCTACACTGTCCATTGAGTTGTCCTCAAAACCAATATACATCCTGCTAGATCTCCCACATGGAAAGTGCCAGGAGGGAGAAGTGGGGATTATGTTTAGACTTTCTCGGAACTGCTTCAAATCAACTAGATATCTTTGTGCTGTAAATCTCCCAACAGCCAAACGCAAAAGCAGCAAACATCTCGCTGTATGTCCCACATCCAAAGTGCCAAGAGAGAGCTTGCTCTCCCTGTCTTTGAGTACTGTTTTCACTGTCCCGGTTACCTCTTTGCTAACATTCTCTTCAGAGCCGCAGTGAAACCAGGAACCACGTGGAGAAGGCACCCACACTGAAAGTGCCTGGAGGGAACATTGGGGCTTCTTCTCAGTGTCTCTGACATAGGGTTTCACTGTCCCGGGAAAGTCTCTGCTAACACCGTGCAGAGCGCTGTGCCCAATGTACAGAAACGTGTTGCGGTATCTCCTACAGGGAAAGTGCCAGGAGGGAATTGTCGAGCTTGTTCTCAGTGTCTCTGAGAATTGCTCTGATTATCTGTGTGACCTCTTTGCTAAGACTCTCCAGAGAGCCGTCCTCAAAACAAACACACATCTTGACATATCTCCCACATTGATCGCAGTGTCTCCAGAAACGGCATTCAAGGAGCCAGGACCTTTTCTCCCTACACTGTCCATTGAGTTGTCCTCAAAACCAATATACATCCTGCTATATCTCCCACATGGAAAGTGCCAGGAGGGAGAAGTGGGGATTATGTTTAGACTTTCTCGGAACTGCTTCAAATCAACTAGATATCTTTGTGCTGTAAATCTCCCAACAGCCAAACGCAAAAGCAGCAAACATCTCGCTGTATGTCCCACATCCAAAGTGCCAAGAGAGAGCTTGCTCTCCCTGTCTTTGAGTACTGTTTTCACTGTCCCGGTTACCTCTTTGCTAACATTCTCTTCAGAGCCGCAGTGAAACCAGGAACCACGTGGAGAAGGCACCCACACTGAAAGTGCCTGGAGGGAACATTGGGGCTTCTTCTCAGTGTCTCTGACATAGGGTTTCACTGTCCCGGGAAACTCTCTGCTAACACCGTGCAGAGCGCTGTGCCCAATGTACAGAAACGTCTTGCGGTATCTCCTACAGGGAAAGTGCCAGGAGGGAATTGTGGAGCTTGTTCTCAGTGTCTCTGAGAATTGCTCTGATTATCTGTGTGACCTCTTTGCTAAGACTCTCCAGAGAGCCGTCCTCAAAACAAACACACATCTTGACATATCTCCCACATTGATCGCAGTGTCTCCAGAAACGGCATTCAAGGAGCCAGGACCTTTTCTCCCTACACTGTCCATTGAGTTGTCCTCAAAACCAATATACATCCTGCTAGATCTCCCACATGGAAAGTGCCAGGAGGGAGAAGTGGGGATTATGTTTAGACTTTCTCGGAACTGCTTCAAATCAACTAGATATCTTTGTGCTGTAAATCTCCCAACAGCCAAACGCAAAAGCAGCAAACATCTCGCTGTATGTCCCACATCCAAAGTGCCAAGAGAGAGCTTGCTCTCCCTGTCTTTGAGTACTGTTTTCACTGTCCCGGTTACCTCTTTGCTAACATTCTCTTCAGAGCCGCAGTGAAACCAGGAACCACGTGGAGAAGGCACCCACACTGAAAGTGCCTGGAGGGAACATTGGGGCTTCTTCTCAGTGTCTCTGACATAGGGTTTCACTGTCCCGGGAAAGTCTCTGCTAACACCGTGCAGAGCGCTGTGCCCAATGTACAGAAACGTCTTGCGGTATCTCCTACAGGGAAAGTGCCAGGAGGGAATTGTCGAGCTTGTTCTCAGTGTCTCTGAGAATTGCTCTGATTATCTGTGTGACCTCTTTGCTAAGACTCTCCAGAGAGCCGTCCTCAAAGCAAACACACATCTTGACATATCTCCCACATTGATCGCAGTGTCTCCAGAAATGGCATTCAAGGAGCCAGGACCTTTTCTCCCTACACTGTCCATTGAGTTGTCCTCAAAACCAATATACATCCTGCTAGATCTCCCACATGGAAAGTGCCAGGAGGGAGAAGTGGGGATTATGTTTAGACTTTCTCGGAACTGCTTCAAATCAACTAGATATCTTTGTGCTGTAAATCTCCCAACAGCCAAACGCAAAAGCAGCAAACATCTCGCTGTATGTCCCACATCCAAAGTGCCAAGAGAGAGCTTGCTCTCCCTGTCTTTGAGTACTGTTTTCACTGTCCCGGTTACCTCTTTGCTAACATTCTCTTCAGAGCCGCAGTGAAACCAGGAACCACGTGGAGAAGGCACCCACACTGAAAGTGCCTGGAGGGAACATTGGGGCTTCTTCTCAGTGTCTCTGACATAGGGTTTCACTGTCCCGGGAAAGTCTCTGCTAACACCGTGCAGAGCGCTGTGCCCAATGTACAGAAACGTCTTGCGGTATCTCCTACAGGGAAAGTGCCAGGAGGGAATTGTCGAGCTTGTTCTCAGTGTCTCTGAGAATTGCTCTGATTATCTGTGTGACCTCTTTGCTAAGACTCTCCAGAGAGCCGTCCTCAAAACAAACACACATCTTGACATATCTCCCACATTGATCGCAGTGTCTCCAGAAACGGCATTCAAGGAGCCAGGACCTTTTCTCCCTACACTGTCCATTGAGTTGTCCTCAAAACCAATATACATCCTGCTAGATCTCCCACATGGAAAGTGCCAGGAGGGAGAAGTGGGGATTATGTTTAGACTTTCTCGGAACTGCTTCAAATCAACTAGATATCTTTGTGCTGTAAATCTCCCAACAGCCAAACGCAAAAGCAGCAAACATCTCGCTGTATGTCCCACATCCAAAGTGCCAAGAGAGAGCTTGCTCTCCCTGTCTTTGAGTACTGTTTTCACTGTCCCGGTTACCTCTTTGCTAACATTCTCTTCAGAGCCGCAGTGAAACCAGGAACCACGTGGAGAAGGCACCCACACTGAAAGTGCCTGGAGGGAACATTGGGGCTTCTTCTCAGTGTCTCTGACATAGGGTTTCACTGTCCCGGGAAAGTCTCTGCTAACACCGTGCAGAGCGCTGTGCCCAATGTACAGAAACATCTTGCGGTATCTCCTACAGGGAAAGTGCCAGGAGGGAATTGTCGAGCTTGTTCTCAGTGTCTCTGAGAATTGCTCTGATTATCTGTGTGACCTCTTTGCTAAGACTCTCCAGAGAGACGTCCTCAAAACAAACACACATCTTGACATATCTCCCACATTGATCGCAGTGTCTCCAGAAACGGCATTCAAGGAGCCAGGACCTTTTCTCCCTACACTGTCCATTGAGTTGTCCTCAAAACCAATATACATCCTGCTAGATCTCCCACATGGAAAGTGCCAGGAGGGAGAAGTGGGGATTATGTTTAGACTTTCTCGGAACTGCTTCAAATCAACTAGATATCTTTGTGCTGTAAATCTCCCAACAGCCAAACGCAAAAGCAGCAAACATCTCGCTGTATGTCCCACATCGGAAGTGCTAAGAGAGAGCTTGCTCTCCCTGTCTTTGAGTACTGTTTTCACTGTCCCGGTTACCTCTTTGCTAACATTCTCTTCAGAGCCGCAGTGAAACCAGGAACCACGTGGAGAAGGCACCCACACTGAAAGTGCCTGGAGGGAACATTGGGGCTTCTTCTCAGTGTCTCTGACATAGGGTTTCACTGTCCCGGGAAAGTCTCTGCTAACACCGTGCAGAGCGCTGTGCCCAATGTACAGAAACGTCTTGCGGTATCTCCTACAGGGAAAGTGCCAGGAGGGAATTGTCGAGCTTGTTCTCAGTGTCTCTGAGAATTGCTCTGATTATCTGTGTGACCTCTTTGCTAAGACTCTCCAGAGAGCCGTCCTCAAAACAAACACACATCTTGACATATCTCCCACATTGATCGCAGTGTCTCCAGAAACGGCATTCAAGGAGCCAGGACCTTTTCTCCCTACACTGTCCATTGAGTTGTCCTCAAAACCAATATACATCCTGCTAGATCTCCCACATGGAAAGTGCCAGGAGGGAGAAGTGGGGATTATGTTTAGACTTTCTCGGAACTGCTTCAAATCAACTAGATATCTTTGTGCTGTAAATCTCCCAACAGCCAAACGCAAAAGCAGCCAACATCTCGCTGTATGTCCCACATCGGAAGTGCTAAGAGTAGCTTGCTCTCCCTGTCTTTGAGTACTGTTTTCACTGTCCCGGTTACCTCTTTGCTAACATTCTCTTCAGAGCCGCAGTGAAACCAGGAACCACGTGGAGAAGGCACCCACACTGAAAGTGCCTGGAGGGAACATTGGGGCTTCTTCTCAGTGTCTCTGACATAGGGTTTCACTGTCCCGGGAAAGTCTCTGCTAACACCGTGCAGAGCGCTGTGCCCAATGTACAGAAACGTCTTGCGGTATCTCCTACAGGGAAAGTGCCAGGAGGGAATTGTCGAGCTTGTTCTCAGTGTCTCTGAGAATTGCTCTGATTATCTGTGTGACCTCTTTGCTAAGACTCTCCAGAGAGCCGTCCTCAAAACAAACACACATCTTGACATATCTCCCACATTGATCGCAGTGTCTCCAGAAACGGCATTCAAGGAGCCAGGACCTTTTCTCCCTACACTGTCCATTGAGTTGTCCTCAAAACCAATATACATCCTGCTAGATCTCCCACATGGAAAGTGCCAGGAGGGAGAAGTGGGGATTATGTTTAGACTTTCTCGGAACTGCTTCAAATCAACTAGATATCTTTGTGCTGTAAATCTCCCAACAGCCAAACGCAAAAGCAGAAAACATCTCGCTGTATGTCCCACATCCAAAGTGCCAAGAGAGAGCTTGCTCTTCCTGTCTTTGAGTACTGTTTTCACTGTCCCGGTTACCTCTTTGCTAACATTCTCTTCAGAGCCGCAGTGAAACCAGGAACCACGTGGAGAAGGCACCCACACTGAAAGTGCCTGGAGGGAACATTGGGGCTTCTTCTCAGTGTCTCTGACATAGGGTTTCACTGTCCCGGGAAAGTCTCTGCTAACACCGTGCAGAGCGCTGTGCCCAATGTACAGAAACGTCTTGCGGTATCTCCTACAGGGAAAGTGCCAGGAGGGAATTGTCGAGCTTGTTCTCAGTGTCTCTGAGAATTGCTCTGATTATCTGTGTGACCTCTTTGCTAAGACTCTCCAGAGAGCCGTCCTCAAAACAAACACACATCTTGACATATCTCCCACATTGATCGCAGTGTCTCCAGAAACGGCATTCAAGGAGCCAGGACCTTTTCTCCCTACACTGTCCATTGAGTTGTCCTCAAAACCAATATACATCCTGCTAGATCTCCCACATGGAAAGTGCCAGGAGGGAGAAGTGGGGATTATGTTTAGACTTTCTCGGAACTGCTTCAAATCAACTAGATATCTTTGTGCTGTAAATCTCCCAACAGCCAAACGCAAAAGCAGAAAACATCTCGCTGTATGTCCCACATCCAAAGTGCCAAGAGAGAGCTTGCTCTCCCTGTCTTTGAGTACTGTTTTCACTGTCCCGGTTACCTCTTTGCTAACATTCTCTTCAGAGCCGCAGTGAAACCAGGAACCACGTGGAGAAGGCACCCACACTGAAAGTGCCTGGAGGGAACATTGGGGCTTCTTCTCAGTGTCTCTGACATAGGGTTTCACTGTCCCGGGAAAGTCTCTGCTAACACCGTGCAGAGCGCTGTGCCCAATGTACAGAAACGTCTTGCGGTATCTCCTACAGGGAAAGTGCCAGGAGGGAACTGTGGAGCTTGTTCTCAGTGTCTCTGAGAATTGCTCTGATTATCTGTGTGACCTCTTTGCTAAGACTCTCCAGAGAGCCGTCCTCAAAACAAACACACATCTTGACATATCTCCCACATTGATCGCAGTGTCTCCAGAAACGGCATTCAAGGAGCCAGGACCTTTTCTCCCTACACTGTCCATTGAGTTGTCCTCAAAACCAATATACATCCTGCTAGATCTCCCACATGGAAAGTGCCAGGAGGGAGAAGTGGGGATTATGTTTAGACTTTCTCGGAACTGCTTCAAATCAACTAGATATCTTTGTGCTGTAAATCTCCCAACAGCCAAACGCAAAAGCAGCAAACATCTCGCTGTATGTCCCACATCCAAAGTGCCAAGAGAGAGCTTGCTCTCCCTGTCTTTGAGTACTGTTTTCACTGTCCCGGTTACCTCTTTGCTAACATTCTCTTCAGAGCCGCAGTGAAACCAGGAACCACGTGGAGAAGGCACCCACACTGAAAGTGCCTGGAGGGAACATTGGGGCTTCTTCTCAGTGTCTCTGACATAGGGTTTCACTGTCCCGGGAAAGTCTCTGCTAACACCGTGCAGAGCGCTGTGCCCAATGTACAGAAACATCTTGCGGTATCTCCTACAGGGAAAGTGCCAGGAGGGAATTGTCGAGCTTGTTCTCAGTGTCTCTGAGAATTGCTCTGATTATCTGTGTGACCTCTTTGCTAAGACTCTCCAGAGAGACGTCCTCAAAACAAACACACATCTTGACATATCTCCCACATTGATCGCAGTGTCTCCAGAAACGGCATTCAAGGAGCCAGGACCTTTTCTCCCTACACTGTCCATTGAGTTGTCCTCAAAACCAATATACATCCTGCTAGATCTCCCACATGGAAAGTGCCAGGAGGGAGAAGTGGGGATTATGTTTAGACTTTCTCGGAACTGCTTCAAATCAACTAGATATCTTTGTGCTGTAAATCTCCCAACAGCCAAACGCAAAAGCAGCAAACATCTCGCTGTATGTCCCACATCGGAAGTGCTAAGAGAGAGCTTGCTCTCCCTGTCTTTGAGTACTGTTTTCACTGTCCCGGTTACCTCTTTGCTAACATTCTCTTCAGAGCCGCAGTGAAACCAGGAACCACGTGGAGAAGGCACCCACACTGAAAGTGCCTGGAGGGAACATTGGGGCTTCTTCTCAGTGTCTCTGACATAGGGTTTCACTGTCCCGGGAAAGTCTCTGCTAACACCGTGCAGAGCGCTGTGCCCAATGTACAGAAACGTCTTGCGGTATCTCCTACAGGGAAAGTGCCAGGAGGGAATTGTCGAGCTTGTTCTCAGTGTCTCTGAGAATTGCTCTGATTATCTGTGTGACCTCTTTGCTAAGACTCTCCAGAGAGACGTCCTCAAAACAAACACACATCTTGACATATCTCCCACATTGATCGCAGTGTCTCCAGAAACGGCATTCAAGGAGCCAGGACCTTTTCTCCCTACACTGTCCATTGAGTTGTCCTCAAAACCAATATACATCCTGCTAGATCTCCCACATGGAAAGTGCCAGGAGGGAGAAGTGGGGATTATGTTTAGACTTTCTCGGAACTGCTTCAAATCAACTAGATATCTTTGTGCTGTAAATCTCCCAACAGCCAAACGCAAAAGCAGCAAACATCTCGCTGTATGTCCCACATCCAAAGTGCCAAGAGAGAGCTTGCTCTCCCTGTCTTTGAGTACTGTTTTCACTGTCCCGGTTACCTCTTTGCTAACATTCTCTTCAGAGCCGCAGTGAAACCAGGAACCACGTGGAGAAGGCACCCACACTGAAAGTGCCTGGAGGGAACATTGGGGCTTCTTCTCAGTGTCTCTGACATAGGGTTTCACTGTCCCGGGAAAGTCTCTGCTAACACCGTGCAGAGCGCTGTGCCCAATGTACAGAAACGTCTTGCGGTATCTCCTACAGGGAAAGTGCCAGGAGGGAATTGTCGAGCTTGTTCTCAGTGTCTCTGAGAATTGCTCTGATTATCTGTGTGACCTCTTTGCTAAGACTCTCCAGAGAGACGTCCTCAAAACAAACACACATCTTGACATATCTCCCACATTGATCGCAGTGTCTCCAGAAACGGCATTCAAGGAGCCAGGACCTTTTCTCCCTACACTGTCCATTGAGTTGTCCTCAAAACCAATATACATCCTGCTAGATCTCCCACATGGAAAGTGCCAGGAGGGAGAAGTGGGGATTATGTTTAGACTTTCTCGGAACTGCTTCAAATCAACTAGATATCTTTGTGCTGTAAATCTCCCAACAGCCAAACGCAAAAGCAGCAAACATCTCGCTGTATGTCCCACATCCAAAGTGCCAAGAGAGAGCTTGCTCTCCCTGTCTTTGAGTACTGTTTTCACTGTCCCGGTTACCTCTTTGCTAACATTCTCTTCAGAGCCGCAGTGAAACCAGGAACCACGTGGAGAAGGCACCCACACTGAAAGTGCCTGGAGGGAACATTGGGGCTTCTTCTCAGTGTCTCTGACATAGGGTTTCACTGTCCCGGGAAAGTCTCTGCTAACACCGTGCAGAGCGCTGTGCCCAATGTACAGAAACGTCTTGCGGTATCTCCTACAGGGAAAGTGCCAGGAGGGAATTGTCGAGCTTGTTCTCAGTGTCTCTGAGAATTGCTCTGATTATCTGTGTGACCTCTTTGCTAAGACTCTCCAGAGAGCCGTCCTCAAAGCAAACACACATCTTGACATATCTCCCACATTGATCGCAGTGTCTCCAGAAACGGCATTCAAGGAGCCAGGACCTTTTCTCCCTACACTGTCCATTGAGTTGTCCTCAAAACCAATATACATCCTGCTAGATCTCCCACATGGAAAGTGCCAGGAGGGAGAAGTGGGGATTATGTTTAGACTTTCTCGGAACTGCTTCAAATCAACTAGATATCTTTGTGCTGTAAATCTCCCAACAGCCAAACGCAAAAGCAGCAAACATCTCGCTGTATGTCCCACATCGGAAGTGCTAAGAGAGAGCTTGCTCTCCCTGTCTTTGAGTACTGTTTTCACTGTCCCGGTTACCTCTTTGCTAACATTCTCTTCAGAGCCGCAGTGAAACCAGGAACCACGTGGAGAAGGCACCCACACTGAAAGTGCCTGGAGGGAACATTGGGGCTTCTTCTCAGTGTCTCTGACATAGGGTTTCACTGTCCCGGGAAAGTCTCTGCTAACACCGTGCAGAGCGCTGTGCCCAATGTACAGAAACGTCTTGCGGTATCTCCTACAGGGAAAGTGCCAGGAGGGAATTGTCGAGCTTGTTCTCAGTGTCTCTGAGAATTGCTCTGATTATCTGTGTGACCTCTTTGCTAAGACTCTCCAGAGAGCCGTCCTCAAAACAAACACACATCTTGACATATCTCCCACATTGATCGCAGTGTCTCCAGAAACGGCATTCAAGGAGCCAGGACCTTTTCTCCCTACACTGTCCATTGAGTTGTCCTCAAAACCAATATACATCCTGCTAGATCTCCCACATGGAAAGTGCCAGGAGGGAGAAGTGGGGATTATGTTTAGACTTTCTCGGAACTGCTTCAAATCAACTAGATATCTTTGTGCTGTAAATCTCCCAACAGCCAAACGCAAAAGCAGCAAACATCTCGCTGTATGTCCCACATCCAAAGTGCCAAGAGAGAGCTTGCTCTCCCTGTCTTTGAGTACTGTTTTCACTGTCCCGGTTACCTCTTTGCTAACATTCTCTTCAGAGCCGCAGTGAAACCAGGAACCACGTGGAGAAGGCACCCACACTGAAAGTGCCTGGAGGGAACATTGGGGCTTCTTCTCAGTGTCTCTGACATAGGGTTTCACTGTCCCGGGAAAGTCTCTGCTAACACCGTGCAGAGCGCTGTGCCCAATGTACAGAAACGTCTTGCGGTATCTCCTACAGGGAAAGTGCCAGGAGGGAATTGTCGAGCTTGTTCTCAGTGTCTCTGAGAATTGCTCTGATTATCTGTGTGACCTCTTTGCTAAGACTCTCCAGAGAGCCGTCCTCAAAGCAAACACACATCTTGACATATCTCCCACATTGATCGCAGTGTCTCCAGAAATGGCATTCAAGGAGCCAGGACCTTTTCTCCCTACACTGTCCATTGAGTTGTCCTCAAAACCAATATACATCCTGCTAGATCTCCCACATGGAAAGTGCCAGGAGGGAGAAGTGGGGATTATGTTTAGACTTTCTCGGAACTGCTTCAAATCAACTAGATATCTTTGTGCTGTAAATCTCCCAACAGCCAAACGCAAAAGCAGCAAACATCTCGCTGTATGTCCCACATCCAAAGTGCCAAGAGAGAGCTTGCTCTCCCTGTCTTTGAGTACTGTTTTCACTGTCCCGGTTACCTCTTTGCTAACATTCTCTTCAGAGCCGCAGTGAAACCAGGAACCACGTGGAGAAGGCACCCACACTGAAAGTGCCTGGAGGGAACATTGGGGCTTCTTCTCAGTGTCTCTGACATAGGGTTTCACTGTCCCGGGAAAGTCTCTGCTAACACCGTGCAGAGCGCTGTGCCCAATGTACAGAAACGTGTTGCGGTATCTCCTACAGGGAAAGTGCCAGGAGGGAATTGTCGAGCTTGTTCTCAGTGTCTCTGAGAATTGCTCTGATTATCCCTGTGACCTCTTTGCTAAGACTCTCCAGAGAGACGTCCTCAAAACAAACACACATCTTGACATATCTCCCACATTGATCGCAGTGTCTCCAGAAACGGCATTCAAGGAGCCAGGACCTTTTCTCCCTACACTGTCCATTGAGTTGTCCTCAAAACCAATATACATCCTGCTATATCTCCCACATGGAAAGTGCCAGGAGGGAGAAGTGGGGATTATGTTTAGACTTTCTCGGAACTGCTTCAAATCAACTAGATATCTTTGTGCTGTAAATCTCCCAACAGCCAAACGCAAAAGCAGCAAACATCTCGCTGTATGTCCCACATCCAAAGTGCCAAGAGAGAGCTTGCTCTCCCTGTCTTTGAGTACTGTTTTCACTGTCCCGGTTACCTCTTTGCTAACATTCTCTTCAGAGCCGCAGTGAAACCAGGAACCACGTGGAGAAGGCACCCACACTGAAAGTGCCTGGAGGGAACATTGGGGCTTCTTCTCAGTGTCTCTGACATAGGGTTTCACTGTCCCGGGAAACTCTCTGCTAACACCGTGCAGAGCGCTGTGCCCAATGTACAGAAACGTCTTGCGGTATCTCCTACAGGGAAAGTGCCAGGAGGGAATTGTGGAGCTTGTTCTCAGTGTCTCTGAGAATTGCTCTGATTATCTGTGTGACCTCTTTGCTAAGACTCTCCAGAGAGCCGTCCTCAAAACAAACACACATCTTGACATATCTCCCACATTGATCGCAGTGTCTCCAGAAACGGCATTCAAGGAGCCAGGACCTTTTCTCCCTACACTGTCCATTGAGTTGTCCTCAAAACCAATATACATCCTGCTAGATCTCCCACATGG
Organism: Chroicocephalus ridibundus; assembly: GCF_963924245.1. Taxonomy (NCBI): domain Eukaryota; kingdom Metazoa; phylum Chordata; class Aves; order Charadriiformes; family Laridae; genus Chroicocephalus; species Chroicocephalus ridibundus. The sequence continues at coordinate 68,964 of NW_026961241.1, read as the reverse complement.
AAAGTGCCAGGAGGGAGAAGTGGGGATTATGTTTAGACTTTCTCGGAACTGCTTCAAATCAACTAGATATCTTTGTGCTGTAAATCTCCCAACAGCCAAACGCAAAAGCAGCAAACATCTCGCTGTATGTCCCACATCCAAAGTGCCAAGAGAGAGCTTGCTCTCCCTGTCTTTGAGTACTGTTTTCACTGTCCCGGTTACCTCTTTGCTAACATTCTCTTCAGAGCCGCAGTGAAACCAGGAACCACGTGGAGAAGGCACCCACACTGAAAGTGCCTGGAGGGAACATTGGGGCTTCTTCTCAGTGTCTCTGACATAGGGTTTCACTGTCCCGGGAAAGTCTCTGCTAACACCGTGCAGAGCGCTGTGCCCAATGTACAGAAACGTCTTGCGGTATCTCCTACAGGGAAAGTGCCAGGAGGGAATTGTCGAGCTTGTTCTCAGTGTCTCTGAGAATTGCTCTGATTATCTGTGTGACCTCTTTGCTAAGACTCTCCAGAGAGCCGTCCTCAAAGCAAACACACATCTTGACATATCTCCCACATTGATCGCAGTGTCTCCAGAAATGGCATTCAAGGAGCCAGGACCTTTTCTCCCTACACTGTCCATTGAGTTGTCCTCAAAACCAATATACATCCTGCTAGATCTCCCACATGGAAAGTGCCAGGAGGGAGAAGTGGGGATTATGTTTAGACTTTCTCGGAACTGCTTCAAATCAACTAGATATCTTTGTGCTGTAAATCTCCCAACAGCCAAACGCAAAAGCAGCAAACATCTCGCTGTATGTCCCACATCCAAAGTGCCAAGAGAGAGCTTGCTCTCCCTGTCTTTGAGTACTGTTTTCACTGTCCCGGTTACCTCTTTGCTAACATTCTCTTCAGAGCCGCAGTGAAACCAGGAACCACGTGGAGAAGGCACCCACACTGAAAGTGCCTGGAGGGAACATTGGGGCTTCTTCTCAGTGTCTCTGACATAGGGTTTCACTGTCCCGGGAAAGTCTCTGCTAACACCGTGCAGAGCGCTGTGCCCAATGTACAGAAACGTCTTGCGGTATCTCCTACAGGGAAAGTGCCAGGAGGGAATTGTCGAGCTTGTTCTCAGTGTCTCTGAGAATTGCTCTGATTATCTGTGTGACCTCTTTGCTAAGACTCTCCAGAGAGCCGTCCTCAAAACAAACACACATCTTGACATATCTCCCACATTGATCGCAGTGTCTCCAGAAACGGCATTCAAGGAGCCAGGACCTTTTCTCCCTACACTGTCCATTGAGTTGTCCTCAAAACCAATATACATCCTGCTAGATCTCCCACATGGAAAGTGCCAGGAGGGAGAAGTGGGGATTATGTTTAGACTTTCTCGGAACTGCTTCAAATCAACTAGATATCTTTGTGCTGTAAATCTCCCAACAGCCAAACGCAAAAGCAGCAAACATCTCGCTGTATGTCCCACATCCAAAGTGCCAAGAGAGAGCTTGCTCTCCCTGTCTTTGAGTACTGTTTTCACTGTCCCGGTTACCTCTTTGCTAACATTCTCTTCAGAGCCGCAGTGAAACCAGGAACCACGTGGAGAAGGCACCCACACTGAAAGTGCCTGGAGGGAACATTGGGGCTTCTTCTCAGTGTCTCTGACATAGGGTTTCACTGTCCCGGGAAAGTCTCTGCTAACACCGTGCAGAGCGCTGTGCCCAATGTACAGAAACATCTTGCGGTATCTCCTACAGGGAAAGTGCCAGGAGGGAATTGTCGAGCTTGTTCTCAGTGTCTCTGAGAATTGCTCTGATTATCTGTGTGACCTCTTTGCTAAGACTCTCCAGAGAGACGTCCTCAAAACAAACACACATCTTGACATATCTCCCACATTGATCGCAGTGTCTCCAGAAACGGCATTCAAGGAGCCAGGACCTTTTCTCCCTACACTGTCCATTGAGTTGTCCTCAAAACCAATATACATCCTGCTAGATCTCCCACATGGAAAGTGCCAGGAGGGAGAAGTGGGGATTATGTTTAGACTTTCTCGGAACTGCTTCAAATCAACTAGATATCTTTGTGCTGTAAATCTCCCAACAGCCAAACGCAAAAGCAGCAAACATCTCGCTGTATGTCCCACATCGGAAGTGCTAAGAGAGAGCTTGCTCTCCCTGTCTTTGAGTACTGTTTTCACTGTCCCGGTTACCTCTTTGCTAACATTCTCTTCAGAGCCGCAGTGAAACCAGGAACCACGTGGAGAAGGCACCCACACTGAAAGTGCCTGGAGGGAACATTGGGGCTTCTTCTCAGTGTCTCTGACATAGGGTTTCACTGTCCCGGGAAAGTCTCTGCTAACACCGTGCAGAGCGCTGTGCCCAATGTACAGAAACGTCTTGCGGTATCTCCTACAGGGAAAGTGCCAGGAGGGAATTGTCGAGCTTGTTCTCAGTGTCTCTGAGAATTGCTCTGATTATCTGTGTGACCTCTTTGCTAAGACTCTCCAGAGAGACGTCCTCAAAACAAACACACATCTTGACATATCTCCCACATTGATCGCAGTGTCTCCAGAAACGGCATTCAAGGAGCCAGGACCTTTTCTCCCTACACTGTCCATTGAGTTGTCCTCAAAACCAATATACATCCTGCTAGATCTCCCACATGGAAAGTGCCAGGAGGGAGAAGTGGGGATTATGTTTAGACTTTCTCGGAACTGCTTCAAATCAACTAGATATCTTTGTGCTGTAAATCTCCCAACAGCCAAACGCAAAAGCAGCCAACATCTCGCTGTATGTCCCACATCGGAAGTGCTAAGAGTAGCTTGCTCTCCCTGTCTTTGAGTACTGTTTTCACTGTCCCGGTTACCTCTTTGCTAACATTCTCTTCAGAGCCGCAGTGAAACCAGGAACCACGTGGAGAAGGCACCCACACTGAAAGTGCCTGGAGGGAACATTGGGGCTTCTTCTCAGTGTCTCTGACATAGGGTTTCACTGTCCCGGGAAAGTCTCTGCTAACACCGTGCAGAGCGCTGTGCCCAATGTACAGAAACGTCTTGCGGTATCTCCTACAGGGAAAGTGCCAGGAGGGAATTGTCGAGCTTGTTCTCAGTGTCTCTGAGAATTGCTCTGATTATCTGTGTGACCTCTTTGCTAAGACTCTCCAGAGAGCCGTCCTCAAAACAAACACACATCTTGACATATCTCCCACATTGATCGCAGTGTCTCCAGAAACGGCATTCAAGGAGCCAGGACCTTTTCTCCCTACACTGTCCATTGAGTTGTCCTCAAAACCAATATACATCCTGCTATATCTCCCACATGGAAAGTGCCAGGAGGGAGAAGTGGGGATTATGTTTAGACTTTCTCGGAACTGCTTCAAATCAACTAGATATCTTTGTGCTGTAAATCTCCCAACAGCCAAACGCAAAAGCAGCAAACATCTCGCTGTATGTCCCACATCCAAAGTGCCAAGAGAGAGCTTGCTCTCCCTGTCTTTGAGTACTGTTTTCACTGTCCCGGTTACCTCTTTGCTAACATTCTCTTCAGAGCCGCAGTGAAACCAGGAACCACGTGGAGAAGGCACCCACACTGAAAGTGCCTGGAGGGAACATTGGGGCTTCTTCTCAGTGTCTCTGACATAGGGTTTCACTGTCCCGGGAAACTCTCTGCTAACACCGTGCAGAGCGCTGTGCCCAATGTACAGAAACGTCTTGCGGTATCTCCTACAGGGAAAGTGCCAGGAGGGAATTGTGGAGCTTGTTCTCAGTGTCTCTGAGAATTGCTCTGATTATCTGTGTGACCTCTTTGCTAAGACTCTCCAGAGAGCCGTCCTCAAAACAAACACACATCTTGACATATCTCCCACATTGATCGCAGTGTCTCCAGAAACGGCATTCAAGGAGCCAGGACCTTTTCTCCCTACACTGTCCATTGAGTTGTCCTCAAAACCAATATACATCCTGCTAGATCTCCCACATGGAAAGTGCCAGGAGGGAGAAGTGGGGATTATGTTTAGACTTTCTCGGAACTGCTTCAAATCAACTAGATATCTTTGTGCTGTAAATCTCCCAACAGCCAAACGCAAAAGCAGCAAACATCTCGCTGTATGTCCCACATCCAAAGTGCCAAGAGAGAGCTTGCTCTCCCTGTCTTTGAGTACTGTTTTCACTGTCCCGGTTACCTCTTTGCTAACATTCTCTTCAGAGCCGCAGTGAAACCAGGAACCACGTGGAGAAGGCACCCACACTGAAAGTGCCTGGAGGGAACATTGGGGCTTCTTCTCAGTGTCTCTGACATAGGGTTTCACTGTCCCGGGAAAGTCTCTGCTAACACCGTGCAGAGCGCTGTGCCCAATGTACAGAAACGTCTTGCGGTATCTCCTACAGGGAAAGTGCCAGGAGGGAATTGTCGAGCTTGTTCTCAGTGTCTCTGAGAATTGCTCTGATTATCTGTGTGACCTCTTTGCTAAGACTCTCCAGAGAGCCGTCCTCAAAGCAAACACACATCTTGACATATCTCCCACATTGATCGCAGTGTCTCCAGAAATGGCATTCAAGGAGCCAGGACCTTTTCTCCCTACACTGTCCATTGAGTTGTCCTCAAAACCAATATACATCCTGCTAGATCTCCCACATGGAAAGTGCCAGGAGGGAGAAGTGGGGATTATGTTTAGACTTTCTCGGAACTGCTTCAAATCAACTAGATATCTTTGTGCTGTAAATCTCCCAACAGCCAAACGCAAAAGCAGCAAACATCTCGCTGTATGTCCCACATCCAAAGTGCCAAGAGAGAGCTTGCTCTCCCTGTCTTTGAGTACTGTTTTCACTGTCCCGGTTACCTCTTTGCTAACATTCTCTTCAGAGCCGCAGTGAAACCAGGAACCACGTGGAGAAGGCACCCACACTGAAAGTGCCTGGAGGGAACATTGGGGCTTCTTCTCAGTGTCTCTGACATAGGGTTTCACTGTCCCGGGAAAGTCTCTGCTAACACCGTGCAGAGCGCTGTGCCCAATGTACAGAAACGTCTTGCGGTATCTCCTACAGGGAAAGTGCCAGGAGGGAATTGTCGAGCTTGTTCTCAGTGTCTCTGAGAATTGCTCTGATTATCTGTGTGACCTCTTTGCTAAGACTCTCCAGAGAGCCGTCCTCAAAACAAACACACATCTTGACATATCTCCCACATTGATCGCAGTGTCTCCAGAAACGGCATTCAAGGAGCCAGGACCTTTTCTCCCTACACTGTCCATTGAGTTGTCCTCAAAACCAATATACATCCTGCTAGATCTCCCACATGGAAAGTGCCAGGAGGGAGAAGTGGGGATTATGTTTAGACTTTCTCGGAACTGCTTCAAATCAACTAGATATCTTTGTGCTGTAAATCTCCCAACAGCCAAACGCAAAAGCAGCAAACATCTCGCTGTATGTCCCACATCCAAAGTGCCAAGAGAGAGCTTGCTCTCCCTGTCTTTGAGTACTGTTTTCACTGTCCCGGTTACCTCTTTGCTAACATTCTCTTCAGAGCCGCAGTGAAACCAGGAACCACGTGGAGAAGGCACCCACACTGAAAGTGCCTGGAGGGAACATTGGGGCTTCTTCTCAGTGTCTCTGACATAGGGTTTCACTGTCCCGGGAAAGTCTCTGCTAACACCGTGCAGAGCGCTGTGCCCAATGTACAGAAACATCTTGCGGTATCTCCTACAGGGAAAGTGCCAGGAGGGAATTGTCGAGCTTGTTCTCAGTGTCTCTGAGAATTGCTCTGATTATCTGTGTGACCTCTTTGCTAAGACTCTCCAGAGAGACGTCCTCAAAACAAACACACATCTTGACATATCTCCCACATTGATCGCAGTGTCTCCAGAAACGGCATTCAAGGAGCCAGGACCTTTTCTCCCTACACTGTCCATTGAGTTGTCCTCAAAACCAATATACATCCTGCTAGATCTCCCACATGGAAAGTGCCAGGAGGGAGAAGTGGGGATTATGTTTAGACTTTCTCGGAACTGCTTCAAATCAACTAGATATCTTTGTGCTGTAAATCTCCCAACAGCCAAACGCAAAAGCAGCAAACATCTCGCTGTATGTCCCACATCGGAAGTGCTAAGAGAGAGCTTGCTCTCCCTGTCTTTGAGTACTGTTTTCACTGTCCCGGTTACCTCTTTGCTAACATTCTCTTCAGAGCCGCAGTGAAACCAGGAACCACGTGGAGAAGGCACCCACACTGAAAGTGCCTGGAGGGAACATTGGGGCTTCTTCTCAGTGTCTCTGACATAGGGTTTCACTGTCCCGGGAAAGTCTCTGCTAACACCGTGCAGAGCGCTGTGCCCAATGTACAGAAACGTCTTGCGGTATCTCCTACAGGGAAAGTGCCAGGAGGGAATTGTCGAGCTTGTTCTCAGTGTCTCTGAGAATTGCTCTGATTATCTGTGTGACCTCTTTGCTAAGACTCTCCAGAGAGACGTCCTCAAAACAAACACACATCTTGACATATCTCCCACATTGATCGCAGTGTCTCCAGAAACGGCATTCAAGGAGCCAGGACCTTTTCTCCCTACACTGTCCATTGAGTTGTCCTCAAAACCAATATACATCCTGCTAGATCTCCCACATGGAAAGTGCCAGGAGGGAGAAGTGGGGATTATGTTTAGACTTTCTCGGAACTGCTTCAAATCAACTAGATATCTTTGTGCTGTAAATCTCCCAACAGCCAAACGCAAAAGCAGCCAACATCTCGCTGTATGTCCCACATCGGAAGTGCTAAGAGTAGCTTGCTCTCCCTGTCTTTGAGTACTGTTTTCACTGTCCCGGTTACCTCTTTGCTAACATTCTCTTCAGAGCCGCAGTGAAACCAGGAACCACGTGGAGAAGGCACCCACACTGAAAGTGCCTGGAGGGAACATTGGGGCTTCTTCTCAGTGTCTCTGACATAGGGTTTCACTGTCCCGGGAAAGTCTCTGCTAACACCGTGCAGAGCGCTGTGCCCAATGTACAGAAACGTCTTGCGGTATCTCCTACAGGGAAAGTGCCAGGAGGGAATTGTCGAGCTTGTTCTCAGTGTCTCTGAGAATTGCTCTGATTATCTGTGTGACCTCTTTGCTAAGACTCTCCAGAGAGCCGTCCTCAAAACAAACACACATCTTGACATATCTCCCACATTGATCGCAGTGTCTCCAGAAACGGCATTCAAGGAGCCAGGACCTTTTCTCCCTACACTGTCCATTGAGTTGTCCTCAAAACCAATATACATCCTGCTAGATCTCCCACATGGAAAGTGCCAGGAGGGAGAAGTGGGGATTATGTTTAGACTTTCTCGGAACTGCTTCAAATCAACTAGATATCTTTGTGCTGTAAATCTCCCAACAGCCAAACGCAAAAGCAGAAAACATCTCGCTGTATGTCCCACATCCAAAGTGCCAAGAGAGAGCTTGCTCTTCCTGTCTTTGAGTACTGTTTTCACTGTCCCGGTTACCTCTTTGCTAACATTCTCTTCAGAGCCGCAGTGAAACCAGGAACCACGTGGAGAAGGCACCCACACTGAAAGTGCCTGGAGGGAACATTGGGGCTTCTTCTCAGTGTCTCTGACATAGGGTTTCACTGTCCCGGGAAAGTCTCTGCTAACACCGTGCAGAGCGCTGTGCCCAATGTACAGAAACGTCTTGCGGTATCTCCTACAGGGAAAGTGCCAGGAGGGAATTGTCGAGCTTGTTCTCAGTGTCTCTGAGAATTGCTCTGATTATCTGTGTGACCTCTTTGCTAAGACTCTCCAGAGAGCCGTCCTCAAAACAAACACACATCTTGACATATCTCCCACATTGATCGCAGTGTCTCCAGAAACGGCATTCAAGGAGCCAGGACCTTTTCTCCCTACACTGTCCATTGAGTTGTCCTCAAAACCAATATACATCCTGCTAGATCTCCCACATGGAAAGTGCCAGGAGGGAGAAGTGGGGATTATGTTTAGACTTTCTCGGAACTGCTTCAAATCAACTAGATATCTTTGTGCTGTAAATCTCCCAACAGCCAAACGCAAAAGCAGAAAACATCTCGCTGTATGTCCCACATCCAAAGTGCCAAGAGAGAGCTTGCTCTCCCTGTCTTTGAGTACTGTTTTCACTGTCCCGGTTACCTCTTTGCTAACATTCTCTTCAGAGCCGCAGTGAAACCAGGAACCACGTGGAGAAGGCACCCACACTGAAAGTGCCTGGAGGGAACATTGGGGCTTCTTCTCAGTGTCTCTGACATAGGGTTTCACTGTCCCGGGAAAGTCTCTGCTAACACCGTGCAGAGCGCTGTGCCCAATGTACAGAAACGTCTTGCGGTATCTCCTACAGGGAAAGTGCCAGGAGGGAACTGTGGAGCTTGTTCTCAGTGTCTCTGAGAATTGCTCTGATTATCTGTGTGACCTCTTTGCTAAGACTCTCCAGAGAGCCGTCCTCAAAACAAACACACATCTTGACATATCTCCCACATTGATCGCAGTGTCTCCAGAAACGGCATTCAAGGAGCCAGGACCTTTTCTCCCTACACTGTCCATTGAGTTGTCCTCAAAACCAATATACATCCTGCTAGATCTCCCACATGGAAAGTGCCAGGAGGGAGAAGTGGGGATTATGTTTAGACTTTCTCGGAACTGCTTCAAATCAACTAGATATCTTTGTGCTGTAAATCTCCCAACAGCCAAACGCAAAAGCAGCAAACATCTCGCTGTATGTCCCACATCGGAAGTGCTAAGAGAGAGCTTGCTCTCCCTGTCTTTGAGTACTGTTTTCACTGTCCCGGTTACCTCTTTGCTAACATTCTCTTCAGAGCCGCAGTGAAACCAGGAACCACGTGGAGAAGGCACCCACACTGAAAGTGCCTGGAGGGAACATTGGGGCTTCTTCTCAGTGTCTCTGACATAGGGTTTCACTGTCCCGGGAAAGTCTCTGCTAACACCGTGCAGAGCGCTGTGCCCAATGTACAGAAACGTCTTGCGGTATCTCCTACAGGGAAAGTGCCAGGAGGGAATTGTCGAGCTTGTTCTCAGTGTCTCTGAGAATTGCTCTGATTATCTGTGTGACCTCTTTGCTAAGACTCTCCAGAGAGACGTCCTCAAAACAAACACACATCTTGACATATCTCCCACATTGATCGCAGTGTCTCCAGAAACGGCATTCAAGGAGCCAGGACCTTTTCTCCCTACACTGTCCATTGAGTTGTCCTCAAAACCAATATACATCCTGCTAGATCTCCCACATGGAAAGTGCCAGGAGGGAGAAGTGGGGATTATGTTTAGACTTTCTCGGAACTGCTTCAAATCAACTAGATATCTTTGTGCTGTAAATCTCCCAACAGCCAAACGCAAAAGCAGCCAACATCTCGCTGTATGTCCCACATCCAAAGTGCTAAGAGAGAGCTTGCTCTCCCTGTCTTTGAGTACTGTTTTCACTGTCCCGGTTACCTCTTTGCTAACATTCTCTTCAGAGCCGCAGTGAAACCAGGAACCACGTGGAGAAGGCACCCACACTGAAAGTGCCTGGAGGGAACATTGGGGCTTCTTCTCAGTGTCTCTGACATAGGGTTTCACTGTCCCGGGAAAGTCTCTGCTAACACCGTGCAGAGCGCTGTGCCCAATGTACAGAAACGTCTTGCGGTATCTCCTACAGGGAAAGTGCCAGGAGGGAATTGTCGAGCTTGTTCTCAGTGTCTCTGAGAATTGCTCTGATTATCTGTGTGACCTCTTTGCTAAGACTCTCCAGAGAGCCGTCCTCAAAACAAACACACATCTTGACATATCTCCCACATTGATCGCAGTGTCTCCAGAAACGGCATTCAAGGAGCCAGGACCTTTTCTCCCTACACTGTCCATTGAGTTGTCCTCAAAACCAATATACATCCTGCTAGATCTCCCACATGGAAAGTGCCAGGAGGGAGAAGTGGGGATTATGTTTAGACTTTCTCGGAACTGCTTCAAATCAACTAGATATCTTTGTGCTGTAAATCTCCCAACAGCCAAACGCAAAAGCAGAAAACATCTCGCTGTATGTCCCACATCCAAAGTGCCAAGAGAGAGCTTGCTCTCCCTGTCTTTGAGTACTGTTTTCACTGTCCCGGTTACCTCTTTGCTAACATTCTCTTCAGAGCCGCAGTGAAACCAGGAACCACGTGGAGAAGGCACCCACACTGAAAGTGCCTGGAGGGAACATTGGGGCTTCTTCTCAGTGTCTCTGACATAGGGTTTCACTGTCCCGGGAAAGTCTCTGCTAACACCGTGCAGAGCGCTGTGCCCAATGTACAGAAACGTCTTGCGGTATCTCCTACAGGGAAAGTGCCAGGAGGGAATTGTCGAGCTTGTTCTCAGTGTCTCTGAGAATTGCTCTGATTATCTGTGTGACCTCTTTGCTAAGACTCTCCAGAGAGCCGTCCTCAAAACAAACACACATCTTGACATATCTCCCACATTGATCGCAGTGTCTCCAGAAACGGCATTCAAGGAGCCAGGACCTTTTCTCCCTACACTGTCCATTGAGTTGTCCTCAAAACCAATATACATCCTGCTAGATCTCCCACATGGAAAGTGCCAGGAGGGAGAAGTGGGGATTATGTTTAGACTTTCTCGGAACTGCTTCAAATCAACTAGATATCTTTGTGCTGTAAATCTCCCAACAGCCAAACGCAAAAGCAGCCAACATCTCGCTGTATGTCCCACATCGGAAGTGCTAAGAGAGAGCTTGCTCTCCCTGTCTTTGAGTACTGTTTTCACTGTCCCGGTTACCTCTTTGCTAACATTCTCTTCAGAGCCGCAGTGAAACCAGGAACCACGTGGAGAAGGCACCCACACTGAAAGTGCCTGGAGGGAACATTGGGGCTTCTTCTCAGTGTCTCTGACATAGGGTTTCACTGTCCCGGTAAACTCTCTGCTAACACCGTGCAGAGCGCTGTGCCCAATGTACAGAAACGTCTTGCGGTATCTCCTACAGGGAAAGTGCCAGGAGGGAATTGTGGAGCTTGTTCTCAGTGTCTCTGAGAATTGCTCTGATTATCTGTGTGACCTCTTTGCTAAGACTCTCCAGAGAGACGTCCTCAAAACAAACACACATCTTGACATATCTCCCACATTGATCGCAGTGTCTCCAGAAACGGCATTCAAGGAGCCAGGACCTTTTCTCCCTACACTGTCCATTGAGTTGTCCTCAAAACCAATATACATCCTGCTAGATCTCCCACATGGAAAGTGCCAGGAGGGAGAAGTGGGGATTATGTTTAGACTTTCTCGGAACTGCTTCAAATCAACTAGATATCTTTGTGCTGTAAATCTCCCAACAGCCAAACGCAAAAGCAGCAAACATCTCGCTGTATGTCCCACATCCAAAGTGCCAAGAGAGAGCTTGCTCTCCCTGTCTTTGAGTACTGTTTTCACTGTCCCGGTTACCTCTTTGCTAACATTCTCTTCAGAGCCGCAGTGAAACCAGGAACCACGTGGAGAAGGCACCCACACTGAAAGTGCCTGGAGGGAACATTGGGGCTTCTTCTCAGTGTCTCTGACATAGGGTTTCACTGTCCCGGGAAAGTCTCTGCTAACACCGTGCAGAGCGCTGTGCCCAATGTACAGAAACGTCTTGCGGTATCTCCTACAGGGAAAGTGCCAGGAGGGAATTGTCGAGCTTGTTCTCAGTGTCTCTGAGAATTGCTCTGATTATCTGTGTGACCTCTTTGCTAAGACTCTCCAGAGAGACGTCCTCAAAACAAACACACATCTTGACATATCTCCCACATTGATCGCAGTGTCTCCAGAAACGGCATTCAAGGAGCCAGGACCTTTTCTCCCTACACTGTCCATTGAGTTGTCCTCAAAACCAATATACATCCTGCTAGATCTCCCACATGGAAAGTGCCAGGAGGGAGAAGTGGGGATTATGTTTAGACTTTCTCGGAACTGCTTCAAATCAACTAGATATCTTTGTGCTGTAAATCTCCCAACAGCCAAACGCAAAAGCAGCCAACATCTCGCTGTATGTCCCACATCGGAAGTGCTAAGAGAGAGCTTGCTCTCCCTGTCTTTGAGTACTGTTTTCACTGTCCCGGTTACCTCTTTGCTAACATTCTCTTCAGAGCCGCAGTGAAACCAGGAACCACGTGGAGAAGGCACCCACACTGAAAGTGCCTGGAGGGAACATTGGGGCTTCTTCTCAGTGTCTCTGACATAGGGTTTCACTGTCCCGGGAAAGTCTCTGCTAACACCGTGCAGAGCGCTGTGCCCAATGTACAGAAACGTCTTGCGGTATCTCCTACAGGGAAAGTGCCAGGAGGGAATTGTCGAGCTTGTTCTCAGTGTCTCTGAGAATTGCTCTGATTATCCCTGTGACCTCTTTGCTAAGACTCTCCAGAGAGACGTCCTCAAAACAAACACACATCTTGACATATCTCCCACATTGATCGCAGTGTCTCCAGAAACGGCATTCAAGGAGCCAGGACCTTTTCTCCCTACACTGTCCATTGAGTTGTCCTCAAAACCAATATACATCCTGCTAGATCTCCCACATGGAAAGTGCCAGGAGGGAGAAGTGGGGATTATGTTTAGACTTTCTCGGAACTGCTTCAAATCAACTAGATATCTTTGTGCTGTAAATCTCCCAACAGCCAAACGCAAAAGCAGCAAACATCTCGCTGTATGTCCCACATCCAAAGTGCTAAGAGAGAGCTTGCTCTCCCTGTCTTTGAGTACTGTTTTCACTGTCCCGGTTACCTCTTTGCTAACATTCTCTTCAGAGCCGCAGTGAAACCAGGAACCACGTGGAGAAGGCACCCACACTGAAAGTGCCTGGAGGGAACATTGGGGCTTCTTCTCAGTGTCTCTGACATAGGGTTTCACTGTCCCGGGAAAGTCTCTGCTAACACCGTGCAGAGCGCTGTGCCCAATGTACAGAAACGTCTTGCGGTATCTCCTACAGGGAAAGTGCCAGGAGGGAATTGTCGAGCTTGTTCTCAGTGTCTCTGAGAATTGCTCTGATTATCTGTGTGACCTCTTTGCTAAGACTCTCCAGAGAGCCGTCCTCAAAACAAACACACATCTTGACATATCTCCCACATTGATCGCAGTGTCTCCAGAAACGGCATTCAAGGAGCCAGGACCTTTTCTCCCTACACTGTCCATTGAGTTGTCCTCAAAACCAATATACATCCTGCTAGATCTCCCACATGGAAAGTGCCAGGAGGGAGAAGTGGGGATTATGTTTAGACTTTCTCGGAACTGCTTCAAATCAACTAGATATCTTTGTGCTGTAAATCTCCCAACAGCCAAACGCAAAAGCAGCAAACATCTCGCTGTATGTCCCACATCGGAAGTGCTAAGAGAGAGCTTGCTCTCCCTGTCTTTGAGTACTGTTTTCACTGTCCCGGTTACCTCTTTGCTAACATTCTCTTCAGAGCCGCAGTGAAACCAGGAACCACGTGGAGAAGGCACCCACACTGAAAGTGCCTGGAGGGAACATTGGGGCTTCTTCTCAGTGTCTCTGACATAGGGTTTCACTGTCCCGGGAAAGTCTCTGCTAACACCGTGCAGAGCGCTGTGCCCAATGTACAGAAACGTCTTGCGGTATCTCCTACAGGGAAAGTGCCAGGAGGGAATTGTGGAGCTTGTTCTCAGTGTCTCTGAGAATTGCTCTGATTATCTGTGTGACCTCTTTGCTAAGACTCTCCAGAGAGACGTCCTCAAAACAAACACACATCTTGACATATCTCCCACATTGATCGCAGTGTCTCCAGAAACGGCATTCAAGGAGCCAGGACCTTTTCTCCCTACACTGTCCATTGAGTTGTCCTCAAAACCAATATACATCCTGCTAGATCTCCCACATGGAAAGTGCCAGGAGGGAGAAGTGGGGATTATGTTTAGACTTTCTCGGAACTGCTTCAAATCAACTAGATATCTTTGTGCTGTAAATCTCCCAACAGCCAAACGCAAAAGCAGCAAACATCTCGCTGTATGTCCCACATCCAAAGTGCCAAGAGAGAGCTTGCTCTCCCTGTCTTTGAGTACTGTTTTCACTGTCCCGGTTACCTCTTTGCTAACATTCTCTTCAGAGCCGCAGTGAAACCAGGAACCACGTGGAGAAGGCACCCACACTGAAAGTGCCTGGAGGGAACATTGGGGCTTCTTCTCAGTGTCTCTGACATAGGGTTTCACTGTCCCGGGAAAGTCTCTGCTAACACCGTGCAGAGCGCTGTGCCCAATGTACAGAAACGTCTTGCGGTATCTCCTACAGGGAAAGTGCCAGGAGGGAATTGTCGAGCTTGTTCTCAGTGTCTCTGAGAATTGCTCTGATTATCCCTGTGACCTCTTTGCTAAGACTCTCCAGAGAGACGTCCTCAAAACAAACACACATCTTGACATATCTCCCACATTGATCGCAGTGTCTCCAGAAACGGCATTCAAGGAGCCAGGACCTTTTCTCCCTACACTGTCCATTGAGTTGTCCTCAAAACCAATATACATCCTGCTAGATCTCCCACATGGAAAGTGCCAGGAGGGAGAAGTGGGGATTATGTTTAGACTTTCTCGGAACTGCTTCAAATCAACTAGATATCTTTGTGCTGTAAATCTCCCAACAGCCAAACGCAAAAGCAGCAAACATCTCGCTGTATGTCCCACATCGGAAGTGCTAAGAGAGAGCTTGCTCTCCCTGTCTTTGAGTACTGTTTTCACTGTCCCGGTTACCTCTTTGCTAACATTCTCTTCAGAGCCGCAGTGAAACCAGGAACCACGTGGAGAAGGCACCCACACTGAAAGTGCCTGGAGGGAACATTGGGGCTTCTTCTCAGTGTCTCTGACATAGGGTTTCACTGTCCCGGGAAAGTCTCTGCTAACACCGTGCAGAGCGCTGTGCCCAATGTACAGAAACGTCTTGCGGTATCTCCTACAGGGAAAGTGCCAGGAGGGAATTGTCGAGCTTGTTCTCAGTGTCTCTGAGAATTGCTCTGATTATCTGTGTGACCTCTTTGCTAAGACTCTCCAGAGAGCCGTCCTCAAAACAAACACACATCTTGACATATCTCCCACATTGATCGCAGTGTCTCCAGAAACGGCATTCAAGGAGCCAGGACCTTTTCTCCCTACACTGTCCATTGAGTTGTCCTCAAAACCAATATACATCCTGCTAGATCTCCCACATGGAAAGTGCCAGGAGGGAGAAGTGGGGATTATGTTTAGACTTTCTCGGAACTGCTTCAAATCAACTAGATATCTTTGTGCTGTAAATCTCCCAACAGCCAAACGCAAAAGCAGCCAACATCTCGCTGTATGTCCCACATCGGAAGTGCTAAGAGTAGCTTGCTCTCCCTGTCTTTGAGTACTGTTTTCACTGTCCCGGTTACCTCTTTGCTAACATTCTCTTCAGAGCCGCAGTGAAACCAGGAACCACGTGGAGAAGGCACCCACACTGAAAGTGCCTGGAGGGAACATTGGGGCTTCTTCTCAGTGTCTCTGACATAGGGTTTCACTGTCCCGGGAAAGTCTCTGCTAACACCGTGCAGAGCGCTGTGCCCAATGTACAGAAACGTCTTGCGGTATCTCCTACAGGGAAAGTGCCAGGAGGGAATTGTCGAGCTTGTTCTCAGTGTCTCTGAGAATTGCTCTGATTATCTGTGTGACCTCTTTGCTAAGACTCTCCAGAGAGCCGTCCTCAAAACAAACACACATCTTGACATATCTCCCACATTGATCGCAGTGTCTCCAGAAACGGCATTCAAGGAGCCAGGACCTTTTCTCCCTACACTGTCCATTGAGTTGTCCTCAAAACCAATATACATCCTGCTAGATCTCCCACATGGAAAGTGCCAGGAGGGAGAAGTGGGGATTATGTTTAGACTTTCTCGGAACTGCTTCAAATCAACTAGATATCTTTGTGCTGTAAATCTCCCAACAGCCAAACGCAAAAGCAGAAAACATCTCGCTGTATGTCCCACATCCAAAGTGCCAAGAGAGAGCTTGCTCTCCCTGTCTTTGAGTACTGTTTTCACTGTCCCGGTTACCTCTTTGCTAACATTCTCTTCAGAGCCGCAGTGAAACCAGGAACCACGTGGAGAAGGCACCCACACTGAAAGTGCCTGGAGGGAACATTGGGGCTTCTTCTCAGTGTCTCTGACATAGGGTTTCACTGTCCCGGGAAAGTCTCTGCTAACACCGTGCAGAGCGCTGTGCCCAATGTACAGAAACGTCTTGCGGTATCTCCTACAGGGAAAGTGCCAGGAGGGAATTGTGGAGCTTGTTCTCAGTGTCTCTGAGAATTGCTCTGATTATCTGTGTGACCTCTTTGCTAAGACTCTCCAGAGAGACGTCCTCAAAACAAACACACATCTTGACATATCTCCCACATTGATCGCAGTGTCTCCAGAAACGGCATTCAAGGAGCCAGGACCTTTTCTCCCTACACTGTCCATTGAGTTGTCCTCAAAACCAATATACATCCTGCTAGATCTCCCACATGGAAAGTGCCAGGAGGGAGAAGTGGGGATTATGTTTAGACTTTCTCGGAACTGCTTCAAATCAACTAGATATCTTTGTGCTGTAAATCTCCCAACAGCCAAACGCAAAAGCAGCAAACATCTCGCTGTATGTCCCACATCCAAAGTGCTAAGAGAGAGCTTGCTCTCCCTGTCTTTGAGTACTGTTTTCACTGTCCCGGTTACCTCTTTGCTAACATTCTCTTCAGAGCCGCAGTGAAACCAGGAACCACGTGGAGAAGGCACCCACACTGAAAGTGCCTGGAGGGAACATTGGGGCTTCTTCTCAGTGTCTCTGACATAGGGTTTCACTGTCCCGGGAAAGTCTCTGCTAACACCGTGCAGAGCGCTGTGCCCAATGTACAGAAACGTCTTGCGGTATCTCCTACAGGGAAAGTGCCAGGAGGGAATTGTCGAGCTTGTTCTCAGTGTCTCTGAGAATTGCTCTGATTATCTGTGTGACCTCTTTGCTAAGACTCTCCAGAGAGCCGTCCTCAAAACAAACACACATCTTGACATATCTCCCACATTGATCGCAGTGTCTCCAGAAACGGCATTCAAGGAGCCAGGACCTTTTCTCCCTACACTGTCCATTGAGTTGTCCTCAAAACCAATATACATCCTGCTAGATCTCCCACATGGAAAGTGCCAGGAGGGAGAAGTGGGGATTATGTTTAGACTTTCTCGGAACTGCTTCAAATCAACTAGATATCTTTGTGCTGTAAATCTCCCAACAGCCAAACGCAAAAGCAGCAAACATCTCGCTGTATGTCCCACATCGGAAGTGCTAAGAGAGAGCTTGCTCTCCCTGTCTTTGAGTACTGTTTTCACTGTCCCGGTTACCTCTTTGCTAACATTCTCTTCAGAGCCGCAGTGAAACCAGGAACCACGTGGAGAAGGCACCCACACTGAAAGTGCCTGGAGGGAACATTGGGGCTTCTTCTCAGTGTCTCTGACATAGGGTTTCACTGTCCCGGGAAAGTCTCTGCTAACACCGTGCAGAGCGCTGTGCCCAATGTACAGAAACGTCTTGCGGTATCTCCTACAGGGAAAGTGCCAGGAGGGAATTGTGGAGCTTGTTCTCAGTGTCTCTGAGAATTGCTCTGATTATCTGTGTGACCTCTTTGCTAAGACTCTCCAGAGAGACGTCCTCAAAACAAACACACATCTTGACATATCTCCCACATTGATCGCAGTGTCTCCAGAAACGGCATTCAAGGAGCCAGGACCTTTTCTCCCTACACTGTCCATTGAGTTGTCCTCAAAACCAATATACATCCTGCTAGATCTCCCACATGGAAAGTGCCAGGAGGGAGAAGTGGGGATTATGTTTAGACTTTCTCGGAACTGCTTCAAATCAACTAGATATCTTTGTGCTGTAAATCTCCCAACAGCCAAACGCAAAAGCAGCAAACATCTCGCTGTATGTCCCACATCCAAAGTGCCAAGAGAGAGCTTGCTCTCCCTGTCTTTGAGTACTGTTTTCACTGTCCCGGTTACCTCTTTGCTAACATTCTCTTCAGAGCCGCAGTGAAACCAGGAACCACGTGGAGAAGGCACCCACACTGAAAGTGCCTGGAGGGAACATTGGGGCTTCTTCTCAGTGTCTCTGACATAGGGTTTCACTGTCCCGGGAAAGTCTCTGCTAACACCGTGCAGAGCGCTGTGCCCAATGTACAGAAACGTCTTGCGGTATCTCCTACAGGGAAAGTGCCAGGAGGGAATTGTCGAGCTTGTTCTCAGTGTCTCTGAGAATTGCTCTGATTATCCCTGTGACCTCTTTGCTAAGACTCTCCAGAGAGACGTCCTCAAAACAAACACACATCTTGACATATCTCCCACATTGATCGCAGTGTCTCCAGAAACGGCATTCAAGGAGCCAGGACCTTTTCTCCCTACACTGTCCATTGAGTTGTCCTCAAAACCAATATACATCCTGCTAGATCTCCCACATGGAAAGTGCCAGGAGGGAGAAGTGGGGATTATGTTTAGACTTTCTCGGAACTGCTTCAAATCAACTAGATATCTTTGTGCTGTAAATCTCCCAACAGCCAAACGCAAAAGCAGCAAACATCTCGCTGTATGTCCCACATCGGAAGTGCTAAGAGAGAGCTTGCTCTCCCTGTCTTTGAGTACTGTTTTCACTGTCCCGGTTACCTCTTTGCTAACATTCTCTTCAGAGCCGCAGTGAAACCAGGAACCACGTGGAGAAGGCACCCACACTGAAAGTGCCTGGAGGGAACATTGGGGCTTCTTCTCAGTGTCTCTGACATAGGGTTTCACTGTCCCGGGAAAGTCTCTGCTAACACCGTGCAGAGCGCTGTGCCCAATGTACAGAAACGTCTTGCGGTATCTCCTACAGGGAAAGTGCCAGGAGGGAATTGTCGAGCTTGTTCTCAGTGTCTCTGAGAATTGCTCTGATTATCTGTGTGACCTCTTTGCTAAGACTCTCCAGAGAGCCGTCCTCAAAACAAACACACATCTTGACATATCTCCCACATTGATCGCAGTGTCTCCAGAAACGGCATTCAAGGAGCCAGGACCTTTTCTCCCTACACTGTCCATTGAGTTGTCCTCAAAACCAATATACATCCTGCTAGATCTCCCACATGGAAAGTGCCAGGAGGGAGAAGTGGGGATTATGTTTAGACTTTCTCGGAACTGCTTCAAATCAACTAGATATCTTTGTGCTGTAAATCTCCCAACAGCCAAACGCAAAAGCAGCCAACATCTCGCTGTATGTCCCACATCGGAAGTGCTAAGAGTAGCTTGCTCTCCCTGTCTTTGAGTACTGTTTTCACTGTCCCGGTTACCTCTTTGCTAACATTCTCTTCAGAGCCGCAGTGAAACCAGGAACCACGTGGAGAAGGCACCCACACTGAAAGTGCCTGGAGGGAACATTGGGGCTTCTTCTCAGTGTCTCTGACATAGGGTTTCACTGTCCCGGGAAAGTCTCTGCTAACACCGTGCAGAGCGCTGTGCCCAATGTACAGAAACGTCTTGCGGTATCTCCTACAGGGAAAGTGCCAGGAGGGAATTGTCGAGCTTGTTCTCAGTGTCTCTGAGAATTGCTCTGATTATCTGTGTGACCTCTTTGCTAAGACTCTCCAGAGAGCCGTCCTCAAAACAAACACACATCTTGACATATCTCCCACATTGATCGCAGTGTCTCCAGAAACGGCATTCAAGGAGCCAGGACCTTTTCTCCCTACACTGTCCATTGAGTTGTCCTCAAAACCAATATACATCCTGCTAGATCTCCCACATGGAAAGTGCCAGGAGGGAGAAGTGGGGATTATGTTTAGACTTTCTCGGAACTGCTTCAAATCAACTAGATATCTTTGTGCTGTAAATCTCCCAACAGCCAAACGCAAAAGCAGAAAACATCTCGCTGTATGTCCCACATCCAAAGTGCCAAGAGAGAGCTTGCTCTTCCTGTCTTTGAGTACTGTTTTCACTGTCCCGGTTACCTCTTTGCTAACATTCTCTTCAGAGCCGCAGTGAAACCAGGAACCACGTGGAGAAGGCACCCACACTGAAAGTGCCTGGAGGGAACATTGGGGCTTCTTCTCAGTGTCTCTGACATAGGGTTTCACTGTCCCGGGAAAGTCTCTGCTAACACCGTGCAGAGCGCTGTGCCCAATGTACAGAAACGTCTTGCGGTATCTCCTACAGGGAAAGTGCCAGGAGGGAATTGTCGAGCTTGTTCTCAGTGTCTCTGAGAATTGCTCTGATTATCTGTGTGACCTCTTTGCTAAGACTCTCCAGAGAGCCGTCCTCAAAACAAACACACATCTTGACATATCTCCCACATTGATCGCAGTGTCTCCAGAAACGGCATTCAAGGAGCCAGGACCTTTTCTCCCTACACTGTCCATTGAGTTGTCCTCAAAACCAATATACATCCTGCTAGATCTCCCACATGGAAAGTGCCAGGAGGGAGAAGTGGGGATTATGTTTAGACTTTCTCGGAACTGCTTCAAATCAACTAGATATCTTTGTGCTGTAAATCTCCCAACAGCCAAACGCAAAAGCAGAAAACATCTCGCTGTATGTCCCACATCCAAAGTGCCAAGAGAGAGCTTGCTCTCCCTGTCTTTGAGTACTGTTTTCACTGTCCCGGTTACCTCTTTGCTAACATTCTCTTCAGAGCCGCAGTGAAACCAGGAACCACGTGGAGAAGGCACCCACACTGAAAGTGCCTGGAGGGAACATTGGGGCTTCTTCTCAGTGTCTCTGACATAGGGTTTCACTGTCCCGGGAAAGTCTCTGCTAACACCGTGCAGAGCGCTGTGCCCAATGTACAGAAACGTCTTGCGGTATCTCCTACAGGGAAAGTGCCAGGAGGGAACTGTGGAGCTTGTTCTCAGTGTCTCTGAGAATTGCTCTGATTATCTGTGTGACCTCTTTGCTAAGACTCTCCAGAGAGCCGTCCTCAAAACAAACACACATCTTGACATATCTCCCACATTGATCGCAGTGTCTCCAGAAACGGCATTCAAGGAGCCAGGACCTTTTCTCCCTACACTGTCCATTGAGTTGTCCTCAAAACCAATATACATCCTGCTAGATCTCCCACATGGAAAGTGCCAGGAGGGAGAAGTGGGGATTATGTTTAGACTTTCTCGGAACTGCTTCAAATCAACTAGATATCTTTGTGCTGTAAATCTCCCAACAGCCAAACGCAAAAGCAGCAAACATCTCGCTGTATGTCCCACATCGGAAGTGCTAAGAGAGAGCTTGCTCTCCCTGTCTTTGAGTACTGTTTTCACTGTCCCGGTTACCTCTTTGCTAACATTCTCTTCAGAGCCGCAGTGAAACCAGGAACCACGTGGAGAAGGCACCCACACTGAAAGTGCCTGGAGGGAACATTGGGGCTTCTTCTCAGTGTCTCTGACATAGGGTTTCACTGTCCCGGGAAAGTCTCTGCTAACACCGTGCAGAGCGCTGTGCCCAATGTACAGAAACGTCTTGCGGTATCTCCTACAGGGAAAGTGCCAGGAGGGAATTGTCGAGCTTGTTCTCAGTGTCTCTGAGAATTGCTCTGATTATCTGTGTGACCTCTTTGCTAAGACTCTCCAGAGAGACGTCCTCAAAACAAACACACATCTTGACATATCTCCCACATTGATCGCAGTGTCTCCAGAAACGGCATTCAAGGAGCCAGGACCTTTTCTCCCTACACTGTCCATTGAGTTGTCCTCAAAACCAATATACATCCTGCTAGATCTCCCACATGGAAAGTGCCAGGAGGGAGAAGTGGGGATTATGTTTAGACTTTCTCGGAACTGCTTCAAATCAACTAGATATCTTTGTGCTGTAAATCTCCCAACAGCCAAACGCAAAAGCAGCCAACATCTCGCTGTATGTCCCACATCGGAAGTGCTAAGAGAGAGCTTGCTCTCCCTGTCTTTGAGTACTGTTTTCACTGTCCCGGTTACCTCTTTGCTAACATTCTCTTCAGAGCCGCAGTGAAACCAGGAACCACGTGGAGAAGGCACCCACACTGAAAGTGCCTGGAGGGAACATTGGGGCTTCTTCTCAGTGTCTCTGACATAGGGTTTCACTGTCCCGGGAAAGTCTCTGCTAACACCGTGCAGAGCGCTGTGCCCAATGTACAGAAACGTCTTGCGGTATCTCCTACAGGGAAAGTGCCAGGAGGGAATTGTCGAGCTTGTTCTCAGTGTCTCTGAGAATTGCTCTGATTATCTGTGTGACCTCTTTGCTAAGACTCTCCAGAGAGCCGTCCTCAAAACAAACACACATCTTGACATATCTCCCACATTGATCGCAGTGTCTCCAGAAACGGCATTCAAGGAGCCAGGACCTTTTCTCCCTACACTGTCCATTGAGTTGTCCTCAAAACCAATATACATCCTGCTAGATCTCCCACATGGAAAGTGCCAGGAGGGAGAAGTGGGGATTATGTTTAGACTTTCTCGGAACTGCTTCAAATCAACTAGATATCTTTGTGCTGTAAATCTCCCAACAGCCAAACGCAAAAGCAGAAAACATCTCGCTGTATGTCCCACATCCAAAGTGCCAAGAGAGAGCTTGCTCTCCCTGTCTTTGAGTACTGTTTTCACTGTCCCGGTTACCTCTTTGCTAACATTCTCTTCAGAGCCGCAGTGAAACCAGGAACCACGTGGAGAAGGCACCCACACTGAAAGTGCCTGGAGGGAACATTGGGGCTTCTTCTCAGTGTCTCTGACATAGGGTTTCACTGTCCCGGGAAAGTCTCTGCTAACACCGTGCAGAGCGCTGTGCCCAATGTACAGAAACGTCTTGCGGTATCTCCTACAGGGAAAGTGCCAGGAGGGAATTGTCGAGCTTGTTCTCAGTGTCTCTGAGAATTGCTCTGATTATCTGTGTGACCTCTTTGCTAAGACTCTCCAGAGAGACGTCCTCAAAACAAACACACATCTTGACATATCTCCCACATTGATCGCAGTGTCTCCAGAAACGGCATTCAAGGAGCCAGGACCTTTTCTCCCTACACTGTCCATTGAGTTGTCCTCAAAACCAATATACATCCTGCTAGATCTCCCACATGGAAAGTGCCAGGAGGGAGAAGTGGGGATTATGTTTAGACTTTCTCGGAACTGCTTCAAATCAACTAGATATCTTTGTGCTGTAAATCTCCCAACAGCCAAACGCAAAAGCAGCCAACATCTCGCTGTATGTCCCACATCCAAAGTGCTAAGAGAGAGCTTGCTCTCCCTGTCTTTGAGTACTGTTTTCACTGTCCCGGTTACCTCTTTGCTAACATTCTCTTCAGAGCCGCAGTGAAACCAGGAACCACGTGGAGAAGGCACCCACACTGAAAGTGCCTGGAGGGAACATTGGGGCTTCTTCTCAGTGTCTCTGACATAGGGTTTCACTGTCCCGGTAAACTCTCTGCTAACACCGTGCAGAGCGCTGTGCCCAATGTACAGAAACGTCTTGCGGTATCTCCTACAGGGAAAGTGCCAGGAGGGAATTGTGGAGCTTGTTCTCAGTGTCTCTGAGAATTGCTCTGATTATCTGTGTGACCTCTTTGCTAAGACTCTCCAGAGAGCCGTCCTCAAAACAAACACACATCTTGACATATCTCCCACATTGATCGCAGTGTCTCCAGAAACGGCATTCAAGGAGCCAGGACCTTTTCTCCCTACACTGTCCATTGAGTTGTCCTCAAAACCAATATACATCCTGCTAGATCTCCCACATGGAAAGTGCCAGGAGGGAGAAGTGGGGATTATGTTTAGACTTTCTCGGAACTGCTTCAAATCAACTAGATATCTTTGTGCTGTAAATCTCCCAACAGCCAAACGCAAAAGCAGCAAACATCTCGCTGTATGTCCCACATCCAAAGTGCCAAGAGAGAGCTTGCTCTCCCTGTCTTTGAGTACTGTTTTCACTGTCCCGGTTACCTCTTTGCTAACATTCTCTTCAGAGCCGCAGTGAAACCAGGAACCACGTGGAGAAGGCACCCACACTGAAAGTGCCTGGAGGGAACATTGGGGCTTCTTCTCAGTGTCTCTGACATAGGGTTTCACTGTCCCGGGAAAGTCTCTGCTAACACCGTGCAGAGCGCTGTGCCCAATGTACAGAAACGTCTTGCGGTATCTCCTACAGGGAAAGTGCCAGGAGGGAATTGTCGAGCTTGTTCTCAGTGTCTCTGAGAATTGCTCTGATTATCCCTGTGACCTCTTTGCTAAGACTCTCCAGAGAGACGTCCTCAAAACAAACACACATCTTGACATATCTCCCACATTGATCGCAGTGTCTCCAGAAACGGCATTCAAGGAGCCAGGACCTTTTCTCCCTACACTGTCCATTGAGTTGTCCTCAAAACCAATATACATCCTGCTAGATCTCCCACATGGAAAGTGCCAGGAGGGAGAAGTGGGGATTATGTTTAGACTTTCTCGGAACTGCTTCAAATCAACTAGATATCTTTGTGCTGTAAATCTCCCAACAGCCAAACGCAAAAGCAGCAAACATCTCGCTGTATGTCCCACATCGGAAGTGCTAAGAGAGAGCTTGCTCTCCCTGTCTTTGAGTACTGTTTTCACTGTCCCGGTTACCTCTTTGCTAACATTCTCTTCAGAGCCGCAGTGAAACCAGGAACCACGTGGAGAAGGCACCCACACTGAAAGTGCCTGGAGGGAACATTGGGGCTTCTTCTCAGTGTCTCTGACATAGGGTTTCACTGTCCCGGGAAAGTCTCTGCTAACACCGTGCAGAGCGCTGTGCCCAATGTACAGAAACGTCTTGCGGTATCTCCTACAGGGAAAGTGCCAGGAGGGAATTGTCGAGCTTGTTCTCAGTGTCTCTGAGAATTGCTCTGATTATCTGTGTGACCTCTTTGCTAAGACTCTCCAGAGAGACGTCCTCAAAACAAACACACATCTTGACATATCTCCCACATTGATCGCAGTGTCTCCAGAAACGGCATTCAAGGAGCCAGGACCTTTTCTCCCTACACTGTCCATTGAGTTGTCCTCAAAACCAATATACATCCTGCT
This sequence comes from Chroicocephalus ridibundus, assembly GCF_963924245.1. Lineage (NCBI taxonomy): Eukaryota > Metazoa > Chordata > Aves > Charadriiformes > Laridae > Chroicocephalus > Chroicocephalus ridibundus. The sequence goes on along the minus strand of NW_026961241.1, from coordinate 44,017 downwards.
AGATCTCCCACATGGAAAGTGCCAGGAGGGAGAAGTGGGGATTATGTTTAGACTTTCTCGGAACTGCTTCAAATCAACTAGATATCTTTGTGCTGTAAATCTCCCAACAGCCAAACGCAAAAGCAGCAAACATCTCGCTGTATGTCCCACATCCAAAGTGCTAAGAGAGAGCTTGCTCTCCCTGTCTTTGAGTACTGTTTTCACTGTCCCGGTTACCTCTTTGCTAACATTCTCTTCAGAGCCGCAGTGAAACCAGGAACCACGTGGAGAAGGCACCCACACTGAAAGTGCCTGGAGGGAACATTGGGGCTTCTTCTCAGTGTCTCTGACATAGGGTTTCACTGTCCCGGGAAAGTCTCTGCTAACACCGTGCAGAGCGCTGTGCCCAATGTACAGAAACGTCTTGCGGTATCTCCTACAGGGAAAGTGCCAGGAGGGAATTGTGGAGCTTGTTCTCAGTGTCTCTGAGAATTGCTCTGATTATCTGTGTGACCTCTTTGCTAAGACTCTCCAGAGAGCCGTCCTCAAAACAAACACACATCTTGACATATCTCCCACATTGATCGCAGTGTCTCCAGAAACGGCATTCAAGGAGCCAGGACCTTTTCTCCCTACACTGTCCATTGAGTTGTCCTCAAAACCAATATACATCCTGCTAGATCTCCCACATGGAAAGTGCCAGGAGGGAGAAGTGGGGATTATGTTTAGACTTTCTCGGAACTGCTTCAAATCAACTAGATATCTTTGTGCTGTAAATCTCCCAACAGCCAAACGCAAAAGCAGCAAACATCTCGCTGTATGTCCCACATCCAAAGTGCCAAGAGAGAGCTTGCTCTCCCTGTCTTTGAGTACTGTTTTCACTGTCCCGGTTACCTCTTTGCTAACATTCTCTTCAGAGCCGCAGTGAAACCAGGAACCACGTGGAGAAGGCACCCACACTGAAAGTGCCTGGAGGGAACATTGGGGCTTCTTCTCAGTGTCTCTGACATAGGGTTTCACTGTCCCGGGAAAGTCTCTGCTAACACCGTGCAGAGCGCTGTGCCCAATGTACAGAAACGTCTTGCGGTATCTCCTACAGGGAAAGTGCCAGGAGGGAATTGTCGAGCTTGTTCTCAGTGTCTCTGAGAATTGCTCTGATTATCTGTGTGACCTCTTTGCTAAGACTCTCCAGAGAGACGTCCTCAAAACAAACACACATCTTGACATATCTCCCACATTGATCGCAGTGTCTCCAGAAACGGCATTCAAGGAGCCAGGACCTTTTCTCCCTACACTGTCCATTGAGTTGTCCTCAAAACCAATATACATCCTGCTAGATCTCCCACATGGAAAGTGCCAGGAGGGAGAAGTGGGGATTATGTTTAGACTTTCTCGGAACTGCTTCAAATCAACTAGATATCTTTGTGCTGTAAATCTCCCAACAGCCAAACGCAAAAGCAGCAAACATCTCGCTGTATGTCCCACATCGGAAGTGCTAAGAGAGAGCTTGCTCTCCCTGTCTTTGAGTACTGTTTTCACTGTCCCGGTTACCTCTTTGCTAACATTCTCTTCAGAGCCGCAGTGAAACCAGGAACCACGTGGAGAAGGCACCCACACTGAAAGTGCCTGGAGGGAACATTGGGGCTTCTTCTCAGTGTCTCTGACATAGGGTTTCACTGTCCCGGGAAAGTCTCTGCTAACACCGTGCAGAGCGCTGTGCCCAATGTACAGAAACGTCTTGCGGTATCTCCTACAGGGAAAGTGCCAGGAGGGAATTGTGGAGCTTGTTCTCAGTGTCTCTGAGAATTGCTCTGATTATCTGTGTGACCTCTTTGCTAAGACTCTCCAGAGAGACGTCCTCAAAACAAACACACATCTTGACATATCTCCCACATTGATCGCAGTGTCTCCAGAAACGGCATTCAAGGAGCCAGGACCTTTTCTCCCTACACTGTCCATTGAGTTGTCCTCAAAACCAATATACATCCTGCTAGATCTCCCACATGGAAAGTGCCAGGAGGGAGAAGTGGGGATTATGTTTAGACTTTCTCGGAACTGCTTCAAATCAACTAGATATCTTTGTGCTGTAAATCTCCCAACAGCCAAACGCAAAAGCAGCAAACATCTCGCTGTATGTCCCACATCCAAAGTGCTAAGAGAGAGCTTGCTCTCCCTGTCTTTGAGTACTGTTTTCACTGTCCCGGTTACCTCTTTGCTAACATTCTCTTCAGAGCCGCAGTGAAACCAGGAACCACGTGGAGAAGGCACCCACACTGAAAGTGCCTGGAGGGAACATTGGGGCTTCTTCTCAGTGTCTCTGACATAGGGTTTCACTGTCCCGGGAAAGTCTCTGCTAACACCGTGCAGAGCGCTGTGCCCAATGTACAGAAACGTCTTGCGGTATCTCCTACAGGGAAAGTGCCAGGAGGGAATTGTGGAGCTTGTTCTCAGTGTCTCTGAGAATTGCTCTGATTATCTGTGTGACCTCTTTGCTAAGACTCTCCAGAGAGCCGTCCTCAAAACAAACACACATCTTGACATATCTCCCACATTGATCGCAGTGTCTCCAGAAACGGCATTCAAGGAGCCAGGACCTTTTCTCCCTACACTGTCCATTGAGTTGTCCTCAAAACCAATATACATCCTGCTAGATCTCCCACATGGAAAGTGCCAGGAGGGAGAAGTGGGGATTATGTTTAGACTTTCTCGGAACTGCTTCAAATCAACTAGATATCTTTGTGCTGTAAATCTCCCAACAGCCAAACGCAAAAGCAGCAAACATCTCGCTGTATGTCCCACATCCAAAGTGCCAAGAGAGAGCTTGCTCTCCCTGTCTTTGAGTACTGTTTTCACTGTCCCGGTTACCTCTTTGCTAACATTCTCTTCAGAGCCGCAGTGAAACCAGGAACCACGTGGAGAAGGCACCCACACTGAAAGTGCCTGGAGGGAACATTGGGGCTTCTTCTCAGTGTCTCTGACATAGGGTTTCACTGTCCCGGGAAAGTCTCTGCTAACACCGTGCAGAGCGCTGTGCCCAATGTACAGAAACGTCTTGCGGTATCTCCTACAGGGAAAGTGCCAGGAGGGAATTGTCGAGCTTGTTCTCAGTGTCTCTGAGAATTGCTCTGATTATCTGTGTGACCTCTTTGCTAAGACTCTCCAGAGAGACGTCCTCAAAACAAACACACATCTTGACATATCTCCCACATTGATCGCAGTGTCTCCAGAAACGGCATTCAAGGAGCCAGGACCTTTTCTCCCTACACTGTCCATTGAGTTGTCCTCAAAACCAATATACATCCTGCTAGATCTCCCACATGGAAAGTGCCAGGAGGGAGAAGTGGGGATTATGTTTAGACTTTCTCGGAACTGCTTCAAATCAACTAGATATCTTTGTGCTGTAAATCTCCCAACAGCCAAACGCAAAAGCAGCAAACATCTCGCTGTATGTCCCACATCGGAAGTGCTAAGAGAGAGCTTGCTCTCCCTGTCTTTGAGTACTGTTTTCACTGTCCCGGTTACCTCTTTGCTAACATTCTCTTCAGAGCCGCAGTGAAACCAGGAACCACGTGGAGAAGGCACCCACACTGAAAGTGCCTGGAGGGAACATTGGGGCTTCTTCTCAGTGTCTCTGACATAGGGTTTCACTGTCCCGGGAAAGTCTCTGCTAACACCGTGCAGAGCGCTGTGCCCAATGTACAGAAACGTCTTGCGGTATCTCCTACAGGGAAAGTGCCAGGAGGGAATTGTCGAGCTTGTTCTCAGTGTCTCTGAGAATTGCTCTGATTATCTGTGTGACCTCTTTGCTAAGACTCTCCAGAGAGACGTCCTCAAAACAAACACACATCTTGACATATCTCCCACATTGATCGCAGTGTCTCCAGAAACGGCATTCAAGGAGCCAGGACCTTTTCTCCCTACACTGTCCATTGAGTTGTCCTCAAAACCAATATACATCCTGCTAGATCTCCCACATGGAAAGTGCCAGGAGGGAGAAGTGGGGATTATGTTTAGACTTTCTCGGAACTGCTTCAAATCAACTAGATATCTTTGTGCTGTAAATCTCCCAACAGCCAAACGCAAAAGCAGCAAACATCTCGCTGTATGTCCCACATCCAAAGTGCTAAGAGAGAGCTTGCTCTCCCTGTCTTTGAGTACTGTTTTCACTGTCCCGGTTACCTCTTTGCTAACATTCTCTTCAGAGCCGCAGTGAAACCAGGAACCACGTGGAGAAGGCACCCACACTGAAAGTGCCTGGAGGGAACATTGGGGCTTCTTCTCAGTGTCTCTGACATAGGGTTTCACTGTCCCGGGAAAGTCTCTGCTAACACCGTGCAGAGCGCTGTGCCCAATGTACAGAAACGTCTTGCGGTATCTCCTACAGGGAAAGTGCCAGGAGGGAATTGTGGAGCTTGTTCTCAGTGTCTCTGAGAATTGCTCTGATTATCTGTGTGACCTCTTTGCTAAGACTCTCCAGAGAGCCGTCCTCAAAACAAACACACATCTTGACATATCTCCCACATTGATCGCAGTGTCTCCAGAAACGGCATTCAAGGAGCCAGGACCTTTTCTCCCTACACTGTCCATTGAGTTGTCCTCAAAACCAATATACATCCTGCTAGATCTCCCACATGGAAAGTGCCAGGAGGGAGAAGTGGGGATTATGTTTAGACTTTCTCGGAACTGCTTCAAATCAACTAGATATCTTTGTGCTGTAAATCTCCCAACAGCCAAACGCAAAAGCAGCAAACATCTCGCTGTATGTCCCACATCCAAAGTGCCAAGAGAGAGCTTGCTCTCCCTGTCTTTGAGTACTGTTTTCACTGTCCCGGTTACCTCTTTGCTAACATTCTCTTCAGAGCCGCAGTGAAACCAGGAACCACGTGGAGAAGGCACCCACACTGAAAGTGCCTGGAGGGAACATTGGGGCTTCTTCTCAGTGTCTCTGACATAGGGTTTCACTGTCCCGGGAAAGTCTCTGCTAACACCGTGCAGAGCGCTGTGCCCAATGTACAGAAACGTCTTGCGGTATCTCCTACAGGGAAAGTGCCAGGAGGGAATTGTCGAGCTTGTTCTCAGTGTCTCTGAGAATTGCTCTGATTATCTGTGTGACCTCTTTGCTAAGACTCTCCAGAGAGACGTCCTCAAAACAAACACACATCTTGACATATCTCCCACATTGATCGCAGTGTCTCCAGAAACGGCATTCAAGGAGCCAGGACCTTTTCTCCCTACACTGTCCATTGAGTTGTCCTCAAAACCAATATACATCCTGCTAGATCTCCCACATGGAAAGTGCCAGGAGGGAGAAGTGGGGATTATGTTTAGACTTTCTCGGAACTGCTTCAAATCAACTAGATATCTTTGTGCTGTAAATCTCCCAACAGCCAAACGCAAAAGCAGCAAACATCTCGCTGTATGTCCCACATCGGAAGTGCTAAGAGAGAGCTTGCTCTCCCTGTCTTTGAGTACTGTTTTCACTGTCCCGGTTACCTCTTTGCTAACATTCTCTTCAGAGCCGCAGTGAAACCAGGAACCACGTGGAGAAGGCACCCACACTGAAAGTGCCTGGAGGGAACATTGGGGCTTCTTCTCAGTGTCTCTGACATAGGGTTTCACTGTCCCGGGAAAGTCTCTGCTAACACCGTGCAGAGCGCTGTGCCCAATGTACAGAAACGTCTTGCGGTATCTCCTACAGGGAAAGTGCCAGGAGGGAATTGTCGAGCTTGTTCTCAGTGTCTCTGAGAATTGCTCTGATTATCTGTGTGACCTCTTTGCTAAGACTCTCCAGAGAGACGTCCTCAAAACAAACACACATCTTGACATATCTCCCACATTGATCGCAGTGTCTCCAGAAACGGCATTCAAGGAGCCAGGACCTTTTCTCCCTACACTGTCCATTGAGTTGTCCTCAAAACCAATATACATCCTGCTAGATCTCCCACATGGAAAGTGCCAGGAGGGAGAAGTGGGGATTATGTTTAGACTTTCTCGGAACTGCTTCAAATCAACTAGATATCTTTGTGCTGTAAATCTCCCAACAGCCAAACGCAAAAGCAGCAAACATCTCGCTGTATGTCCCACATCCAAAGTGCTAAGAGAGAGCTTGCTCTCCCTGTCTTTGAGTACTGTTTTCACTGTCCCGGTTACCTCTTTGCTAACATTCTCTTCAGAGCCGCAGTGAAACCAGGAACCACGTGGAGAAGGCACCCACACTGAAAGTGCCTGGAGGGAACATTGGGGCTTCTTCTCAGTGTCTCTGACATAGGGTTTCACTGTCCCGGGAAAGTCTCTGCTAACACCGTGCAGAGCGCTGTGCCCAATGTACAGAAACGTCTTGCGGTATCTCCTACAGGGAAAGTGCCAGGAGGGAATTGTGGAGCTTGTTCTCAGTGTCTCTGAGAATTGCTCTGATTATCTGTGTGACCTCTTTGCTAAGACTCTCCAGAGAGCCGTCCTCAAAACAAACACACATCTTGACATATCTCCCACATTGATCGCAGTGTCTCCAGAAACGGCATTCAAGGAGCCAGGACCTTTTCTCCCTACACTGTCCATTGAGTTGTCCTCAAAACCAATATACATCCTGCTAGATCTCCCACATGGAAAGTGCCAGGAGGGAGAAGTGGGGATTATGTTTAGACTTTCTCGGAACTGCTTCAAATCAACTAGATATCTTTGTGCTGTAAATCTCCCAACAGCCAAACGCAAAAGCAGCAAACATCTCGCTGTATGTCCCACATCCAAAGTGCCAAGAGAGAGCTTGCTCTCCCTGTCTTTGAGTACTGTTTTCACTGTCCCGGTTACCTCTTTGCTAACATTCTCTTCAGAGCCGCAGTGAAACCAGGAACCACGTGGAGAAGGCACCCACACTGAAAGTGCCTGGAGGGAACATTGGGGCTTCTTCTCAGTGTCTCTGACATAGGGTTTCACTGTCCCGGGAAAGTCTCTGCTAACACCGTGCAGAGCGCTGTGCCCAATGTACAGAAACGTCTTGCGGTATCTCCTACAGGGAAAGTGCCAGGAGGGAATTGTCGAGCTTGTTCTCAGTGTCTCTGAGAATTGCTCTGATTATCTGTGTGACCTCTTTGCTAAGACTCTCCAGAGAGACGTCCTCAAAACAAACACACATCTTGACATATCTCCCACATTGATCGCAGTGTCTCCAGAAACGGCATTCAAGGAGCCAGGACCTTTTCTCCCTACACTGTCCATTGAGTTGTCCTCAAAACCAATATACATCCTGCTAGATCTCCCACATGGAAAGTGCCAGGAGGGAGAAGTGGGGATTATGTTTAGACTTTCTCGGAACTGCTTCAAATCAACTAGATATCTTTGTGCTGTAAATCTCCCAACAGCCAAACGCAAAAGCAGCAAACATCTCGCTGTATGTCCCACATCGGAAGTGCTAAGAGAGAGCTTGCTCTCCCTGTCTTTGAGTACTGTTTTCACTGTCCCGGTTACCTCTTTGCTAACATTCTCTTCAGAGCCGCAGTGAAACCAGGAACCACGTGGAGAAGGCACCCACACTGAAAGTGCCTGGAGGGAACATTGGGGCTTCTTCTCAGTGTCTCTGACATAGGGTTTCACTGTCCCGGGAAAGTCTCTGCTAACACCGTGCAGAGCGCTGTGCCCAATGTACAGAAACGTCTTGCGGTATCTCCTACAGGGAAAGTGCCAGGAGGGAATTGTCGAGCTTGTTCTCAGTGTCTCTGAGAATTGCTCTGATTATCTGTGTGACCTCTTTGCTAAGACTCTCCAGAGAGACGTCCTCAAAACAAACACACATCTTGACATATCTCCCACATTGATCGCAGTGTCTCCAGAAACGGCATTCAAGGAGCCAGGACCTTTTCTCCCTACACTGTCCATTGAGTTGTCCTCAAAACCAATATACATCCTGCTAGATCTCCCACATGGAAAGTGCCAGGAGGGAGAAGTGGGGATTATGTTTAGACTTTCTCGGAACTGCTTCAAATCAACTAGATATCTTTGTGCTGTAAATCTCCCAACAGCCAAACGCAAAAGCAGCAAACATCTCGCTGTATGTCCCACATCCAAAGTGCTAAGAGAGAGCTTGCTCTCCCTGTCTTTGAGTACTGTTTTCACTGTCCCGGTTACCTCTTTGCTAACATTCTCTTCAGAGCCGCAGTGAAACCAGGAACCACGTGGAGAAGGCACCCACACTGAAAGTGCCTGGAGGGAACATTGGGGCTTCTTCTCAGTGTCTCTGACATAGGGTTTCACTGTCCCGGGAAAGTCTCTGCTAACACCGTGCAGAGCGCTGTGCCCAATGTACAGAAACGTCTTGCGGTATCTCCTACAGGGAAAGTGCCAGGAGGGAATTGTGGAGCTTGTTCTCAGTGTCTCTGAGAATTGCTCTGATTATCTGTGTGACCTCTTTGCTAAGACTCTCCAGAGAGCCGTCCTCAAAACAAACACACATCTTGACATATCTCCCACATTGATCGCAGTGTCTCCAGAAACGGCATTCAAGGAGCCAGGACCTTTTCTCCCTACACTGTCCATTGAGTTGTCCTCAAAACCAATATACATCCTGCTAGATCTCCCACATGGAAAGTGCCAGGAGGGAGAAGTGGGGATTATGTTTAGACTTTCTCGGAACTGCTTCAAATCAACTAGATATCTTTGTGCTGTAAATCTCCCAACAGCCAAACGCAAAAGCAGCAAACATCTCGCTGTATGTCCCACATCGGAAGTGCTAAGAGAGAGCTTGCTCTCCCTGTCTTTGAGTACTGTTTTCACTGTCCCGGTTACCTCTTTGCTAACATTCTCTTCAGAGCCGCAGTGAAACCAGGAACCACGTGGAGAAGGCACCCACACTGAAAGTGCCTGGAGGGAACATTGGGGCTTCTTCTCAGTGTCTCTGACATAGGGTTTCACTGTCCCGGGAAAGTCTCTGCTAACACCGTGCAGAGCGCTGTGCCCAATGTACAGAAACGTCTTGCGGTATCTCCTACAGGGAAAGTGCCAGGAGGGAATTGTGGAGCTTGTTCTCAGTGTCTCTGAGAATTGCTCTGATTATCTGTGTGACCTCTTTGCTAAGACTCTCCAGAGAGACGTCCTCAAAACAAACACACATCTTGACATATCTCCCACATTGATCGCAGTGTCTCCAGAAACGGCATTCAAGGAGCCAGGACCTTTTCTCCCTACACTGTCCATTGAGTTGTCCTCAAAACCAATATACATCCTGCTAGATCTCCCACATGGAAAGTGCCAGGAGGGAGAAGTGGGGATTATGTTTAGACTTTCTCGGAACTGCTTCAAATCAACTAGATATCTTTGTGCTGTAAATCTCCCAACAGCCAAACGCAAAAGCAGCAAACATCTCGCTGTATGTCCCACATCCAAAGTGCCAAGAGAGAGCTTGCTCTCCCTGTCTTTGAGTACTGTTTTCACTGTCCCGGTTACCTCTTTGCTAACATTCTCTTCAGAGCCGCAGTGAAACCAGGAACCACGTGGAGAAGGCACCCACACTGAAAGTGCCTGGAGGGAACATTGGGGCTTCTTCTCAGTGTCTCTGACATAGGGTTTCACTGTCCCGGGAAAGTCTCTGCTAACACCGTGCAGAGCGCTGTGCCCAATGTACAGAAACGTCTTGCGGTATCTCCTACAGGGAAAGTGCCAGGAGGGAATTGTCGAGCTTGTTCTCAGTGTCTCTGAGAATTGCTCTGATTATCCCTGTGACCTCTTTGCTAAGACTCTCCAGAGAGACGTCCTCAAAACAAACACACATCTTGACATATCTCCCACATTGATCGCAGTGTCTCCAGAAACGGCATTCAAGGAGCCAGGACCTTTTCTCCCTACACTGTCCATTGAGTTGTCCTCAAAACCAATATACATCCTGCTAGATCTCCCACATGGAAAGTGCCAGGAGGGAGAAGTGGGGATTATGTTTAGACTTTCTCGGAACTGCTTCAAATCAACTAGATATCTTTGTGCTGTAAATCTCCCAACAGCCAAACGCAAAAGCAGCAAACATCTCGCTGTATGTCCCACATCGGAAGTGCTAAGAGAGAGCTTGCTCTCCCTGTCTTTGAGTACTGTTTTCACTGTCCCGGTTACCTCTTTGCTAACATTCTCTTCAGAGCCGCAGTGAAACCAGGAACCACGTGGAGAAGGCACCCACACTGAAAGTGCCTGGAGGGAACATTGGGGCTTCTTCTCAGTGTCTCTGACATAGGGTTTCACTGTCCCGGGAAAGTCTCTGCTAACACCGTGCAGAGCGCTGTGCCCAATGTACAGAAACGTCTTGCGGTATCTCCTACAGGGAAAGTGCCAGGAGGGAATTGTCGAGCTTGTTCTCAGTGTCTCTGAGAATTGCTCTGATTATCTGTGTGACCTCTTTGCTAAGACTCTCCAGAGAGCCGTCCTCAAAACAAACACACATCTTGACATATCTCCCACATTGATCGCAGTGTCTCCAGAAACGGCATTCAAGGAGCCAGGACCTTTTCTCCCTACACTGTCCATTGAGTTGTCCTCAAAACCAATATACATCCTGCTATATCTCCCACATGGAAAGTGCCAGGAGGGAGAAGTGGGGATTATGTTTAGACTTTCTCGGAACTGCTTCAAATCAACTAGATATCTTTGTGCTGTAAATCTCCCAACAGCCAAACGCAAAAGCAGCAAACATCTCGCTGTATGTCCCACATCCAAAGTGCCAAGAGAGAGCTTGCTCTCCCTGTCTTTGAGTACTGTTTTCACTGTCCCGGTTACCTCTTTGCTAACATTCTCTTCAGAGCCGCAGTGAAACCAGGAACCACGTGGAGAAGGCACCCACACTGAAAGTGCCTGGAGGGAACATTGGGGCTTCTTCTCAGTGTCTCTGACATAGGGTTTCACTGTCCCGGGAAAGTCTCTGCTAACACCGTGCAGAGCGCTGTGCCCAATGTACAGAAACGTCTTGCGGTATCTCCTACAGGGAAAGTGCCAGGAGGGAATTGTCGAGCTTGTTCTCAGTGTCTCTGAGAATTGCTCTGATTATCTGTGTGACCTCTTTGCTAAGACTCTCCAGAGAGCCGTCCTCAAAGCAAACACACATCTTGACATATCTCCCACATTGATCGCAGTGTCTCCAGAAATGGCATTCAAGGAGCCAGGACCTTTTCTCCCTACACTGTCCATTGAGTTGTCCTCAGAACCAATATACATCCTGCTAGATCTCCCACATGGAAAGTGCCAGGAGGGAGAAGTGGGGATTATGTTTAGACTTTCTCGGAACTGCTTCAAATCAACTAGATATCTTTGTGCTGTAAATCTCCCAACAGCCAAACGCAAAAGCAGCAAACATCTCGCTGTATGTCCCACATCCAAAGTGCCAAGAGAGAGCTTGCTCTCCCTGTCTTTGAGTACTGTTTTCACTGTCCCGGTTACCTCTTTGCTAACATTCTCTTCAGAGCCGCAGTGAAACCAGGAACCACGTGGAGAAGGCACCCACACTGAAAGTGCCTGGAGGGAACATTGGGGCTTCTTCTCAGTGTCTCTGACATAGGGTTTCACTGTCCCGGGAAAGTCTCTGCTAACACCGTGCAGAGCGCTGTGCCCAATGTACAGAAACGTCTTGCGGTATCTCCTACAGGGAAAGTGCCAGGAGGGAATTGTCGAGCTTGTTCTCAGTGTCTCTGAGAATTGCTCTGATTATCTGTGTGACCTCTTTGCTAAGACTCTCCAGAGAGCCGTCCTCAAAGCAAACACACATCTTGACATATCTCCCACATTGATCGCAGTGTCTCCAGAAATGGCATTCAAGGAGCCAGGACCTTTTCTCCCTACACTGTCCATTGAGTTGTCCTCAAAACCAATATACATCCTGCTAGATCTCCCACATGGAAAGTGCCAGGAGGGAGAAGTGGGGATTATGTTTAGACTTTCTCGGAACTGCTTCAAATCAACTAGATATCTTTGTGCTGTAAATCTCCCAACAGCCAAACGCAAAAGCAGAAAACATCTCGCTGTATGTCCCACATCCAAAGTGCCAAGAGAGAGCTTGCTCTCCCTGTCTTTGAGTACTGTTTTCACTGTCCCGGTTACCTCTTTGCTAACATTCTCTTCAGAGCCGCAGTGAAACCAGGAACCACGTGGAGAAGGCACCCACACTGAAAGTGCCTGGAGGGAACATTGGGGCTTCTTCTCAGTGTCTCTGACATAGGGTTTCACTGTCCCGGGAAAGTCTCTGCTAACACCGTGCAGAGCGCTGTGCCCAATGTACAGAAACGTCTTGCGGTATCTCCTACAGGGAAAGTGCCAGGAGGGAATTGTCGAGCTTGTTCTCAGTGTCTCTGAGAATTGCTCTGATTATCCCTGTGACCTCTTTGCTAAGACTCTCCAGAGAGACGTCCTCAAAACAAACACACATCTTGACATATCTCCCACATTGATCGCAGTGTCTCCAGAAACGGCATTCAAGGAGCCAGGACCTTTTCTCCCTACACTGTCCATTGAGTTGTCCTCAAAACCAATATACATCCTGCTAGATCTCCCACATGGAAAGTGCCAGGAGGGAGAAGTGGGGATTATGTTTAGACTTTCTCGGAACTGCTTCAAATCAACTAGATATCTTTGTGCTGTAAATCTCCCAACAGCCAAACGCAAAAGCAGCCAACATCTCGCTGTATGTCCCACATCGGAAGTGCTAAGAGAGAGCTTGCTCTCCCTGTCTTTGAGTACTGTTTTCACTGTCCCGGTTACCTCTTTGCTAACATTCTCTTCAGAGCCGCAGTGAAACCAGGAACCACGTGGAGAAGGCACCCACACTGAAAGTGCCTGGAGGGAACATTGGGGCTTCTTCTCAGTGTCTCTGACATAGGGTTTCACTGTCCCGGGAAAGTCTCTGCTAACACCGTGCAGAGCGCTGTGCCCAATGTACAGAAACGTCTTGCGGTATCTCCTACAGGGAAAGTGCCAGGAGGGAATTGTCGAGCTTGTTCTCAGTGTCTCTGAGAATTGCTCTGATTATCTGTGTGACCTCTTTGCTAAGACTCTCCAGAGAGCCGTCCTCAAAACAAACACACATCTTGACATATCTCCCACATTGATCGCAGTGTCTCCAGAAACGGCATTCAAGGAGCCAGGACCTTTTCTCCCTACACTGTCCATTGAGTTGTCCTCAAAACCAATATACATCCTGCTAGATCTCCCACATGGAAAGTGCCAGGAGGGAGAAGTGGGGATTATGTTTAGACTTTCTCGGAACTGCTTCAAATCAACTAGATATCTTTGTGCTGTAAATCTCCCAACAGCCAAACGCAAAAGCAGCAAACATCTCGCTGTATGTCCCACATCCAAAGTGCTAAGAGAGAGCTTGCTCTCCCTGTCTTTGAGTACTGTTTTCACTGTCCCGGTTACCTCTTTGCTAACATTCTCTTCAGAGCCGCAGTGAAACCAGGAACCACGTGGAGAAGGCACCCACACTGAAAGTGCCTGGAGGGAACATTGGGGCTTCTTCTCAGTGTCTCTGACATAGGGTTTCACTGTCCCGGGAAAGTCTCTGCTAACACCGTGCAGAGCGCTGTGCCCAATGTACAGAAACGTCTTGCGGTATCTCCTACAGGGAAAGTGCCAGGAGGGAATTGTCGAGCTTGTTCTCAGTGTCTCTGAGAATTGCTCTGATTATCTGTGTGACCTCTTTGCTAAGACTCTCCAGAGAGACGTCCTCAAAACAAACACACATCTTGACATATCTCCCACATTGATCGCAGTGTCTCCAGAAACGGCATTCAAGGAGCCAGGACCTTTTCTCCCTACACTGTCCATTGAGTTGTCCTCAAAACCAATATACATCCTGCTAGATCTCCCACATGGAAAGTGCCAGGAGGGAGAAGTGGGGATTATGTTTAGACTTTCTCGGAACTGCTTCAAATCAACTAGATATCTTTGTGCTGTAAATCTCCCAACAGCCAAACGCAAAAGCAGCAAACATCTCGCTGTATGTCCCACATCGGAAGTGCTAAGAGAGAGCTTGCTCTCCCTGTCTTTGAGTACTGTTTTCACTGTCCCGGTTACCTCTTTGCTAACATTCTCTTCAGAGCCGCAGTGAAACCAGGAACCACGTGGAGAAGGCACCCACACTGAAAGTGCCTGGAGGGAACATTGGGGCTTCTTCTCAGTGTCTCTGACATAGGGTTTCACTGTCCCGGGAAAGTCTCTGCTAACACCGTGCAGAGCGCTGTGCCCAATGTACAGAAACGTCTTGCGGTATCTCCTACAGGGAAAGTGCCAGGAGGGAATTGTGGAGCTTGTTCTCAGTGTCTCTGAGAATTGCTCTGATTATCTGTGTGACCTCTTTGCTAAGACTCTCCAGAGAGCCGTCCTCAAAACAAACACACATCTTGACATATCTCCCACATTGATCGCAGTGTCTCCAGAAACGGCATTCAAGGAGCCAGGACCTTTTCTCCCTACACTGTCCATTGAGTTGTCCTCAAAACCAATATACATCCTGCTAGATCTCCCACATGGAAAGTGCCAGGAGGGAGAAGTGGGGATTATGTTTAGACTTTCTCGGAACTGCTTCAAATCAACTAGATATCTTTGTGCTGTAAATCTCCCAACAGCCAAACGCAAAAGCAGCAAACATCTCGCTGTATGTCCCACATCGGAAGTGCTAAGAGAGAGCTTGCTCTCCCTGTCTTTGAGTACTGTTTTCACTGTCCCGGTTACCTCTTTGCTAACATTCTCTTCAGAGCCGCAGTGAAACCAGGAACCACGTGGAGAAGGCACCCACACTGAAAGTGCCTGGAGGGAACATTGGGGCTTCTTCTCAGTGTCTCTGACATAGGGTTTCACTGTCCCGGGAAAGTCTCTGCTAACACCGTGCAGAGCGCTGTGCCCAATGTACAGAAACGTCTTGCGGTATCTCCTACAGGGAAAGTGCCAGGAGGGAATTGTGGAGCTTGTTCTCAGTGTCTCTGAGAATTGCTCTGATTATCTGTGTGACCTCTTTGCTAAGACTCTCCAGAGAGCCGTCCTCAAAACAAACACACATCTTGACATATCTCCCACATTGATCGCAGTGTCTCCAGAAACGGCATTCAAGGAGCCAGGACCTTTTCTCCCTACACTGTCCATTGAGTTGTCCTCAAAACCAATATACATCCTGCTAGATCTCCCACATGGAAAGTGCCAGGAGGGAGAAGTGGGGATTATGTTTAGACTTTCTCGGAACTGCTTCAAATCAACTAGATATCTTTGTGCTGTAAATCTCCCAACAGCCAAACGCAAAAGCAGCAAACATCTCGCTGTATGTCCCACATCGGAAGTGGTAAGAGAGAGCTTGCTCTCCCTGTCTTTGAGTACTGTTTTCACTGTCCCGGTTACCTCTTTGCTAACATTCTCTTCAGAGCCGCAGTGAAACCAGGAACCACGTGGAGAAGGCACCCACACTGAAAGTGCCTGGAGGGAACATTGGGGCTTCTTCTCAGTGTCTCTGACATAGGGTTTCACTGTCCCGGGAAAGTCTCTGCTAACACCGTGCAGAGCGCTGTGCCCAATGTACAGAAACGTCTTGCGGTATCTCCTACAGGGAAAGTGCCAGGAGGGAATTGTCGAGCTTGTTCTCAGTGTCTCTGAGAATTGCTCTGATTATCTGTGTGACCTCTTTGCTAAGACTCTCCAGAGAGCCGTCCTCAAAACAAACACACATCTTGACATATCTCCCACATTGATCGCAGTGTCTCCAGAAACGGCATTCAAGGAGCCAGGACCTTTTCTCCCTACACTGTCCATTGAGTTGTCCTCAAAACCAATATACATCCTGCTATATCTCCCACATGGAAAGTGCCAGGAGGGAGAAGTGGGGATTATGTTTAGACTTTCTCGGAACTGCTTCAAATCAACTAGATATCTTTGTGCTGTAAATCTCCCAACAGCCAAACGCAAAAGCAGCAAACATCTCGCTGTATGTCCCACATCCAAAGTGCCAAGAGAGAGCTTGCTCTCCCTGTCTTTGAGTACTGTTTTCACTGTCCCGGTTACCTCTTTGCTAACATTCTCTTCAGAGCCGCAGTGAAACCAGGAACCACGTGGAGAAGGCACCCACACTGAAAGTGCCTGGAGGGAACATTGGGGCTTCTTCTCAGTGTCTCTGACATAGGGTTTCACTGTCCCGGGAAAGTCTCTGCTAACACCGTGCAGAGCGCTGTGCCCAATGTACAGAAACGTCTTGCGGTATCTCCTACAGGGAAAGTGCCAGGAGGGAATTGTCGAGCTTGTTCTCAGTGTCTCTGAGAATTGCTCTGATTATCTGTGTGACCTCTTTGCTAAGACTCTCCAGAGAGCCGTCCTCAAAGCAAACACACATCTTGACATATCTCCCACATTGATCGCAGTGTCTCCAGAAATGGCATTCAAGGAGCCAGGACCTTTTCTCCCTACACTGTCCATTGAGTTGTCCTCAGAACCAATATACATCCTGCTAGATCTCCCACATGGAAAGTGCCAGGAGGGAGAAGTGGGGATTATGTTTAGACTTTCTCGGAACTGCTTCAAATCAACTAGATATCTTTGTGCTGTAAATCTCCCAACAGCCAAACGCAAAAGCAGAAAACATCTCGCTGTATGTCCCACATCCAAAGTGCCAAGAGAGAGCTTGCTCTCCCTGTCTTTGAGTACTGTTTTCACTGTCCCGGTTACCTCTTTGCTAACATTCTCTTCAGAGCCGCAGTGAAACCAGGAACCACGTGGAGAAGGCACCCACACTGAAAGTGCCTGGAGGGAACATTGGGGCTTCTTCTCAGTGTCTCTGACATAGGGTTTCACTGTCCCGGGAAAGTCTCTGCTAACACCGTGCAGAGCGCTGTGCCCAATGTACAGAAACGTCTTGCGGTATCTCCTACAGGGAAAGTGCCAGGAGGGAATTGTCGAGCTTGTTCTCAGTGTCTCTGAGAATTGCTCTGATTATCCCTGTGACCTCTTTGCTAAGACTCTCCAGAGAGACGTCCTCAAAACAAACACACATCTTGACATATCTCCCACATTGATCGCAGTGTCTCCAGAAACGGCATTCAAGGAGCCAGGACCTTTTCTCCCTACACTGTCCATTGAGTTGTCCTCAAAACCAATATACATCCTGCTAGATCTCCCACATGGAAAGTGCCAGGAGGGAGAAGTGGGGATTATGTTTAGACTTTCTCGGAACTGCTTCAAATCAACTAGATATCTTTGTGCTGTAAATCTCCCAACAGCCAAACGCAAAAGCAGAAAACATCTCGCTGTATGTCCCACATCCAAAGTGCCAAGAGAGAGCTTGCTCTCCCTGTCTTTGAGTACTGTTTTCACTGTCCCGGTTACCTCTTTGCTAACATTCTCTTCAGAGCCGCAGTGAAACCAGGAACCACGTGGAGAAGGCACCCACACTGAAAGTGCCTGGAGGGAACATTGGGGCTTCTTCTCAGTGTCTCTGACATAGGGTTTCACTGTCCCGGGAAAGTCTCTGCTAACACCGTGCAGAGCGCTGTGCCCAATGTACAGAAACGTCTTGCGGTATCTCCTACAGGGAAAGTGCCAGGAGGGAATTGTCGAGCTTGTTCTCAGTGTCTCTGAGAATTGCTCTGATTATCCCTGTGACCTCTTTGCTAAGACTCTCCAGAGAGACGTCCTCAAAACAAACACACATCTTGACATATCTCCCACATTGATCGCAGTGTCTCCAGAAACGGCATTCAAGGAGCCAGGACCTTTTCTCCCTACACTGTCCATTGAGTTGTCCTCAAAACCAATATACATCCTGCTAGATCTCCCACATGGAAAGTGCCAGGAGGGAGAAGTGGGGATTATGTTTAGACTTTCTCGGAACTGCTTCAAATCAACTAGATATCTTTGTGCTGTAAATCTCCCAACAGCCAAACGCAAAAGCAGAAAACATCTCGCTGTATGTCCCACATCCAAAGTGCCAAGAGAGAGCTTGCTCTCCCTGTCTTTGAGTACTGTTTTCACTGTCCCGGTTACCTCTTTGCTAACATTCTCTTCAGAGCCGCAGTGAAACCAGGAACCACGTGGAGAAGGCACCCACACTGAAAGTGCCTGGAGGGAACATTGGGGCTTCTTCTCAGTGTCTCTGACATAGGGTTTCACTGTCCCGGGAAAGTCTCTGCTAACACCGTGCAGAGCGCTGTGCCCAATGTACAGAAACGTCTTGCGGTATCTCCTACAGGGAAAGTGCCAGGAGGGAATTGTCGAGCTTGTTCTCAGTGTCTCTGAGAATTGCTCTGATTATCCCTGTGACCTCTTTGCTAAGACTCTCCAGAGAGCCGTCCTCAAAGCAAACACACATCTTGACATATCTCCCACATTGATCGCAGTGTCTCCAGAAATGGCATTCAAGGAGCCAGGACCTTTTCTCCCTACACTGTCCATTGAGTTGTCCTCAAAACCAATATACATCCTGCTAGATCTCCCACATGGAAAGTGCCAGGAGGGAGAAGTGGGGATTATGTTTAGACTTTCTCGGAACTGCTTCAAATCAACTAGATATCTTTGTGCTGTAAATCTCCCAACAGCCAAACGCAAAAGCAGCAAACATCTCGCTGTATGTCCCACATCCAAAGTGCCAAGAGAGAGCTTGCTCTCCCTGTCTTTGAGTACTGTTTTCACTGTCCCGGTTACCTCTTTGCTAACATTCTCTTCAGAGCCGCAGTGAAACCAGGAACCACGTGGAGAAGGCACCCACACTGAAAGTGCCTGGAGGGAACATTGGGGCTTCTTCTCAGTGTCTCTGACATAGGGTTTCACTGTCCCGGGAAAGTCTCTGCTAACACCGTGCAGAGCGCTGTGCCCAATGTACAGAAACGTCTTGCGGTATCTCCTACAGGGAAAGTGCCAGGAGGGAATTGTCGAGCTTGTTCTCAGTGTCTCTGAGAATTGCTCTGATTATCCCTGTGACCTCTTTGCTAAGACTCTCCAGAGAGACGTCCTCAAAACAAACACACATCTTGACATATCTCCCACATTGATCGCAGTGTCTCCAGAAACGGCATTCAAGGAGCCAGGACCTTTTCTCCCTACACTGTCCATTGAGTTGTCCTCAAAACCAATATACATCCTGCTAGATCTCCCACATGGAAAGTGCCAGGAGGGAGAAGTGGGGATTATGTTTAGACTTTCTCGGAACTGCTTCAAATCAACTAGATATCTTTGTGCTGTAAATCTCCCAACAGCCAAACGCAAAAGCAGAAAACATCTCGCTGTATGTCCCACATCCAAAGTGCCAAGAGAGAGCTTGCTCTCCCTGTCTTTGAGTACTGTTTTCACTGTCCCGGTTACCTCTTTGCTAACATTCTCTTCAGAGCCGCAGTGAAACCAGGAACCACGTGGAGAAGGCACCCACACTGAAAGTGCCTGGAGGGAACATTGGGGCTTCTTCTCAGTGTCTCTGACATAGGGTTTCACTGTCCCGGGAAACTCTCTGCTAACACCGTGCAGAGCGCTGTGCCCAATGTACAGAAACGTCTTGCGGTATCTCCTACAGGGAAAGTGCCAGGAGGGAATTGTCGAGCTTGTTCTCAGTGTCTCTGAGAATTGCTCTGATTATCCCTGTGACCTCTTTGCTAAGACTCTCCAGAGAGACGTCCTCAAAACAAACACACATCTTGACATATCTCCCACATTGATCGCAGTGTCTCCAGAAACGGCATTCAAGGAGCCAGGACCTTTTCTCCCTACACTGTCCATTGAGTTGTCCTCAAAACCAATATACATCCTGCTAGATCTCCCACATGGAAAGTGCCAGGAGGGAGAAGTGGGGATTATGTTTAGACTTTCTCGGAACTGCTTCAAATCAACTAGATATCTTTGTGCTGTAAATCTCCCAACAGCCAAACGCAAAAGCAGCAAACATCTCGCTGTATGTCCCACATCCAAAGTGCCAAGAGAGAGCTTGCTCTCCCTGTCTTTGAGTACTGTTTTCACTGTCCCGGTTACCTCTTTGCTAACATTCTCTTCAGAGCCGCAGTGAAACCAGGAACCACGTGGAGAAGGCACCCACACTGAAAGTGCCTGGAGGGAACATTGGGGCTTCTTCTCAGTGTCTCTGACATAGGGTTTCACTGTCCCGGGAAAGTCTCTGCTAACACCGTGCAGAGCGCTGTGCCCAATGTACAGAAACGTCTTGCGGTATCTCCTACAGGGAAAGTGCCAGGAGGGAATTGTGGAGCTTGTTCTCAGTGTCTCTGAGAATTGCTCTGATTATCTGTGTGACCTCTTTGCTAAGACTCTCCAGAGAGACGTCCTCAAAACAAACACACATCTTGACATATCTCCCACATTGATCGCAGTGTCTCCAGAAACGGCATTCAAGGAGCCAGGACCTTTTCTCCCTACACTGTCCATTGAGTTGTCCTCAAAACCAATATACATCCTGCTAGATCTCCCACATGGAAAGTGCCAGGAGGGAGAAGTGGGGATTATGTTTAGACTTTCTCGGAACTGCTTCAAATCAACTAGATATCTTTGTGCTGTAAATCTCCCAACAGCCAAACGCAAAAGCAGCAAACATCTCGCTGTATGTCCCACATCCAAAGTGCCAAGAGAGAGCTTGCTCTCCCTGTCTTTGAGTACTGTTTTCACTGTCCCGGTTACCTCTTTGCTAACATTCTCTTCAGAGCCGCAGTGAAACCAGGAACCACGTGGAGAAGGCACCCACACTGAAAGTGCCTGGAGGGAACATTGGGGCTTCTTCTCAGTGTCTCTGACATAGGGTTTCACTGTCCCGGGAAAGTCTCTGCTAACACCGTGCAGAGCGCTGTGCCCAATGTACAGAAACGTCTTGCGGTATCTCCTACAGGGAAAGTGCCAGGAGGGAATTGTCGAGCTTGTTCTCAGTGTCTCTGAGAATTGCTCTGATTATCTGTGTGACCTCTTTGCTAAGACTCTCCAGAGAGCCGTCCTCAAAGCAAACACACATCTTGACATATCTCCCACATTGATCGCAGTGTCTCCAGAAACGGCATTCAAGGAGCCAGGACCTTTTCTCCCTACACTGTCCATTGAGTTGTCCTCAAAACCAATATACATCCTGCTAGATCTCCCACATGGAAAGTGCCAGGAGGGAGAAGTGGGGATTATGTTTAGACTTTCTCGGAACTGCTTCAAATCAACTAGATATCTTTGTGCTGTAAATCTCCCAACAGCCAAACGCAAAAGCAGAAAACATCTCGCTGTATGTCCCACATCCAAAGTGCCAAGAGAGAGCTTGCTCTCCCTGTCTTTGAGTACTGTTTTCACTGTCCCGGTTACCTCTTTGCTAACATTCTCTTCAGAGCCGCAGTGAAACCAGGAACCACGTGGAGAAGGCACCCACACTGAAAGTGCCTGGAGGGAACATTGGGGCTTCTTCTCAGTGTCTCTGACATAGGGTTTCACTGTCCCGGGAAAGTCTCTGCTAACACCGTGCAGAGCGCTGTGCCCAATGTACAGAAACGTCTTGCGGTATCTCCTACAGGGAAAGTGCCAGGAGGGAATTGTCGAGCTTGTTCTCAGTGTCTCTGAGAATTGCTCTGATTATCTGTGTGACCTCTTTGCTAAGACTCTCCAGAGAGCCGTCCTCAAAACAAACACACATCTTGACATATCTCCCACATTGATCGCAGTGTCTCCAGAAACGGCATTCAAGGAGCCAGGACCTTTTCTCCCTACACTGTCCATTGAGTTGTCCTCAAAACCAATATACATCCTGCTAGATCTCCCACATGGAAAGTGCCAGGAGGGAGAAGTGGGGATTATGTTTAGACTTTCTCGGAACTGCTTCAAATCAACTAGATATCTTTGTGCTGTAAATCTCCCAACAGCCAAACGCAAAAGCAGCAAACATCTCGCTGTATGTCCCACATCGGAAGTGCTAAGAGAGAGCTTGCTCTCCCTGTCTTTGAGTACTGTTTTCACTGTCCCGGTTACCTCTTTGCTAACATTCTCTTCAGAGCCGCAGTGAAACCAGGAACCACGTGGAGAAGGCACCCACACTGAAAGTGCCTGGAGGGAACATTGGGGCTTCTTCTCAGTGTCTCTGACATAGGGTTTCACTGTCCCGGGAAAGTCTCTGCTAACACCGTGCAGAGCGCTGTGCCCAATGTACAGAAACGTCTTGCGGTATCTCCTACAGGGAAAGTGCCAGGAGGGAATTGTCGAGCTTGTTCTCAGTGTCTCTGAGAATTGCTCTGATTATCTGTGTGACCTCTTTGCTAAGACTCTCCAGAGAGCCGTCCTCAAAACAAACACACATCTTGACATATCTCCCACATTGATCGCAGTGTCTCCAGAAACGGCATTCAAGGAGCCAGGACCTTTTCTCCCTACACTGTCCATTGAGTTGTCCTCAAAACCAATATACATCCTGCTAGATCTCCCACATGGAAAGTGCCAGGAGGGAGAAGTGGGGATTATGTTTAGACTTTCTCGGAACTGCTTCAAATCAACTAGATATCTTTGTGCTGTAAATCTCCCAACAGCCAAACGCAAAAGCAGCAAACATCTCGCTGTATGTCCCACATCCAAAGTGCCAAGAGAGAGCTTGCTCTCCCTGTCTTTGAGTACTGTTTTCACTGTCCCGGTTACCTCTTTGCTAACATTCTCTTCAGAGCCGCAGTGAAACCAGGAACCACGTGGAGAAGGCACCCACACTGAAAGTGCCTGGAGGGAACATTGGGGCTTCTTCTCAGTGTCTCTGACATAGGGTTTCACTGTCCCGGGAAAGTCTCTGCTAACACCGTGCAGAGCGCTGTGCCCAATGTACAGAAACGTCTTGCGGTATCTCCTACAGGGAAAGTGCCAGGAGGGAATTGTCGAGCTTGTTCTCAGTGTCTCTGAGAATTGCTCTGATTATCTGTGTGACCTCTTTGCTAAGACTCTCCAGAGAGACGTCCTCAAAACAAACACACATCTTGACATATCTCCCACATTGATCGCAGTGTCTCCAGAAACGGCATTCAAGGAGCCAGGACCTTTTCTCCCTACACTGTCCATTGAGTTGTCCTCAAAACCAATATACATCCTGCTAGATCTCCCACATGGAAAGTGCCAGGAGGGAGAAGTGGGGATTATGTTTAGACTTTCTCGGAACTGCTTCAAATCAACTAGATATCTTTGTGCTGTAAATCTCCCAACAGCCAAACGCAAAAGCAGCAAACATCTCGCTGTATGTCCCACATCCAAAGTGCCAAGAGAGAGCTTGCTCTCCCTGTCTTTGAGTACTGTTTTCACTGTCCCGGTTACCTCTTTGCTAACATTCTCTTCAGAGCCGCAGTGAAACCAGGAACCACGTGGAGAAGGCACCCACACTGAAAGTGCCTGGAGGGAACATTGGGGCTTCTTCTCAGTGTCTCTGACATAGGGTTTCACTGTCCCGGGAAAGTCTCTGCTAACACCGTGCAGAGCGCTGTGCCCAATGTACAGAAACGTCTTGCGGTATCTCCTACAGGGAAAGTGCCAGGAGGGAATTGTCGAGCTTGTTCTCAGTGTCTCTGAGAATTGCTCTGATTATCTGTGTGACCTCTTTGCTAAGACTCTCCAGAGAGACGTCCTCAAAACAAACACACATCTTGACATATCTCCCACATTGATCGCAGTGTCTCCAGAAACGGCATTCAAGGAGCCAGGACCTTTTCTCCCTACACTGTCCATTGAGTTGTCCTCAAAACCAATATACATCCTGCTAGATCTCCCACATGGAAAGTGCCAGGAGGGAGAAGTGGGGATTATGTTTAGACTTTCTCGGAACTGCTTCAAATCAACTAGATATCTTTGTGCTGTAAATCTCCCAACAGCCAAACGCAAAAGCAGCCAACATCTCGCTGTATGTCCCACATCGGAAGTGCTAAGAGAGAGCTTGCTCTCCCTGTCTTTGAGTACTGTTTTCACTGTCCCGGTTACCTCTTTGCTAACATTCTCTTCAGAGCCGCAGTGAAACCAGGAACCACGTGGAGAAGGCACCCACACTGAAAGTGCCTGGAGGGAACATTGGGGCTTCTTCTCAGTGTCTCTGACATAGGGTTTCACTGTCCCGGGAAAGTCTCTGCTAACACCGTGCAGAGCGCTGTGCCCAATGTACAGAAACGTCTTGCGGTATCTCCTACAGGGAAAGTGCCAGGAGGGAATTGTGGAGCTTGTTCTCAGTGTCTCTGAGAATTGCTCTGATTATCTGTGTGACCTCTTTGCTAAGACTCTCCAGAGAGCCGTCCTCAAAACAAACACACATCTTGACATATCTCCCACATTGATCGCAGTGTCTCCAGAAACGGCATTCAAGGAGCCAGGACCTTTTCTCCCTACACTGTCCATTGAGTTGTCCTCAAAACCAATATACATCCTGCTAGATCTCCCACATGGAAAGTGCCAGGAGGGAGAAGTGGGGATTATGTTTAGACTTTCTCGGAACTGCTTCAAATCAACTAGATATCTTTGTGCTGTAAATCTCCCAACAGCCAAACGCAAAAGCAGCAAACATCTCGCTGTATGTCCCACATCGGAAGTGCCAAGAGAGAGCTTGCTCTCCCTGTCTTTGAGTACTGTTTTCACTGTCCCGGTTACCTCTTTGCTAACATTCTCTTCAGAGCCGCAGTGAAACCAGGAACCACGTGGAGAAGGCACCCACACTGAAAGTGCCTGGAGGGAACATTGGGGCTTCTTCTCAGTGTCTCTGACATAGGGTTTCACTGTCCCGGGAAAGTCTCTGCTAACACCGTGCAGAGCGCTGTGCCCAATGTACAGAAACGTCTTGCGGTATCTCCTACAGGGAAAGTGCCAGGAGGGAATTGTCGAGCTTGTTCTCAGTGTCTCTGAGAATTGCTCTGATTATCTGTGTGACCTCTTTGCTAAGACTCTCCAGAGAGACGTCCTCAAAACAAACACACATCTTGACATATCTCCCACATTGATCGCAGTGTCTCCAGAAACGGCATTCAAGGAGCCAGGACCTTTTCTCCCTACACTGTCCATTGAGTTGTCCTCAAAACCAATATACATCCTGCTAGATCTCCCACATGGAAAGTGCCAGGAGGGAGAAGTGGGGATTATGTTTAGACTTTCTCGGAACTGCTTCAAATCAACTAGATATCTTTGTGCTGTAAATCTCCCAACAGCCAAACGCAAAAGCAGCCAACATCTCGCTGTATGTCCCACATCGGAAGTGCTAAGAGAGAGCTTGCTCTCCCTGTCTTTGAGTACTGTTTTCACTGTCCCGGTTACCTCTTTGCTAACATTCTCTTCAGAGCCGCAGTGAAACCAGGAACCACGTGGAGAAGGCACCCACACTGAAAGTGCCTGGAGGGAACATTGGGGCTTCTTCTCAGTGTCTCTGACATAGGGTTTCACTGTCCCGGGAAAGTCTCTGCTAACACCGTGCAGAGCGCTGTGCCCAATGTACAGAAACGTCTTGCGGTATCTCCTACAGGGAAAGTGCCAGGAGGGAATTGTCGAGCTTGTTCTCAGTGTCTCTGAGAATTGCTCTGATTATCCGTGTGACCTCTTTGCTAAGACTCTCCAGAGAGCCGTCCTCAAAACAAACACACATCTTGACATATCTCCCACATTGATCGCAGTGTCTCCAGAAACGGCATTCAAGGAGCCAGGACCTTTTCTCCCTACACTGTCCATTGAGTTGTCCTCAAAACCAATATACATCCTGCTAGATCTCCCACATGGAAAGTGCCAGGAGGGAGAAGTGGGGATTATGTTTAGACTTTCTCGGAACTGCTTCAAATCAACTAGATATCTTTGTGCTGTAAATCTCCCAACAGCCAAACGCAAAAGCAGCAAACATCTCGCTGTATGTCCCACATCCAAAGTGCCAAGAGAGAGCTTGCTCTCCCTGTCTTTGAGTACTGTTTTCACTGTCCCGGTTACCTCTTTGCTAACATTCTCTTCAGAGCCGCAGTGAAACCAGGAACCACGTGGAGAAGGCACCCACACTGAAAGTGCCTGGAGGGAACATTGGGGCTTCTTCTCAGTGTCTCTGACATAGGGTTTCACTGTCCCGGGAAAGTCTCTGCTAACACCGTGCAGAGCGCTGTGCCCAATGTACAGAAACGTCTTGCGGTATCTCCTACAGGGAAAGTGCCAGGAGGGAACTGTGGAGCTTGTTCTCAGTGTCTCTGAGAATTGCTCTGATTATCTGTGTGACCTCTTTGCTAAGACTCTCCAGAGAGCCGTCCTCAAAACAAACACACATCTTGACATATCTCCCACATTGATCGCAGTGTCTCCAGAAACGGCATTCAAGGAGCCAGGACCTTTTCTCCCTACACTGTCCATTGAGTTGTCCTCAAAACCAATATACATCCTGCTAGATCTCCCACATGGAAAGTGCCAGGAGGGAGAAGTGGGGATTATGTTTAGACTTTCTCGGAACTGCTTCAAATCAACTAGATATCTTTGTGCTGTAAATCTCCCAACAGCCAAACGCAAAAGCAGAAAACATCTCGCTGTAT
The DNA here is from genome assembly GCF_963924245.1 of Chroicocephalus ridibundus. Classification (NCBI taxonomy): domain Eukaryota; kingdom Metazoa; phylum Chordata; class Aves; order Charadriiformes; family Laridae; genus Chroicocephalus; species Chroicocephalus ridibundus. The sequence continues at coordinate 17,594 of NW_026961241.1, read as the reverse complement.
GTCCCACATCCAAAGTGCCAAGAGAGAGCTTGCTCTTCCTGTCTTTGAGTACTGTTTTCACTGTCCCGGTTACCTCTTTGCTAACATTCTCTTCAGAGCCGCAGTGAAACCAGGAACCACGTGGAGAAGGCACCCACACTGAAAGTGCCTGGAGGGAACATTGGGGCTTCTTCTCAGTGTCTCTGACATAGGGTTTCACTGTCCCGGGAAAGTCTCTGCTAACACCGTGCAGAGCGCTGTGCCCAATGTACAGAAACGTCTTGCGGTATCTCCTACAGGGAAAGTGCCAGGAGGGAATTGTCGAGCTTGTTCTCAGTGTCTCTGAGAATTGCTCTGATTATCTGTGTGACCTCTTTGCTAAGACTCTCCAGAGAGCCGTCCTCAAAACAAACACACATCTTGACATATCTCCCACATTGATCGCAGTGTCTCCAGAAACGGCATTCAAGGAGCCAGGACCTTTTCTCCCTACACTGTCCATTGAGTTGTCCTCAAAACCAATATACATCCTGCTAGATCTCCCACATGGAAAGTGCCAGGAGGGAGAAGTGGGGATTATGTTTAGACTTTCTCGGAACTGCTTCAAATCAACTAGATATCTTTGTGCTGTAAATCTCCCAACAGCCAAACGCAAAAGCAGCCAACATCTCGCTGTATGTCCCACATCGGAAGTGCTAAGAGAGAGCTTGCTCTCCCTGTCTTTGAGTACTGTTTTCACTGTCCCGGTTACCTCTTTGCTAACATTCTCTTCAGAGCCGCAGTGAAACCAGGAACCACGTGGAGAAGGCACCCACACTGAAAGTGCCTGGAGGGAACATTGGGGCTTCTTCTCAGTGTCTCTGACATAGGGTTTCACTGTCCCGGGAAAGTCTCTGCTAACACCGTGCAGAGCGCTGTGCCCAATGTACAGAAACGTCTTGCGGTATCTCCTACAGGGAAAGTGCCAGGAGGGAATTGTCGAGCTTGTTCTCAGTGTCTCTGAGAATTGCTCTGATTATCCGTGTGACCTCTTTGCTAAGACTCTCCAGAGAGCCGTCCTCAAAACAAACACACATCTTGACATATCTCCCACATTGATCGCAGTGTCTCCAGAAACGGCATTCAAGGAGCCAGGACCTTTTCTCCCTACACTGTCCATTGAGTTGTCCTCAAAACCAATATACATCCTGCTAGATCTCCCACATGGAAAGTGCCAGGAGGGAGAAGTGGGGATTATGTTTAGACTTTCTCGGAACTGCTTCAAATCAACTAGATATCTTTGTGCTGTAAATCTCCCAACAGCCAAACGCAAAAGCAGCAAACATCTCGCTGTATGTCCCACATCCAAAGTGCCAAGAGAGAGCTTGCTCTCCCTGTCTTTGAGTACTGTTTTCACTGTCCCGGTTACCTCTTTGCTAACATTCTCTTCAGAGCCGCAGTGAAACCAGGAACCACGTGGAGAAGGCACCCACACTGAAAGTGCCTGGAGGGAACATTGGGGCTTCTTCTCAGTGTCTCTGACATAGGGTTTCACTGTCCCGGGAAAGTCTCTGCTAACACCGTGCAGAGCGCTGTGCCCAATGTACAGAAACGTCTTGCGGTATCTCCTACAGGGAAAGTGCCAGGAGGGAACTGTGGAGCTTGTTCTCAGTGTCTCTGAGAATTGCTCTGATTATCTGTGTGACCTCTTTGCTAAGACTCTCCAGAGAGCCGTCCTCAAAACAAACACACATCTTGACATATCTCCCACATTGATCGCAGTGTCTCCAGAAACGGCATTCAAGGAGCCAGGACCTTTTCTCCCTACACTGTCCATTGAGTTGTCCTCAAAACCAATATACATCCTGCTAGATCTCCCACATGGAAAGTGCCAGGAGGGAGAAGTGGGGATTATGTTTAGACTTTCTCGGAACTGCTTCAAATCAACTAGATATCTTTGTGCTGTAAATCTCCCAACAGCCAAACGCAAAAGCAGAAAACATCTCGCTGTATGTCCCACATCCAAAGTGCCAAGAGAGAGCTTGCTCTTCCTGTCTTTGAGTACTGTTTTCACTGTCCCGGTTACCTCTTTGCTAACATTCTCTTCAGAGCCGCAGTGAAACCAGGAACCACGTGGAGAAGGCACCCACACTGAAAGTGCCTGGAGGGAACATTGGGGCTTCTTCTCAGTGTCTCTGACATAGGGTTTCACTGTCCCGGGAAAGTCTCTGCTAACACCGTGCAGAGCGCTGTGCCCAATGTACAGAAACGTCTTGCGGTATCTCCTACAGGGAAAGTGCCAGGAGGGAATTGTCGAGCTTGTTCTCAGTGTCTCTGAGAATTGCTCTGATTATCTGTGTGACCTCTTTGCTAAGACTCTCCAGAGAGCCGTCCTCAAAACAAACACACATCTTGACATATCTCCCACATTGATCGCAGTGTCTCCAGAAACGGCATTCAAGGAGCCAGGACCTTTTCTCCCTACACTGTCCATTGAGTTGTCCTCAAAACCAATATACATCCTGCTAGATCTCCCACATGGAAAGTGCCAGGAGGGAGAAGTGGGGATTATGTTTAGACTTTCTCGGAACTGCTTCAAATCAACTAGATATCTTTGTGCTGTAAATCTCCCAACAGCCAAACGCAAAAGCAGCAAACATCTCGCTGTATGTCCCACATCCAAAGTGCCAAGAGAGAGCTTGCTCTCCCTGTCTTTGAGTACTGTTTTCACTGTCCCGGTTACCTCTTTGCTAACATTCTCTTCAGAGCCGCAGTGAAACCAGGAACCACGTGGAGAAGGCACCCACACTGAAAGTGCCTGGAGGGAACATTGGGGCTTCTTCTCAGTGTCTCTGACATAGGGTTTCACTGTCCCGGGAAAGTCTCTGCTAACACCGTGCAGAGCGCTGTGCCCAATGTACAGAAACGTCTTGCGGTATCTCCTACAGGGAAAGTGCCAGGAGGGAACTGTGGAGCTTGTTCTCAGTGTCTCTGAGAATTGCTCTGATTATCTGTGTGACCTCTTTGCTAAGACTCTCCAGAGAGCCGTCCTCAAAACAAACACACATCTTGACATATCTCCCACATTGATCGCAGTGTCTCCAGAAACGGCATTCAAGGAGCCAGGACCTTTTCTCCCTACACTGTCCATTGAGTTGTCCTCAAAACCAATATACATCCTGCTAGATCTCCCACATGGAAAGTGCCAGGAGGGAGAAGTGGGGATTATGTTTAGACTTTCTCGGAACTGCTTCAAATCAACTAGATATCTTTGTGCTGTAAATCTCCCAACAGCCAAACGCAAAAGCAGCAAACATCTCGCTGTATGTCCCACATCGGAAGTGCTAAGAGAGAGCTTGCTCTCCCTGTCTTTGAGTACTGTTTTCACTGTCCCGGTTACCTCTTTGCTAACATTCTCTTCAGAGCCGCAGTGAAACCAGGAACCACGTGGAGAAGGCACCCACACTGAAAGTGCCTGGAGGGAACATTGGGGCTTCTTCTCAGTGTCTCTGACATAGGGTTTCACTGTCCCGGGAAAGTCTCTGCTAACACCGTGCAGAGCGCTGTGCCCAATGTACAGAAACGTCTTGCGGTATCTCCTACAGGGAAAGTGCCAGGAGGGAATTGTGGAGCTTGTTCTCAGTGTCTCTGAGAATTGCTCTGATTATCTGTGTGACCTCTTTGCTAAGACTCTCCAGAGAGACGTCCTCAAAACAAACACACATCTTGACATATCTCCCACATTGATCGCAGTGTCTCCAGAAACGGCATTCAAGGAGCCAGGACCTTTTCTCCCTACACTGTCCATTGAGTTGTCCTCAAAACCAATATACATCCTGCTAGATCTCCCACATGGAAAGTGCCAGGAGGGAGAAGTGGGGATTATGTTTAGACTTTCTCGGAACTGCTTCAAATCAACTAGATATCTTTGTGCTGTAAATCTCCCAACAGCCAAACGCAAAAGCAGCAAACATCTCGCTGTATGTCCCACATCCAAAGTGCCAAGAGAGAGCTTGCTCTCCCTGTCTTTGAGTACTGTTTTCACTGTCCCGGTTACCTCTTTGCTAACATTCTCTTCAGAGCCGCAGTGAAACCAGGAACCACGTGGAGAAGGCACCCACACTGAAAGTGCCTGGAGGGAACATTGGGGCTTCTTCTCAGTGTCTCTGACATAGGGTTTCACTGTCCCGGGAAAGTCTCTGCTAACACCGTGCAGAGCGCTGTGCCCAATGTACAGAAACGTCTTGCGGTATCTCCTACAGGGAAAGTGCCAGGAGGGAACTGTGGAGCTTGTTCTCAGTGTCTCTGAGAATTGCTCTGATTATCTGTGTGACCTCTTTGCTAAGACTCTCCAGAGAGCCGTCCTCAAAACAAACACACATGACATATCTCCCACATTGATCGCAGTGTCTCCAGAAACGGCATTCAAGGAGCCAGGACCTTTTCTCCCTACACTGTCCATTGAGTTGTCCTCAAAACCAATATACATCCTGCTAGATCTCCCACATGGAAAGTGCCAGGAGGGAGAAGTGGGGATTATGTTTAGACTTTCTCGGAACTGCTTCAAATCAACTAGATATCTTTGTGCTGTAAATCTCCCAACAGCCAAACGCAAAAGCAGCCAACATCTCGCTGTATGTCCCACATCGGAAGTGCTAAGAGAGAGCTTGCTCTCCCTGTCTTTGAGTACTGTTTTCACTGTCCCGGTTACCTCTTTGCTAACATTCTCTTCAGAGCCGCAGTGAAACCAGGAACCACGTGGAGAAGGCACCCACACTGAAAGTGCCTGGAGGGAACATTGGGGCTTCTTCTCAGTGTCTCTGACATAGGGTTTCACTGTCCCGGGAAAGTCTCTGCTAACACCGTGCAGAGCGCTGTGCCCAATGTACAGAAACGTCTTGCGGTATCTCCTACAGGGAAAGTGCCAGGAGGGAATTGTCGAGCTTGTTCTCAGTGTCTCTGAGAATTGCTCTGATTATCTGTGTGACCTCTTTGCTAAGACTCTCCAGAGAGCCGTCCTCAAAACAAACACACATCTTGACATATCTCCCACATTGATCGCAGTGTCTCCAGAAACGGCATTCAAGGAGCCAGGACCTTTTCTCCCTACACTGTCCATTGAGTTGTCCTCAAAACCAATATACATCCTGCTAGATCTCCCACATGGAAAGTGCCAGGAGGGAGAAGTGGGGATTATGTTTAGACTTTCTCGGAACTGCTTCAAATCAACTAGATATCTTTGTGCTGTAAATCTCCCAACAGCCAAACGCAAAAGCAGCCAACATCTCGCTGTATGTCCCACATCGGAAGTGCTAAGAGAGAGCTTGCTCTCCCTGTCTTTGAGTACTGTTTTCACTGTCCCGGTTACCTCTTTGCTAACATTCTCTTCAGAGCCGCAGTGAAACCAGGAACCACGTGGAGAAGGCACCCACACTGAAAGTGCCTGGAGGGAACATTGGGGCTTCTTCTCAGTGTCTCTGACATAGGGTTTCACTGTCCCGGTAAACTCTCTGCTAACACCGTGCAGAGCGCTGTGCCCAATGTACAGAAACGTCTTGCGGTATCTCCTACAGGGAAAGTGCCAGGAGGGAATTGTGGAGCTTGTTCTCAGTGTCTCTGAGAATTGCTCTGATTATCTGTGTGACCTCTTTGCTAAGACTCTCCAGAGAGACGTCCTCAAAACAAACACACATCTTGACATATCTCCCACATTGATCGCAGTGTCTCCAGAAACGGCATTCAAGGAGCCAGGACCTTTTCTCCCTACACTGTCCATTGAGTTGTCCTCAAAACCAATATACATCCTGCTAGATCTCCCACATGGAAAGTGCCAGGAGGGAGAAGTGGGGATTATGTTTAGACTTTCTCGGAACTGCTTCAAATCAACTAGATATCTTTGTGCTGTAAATCTCCCAACAGCCAAACGCAAAAGCAGCCAACATCTCGCTGTATGTCCCACATCCAAAGTGCCAAGAGAGAGCTTGCTCTCCCTGTCTTTGAGTACTGTTTTCACTGTCCCGGTTACCTCTTTGCTAACATTCTCTTCAGAGCCGCAGTGAAACCAGGAACCACGTGGAGAAGGCACCCACACTGAAAGTGCCTGGAGGGAACATTGGGGCTTCTTCTCAGTGTCTCTGACATAGGGTTTCACTGTCCCGGGAAAGTCTCTGCTAACACCGTGCAGAGCGCTGTGCCCAATGTACAGAAACGTCTTGCGGTATCTCCTACAGGGAAAGTGCCAGGAGGGAATTGTCGAGCTTGTTCTCAGTGTCTCTGAGAATTGCTCTGATTATCTGTGTGACCTCTTTGCTAAGACTCTCCAGAGAGCCGTCCTCAAAACAAACACACATCTTGACATATCTCCCACATTGATCGCAGTGTCTCCAGAAACGGCATTCAAGGAGCCAGGACCTTTTCTCCCTACACTGTCCATTGAGTTGTCCTCAAAACCAATATACATCCTGCTAGATCTCCCACATGGAAAGTGCCAGGAGGGAGAAGTGGGGATTATGTTTAGACTTTCTCGGAACTGCTTCAAATCAACTAGATATCTTTGTGCTGTAAATCTCCCAACAGCCAAACGCAAAAGCAGCAAACATCTCGCTGTATGTCCCACATCGGAAGTGCTAAGAGAGAGCTTGCTCTCCCTGTCTTTGAGTACTGTTTTCACTGTCCCGGTTACCTCTTTGCTAACATTCTCTTCAGAGCCGCAGTGAAACCAGGAACCACGTGGAGAAGGCACCCACACTGAAAGTGCCTGGAGGGAACATTGGGGCTTCTTCTCAGTGTCTCTGACATAGGGTTTCACTGTCCCGGGAAAGTCTCTGCTAACACCGTGCAGAGCGCTGTGCCCAATGTACAGAAACGTCTTGCGGTATCTCCTACAGGGAAAGTGCCAGGAGGGAATTGTCGAGCTTGTTCTCAGTGTCTCTGAGAATTGCTCTGATTATCTGTGTGACCTCTTTGCTAAGACTCTCCAGAGAGCCGTCCTCAAAACAAACACACATCTTGACATATCTCCCACATTGATCGCAGTGTCTCCAGAAACGGCATTCAAGGAGCCAGGACCTTTTCTCCCTACACTGTCCATTGAGTTGTCCTCAAAACCAATATACATCCTGCTAGATCTCCCACATGGAAAGTGCCAGGAGGGAGAAGTGGGGATTATGTTTAGACTTTCTCGGAACTGCTTCAAATCAACTAGATATCTTTGTGCTGTAAATCTCCCAACAGCCAAACGCAAAAGCAGCCAACATCTCGCTGTATGTCCCACATCGGAAGTGCTAAGAGAGAGCTTGCTCTCCCTGTCTTTGAGTACTGTTTTCACTGTCCCGGTTACCTCTTTGCTAACATTCTCTTCAGAGCCGCAGTGAAACCAGGAACCACGTGGAGAAGGCACCCACACTGAAAGTGCCTGGAGGGAACATTGGGGCTTCTTCTCAGTGTCTCTGACATAGGGTTTCACTGTCCCGGGAAAGTCTCTGCTAACACCGTGCAGAGCGCTGTGCCCAATGTACAGAAACGTCTTGCGGTATCTCCTACAGGGAAAGTGCCAGGAGGGAATTGTCGAGCTTGTTCTCAGTGTCTCTGAGAATTGCTCTGATTATCTGTGTGACCTCTTTGCTAAGACTCTCCAGAGAGCCGTCCTCAAAACAAACACACATCTTGACATATCTCCCACATTGATCGCAGTGTCTCCAGAAACGGCATTCAAGGAGCCAGGACCTTTTCTCCCTACACTGTCCATTGAGTTGTCCTCAAAACCAATATACATCCTGCTAGATCTCCCACATGGAAAGTGCCAGGAGGGAGAAGTGGGGATTATGTTTAGACTTTCTCGGAACTGCTTCAAATCAACTAGATATCTTTGTGCTGTAAATCTCCCAACAGCCAAACGCAAAAGCAGCCAACATCTCGCTGTATGTCCCACATCGGAAGTGCTAAGAGAGAGCTTGCTCTCCCTGTCTTTGAGTACTGTTTTCACTGTCCCGGTTACCTCTTTGCTAACATTCTCTTCAGAGCCGCAGTGAAACCAGGAACCACGTGGAGAAGGCACCCACACTGAAAGTGCCTGGAGGGAACATTGGGGCTTCTTCTCAGTGTCTCTGACATAGGGTTTCACTGTCCCGGGAAAGTCTCTGCTAACACCGTGCAGAGCGCTGTGCCCAATGTACAGAAACGTCTTGCGGTATCTCCTACAGGGAAAGTGCCAGGAGGGAACTGTGGAGCTTGTTCTCAGTGTCTCTGAGAATTGCTCTGATTATCTGTGTGACCTCTTTGCTAAGACTCTCCAGAGAGCCGTCCTCAAAACAAACACACATCTTGACATATCTCCCACATTGATCGCAGTGTCTCCAGAAACGGCATTCAAGGAGCCAGGACCTTTTCTCCCTACACTGTCCATTGAGTTGTCCTCAAAACCAATATACATCCTGCTAGATCTCCCACATGGAAAGTGCCAGGAGGGAGAAGTGGGGATTATGTTTAGACTTTCTCGGAACTGCTTCAAATCAACTAGATATCTTTGTGCTGTAAATCTCCCAACAGCCAAACGCAAAAGCAGCAAACATCTCGCTGTATGTCCCACATCCAAAGTGCCAAGAGAGAGCTTGCTCTCCCTGTCTTTGAGTACTGTTTTCACTGTCCCGGTTACCTCTTTGCTAACATTCTCTTCAGAGCCGCAGTGAAACCAGGAACCACGTGGAGAAGGCACCCACACTGAAAGTGCCTGGAGGGAACATTGGGGCTTCTTCTCAGTGTCTCTGACATAGGGTTTCACTGTCCCGGGAAAGTCTCTGCTAACACCGTGCAGAGCGCTGTGCCCAATGTACAGAAACGTCTTGCGGTATCTCCTACAGGGAAAGTGCCAGGAGGGAACTGTGGAGCTTGTTCTCAGTGTCTCTGAGAATTGCTCTGATTATCTGTGTGACCTCTTTGCTAAGACTCTCCAGAGAGCCGTCCTCAAAACAAACACACATCTTGACATATCTCCCACATTGATCGCAGTGTCTCCAGAAACGGCATTCAAGGAGCCAGGACCTTTTCTCCCTACACTGTCCATTGAGTTGTCCTCAAAACCAATATACATCCTGCTAGATCTCCCACATGGAAAGTGCCAGGAGGGAGAAGTGGGGATTATGTTTAGACTTTCTCGGAACTGCTTCAAATCAACTAGATATCTTTGTGCTGTAAATCTCCCAACAGCCAAACGCAAAAGCAGCCAACATCTCGCTGTATGTCCCACATCGGAAGTGCTAAGAGAGAGCTTGCTCTCCCTGTCTTTGAGTACTGTTTTCACTGTCCCGGTTACCTCTTTGCTAACATTCTCTTCAGAGCCGCAGTGAAACCAGGAACCACGTGGAGAAGGCACCCACACTGAAAGTGCCTGGAGGGAACATTGGGGCTTCTTCTCAGTGTCTCTGACATAGGGTTTCACTGTCCCGGGAAAGTCTCTGCTAACACCGTGCAGAGCGCTGTGCCCAATGTACAGAAACGTCTTGCGGTATCTCCTACAGGGAAAGTGCCAGGAGGGAATTGTCGAGCTTGTTCTCAGTGTCTCTGAGAATTGCTCTGATTATCCGTGTGACCTCTTTGCTAAGACTCTCCAGAGAGCCGTCCTCAAAACAAACACACATCTTGACATATCTCCCACATTGATCGCAGTGTCTCCAGAAACGGCATTCAAGGAGCCAGGACCTTTTCTCCCTACACTGTCCATTGAGTTGTCCTCAAAACCAATATACATCCTGCTAGATCTCCCACATGGAAAGTGCCAGGAGGGAGAAGTGGGGATTATGTTTAGACTTTCTCGGAACTGCTTCAAATCAACTAGATATCTTTGTGCTGTAAATCTCCCAACAGCCAAACGCAAAAGCAGCCAACATCTCGCTGTATGTCCCACATCGGAAGTGCCAAGAGAGAGCTTGCTCTCCCTGTCTTTGAGTACTGTTTTCACTGTCCCGGTTACCTCTTTGCTAACATTCTCTTCAGAGCCGCAGTGAAACCAGGAACCACGTGGAGAAGGCACCCACACTGAAAGTGCCTGGAGGGAACATTGGGGCTTCTTCTCAGTGTCTCTGACATAGGGTTTCACTGTCCCGGGAAAGTCTCTGCTAACACCGTGCAGAGCGCTGTGCCCAATGTACAGAAACGTCTTGCGGTATCTCCTACAGGGAAAGTGCCAGGAGGGAACTGTGGAGCTTGTTCTCAGTGTCTCTGAGAATTGCTCTGATTATCTGTGTGACCTCTTTGCTAAGACTCTCCAGAGAGCCGTCCTCAAAACAAACACACATCTTGACATATCTCCCACATTGATCGCAGTGTCTCCAGAAACGGCATTCAAGGAGCCAGGACCTTTTCTCCCTACACTGTCCATTGAGTTGTCCTCAAAACCAATATACATCCTGCTAGATCTCCCACATGGAAAGTGCCAGGAGGGAGAAGTGGGGATTATGTTTAGACTTTCTCGGAACTGCTTCAAATCAACTAGATATCTTTGTGCTGTAAATCTCCCAACAGCCAAACGCAAAAGCAGAAAACATCTCGCTGTATGTCCCACATCCAAAGTGCCAAGAGAGAGCTTGCTCTTCCTGTCTTTGAGTACTGTTTTCACTGTCCCGGTTACCTCTTTGCTAACATTCTCTTCAGAGCCGCAGTGAAACCAGGAACCACGTGGAGAAGGCACCCACACTGAAAGTGCCTGGAGGGAACATTGGGGCTTCTTCTCAGTGTCTCTGACATAGGGTTTCACTGTCCCGGGAAAGTCTCTGCTAACACCGTGCAGAGCGCTGTGCCCAATGTACAGAAACGTCTTGCGGTATCTCCTACAGGGAAAGTGCCAGGAGGGAATTGTCGAGCTTGTTCTCAGTGTCTCTGAGAATTGCTCTGATTATCTGTGTGACCTCTTTGCTAAGACTCTCCAGAGAGCCGTCCTCAAAACAAACACACATCTTGACATATCTCCCACATTGATCGCAGTGTCTCCAGAAACGGCATTCAAGGAGCCAGGACCTTTTCTCCCTACACTGTCCATTGAGTTGTCCTCAAAACCAATATACATCCTGCTAGATCTCCCACATGGAAAGTGCCAGGAGGGAGAAGTGGGGATTATGTTTAGACTTTCTCGGAACTGCTTCAAATCAACTAGATATCTTTGTGCTGTAAATCTCCCAACAGCCAAACGCAAAAGCAGCAAACATCTCGCTGTATGTCCCACATCCAAAGTGCCAAGAGAGAGCTTGCTCTCCCTGTCTTTGAGTACTGTTTTCACTGTCCCGGTTACCTCTTTGCTAACATTCTCTTCAGAGCCGCAGTGAAACCAGGAACCACGTGGAGAAGGCACCCACACTGAAAGTGCCTGGAGGGAACATTGGGGCTTCTTCTCAGTGTCTCTGACATAGGGTTTCACTGTCCCGGGAAAGTCTCTGCTAACACCGTGCAGAGCGCTGTGCCCAATGTACAGAAACGTCTTGCGGTATCTCCTACAGGGAAAGTGCCAGGAGGGAATTGTGGAGCTTGTTCTCAGTGTCTCTGAGAATTGCTCTGATTATCTGTGTGACCTCTTTGCTAAGACTCTCCAGAGAGCCGTCCTCAAAACAAACACACATCTTGACATATCTCCCACATTGATCGCAGTGTCTCCAGAAACGGCATTCAAGGAGCCAGGACCTTTTCTCCCTACACTGTCCATTGAGTTGTCCTCAAAACCAATATACATCCTGCTAGATCTCCCACATGGAAAGTGCCAGGAGGGAGAAGTGGGGATTATGTTTAGACTTTCTCGGAACTGCTTCAAATCAACTAGATATCTTTGTGCTGTAAATCTCCCAACAGCCAAACGCAAAAGCAGCCAACATCTCGCTGTATGTCCCACATCGGAAGTGCTAAGAGAGAGCTTGCTCTCCCTGTCTTTGAGTACTGTTTTCACTGTCCCGGTTACCTCTTTGCTAACATTCTCTTCAGAGCCGCAGTGAAACCAGGAACCACGTGGAGAAGGCACCCACACTGAAAGTGCCTGGAGGGAACATTGGGGCTTCTTCTCAGTGTCTCTGACATAGGGTTTCACTGTCCCGGGAAAGTCTCTGCTAACACCGTGCAGAGCGCTGTGCCCAATGTACAGAAACGTCTTGCGGTATCTCCTACAGGGAAAGTGCCAGGAGGGAATTGTCGAGCTTGTTCTCAGTGTCTCTGAGAATTGCTCTGATTATCTGTGTGACCTCTTTGCTAAGACTCTCCAGAGAGCCGTCCTCAAAACAAACACACATCTTGACATATCTCCCACATTGATCGCAGTGTCTCCAGAAACGGCATTCAAGGAGCCAGGACCTTTTCTCCCTACACTGTCCATTGAGTTGTCCTCAAAACCAATATACATCCTGCTAGATCTCCCACATGGAAAGTGCCAGGAGGGAGAAGTGGGGATTATGTTTAGACTTTCTCGGAACTGCTTCAAATCAACTAGATATCTTTGTGCTGTAAATCTCCCAACAGCCAAACGCAAAAGCAGCCAACATCTCGCTGTATGTCCCACATCGGAAGTGCTAAGAGAGAGCTTGCTCTCCCTGTCTTTGAGTACTGTTTTCACTGTCCCGGTTACCTCTTTGCTAACATTCTCTTCAGAGCCGCAGTGAAACCAGGAACCACGTGGAGAAGGCACCCACACTGAAAGTGCCTGGAGGGAACATTGGGGCTTCTTCTCAGTGTCTCTGACATAGGGTTTCACTGTCCCGGGAAAGTCTCTGCTAACACCGTGCAGAGCGCTGTGCCCAATGTACAGAAACGTCTTGCGGTATCTCCTACAGGGAAAGTGCCAGGAGGGAATTGTGGAGCTTGTTCTCAGTGTCTCTGAGAATTGCTCTGATTATCTGTGTGACCTCTTTGCTAAGACTCTCCAGAGAGCCGTCCTCAAAACAAACACACATCTTGACATATCTCCCACATTGATCGCAGTGTCTCCAGAAACGGCATTCAAGGAGCCAGGACCTTTTCTCCCTACACTGTCCATTGAGTTGTCCTCAAAACCAATATACATCCTGCTAGATCTCCCACATGGAAAGTGCCAGGAGGGAGAAGTGGGGATTATGTTTAGACTTTCTCGGAACTGCTTCAAATCAACTAGATATCTTTGTGCTGTAAATCTCCCAACAGCCAAACGCAAAAGCAGAAAACATCTCGCTGTATGTCCCACATCCAAAGTGCCAAGAGAGAGCTTGCTCTCCCTGTCTTTGAGTACTGTTTTCACTGTCCCGGTTACCTCTTTGCTAACATTCTCTTCAGAGCCGCAGTGAAACCAGGAACCACGTGGAGAAGGCACCCACACTGAAAGTGCCTGGAGGGAACATTGGGGCTTCTTCTCAGTGTCTCTGACATAGGGTTTCACTGTCCCGGGAAAGTCTCTGCTAACACCGTGCAGAGCGCTGTGCCCAATGTACAGAAACGTCTTGCGGTATCTCCTACAGGGAAAGTGCCAGGAGGGAATTGTGGAGCTTGTTCTCAGTGTCTCTGAGAATTGCTCTGATTATCTGTGTGACCTCTTTGCTAAGACTCTCCAGAGAGCCGTCCTCAAAACAAACACACATCTTGACATATCTCCCACATTGATCGCAGTGTCTCCAGAAACGGCATTCAAGGAGCCAGGACCTTTTCTCCCTACACTGTCCATTGAGTTGTCCTCAAAACCAATATACATCCTGCTAGATCTCCCACATGGAAAGTGCCAGGAGGGAGAAGTGGGGATTATGTTTAGACTTTCTCGGAACTGCTTCAAATCAACTAGATATCTTTGTGCTGTAAATCTCCCAACAGCCAAACGCAAAAGCAGCAAACATCTCGCTGTATGTCCCACATCGGAAGTGCTAAGAGAGAGCTTGCTCTCCCTGTCTTTGAGTACTGTTTTCACTGTCCCGGTTACCTCTTTGCTAACATTCTCTTCAGAGCCGCAGTGAAACCAGGAACCACGTGGAGAAGGCACCCACACTGAAAGTGCCTGGAGGGAACATTGGGGCTTCTTCTCAGTGTCTCTGACATAGGGTTTCACTGTCCCGGGAAAGTCTCTGCTAACACCGTGCAGAGCGCTGTGCCCAATGTACAGAAACGTCTTGCGGTATCTCCTACAGGGAAAGTGCCAGGAGGGAATTGTCGAGCTTGTTCTCAGTGTCTCTGAGAATTGCTCTGATTATCTGTGTGACCTCTTTGCTAAGACTCTCCAGAGAGCCGTCCTCAAAACAAACACACATCTTGACATATCTCCCACATTGATCGCAGTGTCTCCAGAAACGGCATTCAAGGAGCCAGGACCTTTTCTCCCTACACTGTCCATTGAGTTGTCCTCAAAACCAATATACATCCTGCTAGATCTCCCACATGGAAAGTGCCAGGAGGGAGAAGTGGGGATTATGTTTAGACTTTCTCGGAACTGCTTCAAATCAACTAGATATCTTTGTGCTGTAAATCTCCCAACAGCCAAACGCAAAAGCAGCCAACATCTCGCTGTATGTCCCACATCGGAAGTGCTAAGAGAGAGCTTGCTCTCCCTGTCTTTGAGTACTGTTTTCACTGTCCCGGTTACCTCTTTGCTAACATTCTCTTCAGAGCCGCAGTGAAACCAGGAACCACGTGGAGAAGGCACCCACACTGAAAGTGCCTGGAGGGAACATTGGGGCTTCTTCTCAGTGTCTCTGACATAGGGTTTCACTGTCCCGGGAAAGTCTCTGCTAACACCGTGCAGAGCGCTGTGCCCAATGTACAGAAACGTCTTGCGGTATCTCCTACAGGGAAAGTGCCAGGAGGGAATTGTCGAGCTTGTTCTCAGTGTCTCTGAGAATTGCTCTGATTATCTGTGTGACCTCTTTGCTAAGACTCTCCAGAGAGACGTCCTCAAAACAAACACACATCTTGACATATCTCCCACATTGATCGCAGTGTCTCCAGAAACGGCATTCAAGGAGCCAGGACCTTTTCTCCCTACACTGTCCATTGAGTTGTCCTCAAAACCAATATACATCCTGCTAGATCTCCCACATGGAAAGTGCCAGGAGGGAGAAGTGGGGATTATGTTTAGACTTTCTCGGAACTGCTTCAAATCAACTAGATATCTTTGTGCTGTAAATCTCCCAACAGCCAAACGCAAAAGCAGAAAACATCTCGCTGTATGTCCCACATCCAAAGTGCCAAGAGAGAGCTTGCTCTCCCTGTCTTTGAGTACTGTTTTCACTGTCCCGGTTACCTCTTTGCTAACATTCTCTTCAGAGCCGCAGTGAAACCAGGAACCACGTGGAGAAGGCACCCACACTGAAAGTGCCTGGAGGGAACATTGGGGCTTCTTCTCAGTGTCTCTGACATAGGGTTTCACTGTCCCGGGAAAGTCTCTGCTAACACCGTGCAGAGCGCTGTGCCCAATGTACAGAAACGTCTTGCGGTATCTCCTACAGGGAAAGTGCCAGGAGGGAATTGTCGAGCTTGTTCTCAGTGTCTCTGAGAATTGCTCTGATTATCTGTGTGACCTCTTTGCTAAGACTCTCCAGAGAGCCGTCCTCAAAACAAACACACATCTTGACATATCTCCCACATTGATCGCAGTGTCTCCAGAAACGGCATTCAAGGAGCCAGGACCTTTTCTCCCTACACTGTCCATTGAGTTGTCCTCAAAACCAATATACATCCTGCTAGATCTCCCACATGGAAAGTGCCAGGAGGGAGAAGTGGGGATTATGTTTAGACTTTCTCGGAACTGCTTCAAATCAACTAGATATCTTTGTGCTGTAAATCTCCCAACAGCCAAACGCAAAAGCAGAAAACATCTCGCTGTATGTCCCACATCCAAAGTGCCAAGAGAGAGCTTGCTCTCCCTGTCTTTGAGTACTGTTTTCACTGTCCCGGTTACCTCTTTGCTAACATTCTCTTCAGAGCCGCAGTGAAACCAGGAACCACGTGGAGAAGGCACCCACACTGAAAGTGCCTGGAGGGAACATTGGGGCTTCTTCTCAGTGTCTCTGACATAGGGTTTCACTGTCCCGGGAAAGTCTCTGCTAACACCGTGCAGAGCGCTGTGCCCAATGTACAGAAACGTCTTGCGGTATCTCCTACAGGGAAAGTGCCAGGAGGGAACTGTGGAGCTTGTTCTCAGTGTCTCTGAGAATTGCTCTGATTATCTGTGTGACCTCTTTGCTAAGACTCTCCAGAGAGCCGTCCTCAAAACAAACACACATCTTGACATATCTCCCACATTGATCGCAGTGTCTCCAGAAACGGCATTCAAGGAGCCAGGACCTTTTCTCCCTACACTGTCCATTGAGTTGTCCTCAAAACCAATATACATCCTGCTAGATCTCCCACATGGAAAGTGCCAGGAGGGAGAAGTGGGGATTATGTTTAGACTTTCTCGGAACTGCTTCAAATCAACTAGATATCTTTGTGCTGTAAATCTCCCAACAGCCAAACGCAAAAGCAGCAAACATCTCGCTGTATGTCCCACATCCAAAGTGCTAAGAGAGAGCTTGCTCTCCCTGTCTTTGAGTACTGTTTTCACTGTCCCGGTTACCTCTTTGCTAACATTCTCTTCAGAGCCGCAGTGAAACCAGGAACCACGTGGAGAAGGCACCCACACTGAAAGTGCCTGGAGGGAACATTGGGGCTTCTTCTCAGTGTCTCTGACATAGGGTTTCACTGTCCCGGGAAAGTCTCTGCTAACACCGTGCAGAGCGCTGTGCCCAATGTACAGAAACGTCTTGCGGTATCTCCTACAGGGAAAGTGCCAGGAGGGAATTGTCGAGCTTGTTCTCAGTGTCTCTGAGAATTGCTCTGATTATCCCTGTGACCTCTTTGCTAAGACTCTCCAGAGAGACGTCCTCAAAACAAACACACATCTTGACATATCTCCCACATTGATCGCAGTGTCTCCAGAAACGGCATTCAAGGAGCCAGGACCTTTTCTCCCTACACTGTCCATTGAGTTGTCCTCAAAACCAATATACATCCTGCTAGATCTCCCACATGGAAAGTGCCAGGAGGGAGAAGTGGGGATTATGTTTAGACTTTCTCGGAACTGCTTCAAATCAACTAGATATCTTTGTGCTGTAAATCTCCCAACAGCCAAACGCAAAAGCAGAAAACATCTCGCTGTATGTCCCACATCCAAAGTGCCAAGAGAGAGCTTGCTCTCCCTGTCTTTGAGTACTGTTTTCACTGTCCCGGTTACCTCTTTGCTAACATTCTCTTCAGAGCCGCAGTGAAACCAGGAACCACGTGGAGAAGGCACCCACACTGAAAGTGCCTGGAGGGAACATTGGGGCTTCTTCTCAGTGTCTCTGACATAGGGTTTCACTGTCCCGGGAAACTCTCTGCTAACACCGTGCAGAGCGCTGTGCCCAATGTACAGAAACGTCTTGCGGTATCTCCTACAGGGAAAGTGCCAGGAGGGAATTGTCGAGCTTGTTCTCAGTGTCTCTGAGAATTGCTCTGATTATCTGTGTGACCTCTTTGCTAAGACTCTCCAGAGAGACGTCCTCAAAACAAACACACATCTTGACATATCTCCCACATTGATCGCAGTGTCTCCAGAAACGGCATTCAAGGAGCCAGGACCTTTTCTCCCTACACTGTCCATTGAGTTGTCCTCAAAACCAATATACATCCTGCTA